>NC_091824.1:173905134-174651800 GCF_038994185.2 Dermacentor albipictus | reverse complement strand
TACGCGGACTTGAAGCTCCTCGTGTTCGAAGGGGAAAAAATTGAAATGACTACGTACGTCGCTATGCCGGAGGACTGCGGAAAAGGCGTCGTGCATGAAGTCCCTTTGTCCTTCTCCGACGCAGAGATCTTGAAAAGGCTGCAAATCTACGGGAATCCCCCGGTCTTGGGAGTACGACGACTCGGAAGAACGTCGAGGACAGTTCTAATACTGTTCGAAGACAAAGAGGTGCCGCGGTGGGTGAGACTTACGCCCGTGGCGCAACGCTGCGTAATCTACCGCAAGAAGTACGAAGTTTGTAACGCCTGCGGACGGCTCGGACACCGCGAGGACGTCTGCCCGGACCCCGCGAATGTGAAGTGTCGTGGCTGTGGCATGGAGCAACCACCACAAGACCATTTATGTGAGCCCAAGTGCCAACTGTGTGGGAAAGGACACCCGCTCGGTGACAGAAAATGTAGAGAACTCTACCGTGTTCCTTACGAGGTGAAGAAGAGGCAGTGGGAACGGAAGACCAACATGCTACAGCAGCGGCAACTTCAAAAGCAGCAGCAAGCCGGAGCGACTGCAGAGGTGAATCCCAGGGATCGTTCCAAGGTCAGGCGCGGAAACGAGGACTTTCGTGCCAGAACCGACTCCTTTCCGAGGCTGGAGGAGACCACCGGAGGGCACCAGCAGCGTGGCCGTTCGCGGTCCCGCACCAGGGGCCGCTCCGGATCCAGACAAAGGGGGAGATCGAGCTCCAGGGACCCGGCGAACCCATGGACTAAGAAGCGGAAGCAGAGCAGGGACCGAAACAATGTAAGCTTTGGCAGTGGGGTTTCCCAGGCAAAAGATAAAAAAGATGAGGAGATCGATAAATTACGGAAAGAGGTTGGGGAGCTTAAAGAGATCATTAATAAGCTCACTCAAGAGTTGCATAGACCAAAATCACAACCGTGTACGGGGTCCCCCTCTACCCACAACACGCAGCCAAAATTGGTATCGAAACCAACCCGCCCGGTTCCTATGGCCGCGACTCCCATGCAGCCTGCGGCACCGGAGGAGGAAAATATGATTATTGAATCGGCTAGACCACCCCCAATGAAACGCAAAGGGGAAGACGTTGATCCGTTGGTGGCACTAGAGAAAAGATTAGAAGCTAAAATCGAAGCTAAATTTGATTCTTTCATGGCCCAAATTATGGGAGCAATACAGCAGACTCAAAGCCAGATCCAAGCCCTTACGGGTGAAGTACAAAAGCAAAGGGCAGAATTAGTAGCCATCGGAGAATGGCAACTAAAAGCAGAGGAACAACTCGACCACCTCCAACATGGCCAGAGGCGCACAAAATGAGTCTTTAATCTGGCAGTGGAACTGTCGCGGCTTCCAACGCAAGCGAGCGTTAGTGCAACAGTACTTGACGCTATTAGATGAGAAACCGCTAGCTATAGCCCTGCAGGAGACGGGCAAAGCAGCACAACTTTCGGGATACCAAGCTTTTTCAAGTGACAGGGGTGAGAAATCTCGCGTCACTACGTTCATTAAGAGGAATATTGCGGCAATCGTGCACGAAATCAGCTCGAGAGACATTGAGGCAGTGCTCCTAGAAATTATTACGGGACGAAAAGAGGAACCGAGCGTGTTCCTATTAAACTTGTACAGCACTCCACAGCAGAGAAAGGTGCGATTCAGGGCCCTCTTCCGCAAAGCTATTCAGGCAGCCGGGATAAATCCCTTACTAATAGTAGGTGACTTTAATGCAGCGCATCCGGAATGGGGTTACGCTAAACAAGATCCAAAAGGCAGGCAGCTATGGGAGGATGCGCACGAGCTAGGACTCACCCTACACACGGACCCTAGCTGTCCGACCAGGGTGGGTAACAGCGTGTGCGCAGACACCTCCCCTGACCTGACCTTCTCAAAAAATATGACAGATCTGAATTGGAAAAACTCGGAGCTCAATTTCGGAAGTGATCATTTCATTCTGGCCTCGATCCTTAAAAAAGGGGTGAAGACGCGTCGTGTGCGTCAACCGAGGATCACCGAATGGGGATTATTTAGGGAGAAACGAGAGAAAGCTGCCATAGGGAAAATCACAAACGTAGAGAAATGGACGGAGGTCATCGCGCGTCACGTTGAAGAGGCAACCAAGACGATTGAAGGGGACGATGCCCCGGAAATAATGGATAGCAAACTGCTTCACATGTGGGAGGCAAAACGCGGTATGGAGCGCAGACTAAAGAAGCAAAAATGGAACCGTAATCTTAGAAGGCGGATTGCTAGACATAACAAAGAAATTGAAAATTACGCGATTAAATTATGCGAACAGAATTGGTGCAGCAGATGCGACGAGATGGAGAGGGGCATGAGCCTTTCCAAAACGTGGGGTCTGCTGAGACACCTATTAGATCCGACCAATTCGAAAACCCTATCGGGAATTAGATTATCAAAAGCCAGGCACGCGTATGAGGGTACAGACGCGGAATTTATGGACAAACTGATCACCATGTACATTGGCGATACGCTTAGCAACCCCCTCCCGGAATATGACGGAGCCCCCAATGAGGAGCTCGACGCACCCATCACGGAGGCGGAGGTCAGGGCAGTAATATTGGGACTAAAAACCAAATCAGCCCCGGGCCCTGACGGGATAACAAACAAAATTCTACGAAATCTGGACGATGCCTCCATCAGCGCTCTGACGGAGTACATGCAAGAAATTTGGACTAAAGGCCACTTGCCACGCCAATGGAAGATGGCAAACGTGATCCTAATTCCAAAGCCGGGCAAACCCCCTAAACTAGAAAATCTAAGACCCATTTCCCTAACCTCATGCATGGGGAAATTGATGGAGCGCGTAGTCCAGACCAGACTGACGCACTTTATGGAGCAGAACGATCTGTGGCCGCACGAGATCATCGGCTTCCGACCGGGCTTGTGTACGCAGGACGTGATGCTCCGACTAAAACATGACATCATTGACTCACGTTCTAGAGACGCCAAGGTAATCCTCGGCCTGGACTTGACAAAGGCTTTTGATAATGTTAAACACGAAGCGATACTCCGCGGTCTCCAAGAAATCGGGGTAGGCGCGCGAACATTCGACTATGTAAAGGACTTTCTGTCAGACAGAACTGCCTGCATGAAGTTCCAAGATATTGAATCTCCAACACTGAAATTAGGAAGCAGGGGCACGCCGCAAGGCTCAGTTCTTTCCCCGTTCCTCTTCAATGTGGCGATGAGGGGCCTCCCCGAAGCTCTGAGAAACATACAGGGACTAAATTTCAGTATTTATGCGGATGACATCACCCTCTGGACCAATCAGGGGAGCGATGCTAGCATCGAGGAGCGCCTGCAGGCGGCGGCGGATACTGTCGTGCACTATGCTGCCGGTAGGGGTCTGTCGTGCTCACCGCAAAAATCGGAGTTATTCGTCTACAACCCAAAGTCGCTCCGGTGCAAGCGTAGCTGGGAATTTGACATTAAAATAGAGGGGAAACCAGTCCCAAAGGTTAACCAAATCAGAATCCTAGGACTTTTCATACAGGAAAACGGATATAATGATGGGACAATCAAAAATCTAGAGGGCTTTGCCACGCAAGCACTTGGCATATTTAGAAGGGTCGCGCTGAAAGGACGAGGCCTGAAGGAAAGAAGCTTGCTTAAACTAACCCAAGCATACGTAATAAGCCGCGTGTGCTATGCCACGCCTTTCTTAAACATCAGGTCAGAGGAGAGGAGGAAACTCGACTCGCTCATTCGACGGTGCATAAAGAGGGCCTTAGGCTTACCAATTACCACCTCCACAGAAAAGCTCCTCTCTAAGGGAGTGCACAATACCTGGGACGAAATAGCGGAGGCTGTCAGAATTTCGCAGCTTGAAAGATTAAGCCGAACGACCACGGGCAGAGCTATTCTCGATATGGTAGGCCTGCAAACAGACAGGGGACTACGAGGCAAGACAAACATCCCGCTGGACTGCCGAGAAAATATAATCATTCCTCCCCTCCCTCGTAACATGCATCCCATATTCCACACGGAGAGGAGGGAAAAAAGAGCAGAAGCACTAATCAAACGCTTTGATTCAATGAACAGCAAGTCAGTTGGGTACGTGGACGCGGCAAGTGGCATGTCGGGTGCGGCGGTCGCCTCGGTGGTCGACGGCCGAGGTGCCCCCGTATCGGCCGCCACCATTAGAAGCCGCAACTCGGAAACGGCTGAAGAAGTTGCGATAGCGCTCGCTTGCGTGGGAACGGAAGCAAATTTCATAATTAGCGATAGCAAAACGGCCATCTGGAATTTTGGAAAGGGCAGGATTTCGCCCGAAGCGGCAAGGGTTCTGGCCAGTAGACGGCTGAACAGAAAAATTAGCCTAATTTGGACCCCTGCACACACGTCCGTTCCTGGCAACGAGGCGGCCCACGAGTTAGCCCGAGCTCTCTACTTCCGGGTGGCTGTGGAACCGCCCGACTGCCGGAACATGGACGAGCGTGTGCAAAATTATATGGAGATTGTCGAAAATTATCGGCTACGCAGGAGACTGGTGCCACCACCGGATAAAAGTCTAAACAATAGAGAGGCAGTCGCATGGCGGCGCCTGCAAGCTGGGAACTTCGTAAACCCGGTCTGGGCATACCATGTTATGCATGACAGAGAAACCGATAAGTGCAAACACTGTGGGGCGAGAGGGACCCTCGATCACATAATCTGGGAATGCGCTAGCTCACCAGGGGCTAAAGCAAACATAAATTGTAGAGAGGCCTGGGAAGCCCTGCTGCGGAGCGAGGACCCTACTCCACAGCAACACGCCATCCGCCTGGCGGAAGAAGCCGCGAAGAGTCAAGACCTCTTTGCTTGCTTCTAATCGCGGAGGTTCCGGCCCCCGTCCCCAAGGCCTGTGTGCCGGGGACGGGGAGTAGGGGCCTCCTTATCCGGCGGTACAATAAAGTTGCTATCATCATCATCATCCCCCTCGCCTCACCCCGTGCCTTGCACGCGATAGGAGAGGGCGCGTTTCGGACACGCGAGACTGAGCCGCGTTCACCGACTCACCGTCGCTCGCACATACGGCGCGCGGCGACAACTTTATCTCCCTTGGACTTTATACGCAACCTCACGACCACGGTGGTAATTCTATCACCGTGCTCACGGCGACGTCAACGGTGACGGCAGAAATGCGCCTGGAGTGTGCATATATATAATTGCTATCGCAATAAACACAAGGCTTGGGCCGCACCTGTGGCGGCAATTTCTTATGTAGCGCCCCAAGTGCACCTATTGACGTGGGGACTCCTTCGAGTTGAGGAGAAACACCCCTTTGCAAGCGTTGAGGTTCCATAATGGCCGAGCACCAGTCCCGGGAGCGCGCTTGCACCCATTTTGCACCGCTTGCAGCACTCGGCTCCCGCACCCGCGGCGGGTGCTCTTCCACAAGGCTGTTTGCGGTCGGACAAGAGGAGCCCAGGGCCCCTCACATGAAATCTCTATTGCGCCCCCGTTGGAGATGTGAATTCCAGAAGAAGCCGAGAACCAAGCCAGCCCAGACACACGCACGCACGGACGCACACGTGCACACACATCCGCGCCTGTTCGTTCCCTCTTCCTACGTGGGGTCGCGCTTCCTAAGCTAGCTCCAATCCGGTCCAACAAGCCCACTTTCCTGTGATTATGCAAACTGGGTGGTTTTGAGGTCCGGCGAAATTAAGCAGAAATTTCCTGCCCTTTCCGCTACTTATGAGACATATCTGGTAGTCCAAATGCGGCGTGGCCACTGTTTGCTTCATTTTACATTGTCAATAATTGCTGGAGTTAATGACAGCGTACAGGAAATGGGGCTGAGAGGTCGCCCTAGGGTAGGGCATACAATTGCTGCTATAAACGCTGACTATAAAGTGAATGTGCTAAAACTACTGACAATAGGTATGACTAAGTAAGGGGAAGATAATTAGATTATACAGCATACATACCACTTTGATATTAGATGGACGAAACTCGAATAAAGTGTTCTCGCTTTATTCGAGAATAAAGGCAGCCGATGTCGTTTCATTTTCGTCTCGACTAGCCTAGCTGTGGCTGTTATAAAGGAAAGGGCACATTTATTATCTACTGTATTGCATGCAAAACGATTCAGTCGGATTGCTTCCTTGAGTTTAAACAGGGTGTCCCAACTATCATGCACCAAGATTTAAAAATATGCAAATGCTACGTAGCTGGGCAGAACCTTTCGTAAAGCTTTAGCAAAGTGGCTAAATCAATGCTCTTCAACTACTGGTAATGCGAACAATTTTAATTTCATCCTATACAACGTGTAATCTCATGGAGCCAGCGTTTATCTTCATCGACCGCAAAGGTCACAACATTATCGTCATGTAGTTTCTACGTTTACGCACTGCACCCTAAGCTATGCCGCAATGCAAAGCCCAAATCAGGCGGACGCACTGCTTCTGCGCAGCGATGTCACGAGGACCGAGGCGATCTTTGCCGAGGGAACAGCGGCAACGGCAGGTACCATGCGCACAAAAGCACGACACCTCAAGCAACGTTTGGGGATTCTGTACCTCTTGCCTGACAGTGGGACACGTCCATTCTGGATGATTGGCCAAGAACGAGTGCACCCCCAGAGGCACACGCATAATCTTAGGAAAACCACCTATTACAGTGAAAGGATTCGGACCAACTACGGCAAGCAAAAACTGACACCTTATTCTTTGGTTTTTAAACTCTAACAGGATGGCCATAAGCACAGTGAGTGAAAGCCGATCAGAAGCAATCTTCAAAAAGAAAAAAAAAGATAAAGCTACAGGCTTATCTAGCTCTCGCTTCAAACAAGGTATCTTTTCTCTCTCTTCTGCGTAAGACTTGCTTATCCTGTATACTTTTTTCAGAAATGTATTGCGCCTTAAAATTCAGCCGTGAAAATTTCTTTTCGATAAACTCTTGATATCAAGGATGTTCTAGATCACTTGTTAAAACCACGGCTTAGTTTTCTTTTCTTCACTGCATTTATGTGTTACACAGCGTGACACGCTGAGTGTTGCGCAATATCGTGGTCTGGGCGGGGATTGGTGCATTGTCAGGCATCCAGTTGCCCTTCGCCACCCCTTCCCGCTGTACCATTGGATAAGATATGTATACTTGAATTGATGATGACATAAATCACTTCACATAACGTATGTATAAATCAAGCAAAACATAAAGTAAATAAAAGAATCCATGAAATATAATTCACCATTCCACTATTAACAAAGTGGTGTGCTTTAGATACATGTGAGCCGACACTATATGTTCAGGTTTTATGCTGGAAGTTATTCTTTGGCTGCGCATAGCAGAGATGCACACGTTCCCAACTACCATGCACCAAGATTTCAATATATGCAAATGCCACGTAGCTGGACAGAACCAAGGAAATGTTGTTTGCCGTTGCTTGTAGATACCCAGGTTATTACAGCGAAGCTGTTTACTTCTACCAACCGGCGATTCTTTTGTAGCGCTCCACCGAAAACTCAGCTTTCTAGAAATCGACGATTTAGTGCAAGAAAAACAAAGACATGTAGCGCATTTCGAAACAGGAAAACAAGTGGTTCGTAGACTTTGACTTCGGAGAGTTTCTACTAATGTGTCAATAAAAAAAAGAAACTACCAACCAACTCAATCCGTGACTCGGCTGTCGACCTAACGTTAGCGAATAACGTGGCAAGTGTCAAAACCGAAAACCTCAGTGCATACAACAGCGGTCATAAAGCCGTCGTGAATGTCGTTGTGCAATAAGTGGTTATACAATGCATTTTACGGCGTACTCATTTCATTCGTTAGACCAGAATAGGTTATGCGAATGGTAACAGCTTCGCTGGCAATCCACCTTCACAGAGGTGACTGGGCCTTCAGATTATTGTTGCGTGCCGCCTAATTACATAATCAGCGTTAATTATTCAACTTTTCAAATATTATTATTAGATGAAAAGCGTCACTGCGAAAGCAACATGAAAAGCTCCCGGCACAGCTTTCGCTTCCTGTTGCTCAGTACGATCTGCATAAAAGTGTTTTTCCGCGCGTGAAAGAAGCCCGCGAATGCACGCAAAATTGCCGCGCGACTGGCTGCTCGTGGCACTTCGTGTGCATTCTCGGGTTTCTTCCGCGCTCGGAAAAACACTCATGTAGCACGCATTGAGCAACAGGAAGCTGTATAGGGGCCTTTTCATGCTGTTCTACAATGTTCGCGTTGCCATTTTTAATCTAAATATAACATTTGAAAAATTGGTTAACTAATTTAGACCAATTACGTAATTAGACGTAATGGAAAAAATCTGAATATCTCCAAGCGACGGCAAACAACATTACTTTGGTTCTGTCCAGCTACGTAAAATTAGCATATCCTTAAGTATTGCTGCAAGATAGTTGGGTCACCCTGTATATACTTCAAGCTCTCGTATTTTAAAGCCTTCCTTCTTGTTTACTCTTTAGTTAATGCAAATAATGGCCCTGCGACCCTGTATTCTTTAGGTTAAAATCGAATGCAGCGTAATCATTTCTGTCGTCATTCTTTTTTAATGTTACAAGAAAGCCCTGAAGCCAAATATACCAAAGGAAGATGCAGCAGATTTAAAATTAAATTACGGGCTTTTACGAGCCAAAACCACGGTCTGATTATGGGGTACGCCTTAATTTTGACCAGCTGAAGAGTTCTTTAATGTGTGTCTAAGCGTAAGCGCTAAATGCGTTCTTGCGTTTCGCTTTCACCATGATGTGCGGCGGGGACTCGATCCCGCGACCTCGTGCTGCGCAGCGCGGCGGCGAGCGTAAAGCGGCAGATTTGCGTCGCCCTGTAGCGCAAGCCAACTTCTAGCGAAGCCGTTTCTTTGAGCTGCTGTATCAATAATTTCAATGTCTGTAATTAAACCATGTGTTATATTACTTCGCCAGCGTAAGATCCATTACTTGGGCTCTATTTCCTAAGATTTTTAAACTACAGGTTAGGAAGTATAGTTACATACGGAACAAGGTTACTAGGATGGTTGCGACAAGTGATTAATTACAAAACACGGCCCTACAGCCCCTAACTTATCTACACGACTACTTATATGTGCAGTACTTAAAGCTGCAAACCATTGTACAGCACCTACATCTGCAGCTCTCCTTAGACTTTCACCTTTCGAAATTTGCAAGATAAAACATGCACCCGCACAAAAACAGCACTGTTTCTTGTGTGATCTGTTTGGCCATGTTCAATGACAATGCTCGTGATTTCGGAAATGTATGTGAGCTTCAACGAAATATGTATGGTATAAATTCTAGTGAGCACTTTGGTCGTATGCACCAAACGGTGTGACTGAAAGCTCTGCAGTTTTTCCACAAAGAAAGTGTTTGTCTGCAGTTGGTCTGGATATTTCACGGCGTCGTCCTCACGGACAAAACAAAATTAATAAAAAAAGAATTTCAGCGATTGAAGCGAAAAGCGCATGCATTCTTTGGTATCACGAATAGAACATACAACGCATCATTCGTTTCAATAAAGTGCAAGCAAAAAACAAGCATACAATTTACATAATTGATGATAAGGCCCGCCTGATAATAATGCGTTGCACACAGCGCTCTCCGCAAACGTTTCACGGCAAAGATTACTCTTGCGCAAGCAACCGATGCGACGGCAGCTTGCGACGTGGGTAGTGACGTCACTAGTCTTTCATATATAAAAGCAGCAGCCCAGTAACTGATTTCATTGTTGTTGCAGTACCGCTATTGGTAGGCAACGCATAGTTAATTAGGACTCCCGAGGAGCAACGCAATTACGAGGAGCACCAAAGGGAAAAAGAAACAGCAATACGACCAGCAGCGGCGTGCTGCCGCTGGTCACGTATCACCGTGCAATTCCAGCACAGGGGAAGTCTCTCCGTTCACATTCTCCTGTGGCTGAATAATGCGCCGGAGGAGGAACTCCATGAGCAATGAAGTATTGCATACTCCCCTCCATAGGCGGAAAGTTTTCATTTTTCCGGGGGGGGACCAGCTTCCCTATCCCTATATATATATATATATATATATATATATATATATATATATATATATATATATATATATATATATATATATATATATATATATATATATATATATATATATATATATATATATATATATCTTGCACTTGAAGAAACTTCGTGTGACCTCGAAGAATTGTTCACTGAAGTGACAACCTCATATGAGACTTTAGAAGACCTCATAGTAGGAGACAGTTCAATTTCACAGCCTGAGTCCTCTCCCACCACCAAGAATCTGACATCTCTCGGTGGTGTAATCTTCCTTCGTGTAATTGTCGTATACTTCACTATCACTAATACTGTTTCGCGTTTTCGGCGAAACTGCAGCCTTGCTCTGTCTTTATTTCTTATTATGTGAGTCCGAGTATAAGCGCTGCTGCGCGTGACTGCTGCTGATTATGATTTCGAGTGAATCCGGCTTGGCCTCATTTCGGTTACTGAGTGAATTATACAGTGTGCCCCAACTATCACGCACCAAGATTTAAATTAAGAGCAGTTGTGTTGTTCGAAGAAAGCCTACTGGATATTGTTTCCAGTACAGTGGAGTAGCCGCCATTAATTATTTCGTTCCTTAAATTTAATTCGACAATTGCAATTATCTAATTTTAGAAGTACTGTCCTAATTATCAAAGTGCCAATGAGGCATCTGTAAGCAACCTCAGGCACGCCCGAATGACATCTAACTGCTGTGTTTTCAGCGACGTACTAATTGCTTGCAATTTTTCCCGACTGGCAAACAAACCTCACGAAATATGAAAAATATCACGTGGCTATGCTCCCACCCGCATCATAAAGCAGCGCCCTGAAGTAAACTTATTGAACGCAACTACATTGGCTGTCGCAAACCCGAAGAGACAGTGCACCACCTTAATTATGGTACGGAAGGAGCACCAACAGCAGGCTTTGCGGCTTTGCAGCTATTCCTTCCTCTCTATGTCACACTTATTATCCGTATATCAAGGCTGACTGATCCCAATGATAACAAAAGCCCCTTGATAACGCGGTCGAAGCGCCGCTCTGACCACGGGCGAAACGCGAAAAGCAGTGTAATAGGCATAGCATGTTTCAAACTCCAGGCTTTGCTTGCACCGAATCGACAGAATGCGCGCGCAGCTATATTTCGCGCCAGAAATTTGCTTCAGATCAAAGCCCAATTAAAGAGATGGTTTTATTTTTCGTGAGATTGTACTTGCTGCAAAAATAGGGTCGTGGGAAAAAATAGAAGCGAAATAAACAGACTGGGAAGCGACCCATGAGTAGACAAAAGGCAGAACCGATGCGTTCACGAAAGTAGATATAGCATCTACTTTCTGGACGCCTGCAAAAAAAAAAATCTAAAGAATACATCAGATTTCAGTGTACCTTTATTATTCGTAAGCACCGTTAACTCCCGCTGCTGCCTAGAAGACATGTTAGAATAGGTGTCTCCTTCTGCAGCTACGCAGTACTGAGTCCACTTTATCACATCTTCAGTGGCTTTCTTGATGACCGACGCTGGAATTCAACGGCAGACATCCGTTATCCTTGCCTTGACCTAATCTCACGTCCGTCTCGATCATGTAAGCACGATCTTTCACATAACCTCAAAGAAAGAAATCGAGTGGAGAGAGGTCAGATGGCCTGGCCGGCCAATTTCGCATGAAAAGTTGCATCCAGCCAGTTTCGTGCTCGGCTACTGCTGTGTGCTGGTGCCCCACATTGCTGATACCACGAAAGTGGAAGACATGATAGCAGTACTTCACTGAGAAACTCATCCGCCACTCCTTACAGTACTTCGTCCATCCAATTAATGCTGTCCGGTTCAGTGTGTGATTGAAGAAGATGGGACAGATCATAACACCGGCGTAAATTTAGAGAAACACATGGCGACTGGGACGAAACAAAACACAACTTTAAACATTTGCACTGACGTCAATTTGTTTTGCGGTGATAGGTTTTGTGGCAAAAAAAAAAAAGGACCATCCGTGCACTTTACCTACACTAAGACAATAGATATCACAGTTTGTTTCCAACTAACACCAAACGCGACGTGTTAATTCGGCCGAGGCGCGGCAGATAAGGCACCAGCTCGATCACGATGTTTTAAAGCCAAGCTGTGCATGGCTAGTCGATTGGAAGGAGAAGCGAGACTGAGACACATCATTCACGTGCATTTCACACGCCGTTCATAAAAGACTCTACCGAAGGGGTCACTAAAGCCTACACGTTCTTTGCAGGGCCAAAAAAGCACGCAATACATTTTGAAGTGATGCGAACACACAACAAGATATTCATTCTTTAAGCATAAGCTATCCACACCTTTAGAAATAATTGTTATTTCGCTACCTCCTTCTCTTTAAAACATATCATAAATATTTTCCTGTATATATCTAAATATATTGTTTATGTGCATAGTGTTTAGAGTGGAAATTTGAAACAATGTTGAAGTCAGAAAATACGCACGAGGAAGCCGCCGCTGGAGGTTCTAATGCGCATGTTCTGCTATTGTCAGGATTTGCAAGAAATAAAGCGAAGTATGAATGAAAATCCATGCACGTCCGCGCCAACAATGATGCAGTAAGCTATTAGCCACAATCAAATTTTAAGTGAAAAGGTCGAGACAAGTCAAAAGAAACCTCAGATGATGTGGGTTACAAAACTCTGGCATTGACACGTTAGGGGGAGGGAGTCGGCGCCTGTGCTCCCCTCAGCGGCTGTAGCGGGGATTTTGAACACCTTTGCTGGACATCCTCTTTCGCAGTGCCGGAATGACGAGTCAATTTTTTTTGTCAACAAAATATAAAAAATATTTTCGTTCGCGCACCTGGTCCATGCCCTAAAACAGATCATTTCTATATTCCTGTCAGCATACAGCATAGAGTACAAAAAGGCAGTCCTGCGCATACCTAAGATTCACTCCCTGCCATACAGACTTTAGAAGCCACCACGCCTATGTAGCCGATACGGGGATGTCGTGTTCACTGCAGGCGATAAGTTAAGAAATATACGTCGCCGCGCAGAAAGAAATGGAGCAGTTGAACGAAAAATAAATACCGGAGAGGTGTTATGTAATTCATATTATTAAGTTGTAGAATGCCGTAGGGAAGTAATTTTTGAAGTTCTTTAGTTAGCTACGGTTGAGCTTATGTTTAGGGTAGATGGATCTTTGCATCAACCAGCGATTATTAACCACGAACCGTGGTTGACCAGGCGCAACGCCGTCTAACTATTCGATGCACTGTGGTGATTGCTAAGTTTGATTTGTGATGGTCAAAATAACTAAATGAAGAGGAGAATTACGCTACAGTAGCATAGGTGAGAGAAGTGGACAGTGAGAGAGGGAGAGAAAGACAACAACTAGCATAAAGAATAGCGGTTCTTCTCAACATTTTTTACAAGATTTAAAGCGCGGATATATAGTCCGGCGTAGCGCACGCTTGCAGCCACTTCTGTGAAGTCGGGGGTCCACGCGGCCACGAAGGTTCCATGGATGATGCCGGGAGGAAGAAAGGTTTCGAGCGACGTTCAAGATATGGGAAAAATGTTTATGTCCATGATCGAGTTTTACAAAAACGGCTCCATGTATGGAGCACACTGCATGCTTAAGTCTTTGCATGTCTGAGCCTCTTCACAGCTGTCCAGATCCGCTTTTTTTATCCCGTTTCAACGCGAGAGCGTTAAGGAGCTCGTGTCGCAGAAAAGCCGGTGTCGTCGGCGTCGGCGTCCGCGGCGTTGGCCGTGAGCGATTGGCCGTGAGCGTCGGCCGTGACGCTCTACAATCAAGCGTCACGGCGCAGATAGTGTGCGCTGAAGCACCTACCACTGAAGCGTTCCACGGGAATAGCAGCGCCAGGGCACAGCTTTGCGAGCGGTGGACTAGGTGGAATGAGATAAGAATTCGCCCTGACATCACGTAACACGAGGCAAGGAGTGTACGAGATCTGAAAACATCCATGCGCGCATGCTCCGCATGAATCGGCAAAGTTCGGCACGTGACACTCAGACAAACGATGGCGGGTGGGTTCTTGCGATTCTCAATATCTTTCTTAGTTTCTTCGCACCCCTAGCTGCAGGTGTCGACGACGCTGCGATGTAAAGTGAGAAGGTCGCGGCGCCCTCTGTCCGGTGCCAGGTGCCTGTAGAGTCCGCACATGTACTCTTCTGGTCGTTGCTCTTGTGATGTACAGTCGCGTGCAATATGAGCTGCAACACGGTGCACGCGCTGAAAAGTGCCTCAGAGTGAACGGCGGAGCCCACATACGAAAACCTGGTGTAACAAGTAAAAGTAATTGTAAGGGTGTTTAGTCCTGCAGTTATTGATTTGCCGGCGCCGCCGTACGGCCTTGGTGTCCTCTTGAACATGGGCACCGTGCTGCAGCTCATATTGCACGCGATTGTACGCTTAGCTTGCCACCACTGTGAATACACACCAACGTGCTCAACTATTTGTCCTCACGAGAAACTACGTGCTTGCCCGTCGTGCCGTTCGTAGCGGTGGTGACATCGGTGAGGCATGCGCCAGTGGGCTGACGTGCGGCGAATGTTTCTTTAAACAAAGCGTGCGGGACTGTTATCACCAATAGCGAGCATATCTGGCTGTTTCCGTAAAACGTTTCGGCAGTGTAACATTCCCAAAGCAGGTATTTTGTTTATTTATTTCATCTAAAGCTGTGATATGCGGGAGCATTTATAATTTCTTGCGGCCAAACACATCGTCTGAAGATGTTGCTACAGCGGCCTTGTTCCTTTTCACACGTCACCGCTCACGTCATGTCGGAAAGCTCTCTGACCCAACAAACGGATATGGTTTCTACTTGGCATTTCTGTTTTTCGTTGTCTGAAATTATTTCGGAGACCTTTCTGTGAATCGATCTGTCTTAGAGCCATTACAGGAGACGCTGGGAAGACAACGACCCCTTACAAGACACGATAAGAAACCCATTGGGAGCTAGCCTTTAAGATGGCGTTACTGGCCGTTACTAAAACGGTCAATAAATGACTGCCGACACGCGAGCGCCCCTCACCCAGCGCGCCAGGCCGCATCATTTCGAGCCACACACGTCACGGCCCTCTCTGGCGGCCCACTTTCGCCGGCGTCCAGCGCGCGCTGCCTTCCTCTCGGCCAGCTTTGTTTTCCTCGGCCGTGACGCGGCCGCGTGCACGCGTTCGCACGGCCGAGGAGGACGCCCGATCGGCGCTCACGGGAGGCACAAACTTCCAGCCCCACTTCGCGAGCCCCGGTGGCCAAGGTTTGTTCTGACACTGCTGCTGCCTCCCGGGCAGTGGAAAACGCGTTCAAAGTCCCCTCGCGATGGGCCGCTTTTTTCGGGCTGGGCGAATCGCGAAAACGCCCTGCTCTGCCCGAAGGTCCGCTTTAAGGAAGCCGAGCAAACTGCGATTATTCCTCTCACGACACTTGACCCCCTTTCACCATGGCTGGGATAGACTGACTTTATCCTGGCGCACATCACTGTTGGTCTCACATATATACACAAGGATGGCCATTTTTCTTTCAATGCTAGGTTTCACATTGACTGAAAGAAGGGACGTCTTCACGCCCGCTATATCTTTAAGGCACATATACCTAGACGATTAGCCCTGCAGAAGCATTCGAATGAAAGTGGTACGTTAATATGGCAATAAATGTACCGCTTGGTACAGCTCGCACAGTTGGCTGCGTCGAGGCATAGGCTAGTGGTCTTCATTCAGATTCATTTCCATGCTATTCATTCGTTGATGCTATTCATACAATGCCAGTGTATCATCGTTAAAAGCAGAATCCGGCCTAACAACCCTGGCTTTTCGTCGTCGTATTGCTGCTATGTACTTATTGCATAGGTTCTTTTAGAGCTCACTTCATCATCCACTCTACATGAGTCCTCCTGCACGCATTTCACTCCGCATTGGTCATCCCCTTCAAGTCGCTCGGTCAAGAGCGCACACTACCACTTTTGCCTCATCGTTCTTTCCACACTCAGCCTCGGACTGGAGCGGCCTTCCACACGAAATCGTCGCAATCACCTGCCCATCCACGTTTTTGAATTGTATAATTAACATATGTAACAGCGAGCAGACTTGCACCTAATCATTTTTTCCTTGTGTATTTAATTTTTTTTTATTTCTTACCCACTCCTTATGTGATACCCCCAATCCTGGGGGCCTTTAAAATAATAAAGTGAAGTGAAGCACGCCTTAAGAATAGGTTGTCAGGCTACTGAGGCAATATTGCTGATTGTATACAGCTAGCCCGGCACGACCTTGCCATCCAGGGCCATCGGGGCGCTCACACCCCCAGGTAAACGGGAGTTGCGCCACGAGCACCAATTTCTCCCCTGGTGCTTGGTAGGCAAAACTTCCGAGAGAAAAAAAACGAAAGAGATCAAGCGTGTTGTCATGCAGACGGTCTTGTTGATGCGCGAGGGGAAACGCCATCCCGCTTGTCGTCTGCTATGCGCTCGACGAGCGCACCACTTTCCCTGCAGGCGCTAACGGAAACCAACACCACCTGCATTTTTTCTTTCAAATTGTTTTCATCTTTCAGATATTGTTGTCAACAACCTAAGGCTTCTACTTTTCCTGACGTAGTCACGACATATCTGCAACGCATCTGAGTGAAAACATATTTTTTTTTGTTCAAGATGCGCGAGCCATCACGCCATGGCACGCGGCTATTTTGTTTCGGCAAAACATAAGCAGTTTGGAAAATATGGTTTATTCACTGCATTTATTGGAACCTATCGCACAGCAAGTCATTCAATACACAACGCAATAATATAGAGCTGAGTATCTCATTATTCAGTACAAATGGGCGCATTCTGTACTGCGATCGTGCATACATAAGGCAGCTTCCTGAAATTTCTCAGACAGAAAAGGGCTACAGAGGCCATGTTTTTTTACTGTGCACAACGAGAGTATAACAAAGCAATTTTTGTCGCAATAGTTGTTTGCGAATAATAAAAAGATTATCAAGAGCAGCAGATCCATATCTTTCGCATAACAGTAAAAACAAATTCCTTTTTTATTCCATACGACGGATATACTTCCTAGTCCAAAAAACATGCTATACATAGTAAATTTTCTGAATAGCTCTCATTGTGCTCATGTGCCGATAACTACTTAGCAAATTACATTGAAAATGCCTATATTTTTTCATATTTGGTTTTATTTCGCGACAAACATGTAAGCCCAGTAGAGCTTAGTTCAGCGCTGTAACATTGCTAACAAGGTATCATTACGAAATTCCTCACGAGTATATTGCAGATGTTTCTTAAACATTTGTGATGCACTTAGTTTGTTCTAGCATCATCAACGCATTAATGGCGCATTTCGAAGACAGCTAACAACAAAAAACACTGAGTTCTTTTGTCAAGAATCAGTAAATGCAGGAGAAAAATGTTTCGATCGGCGGTTCATCGTTAATTGAAGTTGGGCAAAGACAGAGTGATGCACAATGGTATTATTGAACGCGCAGCTTTAGAACATGGTTAAATATTTTTAAAAGTAACTCAACTCGGCTGCATTCAATGCATCAGGGCAACCGCCTCAGAAGAATTTTCTTTTGAATGGTTTTGAAGGTCGTCCTCTAATACGCTGAATGTACAGTCGACCAAAAAAGTTTGCGGACCAAGAGACCTGACGAAAAGCTGAATATCTCCGCAGCCTCAAAATGTAGCCTCGTATTCACATTTATAGCCTTTACTGGTATATGTGAACAACATTGTGATGTACGGTTTTACTGGTTACTTTTAAAGGCTGCTCATATATTTAGCATTTTCCGAGACCCCATGGTCCGTAAACTTTTTTGGTCGACTGTACATTTTCCATAATGGTTGCTTGCTGGGCTAGTATAGGTGCATTATGCACTTTCTTTAACAGAACTCATAGGCTCAGTTTCGTGCGACCTGTTTGGCGCATAGGACCATTGATATATGTCATCATTGGCTGGAGGTCATCCGTCATGAGAATTTCGATGTCGACACAATAAGGAGGCGAAAGCGTTTCAACTTTTCTGTAACACTCGTTTCTGGCACAGCATGCTTTCTTTGCTTATTAAGATTATTCGTGGCTTTGCCTAAAGGTACCCCACCCTACTTTTGCCATATTAATGAAACCATTGAAGTGAAGTGTGTAGAACAACATTAGTAACTTGCACAACATTATCGAAGTAAGCTCAAGAAGATTCTAGCATCCCAAGATCCCTATATGGTAGCTATCTAATAATTTTGAAACAGGAGGTTGCAAGTTTCTCAGCACACGCGGGGCAAATTTCGCTGCGTATAACTGGCACTCGGCACCGAAGAAGACGACGCGGAAAAGACAGCGCTCGCCGTGCTCGTGGCACTTGCGCCATGCTCTATTGGTTTCTGTACGAAAAGAGTGAACGACAGAAGCACAGATTCGTACCCACTACTAACCTTTTTTTCCTTACCTTCATCGATCAGGTATCGCTCTGCCACTCCAACAGCCGGCATAGCCCACCACAACAGTCTTGTTTTGGTCGGGTTGGCCTAGTCTTTGTGAAGTGGTCCAAGCAGAAGCGGTAGCCATTGTACATACATCTGCTACCATGTCAGTCCCGTCAGCACTGCCCATTCAGCGTAATTTTTCCATATGTCACATCTGAAAAACGGGCATAACCCAGCGGTCATGATTAATGGATGGATGGAAAACTTTATTAAGCAAGTGAGTTTGGACCGTACAAGGTCTCAGGGCCACCGCACAGCCCTCACATTACGCGCATGTGTCCAGGCCACGTAGGGCCATGGCACTGGCACCCCGGTTCACACAGCGAAGTTGCGCGTCCGGGTCCTGCGACGCAAGGAGGGCCTCCCATTCCTCCCATGTACCGATGGCGGGCTGTCCCTGCGGGGGAGGATCGGCAGGGCAGCCGAAGAGGATGTGGTCAAGGGTGGCGTGCGATTCTCCGCAGAGAGTGCACTCTGGGGAAACATGGCGGAAGTGGGATAGAAGCTGAGGGGTAGGAAGAGTTCGCGTCTGGAGTCGCCTCCAGAGGATTTGTTGGGAGTGGGATAGGCGGGGGTGGGGAGGGGGATAGAGTCGACGGGCAAGGCGTGCTTGTTGAGTTAGTTCTGAGAACGTGTGTGCCCGCTCCCTCGAGAAATCCCGGCTGGGGTCGCCATTTGCCCGGCAAATAAGTCCTCGGGCTATGTTATCGGCGGCCTCATTTCCGGGATTGCCAGAGTGAGCCGGAACCCACACGAGCTCAATACACCTATCGGGATTTAGGGTGCACATTCTCAATATCTGCCACGCGGGGGGATGGACGCGTCCGCGGGCGAAGTTAAGAATGGCTGTTTTGGAATCGCTTAGTATATAAGCCGCATTGGTTTGGGCAATGGCTATTGCTATAGCTGCTTCTTCTGCTTCTTCCGGGGTACAAGGTGGGTCTATCAAATGGGTAAATGGGGGGGCTTCTGGATGATAAGCCACAGCTACTGAACGGTCTGTACCACACGCGGCGTCCACCCAGCGCACATCCTCTAAAGTGCCATATTCTTTATGGAGAGCTTTGGCCCGCGCGACTCGGCGGGATTGATGGTATTCAGGGTGGACATTCTTAGGAAGGGGTTTCAGGATAAGCGCGGAGTGTATGGCTCGAGGGAGAGAGATGAAGTCTGTCGTGTGTGCCGGTATGCGAATTCCCAGAGAATCCAGTATATATCGTCCAGTTTCCGTGCCAGCCAGACGAAGGTACTGTGTGTAGCGATGTGCATCTATAAGTTCTTGTATAGTGTTGTGCATTCCTAATTTTAAGAGTCTGTCCGTGCTAGTGCTCTTTGGTAAGTTTAGCGCTGCTTTGGTAGCCATGCGGATAAGAGCATTGATCTTGTCTTTATCCGAACAGGAGAGGTTCAGGTAAGGAGTGGCGTAAAGAATGCGGCTAAGCACAAAGGCATGCAGCACCTTCAGATTATCTGCTTCGTCTAGACCGGCTCGTGAATGTGAAACCCTTCTAAGAAGATGGATGACTGAGTAAGTGGACTGTTTTAGTGCTTTCAGGGTAAGGTTGTTTTTCCCCGTGTCCTGTAAATGCAGGCCAAGAATGCGGAGGGTAGGTGTTTGCGGTATGGGAGTGTCATGCAGGTAGATAGTGATGGGGGAGGTAGGGACGCGCCGCGGGCGGATTATGAGGAGTGCTGACTTTGTGGGGGAGCATTCAAGCCCAATGTTTGCCGCGTGAGTAGCGATAGTTGTAGCGGCTTCCTGAAGGGTCGATTCTATGTCGCCATCCGAGCCGTATGTGGTCCAGACCGTTATATCATCCGCGTAAAGTGTGTGTCCTAAGTGCGGGATGCGGCTGAGAGCCTTGGCCAGGGGGATGAGGGTGAGGTTGAAGAGGAAGGGAGATAACACCGCCCCTTGCGGGGTACCAATGTTACCAAGCGTGAAGTGGGGGGTCTGTATATCATCTATATGCAGTGAGGCTGTGCGACCGTTTAAGAAGGCCCGGATATAGTTGTAGGTCTTAGGCCCCAACTGCAGCTCTTGGATGCCCTGCAGGATGGCGCTGTGTGTAACTTTGTCGAATGCTTTGGTGAGGTCGACTGCCAGGATTGCTCTGGTGTGATGTAACATGTCATTGAGGATAGCGTGTGAAATCTGCAGTAGGGCGTCCTGTGCCGAGAGGTGGGATCGAAATCCTACCATAGTATGGGGATATAGTCCATGGGATTCCATGTGTTGCGTGAGACGGGTGAGGATGACATGCTCAAACAGTTTGCCCAAGCACGAAGTCAGCGAAATGGGACGGAGGTTTTGGGCGTTAATGGGCTTGTTTGGTTTAGGAATGAATATTATTTTCCCGTGCTTCCATTCAGCAGGTAGCACCCCCATTTCCCAGCACTCATTGAAGTAGTCGGTGAGAAGGGAAATTGAACGGTCATCTAAATTTCTGAGCATGACATTTGTGATTTGGTCCTCCCCAGGGGTTGAGTTTCGGAGCTTGATAAGGGCTGCTCTGACTTCAACCTCCATAATGGGGGCGTCGAGGGAGGGTTGATCGGGGCCTACATAGTCGGGATATGATACAGCTTGGCCCACAGTGGTATAAGTTGATTGGAGTTGGCGTAACAGTGCTTGATGATTTTGGCGATGTTTATGGGTAAGTCTTTTTAGTGTGAGCCGAGTTTGCTTTTTAGTTTGAGTGGGGTCTATCATATGTCGCAAAAGATGCCAGGCCCTGGTGGAGGAGAGATTACCTCGTAATCCGTCACATAATTGGTGCCAGTTAGATTTACTGAGTGCGGCACTGTGTTCTTCTATTTGTTTCTGTAGTTGCGCTAATTTTAGCTTAAGTTTCCGATTTTGCTTCTGGGTTTTCCAGCGTGTGAGGATACTGCTTTGAGCTTGTAGTAGGTGCGCTAAGCGACTGTCTGCAACGGGAGTCTCGGGGGTGGCATCTAATGTTTGCGTGAATGCCTGGACATCCTGTTTCAGCTCTGTCATCCATGTGTGGAGGTTAAAGGGGGATTCTAATGTTTTGGCCTCTCTGTGCTTCCGAAGATTATCCCAGCTGGTAATCCTGACACGGTAGGCTTTAGCTTTTATGGCGAAATCAAGCTGTATAGTTATGATATAATGATCACTGCCCAGGGCCTCATTTGAGTTTGTCCACACTGGTGTGGGAAGGTTGCGACCAAAAGTAAGATCTGGGCTTGTGTCGGCAGTGACACTATTGCCGATTCTTGTAGGTGTGCTCAGATCATTATATATGGACAGGCCGTGCATCTGAAGGGTGTTGTGCAATTCCGCTCCTCTCTTGTTAGTGCGTGTGTACCCCCAGTCTACATGTGCGCAGTTGAAGTCCCCTAATATAATGAGGGGGTCCTTTTTTGCAGCGTTGGAGGCGGCTTTAATTAGAGAGATTAAATCTGAGACCGGTTGCCTCGGGAGGAGGTAACAGTTGAGGATGAAGAGGGGTTGAGATCTGTGAGTGGAGGGGATTAATTCTATGAATGTGTGAGCTACCGGCGAGGTTAGTACATGACAAGTGTATGGTACGAAATGTTGGAGATACGTCGTAACCCTGGGGTTTGGAGTGGTGTCGGAGGGTACCAGAGCGTATCCTGGCAGCGATAAATTTGTGCCAGCATCCTGAAGTGCTACTATATCAGGGGGTGTGGAGGAAGCAGAGAGGAGCTGCTGCAGGGGGTCTCGTTTGCGACGAAACCCCCTGCAGTTCCATTGTAGGATGCTTAATTGGAGATTATTGCCCGTCAACTGGGCCATGCTGAAGGGTGGGGGGGCGGAGGATGGGAGCAGCTGTGGGGTTGCTAGCTGGGATATGTGAAGGCATTCCAGCAATTATTTGTGGAATTTGTTGTAGAATAGTAGAGGTTACCTGACTGATAATAGTTTCTGTAAGCTTAGTGATGGCGGCTTCAATGTAATTTTGAGTCTGAGCCAGAATACTGGCTTCGAGCTGTTGGGCAAATTTTTGTAATTTAGAATCCATGTCTGGAATGTCTTCTGATCTGCGTTTCTTTTGTGGAGGGGGTGTGGAGGGTTGGGGTGTAGGTGAAGAGGTTTGGGGTGTTGGTGAAGGAGTGGGTGGAGAAACGGTAGGAGGGATGGAATTAATGGCTGCCCTAAGATGCCTTACCTCTTCCCGCAGGAGAGCTATCTCTTCCTCCCGCTGTGAGGTTTGGGGTGTACTGGTGGGCTTGGTCCAGGCTCGCTGGCGATCTTGATGAGACACTAGCGGTGGAAAGTCCTTTGGCGTGGGCACTGGTTGCTTGGGTTTCGATTAAAGAATACATAAAATATGAACCAATGTTGAGATTACGAAGAAGCGACGAGAAAACTCTGTCCTTCTACCTAGAGTTTTAGAAGTAAAGCGCACTTTGATTCTCGCGCAGGTAAGTAACTCAAACTTCGTGTAATTCAAAACGTAAACGGTGACTGCTGCATAATTGTGTTTTTTTTTAGATGAAGAGCAACCGCTAACATATACCGAAGCAAAATTTCCGTTTGTGCATCAGCTAGCCTTAATCAGCTCATGAGCAACTGTCAACAAGCAGCTTTAATTCTTACAACACCGCAGGAAAATGCGCCACGCCAACCCCCCCCCCCCCCCCCCCCCCCAGAAAAAGATATTCACTAGAAAAGAACCGCGGAAGATCTTTCGTTTCATCCTATATCTGTTTTTATGAGGATAGCCGTGTGTCTTCATAACGACTGCAGAAAAAGCGTGCTTACCTCTCGTCTGATGGGAAACGGAACAATTTCGCCCTGCTGTTACTCGCCGAGTTGCCACACCACACAGCCGCGCAGCACGCCGTGTGCCCTTTCCTCAGTTTTTCCCACATCGACGGAACATTCCAGGGCACAGGAAAAAGTTTTTTAACTGTAGAGCATACGAAAAAGCGTGCACGTGAGTGGAGAGCGGCAAGAACAGGCAAACAGAATGGAAGCCGGAGCGATGAGAATGAAAGCACCGCCCGTCGGGCGCAACAAATAAAGCGTCTAAATATAAGACGCCGAAAAAGAAAATAGCCGAAAACACATTTTATTTGCTCACAAAATTGCATGACTTTATTGCGATGTAGGTTGAAAAGATAGAGCCACATATGCAAAAATTATTTATTTTTCCTTTGGCTGCAGTGTCATGACGACGCTTTATTTCCGATACCGAAACTATCCCCGCTGTCCACCCACTGCTCAGAAGTGGACCAGCATTTAGCAGGCTCCGCTGCCCTAAGTCCTTGATTATAGCATGAGCGAGGAGCAAAATGCTGACCACTTTTTCCACCGTGAGTAGCCGTCTTGTGTAAAGCGTACATGTCTAACCAGCATGTCATTTTTATGCTGGGCATATATATATATATATATATATATATATATATATATATATATATATATATATATATATATATATATATATATATATATATATATATATATATATATATATATCGGCCATCTGGTCCGCCAGAACATTACCTTCGATGCCCCTATATATATATATATATATATATATATATATAGGGGCATCGAGGGTAATGTTCTGGCGGACCAGACGGCCGCGTCAGTTGCATCGCACGCTGTTAATCCTACCGCTACTGTGCCTATCACAGATCCGAGACCTTTCTTACGAAAGAAACTGCGGAACCACTGGCAACGCATGTGGGACGCGGAAACAAATAATAAGCTGCACGATATGAAGCCACAGTTAGGTTTCTGGCCCTCTGCAAGAAAATCACGTCGCACAGATGTCCAATTCTGCCGTCTCAGAATAGGACACACATTTGACACCCATAATTTTCTATTCACTGGAAATGAACCTCCAACCTGTCGTAGATACGGGGAGAGGCTGACCGTCCTCCACGTCCTCCTGAAGTGTCGGGAAGCGGAATCTGAGAGAAAGACATTTTTCCTAGCATACTGGAAGCACATCCCTCTTCATCCTATCATGTTTCTCGGTCCAGAACCGTTTTTGGTACCAATGCAGTCCTATGTTTTCTGAAAGACGTCTTACATGTTATTAGCCCCATAAATTCGTAGCGCTTCCTCTCTTTAGAGGGTGCCGCTGCGATTTTAGCATTGCATAGCACATGCCTTTAGGACCTTGTGTTTCAAAGGCCATGGTGAGGCAGTAGCGCTCTAGACAAGTTTTTCATCTGATATATTTTGTATACCGTATCATTTTTTAGCCAAAGCATGGTACACGTCATAATACACGTCATCAGACATCGCCATAATCTTATCAGGCGTATATTTTACTCACTTCACAGCGACTATGCTTAAGGCCCCTTTTTCAACCACGTCATATCAACTTCATAGAACTCATCATTCCACTGCGATGCCACTAACTCTCTGCGACCCTCTACCTTTCTCCCTCCTACCCTCTCTCTCTTTTAACCCCATCCCCTCCACCCCGCTGGCGCTGAGCCGTGCTCCCGCATGGGTTGCAGAAAATAGCGCTAGCCTTTTCTCCTTCCCCACAAGAACCACCACTCACTAACACTGGCATGGCGCTCTCTGGCCATAACTGGTCCTTGCGCCAATAAACAACACACATTCATTCATTCAGTTGGTCCTCAGTCCTTTACTGTCCCCGTATTAAACTAATGGAGTAACTGGAAATTCACCTGCTAAAGCGAAAGTGCAGATGTCTACCTCATTTACACATCAAGTTGGGGCTACGAATGATTTATGGCATTGTCGAACCGGCAACCAAATCTGCGGTGCATTAAGACAAATAACGCAACCACTATAAAACGCCGTATGTGTAAACATGCATAAAATTGGTGCGCTTGTTGGGCGGCAAGTAATAGAAGTACGGGTTGGGAGCCAACCTTACAACTAATTTAACATGCACAGCACGTGGGTAAAGCGTAAAAGCTAATGCATGGTTTCGCCGCATCCAGCGACGCTTCATACAGTACGCCTTGCTTTGCACATAAATAACAACACGACAAATATTAATGCCGCGCACACGATATATTTGCGTGACCTGCGACCCACACAACGAGTGCACGTATAATAGAACTGTATAAAATCTGCAGCACTGTATTTCAAGGTTTGTTTACTTTTGTTATCGCTGCAATAGTGCCCTATCTCAACATTTGAACATTATAGTGTTATGATCGACCTGTCAAGTGTGAGAAGCATTCGAACGGGCTTCCCCACGTCAACATAATTGCCCTCTTCTCCGAATCGGCACCACCTCATTTTCCCCGAGCTGACACAAAAGGATAGAAGCAGAAGCCAGAGGTCAAGACGACGTCACCCCTTCTCCCCCGAGCTGACACCAAGGATGCGCAAAAGGGAAGGACGGGCTCGGGAAGAAGACGGCGATGGCGACAGGCCCGCCAGAGGTTGTTTAAGGCCGTGCCGAGCCATCTGTGAATAGAACTGCGCGAGATTCAGGTGAGACTCACATCCATGTACCAATGAAGTGAATATAATCTTATCTACTTTCTTTTTTTTTCATTATCGCGATGCCCGGCTTCGTCGTTTGTTTCCTGATTCTTGCGGTGAAGACCCACCTCACCGGGTCGAGATCGTATCAATAGGCCTACTCTTACCTGAGTTGCAGGAACAGCAGTCCTTTCCTTAGTACACGCATCTTCAATAATTATTCAGTGATTGGTAAAACGCGCAATATAAACGAGACTCGGGGCCGTTGTTAGTGACAAACCCAACTTAATTTTCCATTCGATTTTTGTCGCCCGTCGTTGTACGATCGCGGTGACAGTATGACGCCTATAGGGCACACACGCGCAAGGAGCCTCGGCGTACTATTTCGGACATTTCTTTCTGCCAAGAGGTTCATACGCTGTGGTGTGGAAGCAGTAAAGGGTTCTTCATTACCCAGTACTTCATGACTGCGCTAATAGCGCTGCCGCACAAGCCGATTTTTTAAACGCTGGCTTGTTGTTACGCCAGCTGTCCTTGTTCGTTATCCCCCAGGTGTTTTAATTATGTGTTCTTGCTGCTTTTGTCTTTGAGGAGTGACGTCGGTATTTCTGAATTATCTAACCTATCATCAATGAATTGTTAATCGTTAGGAGAGCTTAATAATTAGGTCTGAAAATGACGAAGCAGTCCGCCCATTTCTGCACCTTGCAAATTGTCGTAGCCTGCGTGATAGTCAACCATCCTATTCACACAATACCCAAGGCACTGTACATTCACAAGTCTTTATTGGGAGCTAATAGCCTTGTCATCAGCTTGTCATTTTAAAGGAGCTGTAGAAAATAGCCGAAAGGCCTCTTGAATTTAATTTATTTTTGTTAAACATACAGTGTTGTGAAAAAGCAGGCAGGTGTTTTCCAGCTCTTAAGAAACAGAGGTGTCGTCAGAAATTCCAACGGCGATTTCGTTTTAATGACAGCACGAAGCTCCAGAGAGAATGTTCGGTTGCGATAATATGTGGTAATACGCCCCCGTCGAGTACGAGGCGTTACGTCTCCGGCGTTTGCCGTCCTTGCCAATTCCCACGGCTGGGCGCGGTGCCCGGAGTGATTGTTGGCGTGGATAAACGATAATTTGGAAGCGGCAGGGCCGCGAAGGAAGCTAGGCCGCGTTCGGAAGAGCATGTGCGCCGCGTGCGTCAGCGTGGGTGGGAGCCGGCCCACTTGGGACGAGTCTGTCTCGGCGGCGGGCTTCGGGAATCGCGAACGACCGAGACGTGAAAGCGAGCTTGGCAACGAACGCCGCAGGCAAAATAAATGCAAGTGGAGGGAAACCATTATCCAGCGGCGCTGAACAAACTGCTGGAAGCAGTGCCTGCCTTTTGTATATCGTTCAGGGCCCCCGGGAATACCATATGACTGGAATAGCAAGCTAAAAATTTTCCTAAAGGTCAATGCCAATCCGATCAAAAGGACGTGCACGACACGGTAAAGGTTGCAGAGGGCCTGTCGTATGAGGAGATGTCTTGCGTCGCTGACAGGCTACACATGACCGAATGTATTTGCGGACATAAGAATACATGCCGCGCCAGTAGTAGCGCTGGTGTAGCCGCTCGTAGGTTTTCAGGACGCCAGCATGAGCTTGTTGTTGGTCGGCGTGGAAATACGTGCATATCTCGGAGCGCAAATGACGAGGGATGATTAACAGCCATTTGCGACCGTCCGGCTGATAGTTTCGACGGTACAAGATGGCGTCCCGTAGCACGAAATGGGTGGCTTGGCGACAGAGGGCTCGAGGGCATGTAGCCGTCGAAGAACTGTGAAGAATGTCAATGAGAGACACAATCCACGGATCTTTCCTCTGTTCAGACGGCATGTCAGTAACAGCAAGTGTAGCAACCGGGCACTCTATGGGTGAGGGTGGCGTTTCGTCGGATCGCATGGGCGATCGGGAGAGTGCATCGGCATCAGAATGTTGGCGCCCGGATCGATAGATGAAGCGAATGTCAAATTCTTGGAGCCGAAAAGCCCAACGTCCAAGACGGCCTGACGGGTCTTTCAGTGACGCAAGCCAGCTGAGTGCGTGGTGGTCTGTCACAACATCGAACGGATGGCCATACAAGTAAGGGCGAAATTTGTTTAACGCCCAAACTATAGCGAAACATTCTTTTTCTGTGACAGAATAATTGGTTTCTGTCTTCGTGAGGGCACGACTCACATACGCAACCACATATTCCGGAAAGCCAGGCTTGCGTTGCGCAAGGACGGCTCCAAGACCAACGCCACTGGCGTCCGTATGAACTTCGGTCGGTGCAGTCGGGTCATAGTGGCGTAGAACAGGCGGTGAGGTAAGCAGACGACGCAAAGTGGTGAAGGCTTGGTCACATGCCGGAGTCCAATCACGAAGGTCACCTGGGCCAGCCAGGAGCTTCGTCAGTGGAGCGATGATGCAGGCAAAATTGCGCACAAAGCGTTGAAAATAAGAGCAAAGGCCGATAAAGCTTCGGAGCTCTTTCAGTGTAGTCGGCCGCGGAAATTCTGCGACAGCACGAAGTTTGTCAGGGTCGGGAAGGATATATATATATATATATATATATATATATATATATATATATATATATATATATATATATATATATATATATATATATATATATATATATATATCACACACGCACACCGTAGTGCCCGTGTCCAGGAGGGTGTAGGTGAATGGGTGTCACTGCTTTTGTTAAAACTTGTATCGTCTCAGTTTGCTCCCGAACATTTCTGACGTGCTGCTTGTCATACTGACAAACCTCCGTTGCACTCTCTTGGCCAAGCTACGCGACATCTCGGCATATATCACGCAACTACGCTCTCTAACGTGGTTGTTTCTGTTGGTCTGACGTGTCCCGTCTAGCACGTCGTTGTGTGGCCTTGTGCGACATTTGTGAACGCCGGAAAAAGGTGACACTATATATATATATATATATCGCCTGCTGGTCATACGAATAATTTCACTACGTCGGCCACAACTTACTTGGACCGTTTCTTTATCCACTTCTGGAAACAAGCAGATCGCCACAGATTATGCACCGTGGTTTGCCGTCACTCGTGAACTTCCCGCGAGCTATGACACCGATGTTGCAGACTTCTTGCTGCATAAGATCATACTCCAGCACGGGGCTTCTCGGAAGCTCCTGCTCGACCGGGGCAGACATCTCATTTTGAACGTGGTTTGAACATTTTAAATATTTTACTCGATACAACACAAGTTAACTAACGGACTACCATTTGCAGCTTGACGGAACACCTGGACCCAACGATTACCGATATGCTTGCAATGTATGTGTTCTCCGAACACCAGCTAGGATTTGGATGCTGTATTGCCTTTTGAGACATTTGTGTACGAAAGTCCCAGGATTGAGTCCATTGAATATCCCCCCTTTTTTTCGTCTTATGCGCTCGAAATTCTACATTGTTAATGTAGGACTTCGACACGCTGGTGCCTTCCTCTGGGTTCCCACGGACTGATTATGCTCGAGAGAGTGTACCACCCATGCAGGCCATGCACGTCAAGTTGCTCGCACTCGAGTTTCCAAGTCCCAGATCCACCAACAAGTCCCACTACAATATACTACGACAGGACTATCCACCTTGTCACTGGACCGCTTGTCTTGCCGTGCTCCCTAACACGACTTCTCGGCGGTTCCGAGAAGCTGCTCTTCCCATACGCCAGCGAATATGGTGTGTGCCGCCAAGTGACCAATGTGATTTATGAAATCACTCCACCGTTTCGTTCGCACCCATCTGCTCATCCTTGCCTTTCATGGCCGATCCAGTCAAGACAAGCCGGGACCACCATGACAACGACAAAACTATATAGGACAACACTATACTTTTAGCATACGTTGAACGCGAACAATTCGAAAATGACCCGAGAACGTTGTTGCGCTACCCTGGGTTCAGGTTCGTCTGCATTTGTAATTTTGGCTTAACTTAAGCTTCGAAACGTATGTCTCGCACGACACCGTACTGAGAAAATGACGAAGGAGTGGTTGCGCGCTAGAATTTGATGTAATGATGCGTAACGGGTATTTTGATCCGTTTATTCTTTTTCGCATTTCAGTTTGTGTGGGGAGTACACCGCTGAAAGTCGGCCATCAGGATAGGCCTAAAAAACTTTTTTCAAAGTCAGCTCAGTTCACGAATGTTTAGATTGTGTGCGTGAGAGTATTTTCATTTGCCTCGATGTGCCATTAATGACAGGCCACGCCTCCCTCCCGCTGAATTAGTGCGCACCTGGTATCAAACGTCAGCAATATTGACACCACCCGTTCAGCACGGAAGCGTCGCTCCTGCTGGGGGCTTTTGCAACCGAGTTCAGGGTGCCAAAAGCTGGAATCGCATTAGGGCACAATGAGTGCCCTCGTTCGCAGACATTAAGGCCGACGATTGCTGAAGTCTCGGGGACAACGCCACAAAGCTCTAAATGCAGAACCGGGCTCATTGTTCTGGGCGCACGAGAGCACTTCCTGATGATCGGCGCAATGGTGCCGGGGTCCATAAAACAGGCGTCGGCACCGCCCGGCGCGGCGGGTGATGACTGGCGCACAAGCGGCGACTCGTCGAACGTTTTCTTCAAGTGGCGAGGCGGAATCTGTCTTCCGCCTGCGAGGTCAAGATCACGGTGTCAGTCGGGCTGTACACTGTCGACGTACACGCACTTTGACACGTATCGTACAATCCAGCCAATAAGCGCTGATGGCCGCGATATTCAAGTGTGGCAGCTATAGGATGCACTTCTGTGTTGTCACCGTACAGCCCTTCCTCCGCGGTCTTGTCCTCTCTTACCCCTCGAGTGAAACGGCACTCGGGTGCAACACCGAAGAGGGCTCCAGGTGGAAATATCAGCCCGTTTGTCACCGTAAGTACAAGCCCTAAGCAACGCGTAATATTGCGAGAAGATTGTAGTATGTTATGACGTCAGGATTCGCAGGGAAACGACCTTTATATTATAGTTATTGTTGCTGGCTTCCACAGCCTTACGCTGCAGACTGTCAGTCTTGGTGCGTTGTACCGCATTCAGTTGTCGTCCTCGAGCCTAATTCACAAAGCTCGTTCGTAAGTGCTCTTTGCCATTTAAGGCCGCTTTCGCTGATGATAGATGTCCAACCTAAGGATTCGCTGAATTTTTTTCCTGCGAACAGTTTTAGCATATGAACTTTTGATGCATAAGGCCATTGTTCCTTTAGCTGAGGACGCGTTTGACTGGAATATTTAATATTCTCATTTTTATTATGATGAGAGTGTCCATTACTAAGCTACTTGACTCCCGGATCTTGTAAGTGGAAAAATATTTCAGTAGAGACTGCAGGAGAAGTTTCAAGACACCACTCGGTATTATATTGGCTATGCACGCTGTCGTTTAGTTAAGAGCATTACTTCCGGCGGTACGGCGCATGCATGCTTTTTGTTCGCCTTCCCTTCCTGATATGCACTGTATTCTATCAGCACAAATAAGGGGCGCTATGACGTAAAGCTATTCCAAGCTTTTCTATTCCACTTCTGCAATCAGCCCTCCGCGATTGGTCAAACTTTTTTGGACCACCCCCACGTCGCCTCTCTGTGACGTGACGTCACGAAAACCGCGATAGCTCCCTATCGGATATGACGCGTACACACTGATTATGCATGATTGGACAGAACAAAAGAAAAATAGTTATCATTCGACGCCTTTTCCCATTAAACCTCGGCTATTGGTCAAAAGCTTTAGGGCTGCACCCACTTCACCTACCTGCCACGCGACGTCACAAAACCGCGATAACTCACCGCGTCAAAGTCACGTGGGCGCGTTAAAGGTGCATTATTATGCTGAACAAAACAGATTTTTTTTTTTTAAATAGCCGCAGGTTGCCCCGTTCCGAAAGGAATTAAAGGTGGCCGTCGCCGAACCCTCAGGCACTGGCTACTCGCTCCTGCCGGAGAGCATGGGCTTATTTGCGTACGATAAAGCTTTTTGGGTGACCATGTAACGTTTCCGAGCACTTTGGCACGTTTATACGACCTCGCTCTGCCAACTCTTTTTTGCTGAGGATCCGTTTTAGCAGCATTCTTAACCTGCTGTTGCATGACGCCGCGATTTTCGACCAGCCACCGCAAGCTAAGTAAGGTAAAGCGGACCATTCGCAGATGCCGGTACCACCCTCTTCATCAGGTTATCGATTTTCAATGCACTGGCTCGGCCCCATCGAAACCTTCTCCACTTGAGCGTGCTCCTCGCCTCTTGTCAGCCAATTAGATAAGACGGGCCGGGCCGCTCAGTGTAGGCAGTGTTATTAGTTTTTAAAGCAAACAAAAGTGACCTTCTATAAATGAGGAAAGCGTTAATTTGATTGGGCCGTTCAGACAACTCTTGGGGTCACCGCCCGATGCTTGCATCGGTGGTCACGCAAATTTGACGTCAGGAGACGTCAGCACAAGCACTCTTACTTTTCTTATTTTTATTCTATTCTAACCCTTCCCGCGAGATCAGCCTCCTTAAGAAAAAGGAAGAACGTCGATATCAGAAAATTATTCGAAATGCTCGTGAAGCGTAGAAATATGGTTCCAGATATAAATATATCTATAGATAATTTCTTTCCCGCAACTTCGCCACATTTTCACCCATAAACTCGGTTATACCGGTTTTGTGCAAAACAGCGCGTTCATACGAAACAGTGCATGACCAACTGGCCTTAACTGCAGGAAGTGAGAAAGCTCTATACTGAAATGCAATGTTCAGCCGGCGTATATATTCGCTTACACACTAACAATGCCTCGCCAGGGCGCCAGAACGCAATCTCTCTTCCTCGAGTTTGTTCGGTGGCCGTCATTTAGCATACAAAAATCACGAGCCACTCCACTCTGCGAAGGTGGTTGGCCAGCGAAGCTAAGTAGCCCACGACACGGAGGTGACACGTAATTTTGAGCAAAGGTATATGAACTTATTTACTGTCTTGATGCGTGGTTATCGTCACGAAAGGTAGCACAGTCGTTTATTGTATTGACCGGTGGTCCTGATTTCCCTTGCAACTACAATAACATTCTTTGGTAATGTCAAATGGATGTACGTACGCCGCTGGGTGGTCGGTTGTGACGGATCGGTGTGACATCGCAAGGAATATGTCTGCAACACGGAATGCCTAAACCGCTTCCTTTTCGGTACCGACACATCCACATTAAAATCACCGGCAACGACAACAGCGGTAGTGTCATCGCAGCTGATTCATGCAAAATTAGTAGCCATGAACCTTACGGGACTATGACCATCGCATTTTTTTTGCTTGTTTTGGGGGGTATGATCCATTTCCACGGGGGTGTGAGCCATTAATGATGACAGTTTTCGACATGCTGCTCTGTATGTTGTATGCGTGATTAGAAAGAATCTAAGCAGTGTTCGCTTCACTTTTCTGAGTGCTTGTAGCCTCTGCCTGACGGGGCTATGAGCCATTGCATATTTTTCTTGCTTACGAGAGCATGAATGCTCGCTAATTTTTTTATTATTTTTTTCATTTATGCATACTGCAGCGCAATTAGCGCTATAGCAGGAGTGGGTTAAGAAAATGTACAGAAAATGCATTGGAGAATACAGCGGTAAACACAAGTGAACACATTTAAAGAGCACAGATGAAAGGAAAATACACAAAAATACAAGTGAACACTTTTACAAAAGAGCACTGATGAAAGAATACACAATAAGTTATACAAACGCTGCAAGGCATACCCATGCCTGATTATGCCCATACCCATGATTATGCATCTGGGATGGCGGCTGCAAAAATTTGGGATGAGCATGAGCGAATGGACCCAGGTAATGAATTCCAGTCTTCGATTGAGCGGGGAAAAAAGCTGAATTTGAACGTGTTAGTACGTGCGTAGTAGGGTGTTAAGTTTAGGTCATGATGTCTTCTCGTTGATGATCCCGGTGCGAAGTTAATGTAATTATCATTTGAGAGCCTAACTAAAGAATTGACAATGCAATGCAAGTATTTTAATGATTCGACACGGCGACGAGAAGAGAGCGTGTTTAGGTTCAAGGAAGAAAGTGTTGAAGAGGGCGAAAAGTCGCGATCGTAACGATGACATATGAATCGCACAGCTTTTTTCTGTATAGCCTCTAGTTTAATAATCTCTAACTGCTTATGCGGGCTCCAAACTACAGATGCATAATCAAAAACAGGGCGGATTAGAGATTTATACATTAGTAACTTTGTGTCTTTAGGAGATCGGGTTAGCGTTCGCCTCAAGTAACCTAATTTTTTTAGTGCTTTACTGCATATGTAGTCAATGTGTTTGGACCATGACATGTTATGCGTAAAAATGACACCAAGATGCTTATACTGAGAAACCTTATCTACTGTACGGCCATTGGACGAGTAACTGAAAAGGGAGGGGGAAGATTTGTTGCAGAAAGACATCAGAACGGTTTTATTGAAATTAATGTTCATTTGCCAAGTGTTACACCAATCGCAATATCTAGAAAACGACTCTCGAAGGCGATAAGTATCATTAGAAGATTTAATCACTTCATATAGAACGCAGTCATCAGTATAGAGACGGATGTTAGAAGAGTAGTGAAGTGGCAAATCGTTTATGTATAATAAAAAAAAGAAGCGGCCCAAGGACGGAGCCTTGGGGCACACCTGATGTACATCAACAGTAGCGGAGTCAGTCGAACTGTAAGAGACGAACTGGGAGCGAAATGAGAGAAAGCTTAAAATCCAGTTAACTAAATGAGGATTATTCAGTACAGCATTAAGTTTAGCAATAAGTTTAGAATGTAAAACGGTGTCAAATGCCTTCGAGAAATCTATAAAAATGGCATCAACCTGGTTGCCTACGTCAGCTTCTAACTGAAAAAGAGCACTGTGTTTTACACTACCCGTCATAAAGAGGAGTGGATTGTACCAACTCCTAGAACCAATTACACAATGGAAAAATTATCCTTCACACTTCCAACTCTATTAAACAACTGCAAAAAATCCGGGACTGACCTACTTGAACTATCTAAACGTGAATTACGACAGATTCACTGCACACATTCTTAGTTATTTCTTGTTATTATTTCTTGCGGATAAGTGAAACTGCATTTATGTTATTTCTTTTGTGACTACCCCATAGTTGACTGTGATGTTTTATTGTATGAGTGAACTTGCAATTTGTATTTCTATCTTGCCTTATTTTTTGTGTACGTTACATTGTACGCTCGGAATGTGTAATTCCGAGCGTACAATGTAATGTAATGTACAATGCAATGTACAATGTAATGTAATGCAATGCAATGTAATTGTAATGTGTAATGTGTAATGTGTAACTGCCCCATGTATGGGGGACCTACGGCTCTGTCAAGCTGTCATTCATGACAGCTTTTACTGCAGGTCTCCCGTGTCGTGTACTGTTACGGGACACAAATAAAGATATTATTATTATTATTATTATTATTATTATTATTATTATTATTATTATTATTATTATTATTATTATTATTATTATTATTATTATTATTATTATTATTACGTTGACGGCTGCTTGCTGCCGTCAACGTAAAAGTGCCTGCCTTGCCTCCCTGCTCGTCATAGTGGGGCTGCCCTCTGCGAGGCAACACAAGCTGCCAGTTCCAGTGACAGTTACTGCGTGCCACTAATGATTGCTGCGCTTCGCCCGGTGAGCGATAATAGCCGACAAGAATTCCTTCAATGAACAGTTTTCCCCTTCTAACGCCTGTTTTGTAGATTAGTTTCCCTGCTGTTGTATATATTAGCATATGTTTACATTATCCAACTAGTTCGCTGTGAACAATGGGAAAAGACGACAGCTGCATTTCCTGTCATAAGGCTCTGCCTACTGATGGAAAAATAATGGTGTGTGCTCAATGCAAATATTCATATCATCTAGGACAGTCATGTTCTGGAATAGCAGCTAACACTTTCACTACTATGGGGAATTCTAAGAGAGATGCGTGGGTCTGTAAAACGTGCAGAAGTAACAAGAAACTAAACAGCGGCACAGAGGCTGAACTGGAGGATAACAGTGGTTCTGAGTCATCACTGTTGGATGAGCTAAGGGAAATCCGAAAAAGTTTGCAATCATTGCCGATTCTGCATAAGAAGGTTGATTCTCTCCTACTACTGCGGGAAGAGTTCACGGCTGTATCGAAAACAGTTAAGGAACTCGAAGGATCGGTGTCGTTTTTTTCTGAGAAGTATGATTCTGTTTGGAAACAACAAAAGGACATTCAGGAACGTCAAATGTCTGATTGCGCTAAACTGGAAGCTCTGAAAACAACGGTGGTAACTCAGGCAGCAGTAATACAAAAGCTAGAAGAAAAGCAAAATGAAAGTGAGCAGTACAGCAGACTAAAGAATCTTGAGATCCACGGTTTGCCAGTGAAAAGTAATGAAAGCCTAACACGCAAATGGCAGAAAATCTGGACCTCTCGGGGTTTTCATCTGACGATATTGCAACCGTTCACCGCTTAAAAGTCAAAATCAGTGGTACACCTGTGGTCTTGGTGCGCTTTAAATCTGTAATTTGGAAGGAAAAATGGCTTGAGGCGCGGGGAAAGCTGAAGAAACTACGTGAAAGTGCATCTTTTCCAAAGATCTACTTCAATGATAACTTGACCAAAGTTAACCGTGATCTCTTCTGGAAAGCGAGAACGAAGGCAAAAGAGGAGGGTTATCAGTTTTGTTGGACGAAAGGAGGCAAGATCTTCGTGAAAAAGAATGAAACAGCGTCTCTTGTTCGAATTGGTAAACAAGCAGACCTGGAAAACATTGCTTAGCCAACATGCCTTTTTCTTTCAGTGAACTACCAGACTTCAGTTCATTTAAAACAGAATTTCTGTGCAGCTCTGATGAAGATTTTACCATTATGAGCGTTAATATTCGAAGTCTTCGTAAATACTGGGACGAATTTAAATTTCAGGCTGAATCGGCAGCTAACTTTGTAGACGCATTTGTGATTACAGAAATCAATGTTTCCCAGGCTTGTCTTGATACGTTTACATTACAGGGCTTTTCCGCACATTTTGTTACACGAAGCGGGCGTCGTGGCGGGGGCATTGCTCTCTATGTAAACGACAACTGTGAAGTTTCTTCTATTGATGCATCTTTTGTACATGCCGAATCTATGATGGTCAAAGTTTGTAAAAGGTCATTTTCTGTCCATATATTATCGATATATCGACCACCCTCATGCAGCCTGTCACGTTTTCTTGCTGAGCTTGAAGAATCTCTGCGGCAGTGGAGCTCAGTGGACCAATTTTGCTTGATCGGAGACTTGAATATCAATATTTTATGCCCTGAAAAAGTGACTGTTTGTGATTATTTATCTACGTTGTCCGCTTATGGTCTGGAATGTACAATTGCAGCTCCTACTAGAGCGGAATTGGTTAATACTAGCCTAGTGCAATCTTGTTTAGATCACATAGCGGTCAGAGCTCCCTGCTGTTCATTTAGGTCATGTACTATTCTACAACGCATGGCGGACCACTATTTCGTAGCATGTCGTCTAGTTCTACCAGACACGTCTAGAACGTTATCGGTGGAAACTGGATCTGGGCAGCGTAAATGCCTTGTCCCTACTGTTAATCAATCCAAGCTTGATAACCTTATCGTTTCGTTTGACTGGTCATCCTTAGCCAAAGAAGATTCTTCGGCCAAAGTGTATGAAAGGTTCTGCATGCAAATGAAAAATTTTGAATTGCGTTGCACACGGCTGATAGCTAAGCCGATAAGGAAGGGTCACTGTTGGATGAACACGGAAATTCTTGCTTCCATTTCGTATCGAGACAACTTGTGGAAACGCTGCAAAAGAAATCCCAGAAACCAAAGACTGCGATTAGAATACAAGTCGGCAAGAAATAGAGTTGTTGCTCTTCTGCGTGGCGCCAAACGCCGTTACTTTTTTTATAAATTCCAACAATCTTCAAATAATGTAAGCAAAACTTGGTCTTTGGTAAATCATCTCAGAGGAATGATTTCCAATAGCCGTTCTATTTTCGGCGTTTTTCAACAACCTCCCACAGAAGTGGCTGATGCTTTCAACAGGCACTTTGTTAAAGCGTCCCAAAGGGCCCTCTCTCCATATACAAGCACTTCACCGTTAGGGCATTCCGTATCTGCGTCGGCTTTTCTTCCGAAAATTTTGAAGGGTGATCTGGAGGCAATTATTTTCAGTTTCCGTCCTAACAAGCCCACTGGATATGATGGAATTTCTTTACACACCATCAGGAGGAATTTCAATGCGCTGTCAGATATTATCCTTCATACTGAATGGTTTTTTGGAAGGCGACGAAATTCCAGAATGCTTAAAATCTGCAGTTATTATACCACTACACAAGTCAGGGAAGAAAGATAGTATTGAAAACTATCGGCCAATTTCAATATTGCCGATTATTGCTCAGGTCTTAGAAAAATTTCTTTTCCACACTATGTCTTCTTTTCTTAACAAATTTTCTATCCTGACCAATCGACAGTTTGGTTTTGTTTTAGGGCGTGGTACTGTGGCACTGCTTGAGGAATTTTCAGATGAACTGTTTTCGGAATTTGATCAGAATCTTTTCACATGTGCGCTATTTTTAGATGTAGCGAAAGCGTTTGACACCCTGAATCATCAAATCTTGTTAAGTAAACTGCATTTTTGGGGATTTCGTGGGCCTTTTTACAAAGTCCTCGAAAATTATTTGAGCAACAGATTTCAGGTGGTCTCTACCGATGATAAGGGTATATTTAGTTCTAAGCTGTCGGTAAAAGCTGGAGTTCCTCAGGGGTCCATTTTGTCACCATTGTTGTTTAATATCTTTGTTAACGACTTCCCTTTGGCAATTTCGAAATGTTCAGTATTCCAGTATGCTGACGACACTGTATTATTAGCGAAACACCTTTCTTATAAAACATCCACTGAAATGTTGCAAAATGACGTGCACAAGGCAATGCTTTGGTTCTCTAATAATGGAATTGTTGTAAATGCCCAAAAAATAAAACTTGTTTGTTTTCGCTCCCCACTTAAGACTACTGTTATTAACTTGCCTCTCTACCTGCATGAGTCAGACTGTGTTCATTGTAAATGCGCACCTATTCCATACGTGGATTGTGTGAAATATCTCGGAATCTATTTCGATAGTAATTTATCGTGGCAACATCACTTATCACTTATTTGTTCCAAACTGAGGTCAGTAGCCTGGCTGTTATTTAATATCAAAAGTATTGCACCCTTGTGTGTAAAAAAGATTATAGCACAGGCACTAGGTTACAGTGTGTTAAGGTATGGCATTACAGTCTTTGGCTTTTGCTCGGATCGTTGGAGATGTAGAGTTGACCGGATTCTAAAAAGCATTCTTAAAAACGTTGCGTACAATTCCCCAATAGTAACATCTGCAAACATCTTCCGTGAACTTGGGCTACCAAACTTCCATTCATTACTTATAGAAACAGTTGTCGTTAAACATTTCTGGAATTCCGATTTCAAACAAAAACGTGCCGCCGCAAGGGAGCTAAGAAAACATGTCCGTTATTTTGTTCCACGTTCAGCCACAAGGTATGGCGCGGCCAGACGCTGTGCTTATGTGCCTGACATATTTAACAAACTACCTGAAGAGTTATTTAACGAGACATCAAAAAGAACGCTCAAACACATCTTAAAACAGCTGGAGTAAAATTACCCTCTTGTACGTCGCTTTTTTTTTTTCATCGCAATATTTACCTCTTCAATTTTTGTTATGTGTAGATAAACAAATGTTATCTTGTTCTTAATTTTTTGCCTTTCATTTTTTGTGTTTTTTTCTTTTATTCATCTCTCATCAATTTTTGTACATCTTTTGCCTTGTCCATCATATTCATTGGCACGGTCCTACAAGCCAACTAAGGCTTAGACCGGCCTGCTTGTGTTGTTTTGTATATTGTGTGGCAATAAACATTATTATTATTATTATTATTATTATTATTATTATTATTATTATTATTATTATTATTATTATTATTATTATTATTATTATTATTATTATTATTATTATAAGGTTAAATGAAATGTCATGCGTGAACTCAACTAGCTGCGTTAACGTGCTAAAACCGCGCCTAAACCCATGTTGCCTGTTAGACAGTAAATTATTTGATTCCAGAAAGAGCGTGATGTGCTTATGAATGATGTGTTCCAACATTTTTCATGACTGTGACGTCTGTGAAATTGGTCTGTAGTTCGACAAACACTGCTCATCTCCAGATTTAGAAAGAGGGAGCACTTAGGCTAACTTCCACGAAGAAGGTACAGTAGAGGATGATAAGGACTTTCTAAACATGACTGACAGATATTTTGATGACCACAACGAATAACGAACAAGGAACGCGTTGTGTATCCCGTCCGGACCGGTGCATTTCTTAACATCCAGGTTTAATATAAGGTTGAGGATGCCTTCGCAGTTTATCTCAATGTCACTGATTGCTTCAGAAGAAACTATATTGGTAAGTGTCGCGATAAAGTTGTTATCGGAAACAAACATGGATTGGAAATACTTGTTGAATGCATCGGATATCACCGCCGGGTCGTTGGTGACGTCATTATCTATTTTGAAAGAAGTGGATGAAGCATCGCGAGGTAAAATAGAAGACCAAAATTTTCGTGGGTTAGTTCTTAACAAATTGTGCAGGCGAACGCGAAAAAAGAAATCCTTGGCATTTTGCAACATGAGATTGAGTTCTTTCTTTGCCTTAAGAAACCAAATTGTGCAGGCGAACGCGAAAAAAGAAATCCTTGGCATTCTGCAACATAAGATTGAGTTCTTTCTTTGCCTTAAGAAATCTATCCAATGCCATGGGATCAGTGCCTCTTCTGGAACGCCTTGACCTTCGAACGCGACGGGACAAATGCAAGATATCGCGAGTCATACACGGAATATTAGAATTTTTTTTCTTAGTTTTAATGGGCACAAAACGTTCGATACATGATTTGACAAGACGCTCAAAGTAATTAGCAAGGCAGTTGACGTCCTGTTTGTCTGCAAGTGCACTAAACGTATCGAGCAATGAGCAATTGACGATGATAGTTTTGTTCACTGAGAACAAAAGTGCGCGGAACCTTAGCCATCTACAGCTTCGCTGTGTAATAAATGCCGACGAGAATTTCAAGTAATTCACACCCTAAAACTCGGTCACGTTAAAACAGCTGTGCGTGTCTTCACGCCTGTCCGGCGCAGAGCTGCCTGATGGAGCGGGACAACGCCCTGTTCGGCCAGCTGCTGGGCCTGCACCAGAGCATCGCCGAGCTCCGGCTGGCGCGCGAGACGAGGCCAGCGACGCCGGCGGCGACGACGAGCCACGGCGAGTGCTCCGCCGTGAAGCCACCCAGCAGGCCGGCCTCGCTCGAGTCGCTCGCCTCGTCGTCGTCGTCGTCCGAGCCGGGAGGCTGTCGACGGTGCGCCGCTCAGCTGAGGCGGCGGCGCGCCCTGTCGCAGGCCTACGACTCGGGCGTCCAGCTGCACTACGGCTCCAGCCACTCCGAGTCCGACCACGAGGTCTTCGTGTGACGGCTGTCGGCAGCACGGACGCAAGAACCGTGTGCGCCGTGTGTCCGCTCGTCGGCCGGCGCAGTTCGTTGGAGACGGAACGCGAGGTGCGGTGCATATCTGACGGGTTGTGCGTGCGACTGCCTCCACACAGACGCTCGGGAAGCATCGCTCGTTGCCTGAATTTGCCCGCCACAAGTGCATCTCTAGGGTGAACAGTGAAGCGAACATGGCGTTAGCCGGGCTTGTTCGCTTAGCTGCGTCAGCTTCGAGAAGAGACCAGTTGTGCTCTTTTTTTTCTTCGTGCTTCCCTCGTGTTCCTTTTTTTTTCTTTTCGTGCGATAACAATTGTGTTGTTAAGACGAGACTTTGGCGGCAATCTTCCAAAAATTGTGGATCTCTAATGTTGTTCGAGCCAGAGCGACCGAACTGAGAGTGGCTGGAATAGATTTCCAAGGTTTACTCTGTGATGCATTTTCAGCACTTCCCTCGCCTACCAGGTGCGAGTCTCCAACTGTGGTCAAACAAGGGGGGTGTCTCACAGGTTGGAGCAAACGTTTCGGCGCCACCAAACGACGGCTGCAATCGCTCTGGGTGCGACCACCGGGTGATCGCTCAACCCGGCGACGAAACAGTGTTCCGGGCTGAGTAATGTGGGCGCTGGAACTGCAGAAAAACGCTACTGCCTCAGTTGCTCTGAACTTTTGCTTGGGACGAGGCTTGAATAGCTGCGTGTTTAGGTGGGCGTTTCCGCTTCTCACTGCGTGAGAAAAAGAAAAGCTGATTCACTGCCTCCATGTTTGCTGCTCTTGCTTTTAAAGTAAAATATTCCATAAGGTGAAGTTCTCCAATGCTGCTGCTGAAACCTCTTTATAACTCTTTATAACTGGAGGGTCCTGTAATTTTACTCGACGTAGGTTTTGCCTTGTGACATATGTTCGCCGCTGTTATGGCATTGTCTGCGTAGAACTGACTGAAATTCTTAGTTGGTATACTTTTATGGAGAAACGCGGTTCTTTGCAATGCATCACTGATATCGTTTGTCTTTTTTCAGAGTTAATACTACACAATAAAATAATGTTTTGTTTGAAATGCTTTATGAGTGCTGATTTCCTGAGGGCAAAGATAACTTAAAGACAAAAAACGACAAAAACCGCTATGACAGTGTTATTTACAAGAAAACGAAGTAAGCAAGTTGGTGCGCCATCTCCTTGTACCCTTTCTTTAAATAGCACAGCAATAATTAAGAAGTACTCGTATTTAAACAACCATGCGTTGAGGCAACGACAACGACAACATAAAAGAAAGATACCTCTATCTTTGAGGAGGTGGGCCCGATGCGCCGTTGTATTGCACCGTTTTTTAGTAATATCACCAGCGTTCCTGTCGCAAATAACCTTTTGTGCGCTCAGCCTCTAAATCTGCAAAATTTCAGTGAGCTTGATTCGAAACACATTTTCGTAGCTCCTGCTACAATATACGATCGGACATATGTTTTGCTACGCAGAAGAACCCTGTGTATGTGATATCGTGAAGAACGTAAGGCACAGTTAATGAATGTAAAATCAATTGTAAATTCTGCGGTTGCGTTGCCGTGCACGATTAGCCCGAAATAACCAAGTTGACACGTGGCGCATACTCCCACTTAAAGTATGTCATCAATCTGGTCAGTTCTGGTCAGAACCATTACTGGTGTAGTACCTGTAAGTGCTGGCACTTATGTTCTGTGGACATGAACATTTCGAACATGGGCTGATACGAAGCCAGCCTGTCTATCTTACATTGTGAGCGTTGTCGATGTTGATTATGTTCGGCTTTTATGGCGCGTATACCCATTATGGGAGGTTGCAGTTGTTATTGATGCTAGAGCGCAGCTCCTGGGCGCCCGTCTCTGGGTTGAGCGTCGGCAAGCGAACGAGCAAGGCGAAGGATGGCGGCGAGAGCGAAGATAGCGCGAGGTGGAAAGCGGAGGAGGAGAGTATTGAGAAAGGAGGAAAGCGGAGTGCCCGACGAGTTGTGCTTCACGGCGGCGACCAGGCGATACCATACAGGAAAACAAAGCGCTGGCGTGGGCTTCGGACCCACACTTCGCCTGCGCCGCCGCTAGAGAATGCACTCCACGCGAGTCACGCGTCCCACGACGCAACCGGCGCAAGTGCTTCGGCCGCCGCTGCTGCGCTGCCCGAGCAGAGGTTCGGCGCCGTCGCCGAGAGGACCCCGACGTTCAGAATTAAATTCTTTGCCGCAATATATCGCGAATTCAAAACACCTGAACAGCTGTGCTCGAAATTCACATGAGTGAGTATCATGAAACAAAATAAATTGTGGGGTTTTACGTAGCAAAAGCATGATCTGATTATTAGGCAAGCTGTAGTGGGGGAATCGGGAAATTTTAACCACCTGGTGTTCTTTAATGTGCGCCTATATTAAGTACACGGATGTTTTCTCATTTCGGCCCCATCGAAATGCGGTCGCCGTGACCGGGATAGGGAGTATCGTAATGGTCGGCGACTTCTTTTTTTTTTTTTTTTTAGCGGTCGCCTTTAACACATGACACATATACCCATGCGGGGTATTTGACACGGTTTGTAATGGAAACAGTACAATTCGTTGCTTCCCTCAGCTTACTTGTCTGTTTAACTTCTAATTAATTAATAATGCTTGCAAATGAACAACAATATTTGAAAAGTGAGGATGCAAATTTTTGTTGAAGCTGCTAAATTATTAAACAATGCCATCTAGTGTTAATATTCCGGTATAAAAGGTGTTTAAAATGTCAGCCTCCCTGCAGCAATGACGTACTCCTGCACAATCTGACACTTCCTTGCAGGCACGACGAAGAGTGGTCGAACAGAAAGATAAAATATTAAGTACTGAGAGAGGAATACGCGATAGAGGTCGCCTAAGTATGTCTTTCTTTTGGGATTATATTTTCAGCAAGAAATATGGAAACAGTCGACTTCTTAAAGTTCAAGTTTGCGGTATTCTCTGTATACTTAAGCCAAAAGAAGTAGCCTTGGATATTATGCTCTTATTAGCTCTCCTTTTAGATTGTGATTTCAATAAATGAAGAGAACAACCAATGGCTACACAAATCAGGACACGAAACGCTCGTTGCCTACATTGACTTGGCAATTAACTGGCATTCGTTCACCCATTGGTAGGTAATATGAATGGTTATGAAAATTGTGAAGTAAGATATGCTCCGTGTTATCTTAGTGCGAGGTGGCCTGTGCAATGATCATGACGTGATAAAAGTTATAATGCACGCTGTGTGAAAATGAACATAGAGGGAATGAGGACCACTACGGCTATGTTGTTAGCCAAGCAGTTTCTCAGACATGTTTAACTGGCGTGTTGACAGGTAGGTCCTGGAAAGCGCTGAGAAATGGACCTCTTAATCAAGATTGTGGCAAGCTGGAGGAGAAAGAAGAAGAAGAGACATGACCTTGTGGCTGGGCATCGCTGTTTCCAGGTACAATCTTCCAGGACAACCGCGGTAATAATCACAGATTCTTTGTCGCTGTGCACCTCACTTACTGCTCCCGGCGCGTCACATATGTTAAAAACTTTGTACTCACTGGCTCCAAGTCATTTGCGGAGTTTACGATTAATACGGGTACCTGGGCACGAAGGGATACTTATGAATGAGGTGGCAGACAGCTTGGGCAAGGCTTCTATCAGCTGCCTGCTGCTTGCCTTTCTTCCAACGATGGGTTTTATCACGTCTGTCAGGTTCAGAAGATACAGCCTTTTAATATCAAAATCAAATCTTATATCATACTTGGACCTACACTACTTACAATTCCCTTGGAGCAGAAAATTATGCAAAACAAGACCAACAGAAGTCACATTAACGGGACTGCGTCGTCGAGTTCCGTCTCTAAATTTTTACATGCACCGATCGGGTCTGGCAATATCCCCATCGTGCCATTTTTGCAACGCATTAGAGACGATCGAGCACTACTTACTGGAATGCCGGCGTTTCTCCTCCCTCAGAAAAATGACATTAGAAATTACAGTGCGACAGCTCGGCCTGCCATTGAACACTCCGGTACTGCTGCCTTTCGGAGTGTCTGTGCTTGGGCACTCACACAGGAATGTGTGCATCACCTTAGAAAAATTCATTGATAAATCAAACCGATTTCATTGGTGACCGTATTATTCTTTTCATTCCTCCTTTATTGCCTCATTTATATTGTGTATAATTTTTTTCTCTTGGCTGAAATGACAGTCTACTGAATCGATTTGAATTTTCCTCGCTTAAATTTATGCAACAAGATTATAGACTTTTAAATTAATGACCTGAACACATAAGCAAAGTGCGCCCCACTCTTGGCCAATCCTCGTGAGTGGGTATGCGCCAAACTCATCAAGGGCATCATCATCAGCATCTCTTTTCAAATAAGCGTTCCAGAAAAATGGGTGGGTATCTGGGCTACTAGCACACTGCAATCTTGCGCGAAACTTAATGATTTTGATGTGGAACTAGAACGACTTCGAGCAATCCGACGACGTGCTGAACGAAGATACCGACGTACGAAAACAATGGACGATCTACGGACCGCCAGGCGCACGCAAAAGAAGATACAGCGCCTGTTAGACAAGCTCGAATCGCAACGTTGGGCTGCCTTCTGTGAGTCGCTAGATCCACGCAAGCCTTTATCGCAACTATGGAGAACGGTGCGCGGACTGCGGACACTTCCCGTACAGCGATTCCCATTCAAGGCACTTGCCCTCTCTCAAAAGAGATCGGAGATTGACGTGGCAGAAGATTTCTGCGCCAGATTATCCGGCCAACTCACAGCTACCAACATTCCATCGCCTTCGAGCAGCTGTCCGCCACCACGTGATCACCGGTTGGATCTACCATTCTCGATCCACGAACTTAAGGCAGCATTAGCTTTGTGTAGCAGCACATCAGCGCCAGGACCTGACGGAATTTCCTACCGAGCTTTGTGTCACCTGGGGGAGCGAGCGAGAGGGGTTCTTCTTGAGGTGTACAATGAATCTTGGAAAAATGGCACGCTACCAACAACCTGGAAGACAAGTCGCCTTGTTCCATTGCTGAAGCCTGGCAAGTCGCCGTTGGAGCTCTCCTCATATCGCCCCATCGCTTTGGCGAGCTGTGTGGGCAAAGTAATGGAGAGGATAATCCTAGGACGCCTGGAGTGGTACTTGGAGTACCACAACACCTACCCAGATGCCATGGCGGGCTTCCGACGCGGTCGATCATCGATCGATAACGTCGTCGACCTGGTGACCTACATTCAACATGAGAAACGCCGTAAGCGTCTCTGCGCATCCTTATTCCTCGACATTAAAGGGGCGTATGACAACGTTACGCATGAAGCCATCCTCTCTGCTCTCGCAGAGGTAGGAGTGGGTGGTCGGATTTTTCAATGGATACGGAGCTATCTATCCATGCGATCCTTCTTTGTAAGCACCGAGGCAGGCCATACTTCTCTACATGATAGCTACAGCGGCGTCCCCCAGGGCGGTGTACTTAGCCCCGTGTTATTTAATCTAACACTAATTGCTCTCCTTGAGCACGTGCCAACCACAGTCAGGCTATCAATGTACGCGGATGACATCTGTATATGGACATCTGCAGTAACACGCCTACAGCTGCGAGCGAGAATTCAGAAAGCCGCGATACAAACTACAAACTGCTGTCTACCTCCGTAATCGAGGCCTGGAAATTTCCTCCGAGAAATGCGCACTAGTGCCATTTACGCGCAAACCCATGGCAAACTACAGTGTAACGATAAATGGCCAAGTAATACGATGGGTCCGATCGTACAAGTTTTTAGGTGTCATAATCGACAGGGACTTGTCATGGAGCCCACACATATCTTACGTGAAAAAACGGTTGACAGGCATATGCCACCTGTTCAAATTTTTCGCTGGCAAGACCTGGGGAATGTCGCCTAGTGCCATGTTACAACTGTACAGGGTGCTTTTTCTGGGATTTCTGCGATACAGCTTGCCAGCAATAAACAACACATGCAAAACGAATCTACGCACAATACAAAGTCTTCAGGGTCAAGTGCTCCGGATCTGTCTAGGCCTGCCTCAGAGTGCTTCAACAGTGGCTATGATAGCAATCGCTAGAGACCACCTTGTCAAGACCCACATTGAAATTGAAGTACTCAGGACCCATATAAGGCATCTAGCCAGGTCTCCTCGTCACCATTTAGCCTCTCTACCAGCGGACAGGCCACACACATCTTTCAGCCAAACGATAACTGCATATGGTGAATCATTGCCAGCTTGTTTCACTCCGGCTGCGAGGCCTTCGATCCCTCCATGGTGCCTCGCTCAGCCAAAAATCAACCTCGCAATACCTGGTATCTCGAAAAAAGCTGATCTGTCATCACCAGCCCTTAGACAGCTCACGCTACTTTTTTTTTATTTTATTTAATAATACTGTCAGCCCATGAAGGGCCGTTACAGGAGTGGAAAATACAAACACATACAAGGATACAGTATGACAACAAAAGCAAGTAAATGAACAGCAGCAGACATTTCAGCAGGGACGCGAATCGGTTTGGATTTTATGCACCTACAAACTTCCCCAAAATAAGAAACAAAATGAACAGATACACCTTTGACAAAGTTATGATATACATATTAGTTAGCGGCAAAAAGAATAACACGTACACATTGCAAAAACTCCTCAACGCATGAGGCCGACATGACAGAGTCGGGGAGCGCATTCCATTCCGTAATGCCTCTCGGGACAAAGCTGTACTTAAAACAGTCATTTCTGACCTGAGGGGGTGTGATGTCCTGGCTATGACGATGTCTGGATGTTTCATCTGTCGAGATTTTGAAGAAGTTGTGTTTGTCGACAAGCAAGTGACCATTAATGATAAGGTAAATTAGTTTCAGTCGCTCATACTTGGTACGTAAGTCTAGCGGAGGTAAGTCGGCAAGCTTACAAAGTTCAGTGGGGGATTGGCAGTAGCGATACTTGTTAAAAATGAACCTTGATGCTAACCTCTGGATTCTGTCAATCTTTTGTTGGTTGGATTTAGTGTAGGGATCCCATACAGCTTTAGCATACTCCAAGATAGGACGTATTAAGGATTTATAGGCTAAAATTTTGACCTCAGGTGTCGACGCACTTATATTCCGTCTTAGGCTCCAGAGCGCTTTGCTGGCCTTACCACATACAGCATCAATGTGTTGATTCCATCTGAGGTTAGAAGTGAACGTTACTCCTAGATACTTATGTTTATCGACTCTGCTAATAGTTATACTATTTATATTGTAAGGGTAACGCAAATTTTTTTTCTTTCTCGTTATGGACATAACAACAGATTTAGCTGCGTTTAGTTCCATCTGCCAGTCGTCACACCATTTTTTAACCCTTTGAGGGTCGATTTTTTTCGCCACATGCGACCACTCAGGGTCGATTTTTTTTTATTGCACATTTAAATTCTTCAGAGGGAGCTATTTCGAAAAAAAATTACTGTAATTTTTCTAGGGTGACCGTAAAGTGAGAAAAAAATGTTTGGCGTTGGCATATATGGACTGTTTATTCATGAAAAACAATAAAAAATAGCAAGTAAAGTTATAAGATTTTTAAAAAATTGGCGCATTGTTATACACAATGTGCACACGAGAAAAATACACAAGAAGAATGCGCACACGAAAATTTTTTGCAAGTCTCAAATGTTCCTTTTGCACTAATACTTCTTCAGCGTGTGGTAGTTCTTGAAGCATGGCTCCACGCAGTGCGGTTTGTTGCACTCAGCGCGCATGTACCTTGTGTCCTCGCGATATTTTTGCTGCCGAGTGGTGTTGGCGCAGACATAGCACCTCCTCTGGGTACTGCTTCCCTGAACAGACGTGGGAGGCAACTTTGGAATAAAGGGCCAAAAAAGGAAACGCATGCACGGCGGCATCCTTCGTATGCGGACCTCTGTGAGCAACAACCGAGCGGGTAACAGGCGGCCACCTTTTGAGTGACAAGAACGAGACAGCCATCAGTTTTGCGAGCAAAAGAAGCCGAAACCGCGTGCGGAACAAAACCGAAACTAACCGCCGCGCGCCCGCGAGCGCGCCAATGCGCGAGCGGTAGCAGACGCGCCGGAGCAAGAAAAAACTATAGAACGAAAACTGAAAGAGAGAGACGCGAGAAAAAAATTTCATGTATTCCCACATAGTAGCACCACATGCCAGGCAAGAAAAAGTTAGGAAATTAGCGCGCGTTTTAAACGTACAGACGGCGCCGTAAATATACGGCGTCGACCATTTTCGGACCTGTTCGCGGCGCCGTATATTTACGGCATCGACCCTCAATGGGTTAATTATTTGCAGACTAGACTGTAAATTGGCCTGATCATTACTATCCCGAATTTTATTATACATCACACAATCATCAGCAAACAGTCTGACAGGGACACTAATATTACTGGGCAAGTCATTTATAAAGATCAGAAATAAAAGAGGACCTAGGACACTTCCTTGCGGAACTCCGGACACAACACGGGAAGGGCGTGATGTGCACCCCCCGAATTCAACGTATTGTTCTCTAGAAGAAAGGTAAGATAAAAACCACTGAGTGATTGCGGGGCTCTGAAATACAGAATCAATTTTTATGATTAACTTCGGATGGGACACTTTGTCGAATGCTTTCGCAAAGTCGAGGAAGATTATGTCTGTTTGACCACGGGAGTTTAACGTTTCAGAGAGGTCATGTACGATTTCAATGAGTTGGGCGGTTGTTGAGAGCCGTTTTCGGAAACCGTGCTGTCCAGGAAAAAACAAGTTGTATTTGTCCAAGTAAGAAACTAATTGTTTATTAACGATGTGCTCAAGGAGATTAGAACACGCGCTGGTAATGGAAATTGGTCTGTAATTTGCCACTTCCGCTGTACTGCCACTTTTGTGTATAGGTATGATTTTTGCGCGTTTCCATGCTACCGGGAAGCAACCACTATCAACAGAGGACTGAAAAATTTTAGTTAGGTATTTAGAGTTCCATTCTGCATATCTACGTAAAAATTCATTTGGAATGCCGTCAGGACCAGGGCTCTTCTTAACATCAATATTCAGGAGAAGATTTAAAACGCCTTGTTCATTGATTTCAATGTCTGCAATGGGTGGTCTAGCAGCTGTGTAGGCTACATGAGGTGTATGACCATTATCTTTAGTAAAAACGGATGCAAAGTAAGCATTAAAATTATCAGCTTGGATTGCAGCAGTACTGCAGGATTCTGAGGATAACGGTTTTGTGGATGGGTTGACGTACCGCCAGAACTTCTGCGGCGCCTCTTTAAGAAACTTCGGAAGTGTCACATTATAAAACTTGTCTTTAGATTGTTTTATAAGGCATTTCAGGTCATGGCTCATGTGTTGAATTGAGATTTTCTTATCGGGGGTTGGATTCCTCGAACAGTCCCCACGTTTTCGCCTTAATCTTCTCTTTAGATGTATAACTTCCCTTGTAATCCAAGGATTTTTCCTTTTAATTCTTTTATAGCACTTTGGTATGTAGTTTTTAATACAATCCATGACCGTTGCAAAGTAGTAGTCCCATAAATTATCTGTACTAGTATTTGACTCAAAGAGATGAACAAAATGGTCGAAAGAACGCTCTAAAAGGTCTAACACACCAACATCATTGGCAGAGGAAAACTTCAAAAATGTCTTATGAAGAGCACATGGGTATGGTACAGGTCCTAAGTTTAGAAATTCTTGCACCATTTTATGGTCTGAAAGACCATCCTCCGTTTTACATATTTCTAGATATGGTAATAAAGAATTTGACAGAAAAATTAAATCAAGTATTGATGACTTAGTCTCACAGATTCTTGTATAATCTGTCACTACCTGGGTTAGGCCTAAACTGAAAGCTAGCTCCAAAAGCTGGTCACAACTTGAAACCTCAGTCTGTCCCGGTGAAAGTGTCGGCCAATCAATGCCGGCCAAGTTAAAATCACCTAAAAGTATAATGTTATTGCCTTGATGCATCTTCGACTCCATAAATTTTCTTAAATGCAAAATAACATCTACGGGTGAGTTAGGAGCCCTGTAAATACAACCAATAAGGACTTGATGTTCACCCAACTTTGTTTTGATCCAGACCGTTTCCATCGCTTTCTCGGTCTCGAGAATATCATATGGTATACCGTTCTTTATCAAGAATGCTACGCCACCACCTCGACCTTCCCGATCTCTTCCGACAATTGAATACCCAGCAGGTGTGACCTCTGAATCATTTACATCCTTACGTAGCCATGTCTCTGTAATACCCATAACATCTGGTTCATGCTCCAAGACAATGCTCTCTAGGGATTCTAACTTATTTAGGATACTTCGGGCGTTGACATTAATAATACTAAACTTTGCCTCTTTTGTACGGGGATGTCAGGTGTTTTTTGCGCGAAGTGGTTGCACAACTTTGACCCTTTCATGTTTATCTTCATCCCAACTGAACATCACATTATTAACTTTCAATTTATCGAAGATCAATGCCACTTTTGCTCCACCTTTCCTTTCCTCTGAGCAAGAATTCCACAGCTTCTTTCGTAATTCAACAATCCTTTTAGAGTAATCTTCGCTAATACTAATCTGGGTGCCTTTGAGTTTGGAACAATTTTGTAGTATTATTTTCTTATCCCTGAAATCTACGAGCTTTAGTATGATCGGGCGGTTCACACCAGGAATCCTCTTTCCGAGCCTGTGAATCCTCTCGATGGAGCCTAACTTGAGCTTGAGTATACCTTCGAATATGTCGTCGTTTACTTTTTTCATTAGCATTTCCTCATTTTCTTGCTCTTCTTCCACAACTCCGCGTACAATTATGTTATTTCGTCGAGATCGGTTTTCTAAATCATCAACTTTACGGCCGAGCTCAGCCAAATTAGCATCATTCCTGCTAACTAAATTCTCAATTTTAGTGAGCCTGTCACGTGTTTCATCCAGAGACAGCAATTTATTTTCTATCGTTGATAGCCTGTTTTCAACAAGTTGCAAACTAGCATCAGAGGAAGCTTGCTTTTCTTGTATGTCATTAAGCTTAAGCAGGATTTTCTTCTGCGTCAGTCAGAGGACCAGGGTTTTCTTCGACGTCTCCGGATATTAACAGCAACATCCTCACCACTGACAAACAATCACATAAGCAATTCCAAAGGATGTGTGGACACGGCAGCACGACCAAACAGAGCAAATTGCTACGGAAACCAATATTTTTTTTACTAACCTGCAGGAACAATGGTATGTCAATCGACATAGTCACGGCCGGGCTGCCGTGTCCACTGAAGGAAAGAGCCGGTGAAGATCCTATTATAAGCGGTGGGCGTGTGCCGACGTCAGAGTCCATTGGCGTCATCGTGCGCCCAAATGCTGCGCGGTAGTTGATGTACACGTGCGACAGCAGCGGTACCATCCAGATATCAGGATCCGGACAGGATCCGCCGTCTTCACTTTCCAAAGCAGGGAAGCACGGTGCTTGGACGGACGCAAACTCCAGCGGGCAGGAGCCATGGTCCGCGCGATGTAGATGGCCAGCTGCACTGTAGATGCTTGGACGGGGAGTCTGTGAAACAGGAAGACGCGTCTTGCTGCTCGCAACCGGTTCATCTCTACCTCGTTGTGACCCTGAAAGCCGATACCATTGGGCAGACCGTTAAGGAAATAGAGCCGGCCTCATTCAGTTTGTGGTATGGCCGACAACGCAGCCGACAAATTTGGGGCATTGAATGGTTCAGTACGCTAGAATAATGCCAAGTTTCTTAGGGAAGCAGTTATGAATGGTTGCTGAACACACAAGATAACGACTATCGATCACTTTAGATGCGATGCGTTGTGTTGGCGTCCTCTTCCCGCGCGTAATGGTGGCAAGCACGCTGCAATGCTGTATTCATAACACGGCCAAGTTCGGACTGCGCTGTGTCTGACCTAACCCATCACGTAACTGAAGCCTTTAACGAGCGCAAACGTGTGGCCTGTGTATGCAACGGATTAGCTTATCATCTTTAGCAGTTTCCGATCACAACCATCAGTCACGATGTTGTTTTGTGACAAGCACTTCATAAAAAAAAGAAAGGTTAAGGCCCATCTTTGTAAAGCCATCATTATGAAGTACATATAGAGTTAATGGGATTAATAATGAATACGCATATTCAAAGCGACACATAGAGCATTGTGTGTCCAATCTTACGCTTCCTTCATCACATTTCTTAAAATTGTGTTTACAGTGAGCCAGACGTAAGTACATTGCTTTCGTTCATGATCACGACTGTCGTATCGATAGTGGCGGCATCGATGTGTCTGCATTGCGGAAGAGTGCTACACCAAGCACAAACAAAGCATCTGGTTCAGATTTATGTCAATAAGCGTGGTACGCACAGATGGCACAAACTGTATCGATGGTATACAAGTGGAGAAAACGTATTGTTCGGCTAGTTGGTTTGTCACGGCTTGACGACGGCTCCAGAGAACAAAACAATGATCCGCCTCCATTCCACCCTGTGAAAGCGAATGTACACAGCGAAGCTGGTGGGGACGTTAGACAAGTTCCACCACCCCAAATGACGTTACACCACCTTAAACAAGCACCACAAACGACATAGGTCACGCGCGCACGCACGTGTGCGTAAGCGCAGCATACGACGTCTGTTAGAAAAATACCTGACGTTCGTTTTTTTTTGTTTTTTTTTTGCGGACACCTAATGGATATGAAACAAGCGCGCTTGCATCAGCCGACTTTGAACCTTCGTGCGCATCCACGAATTATTTCCCGCCTGCCGATAGCGTCAGTCGCTGGGACTTAGCGTTTGAGTGAGGTAGTGCGCAGCGCTCTCGTCGGTTTTTTATTGCAAGGAAAATGGCGGAGCGACTGAAGCAGCGCTACTGCATCAAATTTTGCCAGAAACTGGGCGACAGCCTAGTGGAAACCGTTCGGAAGATTCAGGCGGATTTCGGTGACGATGTTATGAGCAGCACACAGATTAAGGGGTGGTACAACCGGTTTAAAGACGGCTGCACATCGGTGGAGAGCTAGCCACACTCCAGTCGGCCATCAACATGCCGAAATGACCAGGTCATTGCCGAAGTGAGCGCTGTGGTGGTGCGGGACTGTCGTGTGACTATCCGAGAAATTGCGGAAGATGTGGGCATAAGCACTTTTTTGCACATTCCATTATGACCGAAGATTTGGCCATGAAGAGAGTTGTGACGAAATTCGTGCCGAAGCTGCTCACGGTGGAGCAAAAGCAACTTCGCGTTGATGTCTCACAGGACATGCTGGATCCCAAAAACAGTGATCCCGACTTCATGAACGTCGTAATCACTGGTGACGAGTCTTGTGCGTACGGGTTCGACCCGGAAACCAAATCCCAATCGTCGCAGTGGAAGCGTTCCCCGTCACTAAGACCAAAGAAGGCCCTCCAAGTGCGCAGCAACGTCAAAGTGATGCTGAGAGCTTTCTTTGACTCCCGCGCTGTGGCACACCACGAGTACGCACCACAGGGTCAAATAATCACCAAAGAGTATTACAGGGATGTCCTCCGTCGCCTACGTGATGCTGTGCGGCGCAAGAGATTGGAGTTGTGGTCAACAGGAAATTGGCGCATCCATCACGACAATGCTCCTGCACACTCCTCGCACTTGATTCATACTTTTTTGGCGAAAAGCCTGTACCTCCTGTAGTTCAACAGGCTCCTTACTCTCCTGATATGGCCCCCTGCGACTTCTGGCTGTTTCCCAAAATCAAGAGGCCATTGAAAGGAGCGCGATTTCAGACAAGAGAGGACATTAAGGCTGCAACGACAGCTGAGCTAAACTCCATTTAGAAAGAGGCCTTCTCGGAGTGCTTCCAACAATTGCAGCACCACCGGGAGAAATGTGTGGAGTCCCAAGGAGACTACTTTGAGGTAGATTAGGTTTCTAACGCTCCAGTTATGCCAGTTTTTTTTCTTCAGCCAAACGTCGAATACTTTTCTAACAGACCTAGTACATCCTCATTCTTCTAGGCCGTCCGCCAAGCACAAGTGCCTTATTGAACGAAATGATTGTTTAAAAGTAAATTGATGTAAGAAAATGCGTAAAGTACGACATGCACGCAAGCTGCAGACATGGAAGCTTCGGATTGTAGCGCGAATGTGCGTGAAAGTGTTTAGAGAAAGTTTATTTCGACAAGAGGCGATACGAACACTGAGTCATAATCACGGCACAATTCCACCGGGACAATAACATGTAAGGAACGAAACACAGCACGTTTTCAACGTAAGTATTGTCCGAGTCCACACGCACCAACATATAAACACGTATACCCACGGAAAGGCACAGTTACACATAAACTAAATGCCACATGTACAAAATAATTTTCAATATGTGTTTAGAAAAAGTTTATTTCGACAAGAGACGATACGAACATAATTCTGTTACGCGGACACAGGCAAAGCCCTGTTCCAACTGTCGTTTGAGGTCCGTCCTCATTCTTGAAGACCCTCCGCATAGCGCAAGTGAATTATTGAACTAATTCAGTTTCTCAAAGTAAAATGTGTCATACAATTCGTAAAATATGACTTACACATAACCTACAGACATGATAGCATAGGCTCGTAATTCGAACACACGATAAAACATAATTCTTTTACGCGGAAACGCAAACACAAACCCCTTTTCCAGCTGCCGGTCTTTGGGTGAGCAGGCCACGAAAAACCCCTACCAACTAGAGGCTAACAGCCTCACCGCAAAAGGAAAAATGAGGCGATATCAAGGCGATCAACCAGATTGTGATCGTACTGTCTCTTCCTAGCTATTAGGGCCTTCGTGTTAATTTAAATTCTGGGGTTTTGAGTGTCAGAACCACGATACGATTACGAGGCACGAAGTAGTGAGAGGCCCCGGATTAATTTTGACCACGTGGGGTTATTTAACGTGCACCCAATGCACGGTACACAAGTGTTTTTCTTTAATTTCGCCCCCATCGAAATGCGGCCGCTGCGGCCTGGATTCGATCCCGCAACCTCGGGCTTAGCAGCGCAACACCAAGGCCACCACGCCACCACGGCGGATCCTTCGTGTTCTCTGGCGCCGTTTGTAATCCGCCGCAAGTGGGCACGTCTGCCTTGCCACCGCAGCGGTCGTCCTTGAGAGGGCTCATGGCTCCACCCTCCCCCACCACCCCGCCCCGAAGGTGTAGAAACCACAGGAGTTTCCGCTCAGAGGAAGAAAGGGGGTAGTTCAAAGGATGAAGTAATTAAGTACGTAAGGGGCTGGGGGTCAGAGAAGAAAAGGGGTAGAATGAGTAAACTAACTGAAACAGTTTTCATGGGGAATTCAGGGTCGTTTTAATTAAACAGTGAGACGCCCGACGTCTGTCGCTTCACTTGACTGATTTCATCTCGGTAAATTTGTTAATCAACACTGGCGTGCTTTTCCTAATCATTCCAATAATATCCATGGGTTGATGTCAGTTCTAAGTTCCCAGATGATCGACTTGGGGTGAAAAATGCGAAGGCAGCTATACGTCAGCGTGATGACACCTCAATGACGGCATCAGCCCTGCTTCGATCCCTGTTTACAGCGCAAAAAACGGCGTGGCATGCCTCTTCTTCGGCCTCTAGGCGCAGTGATCGCCCTCGTCTCGTTCGCCTTTCTGGACGTCATAAAGACCGGTGAGTGCGCCCGAGACGGCTCCGCTCCGTGCTGGAACTTTCATTACTCGCTAGAGCCACCCAACAACGCTGCATCACGTAGTCCTGTTCTTTCTTTTTCTGTCAAGCTAGAAATCAGTAGAGGCATTTATCTTAGAGGAAAGAATAATAAATGAAAACGGTTATACATTTGGGCAGCGAAATAAGCAACCGCAAAACTCAAACTCAAAGAAGGTGACAAGGCACAATAAACTGTAGGGTTGTGTGAATAGCGGATTTTGAGTTCGAAACGAATTCGAAGCCAATTTTCTTTATTTATTTATTTAAAATACTTTCAAGGTCCGTAGGCGCTACAGAAAGGTGTGGTACATATACAAAGAAAAAGAATGCAGATCACTGAATAAAATATTTGTTAGGTGGCATGGAAAACAGCAGTCTTGAACCTCGATGGGGCTGTAATAGTAGCGACCGATGCGGGGAGGTGGTTCCAGTCATTGCAGGTGCGAGGTAAAAAAGAGTAATAGTACGCGTTCGTGCGACAAGAAGGCACGAAAACTTTATGAAAGTGATCACTGCGGGATGAAAAGTAGGAAGGAGGAGTAAGAAGTTTTTCTTTTGATACCGGGTTGTGGTAAATCTTGTGGAAAAGGCAGAGGCGACTGTATGCAGAACGTACTGAAAGTTCCGGTATGTTAAGGGTTTGCTTCATGAGTGTTACGCTAGCATGACGAGAGTAATTAGATAGAATAAAGCGGGACGCGCGGTTCTGAATGGCTTCGAGGGACAGGGTTAGCGATGCTTGAGGGGGATCCCAGGTGGCCGAGGCATATTCTAATTTCGATCGAACAAGTGTTTTGTAGAGCGGCAGTTTTAAAGATGCAGGAACGGCGTAAAAGTTTTTGCGTAGATAGCCTAGCGTGCGATTAGCGTTAGAAGTTATAAATTCAACATGCTTGTGCCATGATAGATCGTGAGTGATGTAAAGGCCGAGATGCTTGTAAAAATTAACTTGACAGAGAGGAGCGCTATTCAGAAAATACATGCGTGTGTCATTATTGTTAGAGCAGCGTGATATGCGCATATATTTACATTTATTTACGATTAGTTTCATGTTCCACGCGTTGCACCTTATAGATAAATTGTTAAGGTCTTCTTGTAGTTAAGTGGAATCGGCGGGGTCACTAATCTTATGATATATTACGCAGTCATCAGCAAATAGGTTAACTGAAGACGATTTGATGCAGTCAGGGAGATCGTTAATATACATTAGCAGAGGCCCGAGGACGGATCCCTGCGGGACCCCTGATTTAACCGATGAAAAAGCAGAGGAAGCGTTATTGGCAGTTACGTACTGAGTTAGATTGGAAAGGAAGTCCTTAATCCAAGCTGATACTAAGGGATCAATGTTAAGCTGATCGAGTTTAAGGTTCAGTAGATCGTGCGTTACGGTATCAAAGGCCTTAGCATAGTCCAAGAAAACACAGTCAACGTCAAAGTTATTGTCAGATGCAGCAAAAAAATAATTAGTAAAGCAAGCTAGTTGGGCTTCGCGCGAGTACATTTTTCTGAAGCCATGTTGACAGGAATGAAATAATGAATTGGTGTCCAAAAATTCAATGAGAGGAGAGTAAATGATGTGTTCCAAAAGTTTGCATGGGATGCTTGTCAATGAAATGGGACGGTAGTTCTCGGGAGCATGCGCATTGCCTGGCTTTGGGACTGGAACCACCTTTCCTTTCTTCCAGTCACGCGGGAGCGAAGAATACTGCAACGACCGAGCAAAATTTTAGAAAGAATAACAGATGAAAACACCTCAGTGTATTTCAACATTTTTGAATTAATACTAGCAGGCCCACTGGCAGACGAAATCTGCAGATTATTGATTATCCGGCTAATACCAACCCACTCAATTATTATGGGATGCATCAGAGGGAAGTTTGAACTTGGTGCACTCGGTAAACTGACGATGATATTGGCACTGAGGAAAGAGACAAACGCCTCATTCAATACGCTGCAACATTGATTAGGTGGAACACTGGTGCTATCAGGGTAAGTAAAATGTATAATGTTTGTTTTAGTGCCAATAACACTCCAAAATCGCGGACTCGTTTGAAGAAACGAGGGCAGTGTAACACTCAAGAAGGTAGTTTTAGCGTTACTAGTCGTTTGGATGTACTCAGTTTCCACTTGACGCTACGTTGACCAATGAGCGGGGAGCTTTGTTTGCTTGGCCCGGCGGAATAACCGTTTCTTTTTGTTGCGCAGGCGTTTAAGAGAGTTGTTGAACCATGGCGATCTAGTGTTTGAGGGTATGTTTCGTTGAGGTATATAACTGTCAATTAAAGATAGTAGTTTATTTTTGAAAAGTTGCCAATTATCCTCAACTGAGCGTTCGTCAAAACCGGGGATGTAAGCAGCTGTGAATGATTCCATTTCTGCCATGATAGAAGCCGTATCGGCGTGCTTGTAATCGCGAACAACCTTAAAGCTCTTTTTAGTAGAAACATGGGCACGCAAAGCGAAATGAATAATCAGGTGGTCACTTAAACCAGGGATATAAAGTAAGTTTGGAAACCAGATCAGGTGTAGTAGTAAAAATAAGGTCAAGGATATTAGCGGAAACTGCAGTAGTACGAGTAGGTTCATCAACAAGTTGTGCGAGGTTGAAATCAGAACAAACACCGAGAAAGTGTGCGCATTCCGAAGAATTTTTTGTGATAGAGGCGGTACCACTGTGCCATGAGATGTTTGGAAGGTTGATATCTCCCAACAGAAAAAAAGGCAATGTGGGGTATCGCGTAACTATATTATTTAAGACGTCATGAAGTTCATCACAGAAAGAGCGGGGTGCAGTGGGGGGTCTGTAACATACGCAAAAAAATTTAATCCCTATTGTCAATGGTAATACGCACGCACACCACTTCTAAAGCTGACACGACTGGGACACTTGAGGAAGGAAACTCTTCATTAACAGCGATCAAGAAGACCGATACGAACATCGCGGTCATATCGATAAACAGCGTGTTTCTTTTCACAGTCAAAGATTTCGCTGCTTCGAACGTTAGCAGAAAGCCAAGTTTCGGTTAGAATAACAATATGAGCGGAACATATGAATCAATATGAGCCGAGAGTGCCGCTCGCTTGTTGAGCACACTGCGCGCATTGCTAACAAGAAGAGACACATCATTTGCGTGGCGGGAAGATAGCTACGCAGACGAATTGCCAGTATTGCTTAAAGGTGGGTTGCGATTACCATGTGAGTCACAAGGGGAGTCAGCTTCACAAACGTTATCAGTGGATGTGCAGTAGATGTAGCGCTTTTTGCTGATGTTAAGTTTGTTAAAGCGCACTGAAAAATGTTGGCCGCTAGATTTTCCGTATTCAATTAGTTTTTTTCGTGACAAGCGTGTTGATCTGCAGAAGTCTTCGCCTACAGAGCCGCCAGCTGTTTTCAGCTTAGCTTTCTGACAAAGAACTAACTCTTTGGTTTTAAAAGACGAAAACTTGACGATAACTGGGCGTGCCTTTAGTTCCACAGAGGAACCCAGCCTGTGCGCTCTGTCTATTATATTATCGGTAACGTTCAAGCTTAGATGACGCGACAGCAGATCTTTAATACTGTCTTCGGACTGTGCCCAAGTGTCGTTAGCATTGTCAGATATGCCATAAAATAATAAATTGTCCCTTCGAGACCGATCTTCCAATTCGTCGAGCCTTGAGTTGAGTACGGCACCTTTAGTTCTAACAGTTTCATGAACAAGGCGGTTAATTTCAGTTGGCGCCGACGCATTTTCGATAGATTCAACAATAGATTCTAAAATTACCAATCTTTCTGTAAGATCTGATACTTATTGCGTAAGTGTCCCTTCGTTTTCCTTTAACTCGGCCAAAGATTCCATTACTTCCGTATGACGCTTGTCAAATTTTGTTGACAAGGCAGTAATGGCATCAAGCAGTTCCTTGTGCGATTTGCTAGGGTCAGGCTGGGGAGGACCGGGGTTTTGTTCTACGTCACCGCTTAGCATCAGTAGTTTAACGACAAATATACAGTCATTCAAGGTATCGAAAACAACACTAGGGCACGGGAAGAGCAAGAGACACCTGTTGCTTGAATGTTTACAATAAAGAGACGGGGCTGCACCAACCTGCATATGAAAGCAGAAGGGGATCTTGAGCAACAACGTCGTCGCTGCTCTCCCGTGAAGGCGGAAAGCCGATGCAAGTCCTTTAACTCCCGGCGGCAAGAGGCTGTCGGTGGCAGTGCTGATGCCGTGCTTGACCATGATGGGAAGCTGGCACCAGGGAAAAGCTCGTACAGGACATAATCGCTCGCTGTCGCCGAAGGTATCAAGAGCGGTGATGATAACGGCAACGGCGTCGATGCAGGAGCAGTTGGTCCAACCGCAAGCACAAGCGCGGATAGCCATCCGAAGAATAAGACGATTAACTGCATATGAAAGCAGGAGGGGATTTTGAGCAACAACATCGCCGCTGCTCTCCCGTGCCCACTCAAGCCAATAGTGATTTTGTCCGAATATTTTCGAATCGAATATCGCATAGTTGCCGTTCGAAAATCTAGGCCGCAAAGTGGCATGCAAGATAATTATTGGACATATCTAGTTATTAACCCCACGAAGTCCAACGTATCATATTTGATATGTTCAATTTGATGCCTGAAATTTTTGATTTAGTGCTGTAAAGCCAACGTAGAGCCCATACTAGCATTTTCGATATTCTGGAGGGAGTGTTCAGTTGTGAATAGTTCAGCAAAGGAATTACTAAGTAAGTGTACTAGTTAATTTTACTCATTTCTAACTTCGCTGTTCATGCCAATATACTCTCCATGACAACAAATACATGTGAGCAAGTTGTTTTAATTTTCTTTGACGTAGAGTGGTGTTCGAGCTTTGTGGGATTAAGTGGGCTAATTTGGTGAGAATGAAACCACAGTTACTTCACGCATGACTTATTTTTGTTTTGTATTTATTTATTTACAAATACTGCTGTCTCGTAGGGGAGACATAGCAGGAGTGGGTACATACATTAGTAAAAACAAATAACATGGGCAGCCTAGAAATAGATAACACAGAAGTATTAAAAACATATCAACAGGTCAAATTGTTAGTTAGGCAACTGAACAGCGAACTCTTCAATTGGCAATGCGCGAAGTGAGCCGCCCAATCGATTTCTAATTTCAACAGTTAGCGGGAAAAAAGAAAACTTAAAGCAGTCTATATTTAGTTTGATAGGAACAATGTTTAATGGGTGGTTCCGTCGGGTTGCACGTGCGCTTGAGGGCACAAATGAGAAGGGTGCCTGAATGCCAGAATGACGTGTGAACGATCTTGTGCAGCATGATGATACGTTGACGTGTGCGCTTATGTCCTAACGTTTGCAAAGATAAAGTGCGCATATGTGAAGAAGGTGAAAAGTTGCGATCGTACCGGCCGAAGGTGAATCGTATTGCTTTTTTTTAAAACTGATTCTGACCGGTCAATGTCGCGCGCGCGTGATGAGGGGACCAAACAGTTGAGGCGTACTCCAGGATCGGTCGAACTAGAGATTTGTAAGCAGTTAATTTACATTCCTTCGTGGCATTTGTTAAGGTTCGTTTGAGAAAGCCAAGTTTGCGAAGTGCTTTCCCAGAAATGTTAATAATATGAGTATTCCATGTTAAGTTATATGAAAACACCCAGGTATCTGAACTCGCTGACATGGCTCAAGTAGTTACCATTATTACTGTAAAAGACATGCAGCGGATTCTTTCTGTTACTGAAGGTCATTGCAACGGTTTTAGTGAAATTAATTTTCATTTGGCATGCGTTACTCCATTCACAGAACAGTGAGCAACGGTTTTAGTAAAATTAATTTTCATTTGGCATGCGTTACTCCATTCACAGAACAGTGAAAACACTTTGTTTAGTTCCTGTTGATCATGGGCTTTGGAAAAGTTACGATAAAGCACGCAGTCATCGGCATATAGGCGTAACTTCACTGCGGTGTCATTAATAACATTTGCTACATCATTAATAAAAATTATAAATACTAGAGGCCCGAGCACCGATCCTTGGGGCACACCTGAAGTTACAATGGCTGACGATGACTGTGCATGGTTGAAAGTCAGGAATTGGGATCTTAAGTATATGTAGTCGGTTATCCAGTCGAGTAACTTATTGCCGTTAAATATGATACATAGTTGACGAAGAAGCTTATTATGGCGGACCATGTCAAATGCTTTGGAATAATCTATAAATATTGCAGCGATTTGATTGCGGTTATTTAATGCAGAAGTATGTCATGAGTAAATTCAATGAGCCGAGTGACAGTGGAAAAACCAGACCGAGAACCGTGCTGACAGTGTGACAGTAGATTATGACAAGTTAAATACTGAACAATGTGCTTGTGAATAATGTGCTCAAGAAGCTTGCAGCAAGTGGAAATTAGGGAGAGCGGTCGGTAATTACTAATTTGTTGTTTGTCGCCAGATTTAGACACAGGGACCTCATTGGCAATTTTCCAAGCCTGGGGAACGGAGGATGGGTCCAGTGATTTATTAAAAATGACTAAGATAACGGGCACTCCATTCCGAGTACCTCTTTAAGAACATATTAGGTATGGCATCTGGTCCCGCACTTTTAGTTGTGTCAATTTTTAATAACAGATGGTAAACCCCAGCGTAAGTTACTTCGAGAGTGGGTAACTGGTGTTCCGAGCTATGAGTGAAAGGAGGATTGGTTCCATCATCAAGATGAAAGACAGAGTGAAAGTAGCTATTAAAGGCTTCAGAAATGGTTACGGGATCAGAGCAAGGCTGATGGTTGATATTGAAGGATACAGAGTCATAGGAAGAGAGTAGTACTGTTTTCCAAAATTTCGATGGGTTTTCTTTCATGAAGGTTGACAGTACTGTGTTGAAGTAAAAGTGTTTAGCTTCTGTCATTTTTGTTTTTAGCTCAGACTTGAGTGAAAGAAGCAGTGAGTCGTGGTTTTCGTTTTGTCACCGGCTGCCCTTGCGCATACGCTTGATGCGTCATATGGAAACACCGGGCTTCGTTGTTAGAGTGAAGTTTGAGAAATACTTCCAAACTGGATTTTTTACGCTGTCGTTCGAGTCCATCTTGTTCACCAACCAAGCTTCTGCTATTTTTATAATGGTGATGTCATTCACTCATCGCTTTCTTTCACAATGTTATAGTTTAAATTTCTTGAAACGGTGTTTATGTGTTTTCTTGCAAATAAGTATTTCTAAGAAATTATAAAGGCTATGAGAAATTTTAAAGGTATTTGTATGTATCTCATACTTGTTTTTATAACTTAGTACCTGGGCGCGGCGGTGGTGAGAAAAGAGAGCGGGCAACCAGTGCGCCATGATTGGCAAAGATGACGGCGGCGCATACCGGCTTGTCTGGAGCTCGTTGCTCGGTTTCTTTTGCCCGTTGTTTAACAGAGTTGATGGAATGACTACAATTATTATATTTGCAAGCTCCCACCATGATATCTAGTTTTGTCGAACGTGTGAGACCATTTTTATTTTAAAAATCATGACTTACTGATTACAGTCAACGTCCGATTTCTTGTACTCTCTAGGGGCCACAAAAATGTCTGAAAAATCGGGCAGTTCGAAAAGGCAACTGTAAGCCTCTTACAGTCCCCAAGAGCTCAAATCGCCACACGCACGTCCGAAATAGCCCTGAAGGCCTACCAGTACACTTGTTAGGGGCATCGGTGCTCTTACGGTGACAGGGGATCGCGAGTGCATGCGTGTGTTATTAAGGAATATGTACTGTGTACCGTGACAATTACCTCTTCCCTTTCTTCGTATGCTTCACCGCAATACTGCGCGCATGCTTCACCGCGTAACAATGCTGTATTAAGGCGAAGCAGTCTTTCGGGAACCGGCGTTATGCAACGCGTCGTGTTTTCCGAGCTTCGAAGCCTTTAGCGACAAGGCGGAGTCGGCACCATGGCTAACAGCGGTGAATTCTTTTAATGAAAAACGCGGCACCGAACAGCAAGAAGCTTCGTAACGACTGTCGAAGTAGCTAGGCCTAGCGTTGCCGCGGTGGTGGGCCGTGTCGAGCCTGCGGTCATGGGAAAAAGTCTAGAAAATCAGGCGGTGACGGGTTTTTGCGTTCGGAATTTCAGCCGTTCTTGTATATTGACTCTATGGGGTACCGTGGCGGTGCCACGAACGCGTCCGAATTATCGGGCATGTCGGAAAAATCGGGCATCCGGAAAAGGGGTAGTTGTCTATATTAGACAATAAACAAACTTGCGGCCGTGAATTCGCCAACACTTCGAAAAGTACGAGTATTACAGCTGCTCTTGAAGCGAATATCGAACAGCACAATATCCGAAACTGCTATTCGAAAATCCGAACATTTGCACAACACTAATAAATTATAGTCTAGTAAACAATGCTGTCTAGAATAATATATGTCGGTATCATACAAGGGTTTAGGCAATCAAAAGGCAATGTAAGTTCCATGCAGAGTACAGCGAGAGTAGAAGAGCGAAGCAAGAAACCTAGAACAAGAAGCAACATAATAAGATACACTGCACTTGCAAAAAATATATATATACTTGTTTGGTATATGTCGCAATTGCATCTAGTTGCACAACTACAAACGCATTCGAAGTAAAGAATACGAAATGAAAGAGATTAACATGAACAGGCTGTACAAGTTGTGAACAAAGATGTCATGATCGAGAACGCATGCAACGTCTTCTGGGAGCTGATTCTGCCGTTGCATTCAGAGGCGGTGAGTAACAAAACTGGTTGCTCTGAGCATGTAATGCCCGCACTTGTAAGGAACGGTCTAGTCGAGGCAATACGCAATAAGCCCGCCGGGGGGGGGGGGGGGGGGGGGGCTGTAAATCGCGGCGAAAATCGCTCGTAAATGTTTATGAGAAAATGACAAGGAGGCCGGAGACCTGCTACTTGCAAACAGTTATTGTGTTCACGCACCTCCTGCATCTACCTCTCGGAGGGCGCATCTGCATAACTGGGTAGATGGGGGAAATAAAATTGAACGCCTCATCAACGATTGCAGTTGGACAGCGCTCGTGCTTTTGCATGAAACACCGTTCTCAGCGCTTCGGTAGTTGTCAACATTGAACACCGAATACGGCTATAATTCGAGTGACACCTTCTAGCATCCCTCTTGAAATTTCGCCACTTCTGTTCAAACAGCGACGGCTGTGCATACGGCATATGAAATTCAGTTCAGAGTTTTCCACGCTATACCTCGGCTTCATGGCAACGCGTCGAATCGTTTACATTTGTTCGGCGAAGAGAGAAACACGAGGAAAGACGTCCACGGCTCTCTCGTGGCTCCTGTGTATACATATGTGAACAAACCATAGAGAAATGAGAAGGAGAACTTCGTTGTGCGCAGCTTTCGGGGCCAAAAGCTTTTAAGCATGCCACGCGTGATCTCGGGGCTGTAATTTGGAATTTATCCTGTGGCAAGAAAGGCAGGGTTAAAAACCAGCTCACGTTAACAATTCCCAGTACTTTGCACTATGCTGACGTACAGCTAGTTATGTATTTGTTGACCGGCGTCTGTTTCTCTCCCCAGGTAGAAGTTCCGGTGCAATAGTTGGTAACCTGAAGCTTGCAATGGGCAAGGCCCCAGGTAAATTATTGACATATCCTCTGTGAGTGGACACCGGCCATGAATGTGGTCCTAAAGATGTTTGCATATTTCGCGAAATTTGCTTAATTAAGAGAAAATGAGACATACACCCAATCGCAGCAAATGCTACGGTTGGGCGGATGTCTCATTCTCCCTTAATTACTTATCTCCACCTCGCGGGTTTCCGCGGAACTATTACATCATTCACTGAATTTGCGTTACCGAACGATGTGCAAAGCATGTCTAGGTTAGTCGGTATTGAAGCGCACCGGCACACAGACAAAACGTTGCAAGAAAGCAGACAGGACAGCGCTTCACTCACAACTGAATTTTTCCAGCGAAGTTGTTGACCGCTAGCCCCTGTACGTGTCGTACGCATGCGTTCCCTGCATTACGGTTTACGTCCGTATCGCGGACAGGAATGTGTGGGCTGATCCCGGAGATAGTGCCGCGACGGAGGTGAAGCAGGATTCAAGCACTCCGCCAACTTCCAAAAATAAGTTTGATATCGTGGGTCCAAATAGAACCACCTTAATTCGGCGTTGACACGAGAAACTATATACATATATGTGTGCGTGTAACGCTATAGCGCTATAACGTAGAACTATTCCAATTTGTTTCTGTTTCACTTCTGCCGCTGGCCGCACACAGTTGGTCAAAACTATTTCGGGCCACGCCCACTTCGCCTGTCTGTCACACGGCGGCACGAAAACCGCAGTCTGATGCGGCGTGCACGCAATAACTGCGCATGATTAGGCCGAACAAAAGAACTCTCTCTTTTTTTTATTATACGCCTTTTTCGCCATTAGCCCTCCGCTATACTGATAAAAAAAAATTCGGTTTGCGCCCACTTCGCCTATATATGTCATGCGACGCCATGAAACCGCGAGAACTCGCCATCTCAAAGAGACGTATACGCATTAAAGATGCATTAAGATACCAAACCAAGTAAAATATTACTAAAGATGCATTAATACGCCAAACAAAAGTCAAATTTTTACAGCGATGCTGTCTATGGCTGGGATCTGGAAAAAAATGTGTCTGAAACGGTGACAAAAAGAAATTACGGTGTGGGCCAATCCTGGTGATAGTGCAGAAAGGGAGCTCAATCGCTCATACCCCTGTGGGCTCGGGAACCTGTAACACGCTCTTGAACTGCCCTTGTAACACCTGGGACCCAAAGAAGTCCCAACAACAAGGGTAATGACAGATGTTTTTGAAAAAGAAATGTTTTGTACAACTTTTTCAAAAAAGACTTACAATATTCTCGGCGCCAACCACGCAAACGCGTTATTGTCGCTGCTCGCACGTTCGTCGTCGTCGTCTTCCACAGCTGGCTCCGTTGTGCCAAGCACTATCATCATCAGCAATGGCTGGAGCGCCGTCCTAATTCAATGCCTCCTTTCCTAGATGCCTGCCGCGTCGCTAGTCTTCCCATCGGAGCGAAGGTTCCCGTAGTTCAGGGTAGTGGCGGAGAGGCGGCGCTCGCAGCCGACCCGCTTCCTGTTGCGGAGGGAGTGACGATTACTATGCTGGCGCGCGCTCGACCAATGGCTTGACGAGAGATCGCGGGTCCTGCCTCCGGGATCGCAACAGACGCCGCTAAAATCTCGGAGGCAGGGCTACGTGACATAGGTTTGCAGCGGCCACCACAGCTAGCGCTCGCAGCCGACCCGGGTTAAAGCCCCTTAAACTTCGTAAAGTAGTGCCACGCTTTGAAGAATGCCGCCTCCTCCTCGCGCGCTCTGGCCGAGGCCGCCGTCGCGTCGCTATTGGTCTAATAGCATCACGTGGGCCTTCGCGCCTTGCTTCAGCGCCATTTTGGCCCGAGAAACGTCTACGGAGTGGCGGGGAGCGCATGTTGGCGCCGTTGCTACGCTCGAGCAATGTAGGTAGCGCCGCGGTCGAGGAGGGAGCGCGAAAAAGAGGAGAAACGAGGAAGAGCGAAGGAGGAGAAGGAGAGTGTCACTACCCCACGAAGTTTAAAGGGACACTAAAGTGAGAAGTGATTTCTTCTGCATCAGTAAATCGCCGTTCTACAACACCAAAAACACCACTCTTACAACGATAAGACGTTTGGTAAGCCAGAAAAAGCGCAAGAACGAAATGCGGGTGGCGACGCCTGCTTGTGCTCCCGCACCTGGGGGCTGTGACGTCTTGGATTTTGATGGCATCTTCTAGGGCCTACTAATTATATATAGCGGTACAGATTGACTACATTGTGCTCTAAAGGAACCAAATATTAAACATGCCAAGTTTCGGGAACCTTTATTCAGCCAACGCGGCCCAAATGCGAAAACAAACTTTGGAATACCTGACGTCACGCTGACGTACCGGCGCTGGGGTTTCGGCGCGAAATCCAAATACTGATACTTGGACCTTCATTTTCTCATCTAATATTCAAACTATTTTCTTGAAATGACTGCCTGCAGGTTTCTCAAACAATGCTTTATTAGTCTAAACTGATTTATTGTTTCCCTTTAGTGTCCCTTTAAGGGGTTTCAATCCGGGTTGAGCCGGGTGGGGAAAGTAAAGAGGAGAGGGGCAGGAACCAGCTTCTCGGCTCACGCGGCAGGCATCTAGTAAAGGAGGCATTGCTTAAGCTTCCCCCGATTGGCTCCGTTGCCGCTCATCATTCTTGCGTAGAATTTCGCTTCTCTTCTGTTGTGTGGGCAGACCACGTTTACGGGGGTATGAGCCATTAATCAAGATTGATATTTCAATGGTCCGGCGAGCTTGAATGCTTTCATGTGAGCTTGAATTCAGCACTCTCGTTCCGAGCTTATCACCTTTTTAATTTATATTATTAGATTTGTGACGAAAACTACATTATTTGTTGCCCTGGCAGCTTCACATGTATCATGTTTTAGTTGTCATGGTCATAGCTTTGAGTTTTCAGTCTACACCTGCGTGCTGCAAAATCGTGAAAAAGTGAACGACCTGCGATCGCGTTACGGGGTTCGTAAAAACTGCAGCCCTTCTTTCAAAAGCGTGTGCATTGATAAAACCACAGGCATTTTTGTGGAAGCCTCTGTGACTAAAAAGAAAGCATATGTCTGCCAGGAGTGCTACTGCCCTGACTATTCTCTATATGTGCCATTTCTCTGCCATCGTTCCAAATTCTGAAAGCCTCTTTTACACATCATATTGGTGTCGCGCTTTACGGTGTCGACTCGTGGTGGCAGAAAAGTTCCAGAACAAAGCAATAATATGTTCAGAGGCGACAGAGTGATTAGAATTTTGTTTAATTTATTTCCTTTCATTGAAAAACAGCTCTAACGCCAGGTCCTGAAAGCCTGAAGTCGAGTATAGACAGCGCAAAACTCAGGGAAACTCACAAAGAAGAGACGAGACAAGCACTGGCGCCGACTAACAACAGATTTATTCTTGCGACAACGCATATAAATACCCTTCACCACTCGAGCACGCACGCGTGCGCCACAAAAGACACAGAAATTCATGCCACACTAAAGCCAGTTACTGAAGACGTGTGCGCAGAAAATTATATTCGGCTGAGTACAGAGATAAGGAGGTACGACTGATACAGTCGTCTGCTCTTCCCTCTGTGTGGAAAGCCTCCAAGGCTAGCCGCGCATGTTCATTTGTGTTCACTTGTGCCGTACAGAAAGCACATGGTGGGTCCACTGCTAGGGAAGAAGCTCATAATGATTTAAATCAGTAAAACATTATCATTTCTTCCACAATTTAGGCCGTTAGATATAAAATAAAGATTAGTATGCAGGTCAATAGAAATTGCGATCAATTTTAGGATACAGTGCGTTTGTACCACTAAGTCTGTACCCTCGTGACAGTACATTCCTGCCCTGTGAAATGTGCTGTCGAACGGGCTGATCTCCCGTCGAAGTGATATTCTCCCCCTTTGTGGAAGGCTTGCGAAAAGCATCAGCGGAGGCACATAGCTGGTATCATGTGACGCGGCGTGATACATCGTCGCTTTATTCTTGGAAAATCTGCCAACTATTTATTGAAAGCAAGGTTTGGGCGTAGAAGGTGACTAGTTTTCGACTTTGCACACAAGCCCAGCAACAGCGGAGTTTGCAACGATTTTCAAATAAATATGTGATGCAGAAAAAGCATATTAAAGACATAATTTTTTGAAAACACCTTTGTAGAGTACAGCGAAAATTTAGCCTGTCAGGTAGCATGTCAATAAGCTAGGTACTGAAGTCACTGGACAAGTAAAAAGCCATTTGTCCTCACGGAGCCTCCACAATTTTCCTATTTGGTATGACCAGTGTGAGAGGGGTTGTCACTCTAAATGAAAAAAGTGCCAGATGATAATTACAAAGCGCTCCATCTTGGCAAAGAGGCCTTTCCCGTGAACGTTTTTTGCTGCTCGCATAGTCAAGTATAGGACAAACGCTCGTCTGGTGGAGGCAGTTTGTTTGTAGGAGAGAACGGTGGTCGCTGAAACACACAAAATGAATTGATGAAACTAATGCACGTTCTTTGTTCCTAACGCAACGGGTGCAGGGAAACAACAGCATAACTTCTGCGGATGTGACTTAATTAAGAATCGCGCTGAAGGCAAGGTGTAGCACCGGCACAGTATAGAGGCATGATCGTGAGTCGCTAAACGTGAAGAAGAAAGAACAAAAATATTTTCATTTATCTTGCAGCCAGTAGCGTGCCTCCTCTCCTCCATTCACCCCCCTCCCCCGTCTTTTTTTTGTGTGTGTGTGTGGTGAGGCTGAGAAGCAGGCAGAAATACCGCAGCGGGCACGCTTGTTTGCCGCGAATAAGCGAAGCGAAGAAATAGCTCGCTTTCTTCTCTGCTCGCTTTCAGTCATCTCCCAATCACGATCTTCGTCGTTCACACGCACATTCAAGACTGGAAAATTGGAAGTCACCCCGCCATGGGCACTATTTGGCAGTACGGGAACGACGTCTCCGACAAGCCGAACGAGCCGTCTCTCGTGAGTAGGCATGCGTGGAAGGCACTGCGAGAAAGCAATTTCCGGCAATTTCTATAGCACGCAAAGGTACTAAAGTCGTCAGGAAACGCTTCTTCATCCATTATCGTCATTTCCGAGGCTGTAGCCGTAGCAACCTTGAATTTCAAGACAAAATGTTGTTGAATCAATTTTACCAGCGGTGATCTGAAATGCAGTTCCAGATAAAAACGTGAAATGTGGCTTTTGCTAAAGTTAAAGCAGGGCTGTTGCGGCTGATTAAGAACACCGAGCCTCGATGGCTTGTTATCCTGATTTATTAAAAAAACAGACATGAACGGCAGTTACTGTCTCACGTTGATGTTACACAGGGTGTCCCAGCTAACTTTAGCCAAAGTTTAAAAATATGCGAATGCCACGTAGCTCGACAGAAACAAAGTAATGTGTTTGCCATCGCTTGGAGACCCTTAATTTTTTTCATTTCGTCGAATTAGCTAATTAGTCTTAATTAATTGAGCGGCTTCTCAAATATTATGATGAGATAAAAAGTGTCAATGAGAAAATTGTAGAGCGACATGAAAAACTCCCGATACAGCTTTCTGTTGCTCAATACAAGCTACACAAAAGTGTTTTTGCGAGCCTGAAAGAAGATCGCAAATGCACGCAAAATTGCCGCGCGAATGGCTGCTCGAGGCACTTTGCGTGTATTCGCGGGCTTCTTTCGTGCTCGGAAAAACACTTTTACGTAGCACGTATTGAGCAACACAAAGTTGTGTCGGGAGTTTCTCATGTCGCTCAATAATTTTCTCATTGACACTTGTAATCTAATTATAGTATTTGAGAATATATATAATTAAGGCTTATTATCTAATTAGGCGAAATAAAAATATAGTTTGAGTACCTCCAAGCGACGGCAAACACATTACCTTGGTTCTGTTCATCTACGTGGAATTCGCATATTTTTAAACTCTGGCTAAAGTTAGCTGGGACACCCCGTTTATATCCGCATTTACAGGGTCTCCCGAAACATTAGCCAATGTCTTGAACATGCGCAGGTGCACTACGAATGCATCACCGACAGCGTGTTGTCATCAACGTGGAGCAAGTCAATATCATATCTCTTGTGCTATAGCATTGCATAATTAGACAGGTTTAATTAAACAACTTCGCAATTCCTAAATTCAGCGCCAAACTTCCAATGACATGATAAACACTGTTCTCAGAAGGGACTGATTCAGTGGTCTTTAATTTATTTATTTATTTATTTATTTATTTATTTATTTATTTATTTATTTATTTATTTATTTACTGTGCACTTTACGCATTACTGTTGTTGATAAAATACATTACTCGCTACGCCTAAAGCAGTGCGGACAGACAAATATCTCACTAAATTTTCTGTTTAGCAAGAATTTAAAAAAAAATGGAAAGAAAGAAGAAGAAACCGGTGAAAATCACACATAAACACACACAGAAAAGTCAATCAACCATACGCCGCCGACACATTCCAGAGATAACGTAGGAAGAAGTCAAGCAAAAAGGAGGAGAAATGTGCGAAGACTCCGTGCGGCGAACTGTTCCAGTCATGTGTGCTGCGTTAAAAAAAAAAGTCGAGCTTAAAAATATTATTTCTGCAAGCATAATCGGGTACTTTTAAGGCGCTGTTTACACTCAGTACACATAGCTGCCCTTTTTCAGTGTATCTTTTTTTTTTGGAAATTCCAGTTTTCGAGTGACACAAGCGCCTTGTGAAATAAAAACAGGCGTCAATACCTTCGTCTGATAGGGAGGGGAACCAACCAAATTTTCTTCGTATTTCGGAAGATATTTCAGCAAAAACATAATCTTTCGAGAAGTAACGACCTGCTCTTAGATGTGTGAGTTCTAACTTCCCGGTATTATACTTTGTGAAAAGTGGTCCGAAGAACTGCACACTTATTCCATTGTTAGGCGAACGTTAGACATAAATATTGTTCCTTTGCTAGATTGGCTGGATTAACCAGCCAATCCAGCAAGGACTAGATTGAAGTTAGGATAGGATTAGGGCTGGATTGAAGTTACATCTACGTTAGGTTGCCTTTGTCACCTGCTTATCGATGTACACTTTCCAAGACAAGTTGTTAGTAAAGACGACACCTTACTACTTGTATTCAGATACAAGTGTTAGTTCACTACCTCTCATGACATACTTGAATCTGAACGGCGGCTTTTGGTTTGTAAGCGAAATAATGTCACATTTATCATAGTTGAGGTTTGTGTTTCATGTAGTGCACCAGGACATCACAGAATGAAGGTCCTTCTGCATTTGAAGAGCATCTGCTTGGCATGTGATATTTCGGCAACAGCAGCAGTCGTCAGCGTACAGCCTAACAGAAGAAAAGGCACGATCAAAAAGATCGTTGCTGAATATCATAAATATAGCAACGGTCCTAGCACCGAACCCTGAGGGACGCCTGACACCTCGCGGCAATATGAAGAATACTAACCATCAAGAAGCACCTGCTGCTCCCTCTCATACAAATTCTTGCACTAAAAAAACATGACACGTGGAGTCGAATTTCCCCATTCAAACCCCTAAAATTTGTTTATTTCAAGGTAACACTAACAGGCCTCTTTCGAGTGCATTGCAAAGGGGTGGGGGGGCGGCATTCAATAAACTGACTGCCGCCCCCCCTCAAAGCAAGACATCAGGCAAAACAAGAAGTAATAATAACAATAATTAAAAGTAAAGGACTAAAACATAACCAACAGCCCATTTCTGATTAGCATATATTACAAGCGGCACAGAAATACAAATAAATACAAAAACTATGCCTAATGGAACTTTACAACTCACTAGAAGAATGAAAGAAGCGCATTTAACTTGACACATATGTGCTCAAGTGTATTTCAGGTTGCACTTGTTAGATAGATCGGTCTGTGGTTAATTTTTTTTTCTCGCAACCATTTTTCACAGGCATTGAGCAGGCAGTGTGAATGGGGACAAAACATTTCATCACTAATGGGGCAGTGACGTCATCTGGCGGGGTGGTCTACATCACGCATATATCGTGGCCCGCAGCAGTGCTATGACCAAAGAGATGGGGTGGCACTACAGATGGTCGCGCCACGCGACCTTGAGGTTCGGCCGCTATAAAAGCTCGGCGGGGGCCACGATGAGAACGGCACAGCTTCGCGCGCAGTTGTCGAACAATGAGATCTCGCCGAAGGCTGCGACGGTGCGACAGCCACCATCATTTACTCAGAATCAGTTTATTCGTGTCAGTAGTGAAGTAAGAGCTGAAAGAGATGGGATGGGCAGGGAAGTGAAGGAGTTCGCGGGGTTAGAAACTAATTTGGTAGCTCCTGTGCATCAAGACACGAAATAATTAAACATAACAACAGTGACAACACGTGAAACTCGCAAATACAAAATTATATAAAATGTTATAAAACACAGGGCCCGAATTCACAAAGCGTTTTGTTCATAAGTGCATTTCTCCATTATTTAACAGGTATAGGCGGGCTAGTTGGTGGTCCACATTGGAATGCATCAGGTCCCCGCGCAACCATTGAAGTTCCGCACCTGTCCTGTGTGTTTCTTCTTTGTCCCTTGTTGGTTGCGCGGTTACATGATGCTTTCTCCATTATACTGGCCATCCGCCTCCGCTAATAATATGACGAGCATCAAGACTGGCTTAAATTTGCTCTCACCCAAAATTGTAGCGTAAGTGCATTTTGTGAATGTGGGCCCAGATGAACAAAATACAACGTATAGCTAGATATGAGTGAATTGTTCGAAATAAAAAAAATTCAAAGGCGCAATTTTCAATAACTGAAAAAATATAAACTCAGCAATGCCGGAAAAGGAATAAAACTAAAGACCAAATACACATTATTGCAAATTAGGAGAAGGGACGGGGCAGGTTAAGGGTTGTGGCTGTCTCAAAACACATCGATGTTGCTAGTTTCCTCTTTCGTTTTTTTTGCACTAAGTATTACATGCAAAAGTACAAACAAACTTAAAATGAAGTGGCGATACGGCTTGTATTACAAACTTCGAATGATTAAAATTTACTGAAAGGCTATATAAAATTTGGAATATATTTAAAATCTTTAGATACCCATGTGGCTAAAGCTAACAATCCACTGGGCGTTGTTTCCGTAGCACATGGACGCTTTGCGGAAGGAAAACGTACAATGTTCGTCCATTTGGTTCGTCACATACTGGTCATGCCGCAGTTGACGCGAGAATCACCGTTATATAGTGGACAGTGGCAGGGATGAGGTATCAGAGCGAAACATAAGTTACCCTTGCACTCATATACGTAATAAGAAAAAATAAATGTGAAAGCATGGGGCACCCAGTCTCGCAGCTTTGGATAACATGACAATTTTATGAGCACGACCACGAACAGGAATTAGGAATGAATACGCTTGCGGCAACTCGGCTATTATTTGTGAACGCCCGACAGAGCACTCGCGATATGCCTATACATACGAGGCGTCTTCCCCGTGCCACCTTGAGTGGCTTAATTTCCATCATTTGCTTTACGAGGCATTAACTTGGCCATCCAGGAGATTGCGCGAAAAGCGCTCGTCTACTTTTGCCGCCATGACTAGTCCAAGTTGGTGAGGCACTACAACACAAAGTCGTTTTGTTGGACAATATTCCTGAAGAGATATCCCTTAATGCTGCAGCTTTTCTGACGATTTATGGCACGAACCCTTTGAAAACGATTCAATTTTTTCAAAGACTAAATCTTGTGTTAAAGAACCTTCGACGACCAGCGATTACACAGTGTATAACTGCTGATGTCAGTCGCACCTGTCGAAGCTTTAGTGAATGCTAACACAATGTTGATCAAGATGGTAAACAAAGAGTTTCTTGCCTGATATCATTTGGCCTATTTGTTTTGTTTTCAGAAACTCACTGCCAAAGAACTGAGTGTTGCCAGTATCCCCATGCGCACCTACGTCATGCCTTCTTTCACGCTGATGGTTGCAAAATCCGAACAGCAACAAAACTCGGACAAGAGCCTGAACGCCACCTATGTAGCTGGGGAAGAATTCACTCAGGTATGAATCCGGCGTTGATAACCGCAAAATTTTATCCTCGTATCCTCGTCACAATCAAACAGCGGCAAGAGAACATGTAAGAGACGTTAGAATCGGACAATCTTCTGTTCACTTCACGCTGTTCGACTTTCAACCGACCAACTCGCTCGACTCGCCACTTTTGTTACTAAATTTCAAGCTGAAATGGTGACACGGATATACAATCGAACGCTTCTACAACGAAATGATCTATATAACGAACGACTGATCACGTCGCAGCTGAATTCCTATCTTTTCACGCCTCTACAATGGAGACCATTACAATGGATTTGCCTGTGCAACGAAAAAAGTTAAGTGCCCCCGCCCCGGCTGATTTGTTGTTTTACAACAAACAGCCCGTTCTCTGCCCCGCTATGAGCGCTAACGGCAGCGTTAGCGATGCACTTGGCGAGCGTGCCGATGACAGCGAGTGTTACAGTTCTTTACAGTTACAGTTACAGTTACAGTTACAGTTACAGTTCTGCCTTTAGCTTCTGCTTCCTTTCTGTTGTAAACAGGAGAAATAAATTCATTCATTCATACTATAGCGCTTCAGAAATCGCTCAGCTCAAATATACAGGATGCTTGTTGCAACATACACATAAATGAGAGCAATCAGTGGGCTACCCGACAGAGTCATGCGTTAGCATTAGTTTTCTGCCGTAGAAGGCACGGCGTCAATCGAACGCAGCCACTAGCGCGACTATTGGCAGGCTCGACACCGGTCCTGACTTGTCCTGGAGGGCATGTGCTGACGGCCGAACGCCAACTGGCCGCACTCCGTCGCACTTTGCTTCCACCGGGTGCCTTCTGTGCCCGCCTTCCACTGGAGGGCTCGTCTCCACTTCTCCCTGCTTTTGCCGTACACAAGCCGACAGATCGGTTTTCGTTCGCATGACCAATATAATGCTGGCGCATTAGTGCGTCGTGGTTGGTGACGACGTGATGCTGTTTACCTGACAACAGATGACGTCTACAAAGCCTTCTAAAGCGGGAAGGACGTAAATGTTAACGAAGGCAACAGTGATGAGCAGCCTGTAAACGGACAAGTAATTTCGATGGCGAGGAGTAAGACAGATGCATTCGCCGTTCTGCAGCGGTACGTGGTCTCGCCTCTGCGTTTCGCCGCGCAGCATACCGTGATATCCGGGGCAATGAGGTCGACTGCAATCGCACATTCCGTCAGACAAAAAGTGCTCAATAAATAGTCTTACTTCACTAATTAATTATTAAAGCCATGTTAAACAAATGTTTTCTCTTGTTGAACGTGTCCAGCCTGCTCCGTTGTAAGCCGTACGGTGCGGAATACAGGTCACTTCGTTATGTAGGTATACAACGTAGTGACCTACTATATAGCGAGAAATTTTGGACGTCGCGTGCGCTTCGCTAGGAAAGGCATTTGACTGTGGCCGCTGTTGTCTATTTTTGTCTGTACGTCTATATGTCTATATGTCTATATATATGTATATATGTCTGTACGTGTGTGCACGAGCAGAATTGCAGCAACTCTGTGCACACCCCAGCACACCGCACCACAAACAAGTAACGCTGCAACAAAGTCAATCAGCCGTTTGCGCTCACCTCGCTTGCTGTTAGCCGCGGTTCGTTTTCCTTACGCGCCAGTGTGGCGCCGTCGTGCGTGCCGTGCGCGAGCTTGAAGAAGCTCCCATCTAAATACACGGTAAGGGAGTGACAGCTTTTCTTGGCTGCCGTAGTGCACTGATTTTGATTGGTTATGTTGCATTTAAAGAAGAAAAACTGGCACAGCGAAACATAGAAAGGAAGAAACAAGCCGAGCCTGCCAGATGAAAGAACAGAGTGCTGTTACAGCGCTCTGTTCTTTATTTGGCCGGCTCGGCTTGTTTTTTTTTTATTTCTTTCTATGTTGCGCTGTACCAGTTTTAGAATGCAATACCAACTCGCCCAAACATCGACCCTAAAGGAAAAATTTATAACCTATTGACTGTAAGATGCAGATCTTCTATTAGGGCCTCAATTTTTTCTTTTTACAATAGCTGAAAATTTCGGAATCGACAAAAATAAACTCAGGTGCGAGATTTTCAATTCTAACTTATTAATAAATAGTGGTAACACAATTAAGTAAACTGCGCATAATAAGACACATAGAGCCGACAAAATTTGTGTGTTATATGCGGTTCTGAATGATACCACTAATTTGCAAATAGGACTTTTGCAAGCCCTCGTGCACATTGTAGACATGTTACGTAGGCTGTAAATTCGTATACCAAATTCGTCAGCTTCAGATGCTCCAACAGATACAGTTTACATAACTGCGATACTTGTTTTTGAAGCTGAGTAAAGGATTTGCAAATTTAGTGGTTCATCTTTTTTACCTCATCCATATGCGGCTATATACATAAAGCATTACAGGATCTAAATCATCTAAATTCCAGAATCTAAATATTCCTACAATCACTACATTTATTTTCTTTCTCAAACTCATCAAGTTTCAATCAAAGTGGTGCAGCGGTTTTCTCATAAAAGCATTTCTCATAAAGCATTTCTAAGAAAATTAGAAGTGGCCTCGAGCTGAAGCTTCCACTGAAACCTCCGTGCTTATTGAGCAGTTTAACTCGCAATGTTACGCATAGAATTCTGGCTACATGTGTTGCCATTGCCGCACTGTTCGATACAAAGAGTTCCAAGTGTCACGCAGGTATACCGCGCAAGTGGCTCGGCTGCACAGCGCATGACTCTCGGCTGTGGCGAGGGGAGCGCAATGTGGAAACGATTCTGTGCTAAGGTTTCCGTGCACGTTATGGATGGACCCTCCCGGACGGAAAACTAGGTCATGCAGCTCTTGGAGGTAGTGCTGCATCACGTTCGTCCTGTCCAAATCCTCCGTTGACGCTCCTCACCAACACGAACCTAATTGAAGTAGACGTACATGGTGTTCCGTTGACAGCATTAATTGATACTGGAACCCAAGTGTCCATAATGAGCGCTAACATATGTCGTCGCCTCAAAAAAGTTCTTACGCTTACCGTCACTCGAGCCGTACGCGTCGCCAATGGCGCCACTGTTGCTGTCAGGGGTATGTGCACTGCTCGCATAGGAATTGCTGGCTGCTACGTTCCAGTCCTCTTCACCGTATTGACCAGTTGCCCCCATGACCTAATCTTCGGGCTCGACTTTCTGACGACGCACTCTGCCCTCATCGACTGTTCCACCGGTACGCTGTGCTTCAAGCTTACTCTTCTTTCATACGTTCGCCCCGAACAACCGAACACCCTCTGCACTACAGCGTTTGTCGCTTACCTCCAAAAGCCCTAACCTTCGTCGAATTGGCCTAAACGGCAATCGTGCCTGGTGGCGACTATGTCATCGCACCTATTCGTGATGTCCTCCTGGTGTGCGACATCTCTGTGCCACACTCCGTCGTAACCCTCGCCGATAATCGGATGTGTCTCCCCGTTATCAATTTTGGCTTGACGAAATTCAGCAGTACCTGAAGGCATAGCGGTGGCCACGCTCCGGTCAGTGACAGAAGACCACGTCACTGCTTTTGCAGCCGACGCGTCTCCAGATCGTCCTGATTACCCGCAGAATGCCTTGAACCTCGACGGCTCATTACGTCCCATGGTCGCTCCGGACCTCGCACCTGACCAAGCATATCGCCTTTTGCTTTCCTACCACAACATATTTGACACTGACAATCGACCACTTGGTCAGAAGTCACTTGTTAAGCATCGGATAAACACTGGTGATGCTATTCCCATCCACCGCCGACCATGTGGCGTGTCCATGGCAGAGCGGCAAGTTATTCAGCAGGAAGCAAGCAAGATGCTCGCCAGAGGCATTGTTGAGCCTTCGTCGAGTCCTTGGACGTCGCCGGTCGTGCTCATCAAAAAGAAAGATGGCACGTGGCGTTTCTCCGTTGATTACCACCGCCTAAACCGAATTACTAAAAAGGACGTTTACCCTTTACCACGAATAGACGAAGCCCTTGATTGTCTTCACGGTGCCAAATACTTTTCGTCCATCGACCTTCGATATGGTTATTGGCAGATTTCCGTCGATGAGCAAGACCAAGAAAAGACCGCTTTCGTTACTCCAGATAGCCTCTACCAGTTCAAGGTAATGCCGCTCGGTTTATGCAATGCCTCTGCCACGTTCGAACGAATGATCGACTCTCTGCTTCAAGGTTTCGAATGGTCCACTTGCCTTTGTTACCTCTACGACGTCCTTGTTGGCTTGTGCCACGAGGTACAAGCTATCCACATCATACCATCCGCAAACAAATGGCCTCATGGAGCGCCTCAATCGCACTCTCACAGACATGCTCGCGAAATATCTCTTCAGAGCACACTAACTGGGACCTCGCTCTACCGTTTGTCACACTTGCTTATAATTCCTCGCGGCACGACACAGCCGGTTATTCCCCATTTTACCTTCTGTTCGTCCGAGAACCAGCAATGCCCCTCGACACAACCCTCCCTGTTCACGCGGCATCGATCAGTGAATATGCACTTGACGCCATCGCCCGCTGTCTCCACCCAAGGGAAATTGCCCGTGACCGCCTTCTGAAATCCCAAGAGAGTCAAAGGCGTTTGTACGACCGGCGACACCGAGACGTTCACTTCCCGGCCGCCTGGTTCTTTGGTGCTTCTATGGTCTCCGTCGCGTCAGGTCGGCCTGTCAGAAAAACTGCTGTCTCGTTACACAGGCCCATACCGAGTGCTTAGGGCCGTGGCTCCCTTCTGCTTCCCAGTCCAGTGACATCGTGCACGTTACGCGACTGGAGCAGTAACACCCTCCCATTGATGACATTTAGACGCTCCGTCGCTTCTGCCGCCGGGGGATTATGCTACACACGTGGGGTCTTTCATTGTTTGAACGAGGCGCGTGGGCGCCATCACCCGAGAAAAGAGGAGGAAGAACGCTGTCTGGCTCTCGAGCTGTCGGCTGAACTGGCCAGCGCTGCATTATCCCTTGTAAATACATCTTGTAAAGAGTCTCCAATGTTAATACTTCGCTCGCGTAAATATTTTATTTATTTTATTTATTCAGAATACCCCTAAAGGCCCTCTCGCAGGAGGGTATTACATAGGGGGTGGTGGTGCAGTAACGCATACAGATGTAATAAGTGAGTAGTAAGCTGAAAACAAAAATTGGGAACTAATAAACAATAACCACAAAAGATAATAATACAAAAGGAATAAGATTATTGTGCTAGTAAAAAATAATCAGAAGTGTACAAGAAGAATACGTATCACAAACACACGAAAAATGGAGGGTAATTTGAGTCATAGAAAGCACTCAGACCATTAATGTACAACGAATCAGTAAACAATACAAAACGTAAACTTAAAAGAAAACGGCAAAACATCGCAATAAAAATAGGAACAATAACCAAAACAATATGCATGTTACATAGAGGACAAGAAGATCTTTTAACATCATTCTTAACAAAAAAAAAATGGGGGTGGGACATGACACAAGAAAGGTTTAGGCACTTTCATTAAGGATTAGAAGTTTCTGAAATTCATTTATGTCGGTGACGGTTGCGATGTGTGATGGCAAGCTATTCCACTCGGTTATGGTGCGCGGGATGAATGATCTGGCATAAGTTAGTGTGCGACACGTGAAGCGTTCGATTTTAAAAGGGTGATCACGGCGGGGAAAGATGGCAGGGGGTGGCCTAAAGAAGTCCTCGCGAAGTGATGCATGATGGTAAAGCTTATGAAGAAGTGATAAGCGAGCGATTTTACGCCGACATGATAATACTTGCAGTTCAGCACGATTCTTCAATGAAGTGACGCTGGTGTGACGTGAATAATCCGAAAAAATAAAACGCACAGCACGGTTCTGCAGGGCTTCGATGTTTTTAATATTGTAGACTTGATCGGGATCCCAAATGGCTGAGGCATATTCTATTTTAGGACGGATTAAAGTGATATAAGCCTGTTTACGTAAGTGCGATGGGGTATGTTTCATGTTACGTTTAAGAAACCCAAGTGAGCGGTTTGCTGAAGCTAGGGTGACGTTAATATGGTTATTCCAGGACAGGTCAGACTGAAAGTTAACTCCAAGATATTTGTACGTGGTCGTAAGTTCCACTGAAGTATTATTTAGCAAGTAAGAGGTAGGAATTCGAGAAGCTTTTTTAGAGAAAGACATCACTTTAGTTTTTGAAGGATTTAGTGTCATTAGCCAAGTTGTGCACCATGAAGTTAAGGAGTCAAGGTCAGATTGTAGCGATTGGCGGTCAGCTTCAGAAGAGATGTTGCGGTAAATAACACAATCATCAGCGAATAGCCTAACTTTAGATTTGAGGGACGAGGGTAAGTCATTTATATAAATTAGGAAAAGCAATGGACCTAGTACACTTCCTTGAGGAACACCGGATGAGACTGGGACGAAAGGAGAGTCAAAGTTGTTGACGGACGTGAACTGTTGTCTATTAGAGAGGAAGGCTTGCACCCATGCCAGAACAAGTGGGTGAATATTAAGATGTCTAAGTTTTAGTAAGAGCCGGTGGTGAGGAACTCGATCGAACGCTTTTGAGAAGTCAAGGAATATGGCGTCAATTTGGATGCCGGCGTCCAATGATGAGTGTAAATCCTGAGTAAATCCTGCAAGTTGTGTTTCACATGAGAAGCCCTTGCGAAAACCGTGCTGGTATTTGAAGATGATATTGTGTTGCTCTAAATATGTAATTACTTGTGAGTGTATAATGTGTTCCAAGAGTTTACAGATGGTACTAGTTAAAGATATAGGTCTGTAGTTAAGTGGAGACGAGCGATCCCCTGATTTAAATATGGGCACTACTTTTGCTATTAGCCAGTCCTGAGGAATTGTGCCTGACGACATTGATAGAGAGAAGATTGCTGCCAAGCAACGATAGATACCAGAAGAAATATGTTTAAGTATTTTGTTGTTGAAGCCATTATGATCAGATGCAGATGACGTTTTTAATTTTCCAAGTAGAGATAAAATACCAGCTTCATCAATAATTATTTCAGTCATATTAATACCGGAAACAACATCAATGCTAGGGCATGTAGTAATATCCTCAAGAGTAAAAACTGTTGAGAATGAGTCATTTAATAACTTAGCACATTCTGATTCAGTAACAGGAGAACCATTGGTATTAGCAAGAGTTACATCGGGGTGGTTGCTGGGATTTATTGTGCGCCAAAAGCGCCGAGGGTTATTTATTAGCAAAGATGGCAAATCACGACTGAAAAAGCGACGACGAGTAGTTTTTAAAAGTTGTTGATATTCCTTGTCACACTTTTTATAGCGACACCATGAAGCTGATAGTCTGTTTTTGTCTGCCATTCTAAAAAGTCGTTTCTTTTTATTATTAAGTCGACGTAATTGCTGATTGAACCATGGAGAAATGTTGCTTGTTTTGATAGTCATAACTGGAATGTATTTGTTAATTAAGTTTGAGAGAGTATGTTTAAAAAGGTTCCAGTTATCTTCAATGGAACGTGACAAGTAGGCGTCTAAAAAATGGTCCGTGAAATGGGATAATTCGATACACATTGCATCAAAATTGGCTCGCTTATAGCACCTTATACACTTTTCAGCAACTGTCTTTTGGTTAAGTGAACAAGTTAAGCTTCCAGTAATTATGTCATGATCAGAAAGACCATCGATATGGGCTATGTCAGTAAACAGGTCAGGTCGAGAAGTTAAAATTAGGTCAAGAATATTTGCGCATGTGCTCGAGCAACGTGTAGGTTTTTCGATAAGCTGGCACAACGAAAAATCAAGGCAAGAGTCAAGAAATTCCTGTGCCTGAGTATCGTTGGCTGAAACAGATAGTGTAGACCATTGAATATTTGGATAGTTGAAGTCTCCGAAGATTAAAAGAACGGCATTTGGAAACCTCCCGCATATGTCAACAACAACGCGATGAAATTCCCCTTCGAAGGTCGCATTCATGTCCGGGGGGCGATAAAAAATACCAACAATGAGGTCAGTGGAACCGAGCTTCAGGGACACAAATACGCTTTCAAGAAATGAGTTGACAAAGATAGGTATAGCAAAGAAATCTTTAGAAATTCCAATAAGCACACCCCCGCCTCTTCGATCCTTTCTATCGCAGCGAAAAAAGTTAAAATCTACTTGACTGACAAGAATGTTATTATCGGAAACAGTATCGTTGAGCCACGTTTCTGTTAGTGCGATGATGGAAGGCGAACTTGAGTCGATAATAGAAGATAGTTGAATACTTTTAGGAAGAACACTTCTGATATTAGTGTAGAAGAAAGATACCTTTCCATCTGAACGAGATGGGGTGGTTACATGTGCTTGACGCTTAGAAGGGGCACGTCACGTAGGTGGAGTCATTGCTGAGCGTGCGTCTGTGCGGGGTACACACACCGCGCAATTAGAAGTTGTGTCCCAAGTGTAGGTGACGTTATTTAGGCACAGCCTGTCAAAAATAAGACGTACACGATCACCCTCCTTCCTTAGTGTTTTCGAAAACTGCAACAACTTCCTGCGTTTGTCCCGCACAGCCTCTGAATAGTCCCGTGCGACACTGAAGGGCGTATTCTTTAGTTTGAAGCCTTTGCTCAGAATAGTTTCGACTTCTTTGTCATTAAAAAGTTTAGCGATGATGGGGCGCTTTTTATCTGAGGAGAAACGACCTATGCGGTGAGCCCTGGCCAGTGACGAAATCGAAAAGTCAAGTCGGTTCCTGCAGAAGTCACGTACAAGACGTTCGGACGATTCCCATGTTTCAAATTGTTCCCCGTCGTCAATTCCATAGAATATTACGTTTGACCTTCGGGAACGATTTTCCAAGTCGTCAATTTTAGCTTGAAGGTCTGAGAGGTCTGATGAAGGTCTGATATTGTCCCGGCGTGACCGGTTTTCCACCTCATCGGATTTTGAAGCGAGTTTAGCGATAGATTCCCTAAGTGAGACTATTTCGGAGTTAAGTTTGTCATACATTGTACTACAGTCAACAGCTCCTGTAGAAGATTCGAGCGAAGATACACGTGTTTCAAGGGCTTCGAAGCGGGAATTAAAAGATTCCTTGATATCGGCAATGTCAAGTGCAATTTGTTTCTGACCAGCCAACAATTGAGCGAGAAGATTAGCCGTCTCTGGAGGGGAACTAGTAGAGCACTGACTGCTACTTGAAGTGGTGTTATGAGCCTCGCTTGACTTTGATGTACTTGCCGAAGGCACACCTCTAGGTCCAGGGTTAAGTTCAATATCCCCACTCAAGAGAAGGCTATCGTAACAGTGCAAAATGCGAAAGCAGCAAGTAACAACACTGTTCGGGCAGGACAGCAGCAGCAAAAAGCGGTCATCAGAACGGTAGCTATATGCACCTTGGATATAACATACCTGCGTGAAAAACAAGCAGCGTTTAAGCAACATTCCGGCGTCGCTGCTGCACTGCCCACTGAAGGAAGGTGCCGTTGCAAAGTCCTTTATATGGTCCGGTGTAGATGTCGCTGACCACTGCTTAGCGGTGATTGGTAGAACGACGGTGACAACAGCCAGAAGCGAATCACGTGGGAGGCCGTCGGCAAAGCCAAGGGGCATGCCAGGGCTATCACCAACAGGAGTGATAGGGCTGTCCATGGGCACACCATCGACCGCATCCACGTGCCGGTGAAAAGGAAGCGCGGAAGATAAGGCAGCGTCCCCGCAGAAGAATCCATGGAAGCATCCCAAGAACTGCGTGAAAAACAAGCAGCGTTTAAGCAACATTCCGGCGTCGCTGCTGCACTGCCCACTGAAGGAAGGTGCCGTTGCAAAGTCCTTTATATGGTCCGGTGTAGATGTCGCTGACCACTGCTTAGCGGTGATTGGTAGAACGACGGTGACAACAGCCAGAAGCGAATCACGTGGGAGGCCGTCGGCAAAGCCAAGGGGCATGCCAGGGCTATCACCAACAGGAGTGATAGGGCTGTCCATGGGCACACCATCGACCGCATCCACGTGCCGGTGAAAAGGAAGCGCGGAAGATAAGGCAGCGTCCCCGCAGAAGAATCCATGGAAGCATCCCAAGAACTGCGTGAAAAACAAGCAGCGTTTAAGCAACATTCCGGCGTCGCTGCTGCACTGCCCACTCATATATATATATATATATATATATATATATATATATATATATATATATATATATATATATATATATATATATATATATATATATATATATATATATATATATATATATATATATATATATAGTAGGCAAAGAGGGTTTCTTCAGGCTACCTTTCAAACGTAAAGAACTTGAGTGGTGCTACAAGGTAAACAGAACAAGTATTTAATTTCGACAGTTTCGATCGGTGGACCGATCTTCGTCAGGGTTTACAAAAAAATGGCAGTTCGGCCGTGGTAGGGAAGACACCAGACCGGGTACCCGGTCGTTCTTACATATATATATATATATATATATATATATATATATATATATATATATATATATATATATATATATATATTACCTGTAATTCTTAATTGAAATACTGTGGTATAAACTTTTTTAAAACAGGGTTGAAGTACCTCAGACAGGCTGGCCTTCAGGCCAGCCTGTCTGAGAGCCTGTCTGAGACAGGCTGAGGTACTTCAACCCTGTTTTAAAAAAGTTTATACCACAGTGTGCCATTCCATCTGCCAGCCCCTTTCTTGTAATTGAAATAAAGAAATTACAAATAAATGGAACTTAAAGTGGATGAAAAAACAACTGGCCACAGATGGGATACGAATCCAAGAAAGGCTCTTAGTTTATGCCTTTGAAAAGAAAGTTATGCTTTATTTACGTTTCCTATAGATGTTGTTGATTTAACACTCTAGTATGGTGATACAAATATATAATTTTATAAGAGTAGCAGGATATGACCACACATTTCGACTGTATTCAACCTTGTAAAAGGGATATAACTTCCAGTTTTGGGCCTGTACCTCACATTATGTTCGCCAGCGGGTCCCCTCGATAGTCCTTACTTGGGAACTTCCTGCTGCATAATAGTACTGTACTTGACAATAATGCAGTATTGTTACGGAGCGACTGTGTGCGAGGGCGAAGCAGGTGCCTGACAGAGCGATGAAGACGACGATGGTCGCCTGGGCGTGTGCCTTTTCACCCATATTACTTTTCCCATCTCGCGCTTCTATATAAATAGCATGTAAATATGCCTGTAGTCTACCTGTCGCCTCCATCGCAATCTTACATATTAAGAAAACAACTCTGGCTAACTCTCATTTTGGCAATTTTTTTTCTTTACATGCTGGTACAGCTCTGCAGCCACAAATCAAACGTCTCAATTATGAAGGAGGGAATCATCAAACAATCTGTCACAGACCACAACTTGACTTACACTTACGAAGATGCCGAAACCATGACAAAGGTTAGTGGCTACGCTCATCAGCAATGCGTTGGAGTTGACTCAATGCCTCTTTTTAAATTATTGTGCGGCGTCCCTTGAATCCAAGCACTCAGGTAGCAGGATGTGATAAACGTTTGGAGGGACAAAGAATAAAGCGAAAAATGGTATTATATTAGATGAAGGGAGTTCGCTGACATTGCGAAAAGACAGACTGTAATTATTTGACCCCGTAATTAGATAAGACGAGGGCTTTATTAGAAAGAATAATACAAGTTCAGTGCAGATAGCGTGAAGTCAAGGTTTGGAAATGAACCAGGGTGTCCTTGACGAAGAGTTGGAAACTAAAAAGCTGAAGACTAGGAGGCGTAAAAAAGGGGGGGCTTGAATTGCCATATAGGTGGGGTACAGCTGTTAAGTGAGGAAACCTAAAGCTTTTCTGAAAACCATGTGTCATGAATGCCTGTACATGGCAGATTGTCGTTTACAGAGTACGTATACAGCGCTGACATAGTATCGGAGCGGCAAATACAGGATGGCGAATACAAAACCACAAAATAACTATAAAATTTCCAAAGGAGTCTGTAACATCGGAAATTATGCGCGGAAATGTGGCATTGGCTTATGCAGAAGTCCGTTGCGATACTAGAAATAATCTCGCCTCTACGGTAATACTGGTGAAAATGGGAGCTCTCGAACTCGGTTCTATTTTCATGTGCAGGCGAAAGCTTTCTTCAAGATATACAACCATCCACGTCAAGGGTGGGCTGTGTTTGACACAGACTATGATGACTACGACAACAGCTGTGGAGACGGCAGTTTCAACAGGCTAACGACCTTCAAAGCAACACTAGACGAGTGGCCGTCACACGTGACTGATAGTAATAAAGCCTGACAAATGTACAAAAATCGACCATTTGTATTTTTCGTCCACTTGATTTGTTGGGGAGGTACGTCGATAGCCGCGTGCTCCTTGCCGAATAAAAACAAATTATTTTCCGTCTCCTGCAATTTCTCTCCCATTTAACTCTTTCCGTCTTGGTCTCGTTGGTTCCAATTACGTGGTGGCCAGACCATCGCGCCTTGAAACTCGGCTCATCTCGTCTGTATTGCATTTGCTGCAACCTCCGTGGCAGTGAACATACCTCGCACGTAATTTTCCAGGCATCCCTGGTTGCATCGCACATTCATGTCAACCTCTTCAGTACAACCACTTGAATAAACCTCTTTATTGAAGTCTCACCTCGCTTCTACGAAGCATTTCCACTTGTATGCCACTGTCTTGGAAGCTTGTCCTTTGCTTTCGGATAGTTCATGCTTCCAAACATTAGATTGTATGTATGTATGTATGTATGTATGTATGTATGTATGTATGTATGTATGTATGTATGTATGTATGTATGTATGTATGTATGTATGTATGTATGTATGTATGTATGTATGTATGTATGTATGTATGTATGTATGTATGTATGTATGTATGTATGTATGTATGTATGTATGTATGTATGTATGTATGTATGTATGTATGTATTGAAGCGGTATGAGCCTTGGAATAGAAGATGAAGAAGCGCAGGAGTCTGGGTTCAGGAGAAGAGAAGAAGGAAGTGAAAATAAAATGGTAGACAAGATGGACGCCAGTTCCATAGCAATACTTTCCGTCTATGTATCCTTTAACTAGGAACGCTACATTATTTTGGCGCAGTCGACAGCGGACTCCAACATGTGGGTGACATTTTTCTTTGAGGAGACCTCCGCAGAGAAGATCATCTTTTCGAGATACCAAGCTGAAGATGAACCAGCGGTGGAACTACCTCGCGAACTCAACTCGGCAGAACTCGTGAACCTGGTTTTAGAGAAGGCTTCCATGGACACTGATGAACAACGTCGGAAGGGTGTGATGAAAGTGAACTTGGGTCTGGCGATCTTCGACGAATTAGTTCTTCAACCGATGCGTCGAAAGGACTCTGGATCACAGTCGTCGACGGAAGAGGTGAGCCTCGTTTTCAAAGCTCTTCGACTACAACAAGAACAGATTTCGCAACAGAACCAGCTGGTGGCATCGCTTATAAGCTCTTTAAACGCTGAGAAGCCGGTGACTAAATTTGTAGAACCCGATTCGTTCGACGGCGTGTCTTCAAGTCCAGGAGGTTGGCTTGAATTCTATGAATATGCCGCTGGGAAGAACAACTGGCACTCTAATGACGACAAGATTACTAACATGCGTAGTTACTTAAGCGGTGTTGCACGGAAGTGGTATGATTTGCACATTATTGAAGAGGCCGGCAACTCTTGGAATCAGTGGAAAGAAAAATTTTTGACGACATTCCGAAGCAACCCAGTGCAAAAGTGGGATGCCGCGCTTAATTTCAAATTCAAGCAAGGCACCCTCGTCGAATGTTTCTTTGACAAACGCCGCCTTTTAAAGCTGGCCGAGCCTATGCTTCCTCCTTCTGCCGTAGTAGCACTAATAATGCACGGACTGCACGCGCAAGTCCTGAAGCAAGTGCAAATACGGTCACCTAAAACTATGGACGGGCTCCTGGAGTGCCTTCACGACATACCATTTACTTCAGAAGAAAATATAAGCGCTCGCTCAAGCAGTCACTTCACACGGTCCGGCGCGGATTGGTCAAGCCGTAATCAGCGAGAACCACGCCGCCTTGCAGGCGGCACAGAGAACTTGGGTTGGCGCGCTCCCAGAGGTCGGGTGAATAACGTCGACAGCGACCCTGTCCCCCTACTTTCGGACGCTGAAGAGACTCCGCCGACAAAAAAACTGATAAACAAGGGTGATCAGTCCGACCCGATGACCACAACTGAGACTGTTTAACTTGCTCTAGCCTACTTCACATCCCTGTCAAAGTGGGAAACAGACACATGATGGCTTTGGTTGACAGCGGTGCTTCTGTGTCTATAATAAATGCCAAGCTGGTAGATGCAAGTCACCTGCATAGTGGAAGAGTGCAAGGCTACGATGGAAAAGTGACAATGCATAATCAGTGGGCCTCAGTAAACATCGAGTTCCAAGGTCATGAAATAGAGAGTGAAGTACTGGTGATTGAGGGGGTGACGTATGACTTTCTGCTATCCAGACCAGATATAAAGAAACTAAAAATCAACGTATACTGGGACGATGCGGTTTTAGTGGAAGGACTATCAAGGCAAGAGACATAGCCGGATAGAAAAGATAACCTTCGAGTTGTCAATTGCGCGGAGGATATTGCAACGACCTATCCTGAACTGGTATGCATAGGAAGCTATCCACCGGCGATGACATCACACAAGGTGCCTTTCGAACTAACCGACAAGACCGTCACCCGAAAATCACCTTACAACATGTCAAGAGAGCGCAAGATATGGTTGAAGAAGGAATTGCAGGAGATGCTAGACGCCAATATAATCCGGCCTTCGGTATCACCCTTCGCCTCTCCCATAACTATTGCGCCGAAAGAAGATGGAACTTTCAGACTGTGCACAGATTACAGGGTTCTCAACCGACAGACAGAACTTATACCATTTCCCATGCCGAAGATAGACACGATTATAGATGAGACCAGTGGTTTCCAATGTTTTTCACGTATTGACTTGTGCAAAGGTTTCTGGCAGATCCCGCTAACCGAAGAAACAAAAATGTACACTGCTTATATCACGCCCTTCGACCTGTACGAGTATAACCGGCTTCCTTTCGGCTGGAAAAACTCACCAGCATGGTTCCAGAAGATTATGAACGAAGTCCTGAAGCCTTTCCTAGGTGTCTTTTGTAACGTGTACATAGACGATATTATCGTCTTCTCCAAAACAGAGACGGAGTATCAGGAACACCTGTCCCAGGTATTAAATGCCTTGAGCTTGGCACACCTCAAGGTTAATTTTAAGAAAAGTGCGTTCTTTCAAAGAAAAGTGGTGTTTCTTGGAAGAGTCTTTGATGGGACTACCAAAAGCACGAAACAAGAGTCCGTCAAGAGGATATCCCAACTGGTAAAACCATATGACGTACACTCATTGCGTGTGTTTTTGGGATTAGCAGGACATTTCAGGCCCTTCATAAAAGACTGTGCCATCAAAACAAGATGCCTCACGCGCCTAACACAGAAAGAAGTTCCATTTGAGTGGGATGAGGAATGTGAGAGAGTCTACCATGATCTGGTGCACAGAATCTCTGCTGATCCTATTCTACGCATACCAGATTTCACTTTACCCTTTGAACTGAATACCGACGCCTCACACTATGGGACAGGTGCAGTCTTGTACCAGATATGTCCAGAAGAATCCGACCGAGAAAAGCGACACGTAGTAGGTTACTACAGCTACACCCTTAAGCCACCTGAAGTCAACTACACCACTACTGAAAAGGAAGCTCTTGCAGTCCTTAAAGCAATTCAGTACTTCCGTACGTACCTAGAAGGCGCGAAGTTTACTTTGTTCACCGATCACCAAGCCCTCACTCATCTCTTGAATATGACCCAACCTAACGGACGTATCGCCAGATGGGTGAACTATTTGCAGCAGTTCGATTTCACCATCTCCCACAGACCTGGACCTCTTTTGACTGATGCAGATGCATTGTCTAGACTGATGATACAGGCCAACAACGAACAATCGGAAGAAATCAATGAAATTAAATTGTGGGAAGGTACTGAACAATTGATTTTTAGGGAAGGTCGCTATCAAGTCCCGCAAACGCTGGTTTCCAGGGTGCTTTATTTGTACCACGATAGCCCAGAATCTGGAGGACACGACGGATTTTGGCGCACCTACAACAAGCTAGTCGAGAGATTTACGTGGCCTCACATGAAAGACGACGTCAATCGATACGTTCGTTCATGCCACATTTGTCAAGTCAACAAAGTGAAATATAAGCAGCCTACGGACGCCATGATAATACCTTGCCACTCGAACGTGCCTTTTGAAGTTATACACCTGGATTTCGCCGAGCTAAATAAGAAACGAGAAGGAGTCCGAAAAACGCAAGCTTTTCTTCTGGCCATAGATGAATGCACCAGGATGGTCGCGGCACGGGCAGGAAAAGAAAATGCGAATAGTGTCATCGCACTTCTCGAATGGGATATGATTAGGACAACCAAGACAATTGTATGTGACAACGGTCCAGCGTTCAAGAGCGAAAAGCTAGCAAGATGGGCTCGAGACCATAATATATCAATCCAGTTCTGTGCGCCATACCATCCCGCAGCGAATGGGCTTGCAGAGCGTGCTATACGAGATGTTAAACAATACATCAGGATGTACGATAGTTTCCCTGGTGGTTGGAAATGCTCTTTAGAAGCAGCTGTAAGACATCACAATCGCTCCTACACCAGTGGCTTGGGATGCAGCCCACAATTCGCTTCTTCAGGAGAAACCCCTATTCTTCAGGCGGACCGTGAACTTGGGCTGTTAGAAAATCTCAAGATCGTCGAGGAAAGGAAACAGAAATCGCAGGAGGAGAAGTACCGTAAACGAATGAAAAAAAATTTCGACAAGAGACATTGCTCAGATATCCCAGGCATTCAAGTCACCGACCTCATTCTAGTTAGGAAAGGAGTAAGAGAATTCAATGCCAAATTTTATGGTCCTTACTCTGTGACAAAGACAGCCACTCAGAAAGGAATATTGAAGACAGTGTGGTACATTGGCGAACGTGGCTCAGTTGAATGTGCTTCGATTGGAAACGTTTTCAAGTATTACCCCAGGAGGGGTTAGCAAAAGAAACCTGGAAGGGTGAAGCGGTATGAGCCTTGGAATAGATGAAGAAGCGCAGGAGTCTGGGTTCAGGAGAAGAGAAGAAGGAAGTGAGAATAAAATGGTAGACAAGATGGACGCCAGTTCCATAGCAATACTTTCCGTCTATTGTATCCTTTAACTAGGAACGCTACATGTATGTACGTATGTAGGTATGTATGTATATGTATGTATGTATGTATGTATGTATATGTATGTATGTATGTATGTATGTATGTATGTATGTATGTATGTATGTATGTATGTATGTATGTATGTATGTATGTATGTATGTATGTATGTATGTATGTAGAGGGTCCATTATGAAAGTAATGCGCATATTCTGAGAAAAATACATTTATTGACCAGACCTGTACAAATGGTTAATAGTTTTCAAAATACTCTCCCCCTGCATCAATACACTTGCGGAGACGTGTCTGCTACGCCTGGAAGGCACCCTGAAAGTCCTCGACGGGAATGTCTTTCAGGAACGCTGTAACATGCTTTTGAATCTTTTCCACGGTCTCCCAATGCTTTCCTTTCAGTGCTCTCTTCAGTCGGGGAAACAAAAAGAAAGTCGAATGGAGCCAAGTCGGTACTGTAAGGGGGATGGGGGACCACCGGGACAGGAAGTTGGTAACGATTAAGGGCGTGTGGCTGGGGGCATTGTCGTGGGGGAGCTTAACAATCTCTTGAGCACCTTCAGGTGAAAGGCTGAGTTGACAGTTTCTCCCTGCGGTACAAACACAAGATGGATGATTCCTAGGGTGTCAAAGAAAACAATGAACATCGTTTTGATGCGAGACTTGCTCATTCGCGCTTTCTTGGGGCGGGGGGATGATTTTGTGTGCCACTCGCTGCTCTGCGTTTTTCATTCTGGGTCATACTCGAAAATCCAGGACTCGTCTCCGGTTACGACAGAGTTAAGAAAGTCCGGGTCATTTTGAATCATATCTGACAATTCTTGACAGCGCAAAACTCGAAGTTCTCTCTGGTCTTCCGTCAACACTTTCGGCACAGGCTTCGTGCAAACCATGCGCGTTTGCAGAGTATCGGTCACTGTCCCATGTACCGCAAATGTGGACATGTGTAGGGTGTCAGGAATTTGCTGGATGCTCAGTCGACGGTCGGAACGAAAAACTTCGCGCACACTATCCATGGTTTCGTCGGTTCTAGTCGTCGTTGGGCGTCGAGAACGGGGTTCGTGGGCGATCTTCTCCCGGCCCTCCTTGAACGCCTTGTGCCACGTCCCGAACTGTGACCTTGAAATGCAGTCGTCTTTGAAGGCCTCTTGAAGCATCTGGAATGCTTCGGTTGCATTCTTTCTAAGCTTCACGCAAAACTTGATAGCGTATAACTGTTCAAGCGAACGCTCCATCGCGCCGTGGTATCCGCTCGCACTGCTCGGAGTAAACTGGCGACCGGCTGCGTTGGCAGAGCAGAACCCTCGCCACATTTCCCGACCGGTTTTACCGCGCTACCATAGATAGTCGCGCTATAATAAAATCATGCGCATTACTTTCATAACGGATCGACCATGTATGTATGTATGTATGTATGTATGTATGTATGTATGTATGTATGTATGTATGTATGTATGTATGTATGTATGTATGTATGTATGTATGTATGTATGTATGTATGTATGTATGTATGTATGTATGTATGTATGTATGTATGTATGTATGTATGTATGTATGTATGTATGTATGCCGTCGGTTATCTAACCCAGTTCGCATCGCTCTTCAAGAAAAAGTCCTTTAACATTTCTGCGGCGCTGCGTGGAATTGAACCTGTATCACAGAGATTCATCAAGCGTAGTATGGGGGCGAGCTCCACCACTGAAAAAGCTGGCGCCACCATCGGCGTGACGTGGCATGAGGGATCACGTGGAGCGGCCGCGTCGGCTGCTTCGGAAGCGTCAAAGCGAGCTGAAAACGAATGTTTAATGTCCCAGCTGCGCTGCGGTTCTGATTAAGTGGTAAGGCTTTACCGCTTTTGGTGTCTGCTTGACAACATTTGAAAGTACTATAACAGGTAGTGGCTGCCTTTGGAGGCGTGCAGCATGGTAGGCTACTACTCGGTGCCGAAGTACCGGACGTACGCAACGCGTAGCCCGGTGTCAGCCTTATTCACACGTAGCCGCAGGACAAGGAGCTGCGTGAAGCTTGGCTCGCGAAACTTAGAACCGGCAGACAGCCATCGGCTACAAATCGGGTACGCAGCAACCCCAGACTCGAAGATTTCTGCTACGGTGTCGGGACCGCGATGTAGGTGAATAGCAGAAAATGCGCACTGAGACACTCGCCCGCGCCCGCTGTCCGGCTAATGTTATGACGGTTTGGTCTATGAACTTGTCGATGCTAGATACTTGCAATTTCAATGGAACGGAAAGGGAGCGGTAAGATGCGCATTAAAAAAAGGCACGGCATATGGTCATGTTTGTGTTATGAATTAATAGACTGGATTACGAAAAAGAAGCAGAGGGAAATCGCACGTTGAGAAAACCGATAAACATAAAGCACGACGCAACTTGAGAAATAATATTAATATCTCCAAGAATTTAGAAGACAAAGAAAGATTGAATCGTCGCGACATCACAGTCGCCGTAGGCATCAAAGTCTCTATAACGAAATTATTTTTCAACAGTTGTGATAGTGTCCATGCAACAATGGTTGCTAGTGTACTGCCACATGCTCATAGGCTGTGGCCTAAAGCTCACGGTGCGGTGCGAAAACGCGCTCACAGCGAAAGCGAAACATTGTGCGCGGACATGCATGCAGACGCGCAGTCGGTCGCTGCCAGCTCATGCGATCGCTGCATTGAGGCTTCATTCTGTTATGCTCCATTTGGTTATACAGACAGCCCAATATAAGAACATATTTTACATAGTTTACTCTCAGCGTTTGCCTACTCTCACGCAAGAAGCCGGTTCGGGAGACTCCATCGCGGCGACCGCGCGCAGTGGTGTTCACTGTACGCATTCGGTAATGAGATAACGCCTGTAAATGATTCTGTGCTTCTTCAGTTTGCCCAAGATTATTATACCGACAGTCAAAAACTTCCCTCGTTTTGAGAGTACTTACATAAATGTCCAGGAGGGCTGCCGCGTGGCGTTTCTATTGAGCGCCGTAAGAGAAACCTATGAGGAGCGCGCCGCGTGATCCCTCATACTACGCAAGGGAGGCGCTTCCGGCAGATGTCGACTCCGTAAGTCCTCTCCCCCAATACGGTGCGTCGCCACATTGCTTCTTTGCTGATCGCATTTACGCCGACATTCATCCTGAAATGGGTTCTGCTGGGATTTCTCAAACGGTCGGCAATAATTAAGGAGGAGGAGGGTATAGCTCCGGATCGTATCCGTCCTTCCTAATTACGAAATGTTCTTTCAGCCTTAATTAAATGTGTCGCAAAAATAATTACTGAACCAACGGTTATCTTGCAAACCACCGTCGTCAATCTACTACGATTGGCATAACTGCTTCTTTCAGGCTCTATTTTTTCAACATTAGTTGTTTTGAAAGTCGGATCGCTCAACTGCACATTATTTTCAATACTAACAGGTTTTTCGCCTTGCTTTTATTCAAGCAACTTTTTCCCGTTCCATGCTGTCGCACGTTTCATGGCCTAGGTATGCGTCAACGGGAGTGATGTATAGAAGAAGACCAACCGCAACAAGAAAGCGCACGTTTTCCTCTAATAAAAAAAAATGTCTCTAACATTAGTTTGTCTAGTTAAACGCATCGCACAATTTCAACTGACCCCTCACATACATACTCCTTCCCTCAAGTTTTCTCCCTCCGCCCCACAACCGTCGGCTTCTTGGCCAATCCCCCCTAGTGGGTTCGCGCCATGATGCAGGAAGCAAGCAAGCAAGCGAGTTCGGCCGACGCAATGACCCTGCTGGAATTCACCGGCTGCTCGCTACTGGGCTTCGGGCCGGCACTGTCCATGTTTGCGCTCACCGTGGCTGGACAGCCGAGCCGCGTGATCGTGTTCGTGACGGGCTCCTTCTTCTGGCTGCTCTCGCTGCTGCTCGCCTCGCTCACCTGGCTCGCCCTTGTGCCCCTGCGCCATTACGTCACGCCGGGAGTCGCCATCGCCGTCCTCTCACAGGCACGCCCCCGCCTGCCGTCTTTTCTTAACCCGACACGGTGATTCAGTGGCTACGACCTTCTGTGATCGAACCGTGGCCGTTGCGCAAGTGTCTGGGTGCGAGAATAATGCAAAAGTTTATTCGTGCCATTGGGTTTTAGTGGCACGCAAAAGTACTAGAGGTGCCCGATCCCGGATCCCTCAATTATGATATCGGGGCGTACGGTATTTTTCAAAGCGCAAGAAAAAGTGGGTAATAACGAAGTGAGAACTGGACAAGTGCTGGCTCTGATTCATCTAGCATGCAGATTTTCTTTGGCGCTGAACAAGATAAACCCATTCTAACTACCGGTGCACTATCCACCCACAGTGTAGTTGCAATGCGTTAAACCACAACAATAATTATTTTTCGTTGTTAAGCCACACAGAAAGAGTCGTTCGCAGCATTATAACTATAGGGCAAGAAATACGTAGGTGTTATAATTGTCAAATCGTGTACTCATCAGACGAAGTGCCCGGGCTAAATCGTATTATATATCCAGATCGGCTTGCGAACACAAAAGCTCCTCCTTTAGGCTATAAACAGAGAACAATTATGTATTTGCACTTCTCTTTACTTTAATGAGCTTGTACAGGAAAGAGTTGTTTACCTCAAGAAGAGCACAGCCAATGGGTAAGTCTAAACAATGGAAAGAAAGGTATATTACGTCGCTGGAATAAACTCACTACCACCATAATTAGTAGAATGGGAAACCACCTACTGCGTCTTCGATAGCACAACCTCGTGAGGGAGTGCACTTTGTAGTTCCAGAGTCTGACAAATCAAGCCAATATTTCAAACACTTCAAGTACCCGGGTGAGCAAACACGTGCAATCCTAATGCAAAATGTCGACAAGATGTGTCAATAACAAGCAATGTCAAACCGCTTAATACTCTTTCTTTTACTATTGCATAGTGTGGACGACCGAACAAAAGCAGGTCGTTCTTCTCATCTGCAACGCTATTCTGACATATGCTGGCATCTGCTATCAAAACATTGCCCCTTTCTATCCTCTCTCTTCTGTGGCGTTTGAACTAAGCGTGGGTGACCTTCGGTCAACGTTTGAGCTTCGCCCCTCCGTGAAGCGCTGCCGCCGTTGCCCGCAGGAGGGCTTCCGGCTGCTCTTCTTCCGCGTGCTGCGCAAGGCCGAGCGCGTGCTGAACGCGGTCGCACTGACGGGCGCCGACGAGGTATCGCGCATGCGCTCCCGCCTGTCGTTCGCCTACGCGGCCGGCCTCGCCTTCGGAGCCATGAGCGCGCTCTTCTCGCTGCTCGGGCAGCTTGCCGACGCCCTGGGTCCCGGCACGGCTGGACTGCATGGAAGTACGCCGCGACGGTTGGACGCGGCGGCAATCACCGCAGCTACCTTCAGGTATGCGACAACACCCGGCAGCGTTTTTACGAATTTACCATTCGTCGCACGAGGTAAGAAAAACGCTCACCGCACGACCATTTTCTGGCCAGGGATTAATTTCTCATGAATAATGCCATCAGCGCGCTAACACGAGGTTACAAGAACGTACTTTGCATGCACACTATACAACGCTGCGTGACGCAACTTTTTTTTTCATTGCGATAGCAATTATATCGACACTCCAGACGCATTCCTGCGGCGCCGTCGCCGTCGCCGTGACGTTGTATATAAAGTCCAAGGGCGATAAAATCGCCGCCGCACGCTGTATGCTCCATGTGCAAGGGAACGTGTCTGAGGGTGAGTTGGTGAACGTGGGTTAAAGGAGTACTGACACAAAAATTTAAAGTCGAGATAACTGGTGAGATCGGTTTAGTTGGTCACTCACACATCGTCTATAAAATATCAGTGGCGAATATCGCTTAGAACATATTTAAAATCAATTTTAAAGTACGTGCGTGCAGCGAACCGCAAAACAGAGCACCTCGCGACATTGACATCAACCGGGATTGTAAATAGCCAAGAAAACGCTACGTCATGTGGCTACATCACGAATTTTCGTTGGCTGCCATGCGGCTTACATGTGCTCTTCTCCTCTGTTGTTGCTTGTTCTAGCTGTTGTACTTGTAGTGGGACGCTCTCCGTGTCGCTGCAACTGCAGTTTTTGTCGTGTCCATCGGGATATTTCCCACACTATCAGCTTGACTGCGCTGCCACAACGTTCAACGCCAATTTTTTGTGTCCTACCATTGATTGTGGCCGATGCGAGGGTTTTGTTGAGGTTCGTCCTCGCCATCGCCGGCCGCGATATCTGAGTTGCTAAGTGATCGGCCACGTCTAAAGCGCGAGACACATGGCGCGATTTTCCATGCGATCTGTAGTACGGCGCGTCGCGTGCGACTTGCCGCATGCGGCGATTCGGAACACATGGTACGAATGAGCGAACGACGGCCCAGAACCGGCGTCCCTGCGTGGAAGTTCGGAATGCTGCCTAACTTCCAACAGAAAGTGAAAGCAACCGTATTTGCACAGCTATCTTGTTTGAAACAAACGATGACACTATAAACACGTCTGTGCGAGCACTGTAGACGTGTTTCCGCAAGGCCGCGTTAGCTGTATCGGATCCGTTGACAGCCACCGATGGCCAAGAGCCGGCAGGCATAGCTCGTTGGGCCATCCAATCCGACACCGGTTGCGCTTGTGACACGATCGCTTGCAGCTCGTATAACGAAGCGCCTATGTTAGTCGGCACAATGTGTACACAGTTATGTTACGCTTACATTGCAGCACATTTGATTTAATTGGCGCCGACAGAAGTGAACGAGCATGCCAAGCGAGCTTACGATCGCTGGGAGACGATGTAGGCCTAGCTAGCCGGCCGTCTATCCGGGGCCCAGGGTCCTTCGTCCGCAGCTCGTAATAAAGCGCCTAAATTCGTCAGCACAATCAATGCCTGAACATTTATGTTTCTCTTTAATGAAAATACGGTTAGTTTTCCCGGTGCCGTTAGTAGCGATGAGTAAACAGGCCAGTCAGGCGAGCCGCTTCGTACACAAATGATTGCTGGCGCGTCTGCGCTTACCGCGTCCGAGTAGAAATCACGCCAACGATTTACTATTTCGCACAACGTTTTATAACTCGCACTCTTTCGAGGCCACTTTATTCTAGAAGTTATTTCGTGTCAGAAACAAATTGTAGCCTATTATGCGCTGCCGTCAGTGGCGAAAGAGGCCCGCGTTTCGACCAGGGAGAGAAAAAAAAAATTGGAGGACGCTTAAGCTTCGCCTTCAAGAGTGGAACGCGACAGCGTTCCCATCGACCCGCCAAGGGGTGTAAGACAATGCGCTACGGCGCAGGGATCACTTAAGGCCGATCCACACGACGGACCAAATTGCTCTTTTGGACCGCGGTCCGCGCATCACGTGATAGGACGTCACCAGTTCGTGCGTACCGCCGTTGGCCCGCGCAAGACCGCGGCCCTCGCGGTCCAACAAATCGCCGAGGCTTTCCCCGCTCCGTTTTGGCGGCGGACCACATGCAAACCGCAGCGATTTTGGCGTAGCCAACGAATGTTGTCCGGCAACAGTGTCTTCAGCCAAATCCAATCTAGTTTTCGGCTCAGCAAAAGCCAGTCAAACCAGTCGTTTCGTGTCCGCCGTTCCGCCTACACGTGCGTGCAGCAGATATATTTTTTAAACACCGTGTCCTCTTGGAGTGAGGAGAAGGTTTTTTTCATTTTGTATACCTCGTTGAGCAGATCCCGGCTTTGTGGGACTCGAGCCGGAATGATAACAACGATAACACTCTGGCCGAGAGTGTAGCTGGTTGGTCTGCTCTGCCGTCTGCTATTGCGGTCCGCCGTGTGGATGTGCTCTGCGCCGGACCGGACCACGGCGGGCCATGACGTCGCATCACGTGACCGAGCGGCCCGCGGACTTGGTCCGTCGTGTGGATCGGCCTTTACGAGGTGCCCCGCATCGGACTTTGCGCCCACCTATCACACGGAGAGTGTCGAGCAACGCAGCGTTCGGCGCGGCAGCGAAACGTGCGCCTGAGCAAACGGAACGAACCAAAGAACTCGGTGTCTCGGAGGGGGAAACGATCGACGCCAGCCAAACGTCGTGATCGGCACGGGCAGAGAGATAGATAGATAGTAATCTAAAGAAAGGAACGGCGCTTGATTCTGCAACCCGCGTGGGAGCACGGCGAAGCGTCGTCAGGGGAGAGGGAGTCGGGGGAGAGAGAACTGGACCGCGCACAGCCCCAATGCGCGTATGGCGCGCCACCTGTCGGGGCAGCGCCGTACATTGAGAGAAGGGGGTCTTCTGTGTTTGCCGCAAGATGGCTCTGCGTGTGCGGTAAGCGCAGAAGAAATGTAGCGGAAACGTACTTCGCTATCGTGTAAATGCGACTTCTGTAAGTTACAGGCTCATAATTACCGATATACACCGCAGTATAACTTTCTACGGCACGTTTTTAAGGCAACACCGCTTTCACTAGACGCGCGTTTGTACCGCATTCAAGCATCGAACTCGTGGCTGAGTGGTAGCGTCTCCGTCTCACACTCCGGAGACTCTGGTTCGATTCCCACCCAGCCCATCTTGGAAGTTGCTTTTTATTTATGAAGTGCCTGCCGTGATTATTCGCTCACGGCCAATGCCGCGGACGCCGACACCGACGCCGACGACACCGGCTTTTCTGCGACACGAGCTCCATAACGCTATCGCGTTAAAACACAGACGTGATCGGAGCGGCGAGGCGCCCGCTCGCCGGCCCCGCCCCGCCGGGTCTACCACGTGGCCATGACGTTCACGCTACCGGCGCTGTCATTGGCTGCGGTTGTCCGACCGATGCGGCAGTCGCACGACAATATTCAGCAAGTTGGTCGCGCACGCTGGCTGTGCGTCAGAGCATACGTCATGGCTTTTTGCGAACACGTGGCCACTTTGTTTACGTTCCCGTTTGTCCCGTCTCGTTGATCTCTGGAACCGAAACTTCGACTGGTCGCTACAAAAAAGACTGCAAATAATTACCTGTCGCGCTCTGAAGTAAATGAGGTTTCGTGCCGTGATTACTGAGTCATTAACTACTTATTAAAGCAGAAAAAACCACCTGGATTTTTTTGTGTGTCAGTACTCCTTTAATCTCGCGTGTGCGAGCGAGGAAGGCGGGCCGGACCGGAAGCGCACCCTCTGTTGTCGCGGAGGTGAGGCGAGGGAGGGAAAGGGCGTTGTTCGGCGGCTGCTGCATACGGCGCGGCCGTGTGGGTGCCGTATCTTGATAGCGATCTGCGATGTGGGCAAAGTGCGCGCCAGAGCGGGCCTCGTATTCAAAGCGATCTGCGATGTTTGCGGAGTGCGCGTAGTGCAGGTAGCTTCGTATGCGCTGTGATTTCGACGTTTCATTCGCGTTAAAGCGAGAGATGCACGAAGATCAATTCGATCGCTGCCGCTTGCCGCGATTCCTTATTCCAGCATTTTGACAGCGAGTTTTCGCGCTTATCGAGTGAGATGTGTTCATGTTTACCTGTGCGCGCGTGACACCGTGCTTATTAATTTAGTTAGAACACGTTGTCGGGCTAGTTGGTTTGAATTCATGATAGAATGTGTAAGCGCGACTGAACGAGGACGTAAAAAGAAACAGACACACAGGGACAGCGCTGTCTCTGTGTGTGTGTTTCTTTCTACGTTCTGGTTCTGGTACTGGTTACAAGTTTACACGGCTGATAACACTACTATCCTTACTCCTTACTTCGTATAGCTATCAATAATTTGCTATCGCAATCAGTGCTTCGCCTTTCGGGCGCTACTGCGACTTTTTTTCTTTGTGTGACGTCACGCTATTTTTTTTTTATCCTCACTTTGGTGTGGCCGTTGCGACGACATAATCATATTCTGCTGTGCTTCGCGTTTTCATGGCGAGCTGCTAGGACCATAGCAAGTAGACCACCAGTATCCTGAATATCGGCCACTATAGTGGGAAGGAGACATGAAGGTAACAATGCAGAACGTACAGACAGCCGACTTCCTGCCGTCCCACGGATTTCATCGGGAAACAGGAACTGAAACACAGGTGTTTTTTTCTAAAAATGGAAGGAAGGCAAGGGATCTCGCGCAGAAATCACGAACGTTATTGTATAAATGAATAAGGGCTTAACTAGCCTTTGAACGATACGTAATGCACGAATATATTGCTTGCAACAGAAATGATTTGCAATGTTCTTGTGGCGTCGTGTACGAACCTTACTGAACCAAATGTGAGTTCTAGTTGCCGCTGGGCTACTGTTTACAGTCTTCCCACAAACGCATCATTAGAGTGTCTAAAGCAATTTAATCACGTTATTTGATCATATGGCGATTACCTGATTACCAAGAATTATACACAACTGTTGCCATTTAGTAACGCATTAAAATTACGTGACAAACTCACTCTTAATGTAATTAGCTTACTCGCAGTAAATTAGATGGCGCTCGTATCCGATAGACGATGAAGACTAACGGTGCGAAGACATCACAATAATCGAAGTAGAGGCTTCATAAAACAACCATCTCGCAAACTGAAACAACATATTTACGTAATACATAATATACAAAGGAAAAAGCAAAACAATTTTTCGTGTCTCTCTTAGCACGATTCTGTCGTTAAAGTTGACAGCGCAAGGTTTGAACAAAATGATGTAATTGACTGCGTGGTGTTAAGGCGACAGTATAAACTCCCGGGCTGCAGATCTGAAACTAAAGGCCAGTTACAAACTCATACACCACCCACAAGCAGGAGATTTAAACCGCCGTGGTTGCTTAGTGGCTATGGTACTGGGCTGCTACGCACGAGGTCGCGAGATCGAATCCCGGTGCATTTTGATGGGGGCGAAATGCGAAAACACCCGTGTATTTAGATTTACGTACACGTTAAAGAACCAGGTGGTCCAAATTTCTGGGATCCCCCACTACGGTGCGCCTCATAATCAGATCGTGTTTTTGGCACTTAAAACCCATATTTAATTTTAAAGCATAGCACTTAATTGGCTGGCCCTCTTGCTGAGCCGATTGCTAGGGCCGCGATTCGTGGTACTATATGGCAGAACGCGGGGCGCCAAGCCACAACTGCAGTTATCCCTCTTCCTTGACCCTCCTTTGTAAGTTGTACCAACTACCCGAATAATTCCGGCAGAGCCCATGCCGACGTTGATGCGATTGTGATAAAAGGACTCTAGCGACTCACCATACTGCCCCCGCAGACCCACGAAGTGACGCTCTCGCGGCCAACCACAGTGTCAAATGATACTATGACACATGGTAGTAGTTGTAATCGCAGTTGAAACTCGGTAGTATCCTTATAGTATCCCATGGCTTCTTCGCAGTGGCTCACCACTAAGCGGCCACGCTCGACGCGGAGGTGTATACATGCTCTGGACGGGGTGCTGTCGCTTGAACACATTAGAGGTTGCACAACCCTTGTGTCACCTTGGCACATCCATTCTGGGAGATTAGCTAGGAATGGGCGTTCACCATTATCACGCACGCAGTGCCAAAGTTGTCTGTTCGGGCACATACTCGGCGACTCACGTTGTCTACTAGAGCAGCCAGCTGTGTACTCAGCCACATACCCGACGGCCCATGTTGTCTGCTCAGCAAGACAGCAGCTAGTACATACCTATAGGGTGCGATCAGAGATCGTTGTTCGGCGCGCGCGATTGGCCTACTCCGCGCCGACGTCGCCAGCCGCGGGGCGCGGCCACGTTTTTGGCGACGTCAAAATGACGACACGCTCCTGTCAATCATCGTGCAACCGTGCACGTTGTCTGCTAGGCGCCGAACCCGACGGGAGTTGGGAAGTTTGGAGTGATCATACGCTCGTTACGAGACCGGCTTCGCATGGCGCGTCTTGTGGATTGGATTGGATCCAACCGGCGGCGGCTGCACAATGGCACGTTCGGATCCAATCCATAGTTTAATTCGAGAAAATAGCGCTTGCTTTGAGAACTTACTTGTTGCGCTGGCGTTGCTCGAGGAGGAAGGAGAGCGGGCGGCGGTGCGAAACGCATTTGATGAAATGGTAGAAAGCGAATTCTGGCGTCGCTTTCGTTTCTCGAAACAAATACTGCGCTGGTTGTACAGCGAAATCGACCCTATCATCAGTGCCAGCGAGACACTGGAATGTTGTTGCTGCCTCTTGAAAAGTGCACCACTGTTCCCGTCTTTTCTTTTTTCTTCTCGCTGTGCGCGACCCCACCTAGGGACGGCGCAGAGAAACTAATAGTTATAAACGGTAGTAGTCATATGTACTACTATTTGAAATTGTGTTTAAGCTTGAGAAGAAAAAAATAGATTTTTTAGATAAAGATTTCATTCATTGGAAGACGAGAAATATTTCGTTTTGTAGTATACTGTGTGCAAGCAGACGACAAACGAGGGCAGTAAACTTCCGAGGAGTTCACCGCTTGCCGATTGGCTGCTCTCTCCGCCCCGTTCTCACAAATTTTGCGTACTGCCACTTTGTGACGTTGCAGCAACCGAACAAAACTCGTATCGAACAAAGGTCTCCAATCGCGCCCCAAGTGTGAATTTTGGACGAGGCACGTTAAGCGCACGCAAATTTCACAGAGGAGAGAAAGATGAGATAACATTAGTACTGCTATAGGCGTCCACGAAAAAGACAGAAAACAACAGACCCCGCACACGCCAAAAATCTTACCACCACTCCAAGGAAACCAACCTCTCTCTCACACAGAACAGACATACTGAACAGGCTCACTGATATATATATATATAAGATTTTAAATTATTAGCTTAAAACAACATGTTCATTATGTTCATTCTCCTTGTAATTATTATTCTGAAACTGAAGCAAAGACCAACAAGTGTGACAGCTCCATAGGCAAATGCAGCTTTTTTTTTTTTCTGATGTTTGTTTGAATTTGGTTTCAGTTGTAAAAATTTTTTTATTTAAAGTTTATGCTCACGAACTTTTTATTTATTGATCGTCGAGCTTATGCAACGTGCGACTTTCCACAGGAAGATGGTACCTCGTGTACGACAGCGACTAATAATCTGGCGTGCATATATTTGGGCTCACACCACTCACAACAGCGAGTTGGTTGAGTTTGCAAGGCACCGAGAAGGCCAAGGAAAACCCGTATCATGACTTTCTTCGGGATGCGGCGCTACTTTATGTAAATACGGCGTCAGTTCTATATAGCCTACCAGAGAGTGCTGACCTTTACAATCGTCACATTTCTCTGCGTCACATTTCTCTGCGACAGCTGTTACTACTTGAAAAAAAAAACGCATGTGGTCTGCGCGAAGCGCTTAGGAGTATCTCAGTGAGTCTATCGACTGTTGTGCACCAAAAGTAAATGTATTTCCTCGAAGCAGAGGCATGATGTTCTTGGTGTGCTTGTGCGGGTGTGTGACTTTTTCTTCTGTCATTTGCCCTGGCTGGCGCTCTTTGGCCGTGCTTGGCCCTTGCGCCACAAAACACCAAACTCACCATCATCATTTTCCTTGGCGCATACACACATGGCTGATGAAGCGACTAAATGAAATGCAATTGATCAAAAGGCACTTGATGTATTATTTGTCACTCCTGCCTGTCATCTAAGAGCGGTACCAACTATAGGCCAACCTGAAAGCCTTCTCTAAGCCAAGAGTTCACTCTAGGCGCCCTCTCAAAGAACTCGCCCGCACTCACAGGTGCACGAGCGGGCACACGTTTGGCCTGTGCGATGCCTAAATTTATTCACGGTATCGTGTACGACATTGCTATTCCATAAGTGTTCAGCTATTAGCGACAACTATTCACGACCCAGATAATTTGCTTTCCCTCAAGAATTACTTCATAGTCTAAAATTTCGCCCGCTGCCGTTCTTCACACCATGATTAACTTAAATGAAAACACTATGTCAGCTATCTTGCAGCAGGCTTACATTTACATGATGAGCCTTGCGGTTGCACTAGAAAATAAGAACGAACATCTACAGCGGCCTGAGCTGCGTCTCAACCACAAAAGGCCACGTAGTCCGGTGCGAGATTTCATTCGCGGGGCGGTCTTCCAGTGTCCTGCACGTCTTCTGGGCGCTGGTCTCCTTCCACGCGCTCGACACGCGCCGATGGTCGGTGCTCGCCTTCGCCCCGGCCGCCCACTTGGCCGCGTCGGCAGCCACGTTGCTCACGCCCGCCGGCGACTACGCCGTCTCCCTGGGTGCCCTCTGCGCAGTCCTGGTGGTGTCCGCGGCGATGGCGTTCAACGCGGCGGGAGGCTGCGCGGGAAATCTTGCGGCGGTGTTCACGCGCGGCTCCAACGGATGAGATACGGCTGAGACGTGCACGATGAGCGCCTTTTTTTTTTTTTTTGTAGCTGAGCGCCTTGGCCCTTAACTTCCGAGTGTTGTTTTTGTGACGTTCCGTTGCGGGCGATCTGCCTTCATTGTTTAGCCGGTTAATAAAAACAGCAAAAATCGTCTGTACACTTCGCACCTTACGCAGTCATTCTTCCCATAGCACTTGCTGGAGCGCGACCCGCTTTGTCGAAGCGTACGAAAAGAAAGTGATGGTGATGGTGGAAGGCGCGCAGTCAGTCTTGTCAGGGCCAATTTACCCGACCTCGAGGATTCTTCGGAGTTTTCCCTATTTGGTAGGGCCGTAGTGCGGATCAACAATCTTTTGATGAAATGTTATGTCTTTTCCCCTAGCCTGGCACACCCTAATTATCTCGTAAGTAAACCTTCAGAAATCGCGGGAAACGCAGAAAAGCTGGTCATCTGTACCCACTGAGCCTCTAGGATGCGACAAGCTTAAGACAGTAAGATGTTTTTGCTTGGTACAGTCAAAAATTGTCGTGACGATATGGACATCCCTTACAAATTTTTAAAGAAAATCTATAGACAGTCTAGAAACATTTGTCTATGAAGTCCATAGACTGTCTATAGACAGCCTGTAGACTTATGACCTTACACTTTTTATATACTAGTCTATAAAAAGTCTGGGTCTATAGACAGTCTATAGATTAATGAAAACTCCCGTTTGCAGACAAACGTCTGCAGAATGTCTATAAACAAACGTGTATAGGCTTACACAGTTCTACTTTTGTAGACTGAAGTCTATGAAACGTCTATAGACTGTCTGTAGAAATTTGTTTGGACTAGTTTATAGACAGTCTGTAGGCTTATGGCCTTACGCTTTTATAGACTTGCCTACAATATGCCTGAGTCTATATACACTCTAGACTGTATATATATTAATGAAAATTCACTTTTCTAGACAGATGTCTGCAGAAAGTGTATAGACAAAATTATATAGGGCTCTACAGTTATACTTTTGTAGACTAAGTCTATAGAATGTCTATAGATAATCTAATGACTTAGTCTTACAGACATTTTATATACTTTATTCTGCAGAAATAGAGCAGTTCTACAGAAATAGATCAGTTCTAATAGAGCAGTTCTACTTTTGTAGACTGAAATCTATAAAGTTTCTATAAGAAAACGCTTATAGAATATGTATAGACATTTGTCTACAGACATCCTATAGACTTCAATCTACAAAAATAGTTCTGTATACAGCAGTTCTATTTTTGTAGACTGAAATCTATAAAATGTCTATAAGCAGGATTCCAATCGGAGCTGCCACCGTCTGCGGACGTGAGGTCTGGGGCTCTTGCGTCAACGGCATACGCTACACCGTCTCACGCGCTCTTCCTCGCCCTATTCCGATCACGACAACGGACGCTTCCTGCGACCTTTCAAGGCGACGTCAAGATCACCACCGATGCAGCAGGGACGCTTGCGGCGTCTGTGATCCACCGTGCTCAAGCTAAGCCTCACCGTAGTCAGGATCGGCGTCCAGGGACTGCCGACCTTGTCCAACACCGCGAACACCCATTGAACAGGACCGTTGAGGTGGAAGCTACCAACGGCGACGATCCAGCAACAGAAGGATATCCAGAAGACCCGGCGGATGCATCATGGCTCACCGCTCGCGGCCGGCGGGGACGTCGCGCCGACGCTAAGTCTGACCCAGCAGCCCGCCGCCAAGAGACGCAGCATTCGAACCAAACTGTACCTTAAAGCCAGATGATCTTAAAGTTATCCTTCACCCGAGAAACGGTCTCGCGTTCGGTGAATGAATGGGCTCGCCACTCTCTGACTTGCGCCGTTGGCATCGAGGCGAGCCTCAAGGAACAAGAAGTCGACGAACTTCACCTACGTGCTCAACGTGCACGTAGGTGAAAAGGCTGGCATGAGCTTGTGACAACCGAAAAGACGTAAAGGGTGCGTATTGTCCGGCGCTGAACAAGCTTAAGTTTGTTAGCGTCGCGAGTTTGGTACGGGAACTATACTGATGAGCAGTACTCAAGTCGTGACAGAATGATAGAAGTGTAGAGTGCTCGGAAAACCTTAGGTCATCAGGGAAGGGAGACACGGGACACAAACCCAAGAAAGGGCCGGTGCTTACATACAGTGCTGGTGACATATGCGGAAAAGTTAAGAGAACAGCTAAATGCTACACCCAGAATGAGAAGGGCCCAGTCTTTATAGAAGTGCCTCCAAGGAAGGTTGGACGTGCAGCAGTTTCGTTGTGGCTGATACGCATGGCAGCACTTTTTACGGTGCTACTACAAAGTTTGATATTGTAGGCGCAGTCGTTCACCTTTACGGAATGTATTTATTGTAAGCACATATGCTGTGCATCGGCATATTGTTGTTGTGGAAGCGTTAACTTGTTAATCAAACACATTCTGCGCAGATGCATTAGTAACTTGGTTTTGAGTACATCTTTATCCTGACTACAATTTATAGTATCGCAGGAAGAAACACTTTAGTAGAGCCTGAAGGCATTCCAGCAGTTTAAGCATACTGACTGCACAAAACACTTATGACACCTTTTCACCTTCCCCACAATGCACTCACACCATCTACACTTTCCATAAGCAAAAAGTGAGATAAAAAATCAATTACAGTTTCACTGACTCAGTACTTGGTGCTTCTGAAGCGGGCATCGAAGCAATCGTGGTATACGCTGCTACATGCATAGGTCTTGCATGATGCAGGTCCTGCTATGCACTGCACACAGGGCACACGTTGCAAACAGACAATTTCTTTTTGCAGTGCTCAACTATAACGACACACTGACTCAAACATGACTGCGTTGTCACGTATGCTTCAGTGCGTCAGTGTTCTTGATTGCTACACGAGCGATTTATGCCCAACTAGCCCAAAAGACGGACGCACTAGATAGAAGTGAGTAAATGTGTACAGTACAGTGAACTTGTACTGAACTGGATTCACATGCCGAATAGAAGAGCGCAGTGTCAGCTGAAACAGGCGGCACGGCTGATTATGTAAGTACTTCCAATAGTTCGGCTACTAGTATATTTCGCTTTCGGAAGTTATCTTTACCACTGGAAATAGCGCAGAGCTTGCCCGTTAAACTTGAGTCAACCGACACCACACGAAACACGCCGCGGTTGACCAACCCAACTTCCACACGGTTCATTCGCCACATCACAGGTCACACGAAGTCAAGAGTGCCATATTTTAAATCACTGCAGCACCAAACGGACCTGAAAATTCATTTCCTTCGGCAGATTTCTCAGGTGAGTTCGTTCACTCGCCAGTTACGAACTCGATGGACGCGCTAGGCCTACGCGTAACGTAAACAACATCGGCGATAGGCGAGTGTTGATAATCCAGACTTCGGAGCTCGTAAACGTGTTTCCATTCGTTTTGAGCACAACAAAATGCACATACAAGCACAGACGTTGCGGCAATCGTGATTTGGTTGGCTGTTTTAGCAGACGATCGTACCGAGCCCGGCGGAACCCAGTGGGCAGGTTGGATTAGTCGGCGTCGTTCGAAGTCGCTTCGGATCCACGTCGCACTGCCACAACCCACGGTCGTCGGTCGGTCGGTCGGTCGTGTCGTTGTCGGCCTACTACTACAACACTGTCTTTCAGGAACACTGTCGCGCGCGTCGTGCGTTCAAAAAACTCGGACGATCGTTGGTGCCGGGCGCCTTCGTACGGTCGGCCATTACAGGCCTAGCAGCCGGAGGCTCCGCAGCCTCCGATTGGTTGACGCCTGCGAGGCGTCGCAGCCTCTCATTGGTGCACGCCGGCGCAGCTTCGCCGCGCGTCGGCAAACTTCTAGCATCGACAGTGGACATAATCGCTGCGCGACGTTCCGCTTCGCCGAGTTCCCGACCGACGCTTTGACGCATTTGACCCTTCGGCGCGCGCCGAAGCTTTCCAGCGCGTGCCAGTGGTTGGGGCATAAGATTCGCGTATGCGCGTATAAGTGCGCGCCGATGGACGCGCCACTGGTGTCGGCCTTGCGCAGAACACACGGGAGAGGAGCCCGCCGCGCGCCGTAGTTTGCTGCGTCATTGATCGTGCTTCTCTTATTCACGTTTTCAGAGCAAAATAAGTAACACCCTTCGGATGTGTGTGGTGGCCAAAGCTTCAAGGAATGTCGAAGAATTGTTGCAGGGTGGGGGCGGCTCAAATAACGGCGAAAACGTGCCGGCGATACGGTTCTAATCATTTCCCGCAAAGCCTCATCCGCGGGAGCAACGGTATAGCAATGGATCGTCGCCTCGGCGGGAAATTTTTTGTTCTCATCCTTTCCTTTGTCGCGTTGGTGTTTTTTTTCCACTCGATCATAGTTGGACACGTAAGCGACGAAGTTCGTCTGCAGTGCAGCATGCGGTTTAAAGGCGTTTCGCTAAAGTTCTGAATGCCGTTTGCCGCTTCTTTACCGCGTTAGGCTAGCGCAGCATGACTGCACGAGCGCATTGTGTTCTTAGTTAAAGCTGAATTAATTATGAGGTTTTACGTGCCAAAACCACTTTCTGATTATGAGGCACGCCGTAGTGGAGGACTCCGGAAATTTTGACCGCCTGGGGTTCTTTAACGTGTAGCTAAATCCAAGTACACTGGTGTTTTCGCATTTCGCCCCCATCGAAATGCGGCCGCCGATGCCGGGATTCGATCCCGCGACCTCGTGCTCAGCAGCCCAACACCATAGCCACTGAGCAACCACGGCGGGTTTACGTTAAAGCTACTGAAGCTTGCAAGAACTGAAATTGTTGGTTTTATGCGACCCGGTATATCTTCGCACCAGCTGTCGCGCACTTCATGTTTTTGCATCGATTTTATGTGTGGCTTCGCGCATGTTGAACTGTTGCTTCATGCATAACTGTTGATTTTTTTTTTACGTGCGAGATTTTCACCCTGCCTCCTTTGCAAAGGGTCTAAATGACGCTGTCTTATCGGAATGATGCCAAGTAAGTGCTTCTTTAACAGCTTTATTCTTGTCACCCCAGGGCACCTTAGACATAGTGTTTTTTACGTAACCCGCCGTGGTTGCTCAGTGGCTATGGTGTCTGGCTGCTGAGCACGACGTCGCGGGATCGAATCCCGGCCACGGCGGCCACATTTAGATGGGGGCGAAATGCGAAAACACCCGTGTACTTAGATTTCGGTGCGCGTTAAAGAACCCCAGGTGGTCGAAATTTTCGGAGTCCTCCACTACGGCGTGCCTCATAATCAGAAAGTGGTTTTGGCACGTAAAACCCCATAATTTTTCTTTGTTTTTTACGTATGTTTAGAAAATAGGTAGTTCAGGGCGAGAATTGCTAATAATTGCGGCATATGGTATTTTTATTCTATTTTCACTGAAAAGTTCGCGTCACGTTTGGGAAGTCATCATACCTCGATGCTGTCTGAGCAGACTTAACGCGCCAAGTGATTTGTTTCACAGCGTAGTCACTTTTTGCATATGAATTTTGTACTCAACTGAATTCTCTCTTATTATGCTTACGCCGCAATGGACTAAACCCGGCCTTGCCGCCAGCGCTCATCTACTTTGACTGGTGCTGCTCTGCAGGCCTTTATATATACCATGTGGCACCTCTCTCCAGTAAATTTTTTTTTTAAACTACTAAAATGTTAATTAGACTTTAGCTTTGTACGTGTCCAAGCCGCTTCCTTGGGGAATTCGAAATTGCAAAAGCTGCAGCGGGAATGGCACTTCATCGGCGTGTTGCATCGGCCGTATATAGCGCCAAAACGCGCTCTTATTAATCCTTGTGTTTGGCGACTTCGTTGACTAGTGTACGCGTTTCCATCAACAAATTGGCAATTACTCTTCTTGAGGTGGATTTGACGGCACTTATTCGGCGATGTCGCATGTATTCATTGGCAGAAAGATCACAACGGCAAGTGCAGACATCCGTGCTGATTTGTTTGCGATATAAGTCTGCATTAACGACGGCTGCTTACTATTGAGGTACAGAAGCAGCATTACGGCAAGTTTGGAATAAAAAAAACGAACGAGAAATCGCATTACTCAACATAATTTAGCGGCTACTTAACTTGAGCTCTACTTCGTGTAAATGGGGTCCATGGCGTTTGTCTGCGGGACGCACCTGGCACGCGTGTGGACCGGGTTGTCCCAAACACCGGTAACATCGTGTTCGTACCCGCTCCCACAGAGGCCAGAGTCTTCCCTACAGCTGTCACCGCAGAAGAAGCAGTCTGGCACCCGAACAAAGGAGAAATCGCAGCCGCGAACTTCAGTCATCCTTGCTGCAAAGGTTTCTCGCCTGCTACTGCTCCCGGGCCTACTGTTGGAAGCGCCCGCTAGGTGGCTATCAGCGGTGCCTCTATAGGCGGTGCACTACGCGTATAAGCTAGCATTTTCACAGAAAGGAACAGGTCACGCCAATCCCTTTCCCCACTGTTGAGCTCCCCTTTTCCCCTCCCGCTAGGTTACGTGGCCCCTTTTTAGCGAAGTCCGACAATGACTGCACAGGGTCCGCATAAACAGCTTCGTTGTAAAAAATGTCTGCGCTGCGTCATATGCTGCTTCCAGTCCAATATCGCATTCGCACATGGTGTCCGCTTTTTCGTTGAATTGTTTTCTTACAACGGTACGCCCCTTTTGTCGCTTAACGTAAGTCTATCTCAGTCATTGACAGCTGCACTCCTGGTTAACATACATGCCTTCTCTCTTTATTTCCTCCTTCCTTCCTTCCCTTGTTCAAATTCCTTCCTTCCTTGTTCAATCGATCTCTGTGCGCGGAGCAGCCTTTTCTATTTCATTCAACTTTCGTTTGAGGGCACTAAAAGCGCGGCGGCATAGCCGGCAGTAACCTGGTATATATATATTGTTACAAGCACGGGGAAAAGGGGTTTATTCAGGCGTGCGAGAGCAGGAACGGCAGGCTACGAACAACAGGAATGGCCGCTGCACAGTCTTCGTTCTCCTCTTCCCCTCTCTTCTTGATCCCCGCGTCCCTTTGACGCGCTTGGACGTAACATACCTCCCCTCGCAGACAAAGCCCCCTGGGCGAGTCAACTAGCTTGTCGTGGCGTGCATGATTTCAACCATGCGACATGCGCGACGTGTGTCCTAGCAGAACGTCTACCAGTGTTCGTGAGGCGCGCGAGAGTATAGTTCACTTCGCTGACTTTGTCGATGACAACATACGGTCCATCGTAGTTTGCCAGCAGCTTTTGACACAAACCGCGCTTCCTTGTGGGAGTCCAAAGCCAAACGAGATCACCAGGGTTATATGTAACTGGCCGATGTCGTGCGTCGTAGCGGGCTTTGGAGTTTTCTTGTGATGCCAAAGTCCGAAGACGCGCAAGTCTCCGAGCCTCCTCAGCGAGGCACAGCGTATCGGCGACCGTAGGATTGTCGTGGTGGTAAAAAGGGAGGACAGTGTCGAGCGTATACCGGGGCGGCCGAGCATATAGAAGGAAGAAGGGGCTGTAGCCGGTTGTCTCGTGCTTGGCGGTGTTATATGCGTAAGTAATAAACGGTAGAACTTCATCCCAATTCTTGTGATCGGACGCAACATACACGGAAAGCATATTTGTGATCGTTCGATTAGTGCGCTCAGTGAGGCCGTTCGTTTGCGGATGATATGGCGTCGAGTGCCTGAGGTGCGAGTGACACAAACGCGCAAGCTCTTCCACTATATCCGCCGTGAATTGACGTCCCCGGTCACTTATGATAACACCAGGTGGTCCATGTCGTAGAACAATAGCGTGAAGTAAGAAAAGCGACACTTCGGTGGCAGTTGCTGATGGTATAGCCGCCGTCTCGCAATAGCGTGTGAAATAGTCGGCGCAGTCAATTATCCAGCGGTTCCCCTTAGATGACTTTGGAAAAGGGCCTAACAGATCAATTCCAACTTGCCGAAAGGGTGAGCTGGAAGGCGGCACAGGTTGAAGGAGACCAGATGGGGCAGTGGTTGGGCGTTTCCGACGTTGGCACTGTATGCAGCTGGCGACATAAAACTCAACCGAATGTCGCATCCGGGGCCAGTAAAAGCGTTCTTGAATGCGATAAAGTGTGCGCACAGTGCCTAAGTACCCGGAGGTAGGGTCATCGTGCATAGCCTGAAGGATTGCTGGCCGGAGACGCTCCGGCACCACTAGAAGGAAGTGTGCACCCGTGCTTGAGTAGTTCTTTTTGTACAGGAGTCCGTCACGTACACAGTAGCTGCTTGTTGCACTTGAATGGGCAGAAGTAAAGAGTGGCTCCAATTTAGTGTCTGTCCGTTGCTCTGTTTTGAACGCATCGATATCTGGAAAAGCGGGTGTCACAGAAGCGACGAGATGATCAAAATCGTCTGCGTCGCAGTCCGTCGTGGCAAGCGGCATACGGGAAAGGCAGTCTGCGTCCGCGTGTTTTCGGACACTCTTGTAGGAAACAGTGAAGTTATATTCCTGCAACCTCAAAGCCCAGCGCGCAAGGCGACCACAAGGGTCGCGAAGGTTCACGAGCCAGCACAGGGAATGGTGGTCTGATGACTTGGAATGGGCGTCCGTACAAGTACGAGCGAAATCGCTGAACCGCAAAGATTACAGCGAGGCATTCTTGCTCTGTCACCGTTTAATTCCGTTCAGGTTTGCTTAATGAGCGGCTTGCATAAGCAATCACGTGCTGACGGTCGTCATAGCGTTGGACCAATACGGCACCCAGACCAACGCCACTAGCATCTGTGTGGATTTCTGTCGGCGCAGTAGGATTGAAGTGGCGAAGGATAGGTCGAGAGGTTAACAGGAACTTCAGCTGACGAAATGCAGAATCGCACTCGGGTGTCCACTCAAACCGTGCGTCTTTATGTAGCAGATTTGTCAGAGGATAAGCGACGTCAGCAAAACCAGGAATAAATCGGCGAAAGTAAGAGCAAAGACCCAGAAAACTACGAAGTTGCTTCACGGACTGCGGTGCACTGAATGCCTCGACAGCTGCCGTCTTGACGGGATCAGGCCGGATACCGTCTTTGTCAACAAGATGACCCAGCACAAGGGTTTGACGGTCACCAAATTTACATTTCTTGGAGTTCAGAACCAGGCCGGCGTTTTTGATGCAGTCGAGGACAATATCCAGGCGCGTATTGTGCTCATTGAATGTGCGCCCGAATATAACAACGTCGTCAAGATAGCACATGCAGATGTTCCATTTTAACCCACGCAGAATGGTGTCCATGAACCTTTCAAAGGTTGCTGGAGCGTTGCACAACCCAAATGGCATCACATTGAATTCGAATAATCCATCCGGGGTTATGAAGGCTGTTTTCTCTCTGTGTTTCGGGTGTATCTGGATTTGCCAATATCCTGAGCGCAGGTCCACTGAAGAAAAATAAGAGGCCGAATGAAGGCAAACGATTGCATCATCAATCCGGGGCAGCGGGTAGACATCCTTCTTAGTCACGGCGTTTAATCTTCGATAATCGACGCAAAATCTCCAGTTACCGTCTTTTTTTTCTGACGAGTATGACCGGAGCTGCCCAAGGACTCGAGGACTCTTGTATTATCCCATTTTTCATCATGTCACTCACTTGTTCCCCGATTATCTTGCGCTCGTTAGGCGACACGCGATAAGGCTTTTGCCTGATCGGGCGCGCAGATCCCGTATCGATAGTATGGCGCGTTCGTGACTCGGGAATCGGGAACGCTTTGTCCGGCTGCGCAAAGTCAAACACTGACAGATGCTTAGAAAGCGTATCCACCAAGGTATGGCGCTCCCTTGTGCTGAGCGACTTGTTTATCATAGACAGAAGCTTTTTGTCTGAGACTTGGCGAAGGTCAGCAGGTTCACACGGCGAGTCTGTTAGTACGGCTACGGACGAAGACGTGTATTCTGTAAAGTAGGCGAGTTTCAAGCCGTCTGGAAGCAGGACGGGTTCTGCCGAGCAGTTGGCCGTCCACAAGCCGCACGCCCGTTGCCGATGGATACCACACAATGAGGGACAAAAACGTTCTTCTTCACACAATTTAGATGTATTGGCTCAACGGAGGCATCGAAACTGTCTGGAACTGCACCGCGACATACAACCGGCACGCACACCGAGGTGGACGCAGGCACAACAGTATCTGCAGACACACAAAGTTCACCTTGACTGCAAGTCTCCTCTAAGAGCCCGGACGAAACATGGCCATCGACGCAAACTTCCCCCGTGCGACAATCAACGGTCGCACCACACTGCCGCAAAAAGTCGATGCCCAAAATCACTTCGTGCGTCGATCGGGGAATAACTATAACCTCCGTCGCGAAAACTCCACCAGCCAAGGACACTTCAGCAGTGCACACACAAACAGGGCGCAACGACTCGCCGCTCACTCCACAAAACGTTGCAGCCTGGTCCCACGGAAATACAACTTTGCACCCCAACCGACCTTTAAAACCGAGACTCATTACGGATACAGTTGCCCCGGTATCCACTAAGGGGAACCAGCGCTGGCCAGGAGGCGCTACGACATTTTTCATGCGTTACTAAAATATGCTGAAACCGTCCGATAGGGAGGCTACGAAGATGGCATGACATATTTAACGATAAGAAACGTGCGCCTGTATCAATGTTTGCCTAGCCCGATGCGGCCAGCCAAGTTCTGTCCATGGCCATGCGCGCTGCGTAGAGCGCATGCGCTGCTACGTCCTAGCACGTCGGTTCCCTGCCATTTGAGGAGCCGTGAAAAGCGTGACTCAAGACAATCGGCGAATTTGCTGACACGAAATCACTGCGTGTGCTACTGGAAACTGTGCCTACCGCTCGCTAGGCTGTGTGTTACGGCGCTGCTGTCGGCACGTGAAGCTTCAGCGCTGGTTGCCCAAAGCCATTGTAGGAACACCATCCACAAGTACATGCACTTTGTTCTTAATCATAGCAACTGCAGGGGGCATTTCTGTCGATAGCACGTGTCGAGCGGCCTCACCCCCATCGGCCGCGCTAGCTAGTTTTCCGGTTGTGAAGGCGAGGCTGAGCGGCGCACTAGCGATGGAGATTGACGTAAACGCGGTGCACGAGAAGTTGGCGGTGGCGTCAAACTCCTGTCAGATGCCGGCGAGCGGCTCCGGAAGCTTCTCTGCCAGTAATCGTTGCCAGGAGGGACGCCAGCTGACCAAGAGGTGGTGCATGGCTGTTGAGTTGTCCTCGTAGGAGGTGTGGTCCTTGTTGAAGACCCCGATCGACGATTCCACGTTGTTGGGCGACGATTGCAAAATCTCGCTATGTGGCCCGCGACACCGCATTGGAAACGCACCGGCAGATGCCGCAAATTTCGATGTTCTTGCACGTAGTCACGCATGTTGCTGTCGACAGCATAGCCAGCAGGTGGGTCCCATTCATCATGGCCAGGCATCAGCCGCCCGGAGGCGTGCGTGAGGCGAGGGCGTTGGTCGTAGTCATGATCTTGATAGCTCAGGGTCCCTCTCGTTTGTGGGGTAGACCTATACTCGACGGTCGCTGAGTGAACCGTGGGTTGTCATGCGGTCGAAACGGCCGTGTTTCGCATCTCGTGTGGTAAGTACGCACCAGCGATGCCGGGTGTGCAACGGTACATCTCTTCCCGATGGAGCAACTCTTCGCGAACAATCTGCCGTATTGTTGATGGAAGGTCAACACACGAACTCGGGTCTACACTTGCCACCGTTGTGACATTAGCCAGGCGACCAAACTTCGGTATTATCCGTCGCATCTTCAGCGTCTCAAAGGTCCTGCAGTGGCGAATGACGTCAGACACGGAATCCAAGCTTTCTTTGCCGATCAAAAAATTGTAGACGTCTTCGGCTATACCTTTCAACAAATGTCCAACTTTGTCCTCTTCAGACATTTGAGAGTTCACTACTTTGCACAGTTTCAGCACTTCTTCGATATAAGTCGTACGGGTCTCGCCGGGAGTCTGAGCTCTTTGCGAAAGCGTCTGTTCGGCGCGTTTCTTTTTTGCGCTAGAGTCTCCAAAACACGCTCTGAGCTCCTCTACGAAAAGCTCCCATGAAGTGAGCGTGTCTTCGTGATTCTCATACCAGACGAGTGCTGTGTCGGTAAGGGAAAACACAACATTTGACAACTGTGCGGTCGAGTTCCAACCATTAGATCGGCTCACCCTTCGGTAGTTTGTGAGCCACTCGTCGACATCTTCTCCGGCTTTTCCTCCGAAAGTGAGTGGCACCCGGTAGTATTGCGACGGAACGCCAGGTGCTGGCCTTGAAGCCGCGTCAGAACCTTCGGGAATCTGGCAGGCGTATTCAGTCATGTCAGGTGATGGTGGCGGAAGTCCGGCAAGTCGACGGCTTCGGCGTAGTTGTAGCAGCGTAGGCTCCGTGGTTACGAGGTGTACCCCGCACCGTCCACCAATTTGTTACAAGCACGGGGAAAAGGGGTTTATGCAGGCGTGCGAGAGCAGGAACGGCAGGCTACGAACAGGAATATGGCCGCTGCACAGTCTTCGTTCTCCTCTTCCCCTCTCTTCTTGATCCCCGCATCCGTTTGACGCGCTTGGACGTAACAATATATATATATATATATATATATATATATATATATATATATATATATATATATATATATTATATCGCGCTGGAAAAATGATGGAAAAATTTTAACAAGGTAGTTAGCGCTACAACTCTTGTATTGAAGATTGTTCGCTAGAGTTATTGAAAAACTTAATTAGGCAATCTTTGCTAATTACCCAGCCTGACCAATGGGAAAAAATATAATGACGCGCTTCATATGGCTCAGAACAATACGTCGATGTTTGTTCGTTTTAATACTTGGTTTAAGTTAACTGAAGCACTTGTACAATACAATCTGAGAGTTATTCTAATAGATAATGACCTAATATTTATGTGAAATGGGACTTATTGGGGTATGCATGGAAAATGACTCATGTATTTAATAAACGAGCTGCTTCGAGTGCTTGAAGTAAGCCAACGCTGCAGAAACTGTAGTGAACTTTCTCTGATTCTCTTTTTAATGCGATTAGCATTTTTTTTTTGAAACTTCACTCCCTTTACTGTATGCATGTGTGCCTGCATTAGAATTGAAAACTGATCTAGTTGGTACGCATTCATCTTACGGTTCATGCCGCTGTATTGGCCGTACCTACGCCATAAACTTTATCTCTTAGTAACTGGCCAACTGCGTCATAAGGGTTCCATTTTTTCTCACTGTGCCATCTTGAATAACCGTTGAGTAAATCAGCCTCTCAGTAACTGTTCATATTGTGTGACATATCGAGCCAGGTTGACAGACTCACAAATACTGGATAAACGTAGCAGCAGGTGGCTCTGGAAACAATTGAGATCCGAAGTGTGTTGCGATGGGATACACCATACAATAAACAGCAGTAACAAACACCTTGAAAATGAGCCTGAAGGTTCCATTGGAATGCGCCCACGCAACTTCGATTTCTCGGCCAGAACGTAAAATAATAATGCGGTTTTAAGTTTTATGGGTTGTTTCACTTGTCCTCTCATTCTTAGTCCATTTTATTTAAAATCAATATTGCTTAGTTTTCTGCTCATTTGTTGATGCCCGTCTGACGTCCTTGCACAAATCCACGGCTTTGCGTCCTGAGGTTTGGCGTTTATTCTCTAGCTCTATCATTGCACATTGCGCGAGACACCCGTTTCTTGTGACCTAATCAGCTACAGGTGCGTATGCTACTTGCATTGATAACATGACAGAAGCAAAAGCCGTACTCGCCGACTCACGAAGCTGAACGCTTAATCTTCGGTTTACCATATACCTCATGCAGATGCGAAGCAAAAAAAAAAAGGAAAACTTACATAAGGCACCCAAGAAGTTTATCAAAATGCCCACAGCTTTGGTGCATCTAAGGAAGAAATTTAAATCTGCTGCCACATATATACGAGTTGTTCAGCATCAATATTTCGTGCAGGAAGTATCTCCGAAACTAATGGCACATTGGACTGGTTCCTATACTGACTTGGCTTGCAACGATGCCTCTCGATATTGCAGCCTGAGAAACACGTCTAAACCAAACTTTGAGCGTATTCCAGACAAATCGAAGGGCCACGTGATTGAAGTTGTGTCGGATCTAGGTAGCACTCCCAGTTCGAAGGTGAGAGCGCTTCTAGCGCTCTGAACGAGAGCGCGGCGCTTCCTATGAGCCAGGAGAATGTGTTCCGAGAGCTCGATTTGTTACCAGCCAAGTGTAAACGGCACTTTCAGAGTGCTGTCGAGCGCTCGAAGTGACCAATCGAATGTAGATGTACCAAGAGGGAAAACGATCATTTGTTCTCTGCCCATTCGCTGAATTATATATATATATATATATATATATATATATATATATATATATATATATATATATATATATATATATATATATATATATATATAGAGAGAGAGAGAGAGAGAGAGAGAGAGAGAGAAAGGGAGAGAGAATGAGAACGTTTACTAAAGCAGTGGCCTTATGCGCGAAAAACAAAGATATACAATTTATGAAATAAAAAAATAATGAGAAGTAGCAGACAACGTACTCACCCACCTAAGACAGCTCAGGTACAATGTGCGGTGTCAGCGCTGCTCTCACAGGCCGTCGTATATTGAAATAAATTTTGCTGTCGGAATTAGACAGCTCGTTTGTACAGGTTTGGATATCTACGGCGCAAAGTGAAGGTTTCGGCCCTTTCAAAGGCTTACGCTGCCCCGCGATTGCACAAAGGCCACGATGCCGTCGCGAGCCTGTCCTCGCGTGGGCTGCGTGCTCCGTTGCGGCGCGCGCAGCCCACGCCGTGCCTTCTTTACGAGGTCTATTTTTCCACAGCACTCGCGCCTGAGTTCAACGCTCGCGTTTGCCACGCAAAATTATTTACGTGATAAGCCGCTATCACACCACAGACGATGTTGCTGCTGTTGACATTAACGCGGTCATGACACGGTCGTCATGCTTTCCTTAGTTATTCCTTGTAACTGATAGTAGAATGCCCAATAAGATCACGAACACAAAGCGCTGAGCTCTGGACGCATAGCTCGGTGGAACGCTGAAACAAAGGAAGTACCTGTCGTTCGCTGGTGCAGATCTGAGCGTGCAGATCTGTGTACCAGCGTCGCCATGCAGTGCAGATCTGGTGGGCTTGTAGTTGTTTGGGACGAAGTATGCATGTGCGCGTGGAACTAGGCGTAGCACACTATCGTCACATGCAACGTGCAGAAAGCTCACAGTGGATCAGTCCAGCGTGCTTCGGCAATTACAAATATATGGCATGTACGTCCGACGTACATACATTTAGGTGCTTCGCGTGAATTTGACGGATCTTTCCTGTCGTGTCAAATTTTATTTTATTTTTAATCAACCGCAAGCTTACATTACACATTTTGCTCCTTTTCTTGGCAGCTCTCCCGCTGTGGGTATGTGCCATAACTCCGCAGAAGAAGGAGGCCGTGATGCCGCCATAGTCCCAGCATAGGCAGCAACCGTTTCGCAAGCATGAACCCGTCCACACCCGACGCCGCCCTCAGCGACTGCTACCCGATGGGGAAACGGGAGAAGCGCGATTCCGTGCACGAGAGCGCCCAGGAGAGCGGCACCCACGCGTCCGCTACGAGCCGCTCGCGGATCCGCAAGAAGAAGCCGCGGACCAGGCGACGCTCCAAGAAGAAGCCGAGGACGCGAGACTCCGAGCGGCCTGAGGCGGCGAGCACAAGCCTTCTGTCGCCCGCAAGCGAACAGGAGTTCACGCTCACTCACGAATCTGCGCGCTTGAAAGGTACCCTGAACAATTCAGTTACAGCTGTGCGAGCTGTTTCTAATGTTTTGCCTAAAGGTAACGTAGAGTGGAAAAAAATATATTTACGGAAGCATCTTTACTGGGAATAGCGTTATACGCGTCTAACGCCATCGATGCCTACAAATTATTGTGGCGTTAACCATGGGGGGTTAGCGTTGTTCGGGAGACGGAAGGACGTGTGACGACGACGCCTTCGTCGCACCCGCTGTATGGCCACGTCTTCTTGCGACCAGTTAGCTTCCTTTACTGTAAAGTCAGAATGGAATTTTTTTCACTGAATCACAACGACCGAAACACGAAATAAGTACTTCGAAATACATGACGTCATACTGAAGTGCCCACGCGCGCAATTTCTTTAAAAGATGAAGTTGCGCATTTTATTTTTTAGCAACCAACCTCTTAGTTCGAAATTGACGGAAACAGTTTTGAAAGAATACATCTACATGTACCTAAACCAATAGTGTTTTTTAGTGTCCCTTGAACCTTTAGTCACGGCTGAGGAACGATAATTTGCATTTGTATCGTGATACGTACGATACAAGATACTCGGTCAAAGTATTTCAGATACAGATGCAAGATACTACCGCAATTATTGTATCCTGTATGACATATGTATCCTAAGATATTTCGATACATTCACAAATTTCTTATGCACCTATATAATGTAGCACCAAATCGTATGCACAAAATGTTTGCTTGGAAATTTCTTAGCTCCGACCAACCTTGTTTCATTTTAACGAAATGTATGTTATCTCAAAATGTCGGTCTTGCTCAGAGTACAACTTTAATTCAAAACAATTTATTCGGGAGTTGCCTTAGCTGCTTAACATGAGAACTCTTTATACTCTGCGCTGTCAGCTGCTTTTGCTTGTCGCTTTTGTAATTGAGAGTCGCGGCTCTGCTTGCCGACCAGCCAGCGGGTCGCCGTCTAATTACAAGAACACCAATAAGAAGCCTGTGCACGATGGCGAAAATGTCGCCGCGGAGTTTTGCCTTGTCCTTAAACGGATTACCGTTTACACATGTAACGTAGTCCAAAAAATTGCTTTTTGTAATTGCGAGCAACAATCACGTACACAACGTAGCTGCCTTACGCACAAGTCTACTGGAAGCAGCACCATCGACGCTTTGATTCACAACAGTCAAACTTACATCCGCGAGATCCTTGAAATCACTGCTGTGTGAAAGAAGCAAGGCAACCTCCTTCTTGCATTCTTCAGACTCTGTAACAAAGCATCGCGCAAGAGAAACTTCAGTAACGACACCATAGCGGCATCTGAATTTGCGCGAAAGAGGCCGCACGGCTTGGCGTATACGCAGCACAGTACGGTGGCTACGAGCGCCACGACACCGACGCAACTAAAGACAAGAAATCAAGAAAGCAAAAGGTTGGCTGCGCGATGGCGTTCGCGCGGTTGTTTCTTGTCGAGACTTCGTCGCCTGCCCTCACAGGACGGAAAGATAAGAGAACGCTTTTATTCGTGCGGTTCAGGGGCAGTAGCATCAGAAGCAGAGTTCAGCCATCGTTTATATACTTTCGCACGGTGATGTAGGGATAGCAGTACCTTGTATCTTATAAGATACACGAAAATTTCTTTGAAACATCGGAAACACAGATAGTGATACGCGCCTTGCCAGATGTATCATAATAAAGATACAAGATGCGTAAAGGATATGTAAAATAATATCTAAGACACATGTATCTTCGATACTGCCCAGCACTGCCTTTAATGACGGCACATATAAATACCTCCCCCCCCCCCAAAAAAAAAGAACATTATTTGCTATCTAAATTATACACCGAGAATAAGCATATCCAAGGGGAGGAAACAATTCGATGCTCCGCGAATTTCGAGCGCAGCTGTTTGATGTTTTGTATTCGCGGTATATAGTGGCAAAATAATTTTATTCCGCAAGGACAAGGTGCTCTCGGCGGCGGCGCTGAGCCTCCGCTCGGGCAGCTCGTTTCGCATACGAAGGACGGCCACCGGTTGCCTCGCTCGTGGCTCGGAAAGAAAGCGTCAACACGGGAACGCTCTGAATGCGCTCCGTGGCTCGAACGGAGCGCATTCTCTACAGCGGCGGCCGCGCCACGGGAGAAGTATAGCGCGTGCACAGGGGCTCCGAGACCCACGGCAGCGTTTCGTTTTCGCACTGGCCGCATGCCTCGTGCCGGAAATCCGCTTTTCTCCTCACCCTTTTCGTCAAAATATTGTACTATGGTGCATATAGCCATACCCTGCTCCGCTTTCCGCCTCCTTGTTGCACTGCACGCTCGTCTCGGCTTTCCTCCTCGCGTCCTTCATCCCCCCCGCTGCGCCCCGCGTTCGCTTTGATCCCTCGCTGTACGCGTTCGCTCGGTTACGCCGACGCTCGCCACAGGAACGGGCGCCCAAGAGCTGCGCTCTAATATTTTCTAGAAACTTCCGCATTATGGGGGAACCCCCAGCAGAAAATTGGAAGTGGGTTTCACCTGGCTCATCTTGAATTTGCACAGACAGCTCACATCGTATGTGACCCACACGCGAACGTCACGTGTGCGATACCACCGCACTCGGCGGTCCTGCATCGCTCTCGCTCATCTGGCCGTGCTTTCAAAAGAATGCAAGGCGCGTGCCGAACATTTAAAGCGCAGCTCCTGGTGGCCTATTCCTGCGGCGAGCGTCGGCGGCGCCGGCGTAACCGAGCGAACGCGCACAGCAGCAACACTTGAAGCAGCGAACGCGGAGCCGCGAACGGCAGAGATCAATGAGAGCGGCGTGCACGCGGGAAACTGGTCCTGATCTGAGTTGCAGGTCGAGTGCGTCGGCTTTTATACATGACTCGTTGAATATATATAGAATATAATTTTTTGATAGGAAAGACAGAGAGGTCGACCTGAGCTAGTGCGCTCTATATAGTCTGTTACTCTGCACTGGGGAAGAGGGGAGTGAGAGTACTGGGATGAATGATGATGATAAGAGAAGTGGTGAGTGCGTATGTACATGAGACAGTTGTCTTGCTAGAGCCGCTCGTCGAGCTTGGCGGTGCTCTTGGCGCCAGATGGTAGCGATCGTCGCACAACACATCGTGAGCGTCACCAGGCAGCGCTACGCTTTACATTCATCATGAAGCTGTGCAGTGTGATATAGGCTGGGCAAGTTGTGAAGTCAGGGAAGCTCACAGTAAAATTGATTATGAAGAACGACTGAGGAATATGGAAAAAAATTAATTAGCTGGGATAGTGGTCAGGTATTTGTGCAGGGAAAACATTTATTCACAGTGGAGGAAAAGAAATAGGAAGTTTACCAGCAAGTATGCGACCTGTATGGTAAGGAAGATGGCAACAAAGAACGTCAAGCGGTTAAACAGAAAGGCTGAGATAATCTCATATGTGACGGCCATGAGTAAGTACTTGAGAAAAAAAAGGAAATCAGGTAAGAAACACCTTATGATAGCTCAAAGGGAAGCTCATTAATTTTCGAAGCGAGATCAGGATGCCTTATAACACGCACTTATAGAGCGAGATATAAGAAGGAAGAAGAAGCATGTGCTTACTCCGATAAATATAGGGATCCGATTGAGCACGTTGTATTAGAATGTGCAGATGTCTGCCCAGTGGTCGATTTAGTTACTTCTGGCCTCCTGGAAGTCCTCTGGTTCAGCGAAAGCAGGGGGAAAGTAAACATGTCCGCAATAAAGACTAGTACGAGGCGAATGGAAGATTGGTTGAATTAGGGAAACGAGGAACAACAGAGGCGTACAAAAACGAAGTTTACGATAAGGGTTATGAAAGTTGGTTAAAAGAATTGATCGTGTTTTTTTTCTTTTTCTTCTTTTTTAATATAGGTAGGACATTAGGCAATATAATAGCAAGAGATTGTTGGCGGAACCCACCACCACCCCGTTCCAAACGGGACGCTCATAGCGTTTATCCGTCCATCCGTCCGTCCATCCATCCGACCATACGTCCGACCACCCGTCCAACCACTCGTCCATCCGTCCATCCATTCAACCACCCATCCGTCCATCCGACCACCCCGTCCGTCCATCCGTCCGTCCATCCATCCATCCGACCATTCGTCCGCCCATCCGTCCGTCTATTCTTCCATCCAACCACCCATCCGTTCATCCGGCCACCCGTCCATCCATCTACCCTACCATCCGTCCATCCATCCATCCATCCGACCATCCGTCCGTCCGACCATCCGTCCGTCCGTCCATCCATCCGACCATTGTTATAATTGGGGGTTCAATCCCATCGCTCGTGATCCGCTGTCAAGGTTGGAGTCGGGCATGAATTAGAAAGTAGCTGGCCCATGCCGTCGTCCAACTTATCAACGCTGAGGAGGTTGTTGAAGGGAAGGACAGCTTCTCATCGAGAACGAGGAATATGGGTTTCTTTACAGTATTTATATCAGTCTAACATGACTGCTTGAGAAAGAGTGTCTCAGTCTAACATGACCGCTTCAGAAAGTGTCTCAGTCTAACATGACTGCTTAAGAAAGTGTATCGAGCATCCGCACAACAGCCGTTTATAAACACTCGGTCCTAACCCGATTCCAAGGTGGCGGAAACGTTCGTCCAGTCATCGTAAACACGCTGCTTCTCCCCGGGACGGCTTACACACGCACGCACACACACACACACACACACACACACACACAAACACACGCGCGCGCGCGCGCACGCACACACACGTGCATGGTCCTGAGCCGACGTCAGAGGGGCTTTGTAGAACTCGGAGCTGACCCACGCAGTGCGCCCGGGTAGCCTTTGTTTTGCGTCTTGGGCGTGGGAAGGGGTGTCCGACGACGTTCCCGCAGCAACTCCCCCACTCATAGCAGATCAGGTCCACGTTGGGGAGTTCGGTAACAATAGTTGGCCCGCTGAACTCATTCAGTCACAACGGCGACGAGGCTAGAGCGTAACGGTGGCGGTTTCAGCACAAAGCCTGCTTCGTCAAACGCACCCTAGCTGAAGCAACGGAGAGTGGAGGACGCGCGTATTGTTCCCGACACAAAGTCGACTTAGTCACGCCGTGGCTAGAGGTTGGCGGCGGCGCTCCAGGAAAGTTGCGGCCACTGCTGCAACTGGCCGGCAAAATTTGCACTGCAGCTGGCCGTTCTTAACACCATCCGTCCATCCGTCCGTCCATCCATCCATCCGACCATCCATCCATGCGACCACCCGTCCGTCCATCCGACCATCCGTCCGTCCATTCATCCATCCGACCATTCGTCCGCCCATCCGTCCGTCCGACCGACCGTCCGTCCGTCTGTCCGTCCATCCATTTATCAAGACCATCCAACCATCCGTTCATCCGTCCACCCGACCGCCCATCCGTCCGACCAACCGTCCGTCTACCCAACCACCCGTTCGTCCATACGTCCGTCCATCCGTCCATCCGACCGTCCGTCAGACTGCCCGTCCGTCCATCCGACCACCCGTCCCTCCATCCGACCACCCGTCCGTCCATCCGTCAGTCCATCCGTCCGTCCATCCGTCTGTGCATCCATCCATCCAACCATCCGTCCATCCGTCCACCCGTCTGTCTATCCGTCTGTCCATCCATCCATCCGTCCATCCATTCATCCGTCCGTCGATCCATCCATCCGACCATCCGTCCATCCGATCAAGTGTCCGCCCATCCGTCCGACCGCCCGTCCATCCATCCGACGACCCGTCCGTCCATCCGACGACCCGTCCCTTGCTTCCGACCACCCCTCCGTCCATCCGACCATCCATCCATGTTGTGTTCGTTCGCTCGGTCACGCCGCCTCCGCCGACACTCGCCGCAGGAACGGGCCATTAAGAGCTGCGCTCTAAAAGACCGCATGTTAACTATGGCATCGCTGCTGAAAACACACAAGCAGCGAAGTAGAGTATACTTGGTTACTCTAATAATAGTTCATCTCCATAGTTAAACTCTGCGCCACCAACCTGATCGCTCACGTTTGCGCCTTCGGTAAAGCTGGGTTCTCGCTACGGGACGGATCGAATCAGTGTGCAGACGAGGTTGGCGTTGCTGAGCTGCAATGAATAGTGTCGCAAGCAGCCCGTCAGCGGCTTCTTTGAGTGAGCCGCGGTTTTTGGCACTGAACAAATTCATCCGCAGACGGAAGTGACGTTTTCTCCCGTCGGGTGAATCAAGCTTAACCCGACATATTCAGCAACGGGAGATACGTTTACTGTCAAACAGAAACTCCCTACTCTCATGCTTACGAAAGTTTTCCTCTCGGTAAAAGTGGTGCTTGGAGCACTGAGCAGTGAATTTAGCCTTACCTAATTATTTTCACCCAACTTCGTTTTTGTAGCGGGAGACGAAAAGTCTCTGCCCCCGGCGGACGACATTCCGCCAGCTTCGGAGACCACTGCTGCTCCGCCGACTGCCGTTGATGTCAGCGTACCGGTCATTGAGGCCGTCGCCGCACTCAGGCCTCCTGAGCCGGCATCTACCTCGGAAAAACCCTGCGAAGAAAATAAAGAAGAGGATTTAGGAGAGCGCCGCCGCGTGTCGATCAGCGGAGGAGAAAAAAGACGAGTGAGTGCGAAGCACGTGATGATGCTGTCCTCGGAGGAGCTCTAACATTTACTTGCCCACATCGAGCCTTATAACGTCGATTTTCAGCGAATGTCGTACGCAGTGAATCTAGGTGTACTATTGAAGAACAAGCTGACGTACACTTAAGAGAAGCTACGCGTTAGCTTCCTCCGCCTCGCGGATTTCAGCAGAGCTCATCGGCTTATCGGATGCATACCCACTGTGGTTGCCTAGTGGCTTAGGTCGCAGCAGCAAATTCCGGCGCCGTATCTCTATAGGGGGAAAATGCGAAAACACCCGTGGTGCTTAGATTTATGAACAACTCCAGGAGGTCCAAATTATTCTGGAGTCCCTCTCTACGGCGTGCCTCATAATCACATCGTGGTTTGGGCACATAAAGCCCCATATTTTAATTATGTCGTTATTGGATGAATGTCAGCCCTCATTCAACACAGGCAACTCGGAAGTACTAGGTTTGAATTAAGCCTGGCGTGCATCCAGTAAACGGTAACGAACTCGTCCGTGCAAAGTCTTACTGAAACAAAAGTTTCCAAGCAAATATTTAAGAAGGTATATCACTTGGAAGCAAGCACCAGTGATTTAGACTATAATGCGTGAAAGACAGTCGCTGTTACTGATAATGTCGACTAATTCGGAGCGCTTTCCGTTTAGGACAAGGAACTGATCCCAAGCCCTCTGGAGAGCGCGGAGCCAGCGCCGTTACTCATCGAGGCACAGACAGGAACCACGCGGAAGTCCTCAGTACACTGTACGTGTAGTATAATACAGCTCTTTCTTGGTCGACTGGTATACCTTCCGGGTCAATGGGAATTGCGTCACGAGCGCCAATTTCTCCCCTGGTGCTTGGTAAGCCAAATTGCCGAGAGAAAAAAGAAATCAAGCATGCTGTCATGGAAACGGTTTTGTTGATGCGCGACGGGACAAACGCCATCCCTGTTGTCTGCTATGCGCTCGACGAGAGCACGACTTTCTCTGCAGGCGCCAACGGAAACCAACACTGCTTGTATTAAATTTTTGGGATTGTTTTCCTCTTTTAAGTTTTGTTTTCAAAACCCTACGGCTTCTACATTTTTTGACGTAGTCACAGCATATCTTCAACGCATCTGTTTGAATACATATCCTTTTCTGTTCAAGGTGCGCGAGTGAGTACGCCATAGCGCGCGGCCATTTTGTATCGACCAAACATAAATGGGTAGCAAAAATGTGACTTATTCGCTGTTTTTATTAGCAAACTATCGCACAGCAAGGCATTCGATACACAACACAATAATGATGAGCTAAGTATTTCATTATTCACTACAAATGGGTGCATTCTGTACTATGAGCATGTATACATAATACAGCTTGCTAATGCAAAGAAGGGGTAAGGCGTGCAGACACGGACACGAGAGAAGAGAAGGGGACAACATGAACGCCGACTATCAACTGAAGGCAGCACTGAGGCGAAAAAAAGAGACACAAAACTCCTCTGCGCATGCTCTGGAATGGCAGCACCACGTGTCAATCGGGTAAACGTGTCGGTCATTTTTCGCAGGCAGTGGCACTCGATTGACACGTGGTGCTACCGTTCCAGAGCGTGCGCAGAGGAGCTTTCTTTTTTTCGCCTCAGTGCTGCCTTCAGTTGATAGTCGGCGTTCATGTTGTCCCCTTCTCTTCTCTCGTGTCCGTGTCTGCACGCCTTACCCCTTCTTTGCATTATAAAACCTTAGCAACTAGCTCAGCTTTCTGTCGGTCTATACAGCTTGCTACAATTTCTCAAGGACAGAAAATGAGAACAGAGGCTAGGTTTGTTTGCTGTGCACAACACAACTGTAACAAAGCAATTTTTGTCGCAACATGTATTTATGAACAATAAAAAGATTATCAAGAGCAGCAGATCCACATCTTTCGCATGCCAGTAAAAAAACAACGTCCTTTTTTATTTCATACAACGGGCATACTTGCTAGGAAAAAAAAAGAGATGATATGCATAGGAAATTTTCTCCATACCTCTCCTTGTGCTCATGTGCCGAAAAATACTTAGCAAATTATATTGAAAATATCTATATTTCTTCTCTATTTGGTTTTGTTTCACGACGCAACATGTAAGACCACAAGAGCTGCATTCAGATCTGTAACATTGCGAACAAGGTACCATTACGAAATTCCTCACGAGCATATTGCAGAGGTTTCTTAAAATTTCTAACGCACTTCGTTTGTTCTATCAACATCTAGACATAAATGTCACATTTCCAAGACAACAAATAGCACCAATGTGTTTTGTCTAGAAGCAGGAAATGCAGGAGAAGTATGTGTCAATGTGGGGTTGATCTTCAGTTAAGGCTGGGCAAGGCCAGAGTGGTGCACAAAGGTATTATTGGACGCGGAACTTCGAGGCTTCGAGAAATATTTTGAAATGTTACTCAAACCAGCTGCATTCAATGCATCAGGGCAACCTGCTCAGAACAACTCTTTTTTGAATGGTTTTGAAGACCTTACTCTCACACGCTGAATGTACATTATGCACTTTCTTTAACAAAACTCATAGGCTCAGCTTCGTGCGCCCTCTTTGAAGCATAGGCCAGGTGCCAGTGCTATATGTTACTAGTTTATTTATTGGCTAGAGATCATCCTTCACAAGAAATTTGATGTCGACACAATAAGGGGGAGAAAGCGTTTCAACTTTCCTAGAACGCTGATTTCTGGCGCAGTATGCTTTCTTTTAAGATTATTCGTAGCTTTGCCGAAAAAAGACCTCTCCCCCACCACCACTTCTGCCATATTAATGAAAGTATACTAACGTTAAGAGTGTAGACCAACATTAGTACTTGTACAACTTTATTTAAGTAAGTTCACGAAGATTCTAGCATCTCTAGATCCGTGCATGGTAGCTATGTAATAATTTTTAAAGAGGAAGACGAAAGTGTGGGAGCAATGACTGTCTGCACAAAGACAATAGGTTGCACGATGTTTATGCAAACATCGAAACGTGCCGAAATATTTTGTAAACGTAGAATACAAAAAAGAATAAAATATCAGTTCGAAAATCTTTCGTAATTTTCAAGCTTCTGGAGCTTTCTTTTTGCGGCGGACTTCCTCTTACGCTGTTTTTTGAGATCCAGATTGATGTCACTTAGGAGCAGCACAAGCCACGCATAGCCGAACTGCTGTAGCAGGTCTTCACGACATTTATTAAAGCAAAATATTTCTTATAGTAGGCTGCTGTTTAGCTTATATTTAAGTACAGTGGTCACACCACAGAAGTGCGCGAATACGCCAACCTGCTCCAGAAAATATTACTCGATCTTTTCCCCCTCCTCTTACAATAATGGAGTGCCACCTGGCTCCGCAAGAGTTGGTAGAACTATAAGCTTATCATCATCATGAGCCTGGGTATGCCCACTGCAGCGCAAAGGCCTCTCCCATGCATCTCCAACTACCCCGGTCAAGTACTAATTGTGGCCATGTTGTCCCTGCCAACGTCTTAATCTCATCCGCCCACCTAACTTTCTGCCGCCCCCGGCTACACTTCCCTTCCCTTGGAATCTAGTCCATAACCCTTAATGACCATAGGTTATTTCCATCCTCATTACATGTCCTGCCCATGCCCATTTCTTTTTCTTGATTTCAACTAAGATGTCATTAACTCGCGTTTGTTCCCTCACCCAATCTGCTCTTTTCTCTTCCCTTAATGTTACACCCATCATCCTTCTTTCCATAGCTCGTTGCACCGTCCTCAATTTAAGTAGAACCCTTTTCGTAAGCCCCCAAGTTTCTGCCCCGTACGTGAGTACTGGTAAGATACAGCTGTTATACACTTTTCTCTTGAAGGATAATGGCAACCTGCTGTTCATGATCTGAGAATGTCTGCCAAACGCACCTCAGCCCATTCTTATTCTTCTGATAATTTCAGTCTCATGATCCGTATCCGCGGTCACTACCTGTCCTAAGTAGATGCATTCTCTTACCACTTCCAGTGCCTCGTTACCTATCGTAAACTGCTGTTCTCGTCCGAGACTGTTAAACATTACTTTAGTTTTCTGCAGATAAATTTTTAGACCCACCCTTCTGCTTTGCCTATCCAGGTCAGTGAGCATGCATGGCAATTGGTCCCCTGAGTTACTAAGCAAGGCAATATCATCAGCGAATCGCAATGGTACATCAACTACTCTAGTGCGTTCCCCACAGTAATGTTTCGGCAGCTCTTTAACATTGCTGAGTTGCAATATTTTTGTGTATCATTCCTCAGTCGGTTGATGACGCCTGTGGTATCTGGTGAGTATATTTTTCGCTTTTGGCCTCGCTGTGGGTATGTAGAACCTCTACGGATAGATACATCATTAGAATATCTTGTTAAGCTAGTTGGAAAACTTTATCCCAAGTTGCACGTTGTGCAAAGGCACAATAAACACAGGCACGCAAGACAAGTGCCGAATCCTGTCTATGATCGAGTGTCATGTGCTATTTTATTGTAAAGCGAATTCCATTGGCGACAAATGCGTGTCATGTGACATCGTTTCACATTTATGGAAACGCAGCATGAAGAGCACGTTCATTATCAAATTTCTAGTGCATGTAAGAAAAAGAACTGTTTTCGTAAAATAGTATGCTTTCAATCTGTGCACTGGGGTTATAAAAGTTATAAACAGGGATAAAGTGCCTCAGAAAGGCTGGCCAACGTTTCGATAGGAGGACCTATCTTCGTCAAAGGCGGCCTCGTCATCCTCGGCGTGTTGAGCCTGTTTCACATGCAAGCGAAAATGCTCGCGAATCCAGGCGCCGCGCCGCAGAAATCTGTTTCGAGCGGCGGCGGCGGCACTAGCGGCGGGAGCGGTGAGGTTCGGGCAAGTTGGAATTTCGTCGCAGCGGCAGAGCGGCGGCACAGCTTCCAAACGGCCCGCCTCGACACGTGACCAGTGGAGGACTAGTGCGGGAAAGCCTGCGCATAGGAGGATGTTTATTTACTTGCTATACGTGGTACGGGAAACATGCCAAGGGAGCTTTTTAACGAATTGATAATTGCTAAGCGCAGGATACGTATTTATAGCATAATTATTTGAGCGGCAGGGACAAAGCCACGCTTAAATTGGTAGTCGCAAACTACCGAAACCGGCTGAAAGTCCCGTCTTTTTTGCCAGCAACACTGATATTCGCAGCGGTGGAAAACGCGCGGCGGCAATGCATGGGAAACGCAACCTCGCGAAAAGCTTCGCAGCGCCGCGCCGCTGTTCGCTCCATTCGCTCAATCGCTTGCATGTGAAACAGGCTTTAGTCTTAAAGGGTTAGTAGAGTAACGTCACATGCGGTTGTTGTCGGTGGCGGCTGGTTGTAAAGGGAGAGACTTCCAAGAGAATGAGCGCTGTCGCCTGGTGTCTCTAAGCGTGGTTCCTAAGACGAGGGGACAAGAGTGGGAGAGTGGGAGGACGGGGAGAAAAAAGAAAAAAAAAGGCCACCAAGAGGAGAAAAGAAAAAGGAAAGAAAAAAGGAAAGGAAAGGGAAAGAAAAAGAAGGGCATGGGAGGTTGTTGGGGAAGCGAGAGGTTAGGGAGCATTCAGGGGTGTCGCTGCCGAAAGAGGTGTCCTGGCGTCTGGCACTTTGGAATGTGTTAGTAAGGATCTTTCAAGAAAATATAATAAAAAACGGACGGAAAAGAAAGGGGGGGGGACCGGAACCGGAATAACAAATAGGAGGGTGACATGAGTAATAGCGGGCGGGGACAGGTGTACATGGGAAAAGGGGTCGTACAGTTGATATAAACGTAAAAACATGAAAGCGTATATTAAATTGTGTAGTAGGCAGGAAAAATTGGAAATGGAGGAATAGGTGAGCTTAAGGAATTAAGGTTAGGTGGTGGCGCAATGTGTTTTGTGCCTTGGTTGATATGAGAATTTCAGATTTATGTTATAGCTTTTAAAGATTCAAAGTTGCCATGTGCCAAATTAATTCCCGTCGGGTGTAGGCATATAAACTTGTGCAGGAGATATGTTTCCGTATATTTCCTCCCGCGAAGTGAACGGAAATTTGTTTGAAGTATATAGAGCCTTGCTTTGTCGAATATATGACCATCTTCATTGAAGTGGCTGGCTACTGCTTGAGGTAAATTGTGTTTTGTATCTGCGCGGTGACAGCCGAGTCTTGTACGAATTTGTTGTGCAGTCTCACCTATGTATTGTTTGCTACAAGCGGCACATTCTAGACAGTAGACTACATTGTTGATGTGCAGGTGAAACTCGAAATTACCTTGCGTGAGTAATTGGACGCCGTACTTTTTACTGTAGTAGTAGATTGAATATGTTTGCATGTAGAGCACCTGGGCTTGCCACAGGGACCGGTTCCCAACTTCATCTTTGTCCTTAGTTGGAAATTTACAAGAATATCCTTGAAATTAGTGTTGCGTCTGTAGGCTACTCTGGGCGGGTCGGGAAAAATCTTATTCAGTTTCTGGTTGATGGTGAGAATTGGGTATTATTTACTGAGGATGTTGTTCACGTTTGGGAATGCGTTTGAGAAGTTAGTAGTAAGAAGAGGTGTTGTTTTTGTGAGCATAGGGCGGGGCTTGAGGACCTCGGCTCGATCAAGTTTGGTTGCATCAGTGTAGGCTTTATGAAGGGCACTGTTTGGGTGGTTCCTGTTCGACAGGATTTCTTTAAGATGATCGAGTCTGTCTGTGTAGTCTTGGTTTTCAACTCAAATACGACGTAGTCGTGTGGCTTGGCCTTTAAAGATGCCTTGTTTACAATGTCTGCGATGTCTACAACATTAGACTGGTTTAATTTTGTGGAAGCTTCCGCCACGACTTGTATTTCTAGACTTGAGGTCCCACTTATTGGCGTGAGGTGGCTCTTTGCATGAAAGGTTGTTTTTTTATTAAAGTTTGCTTTTTCCTTTGTTCTTGAAACAATTTTCTAGACTGTTTTTCGTCGTAATGCTCTAAATCTTTCTTCTCATCCGGTGTCAGAGCCATGTTTTGAAGTCTCTAAAACTTTCGAGTTGTTCTTCACAGTGTTTCTTGAGGATATTCAAAAGTTAAAGTGAGGCATTGGTCCATGTTGTTTTTCAATTCACACGACAGTGTGGTAGGCGTGTTCCTAGAGGTGGTATAGCCTTCAGTGTTAGACATTTAGAGATTGTATTGTCCTATGTGCAGAGTAGGTACGTTTTCAGATGGGAAGTGTAGCTCGCACGTTTTTTGGTAAGTTTTCTAACCTGCAGGAATTCGGTGCTCCATGGCAGAGACTAGTTATTGACCTGCGATGGCTGTCATTTATTCGTCTTTTTGTGGGTAGATCTGCGTGGGACATGTTTCTGTTTGGCAGGTTTTTTTGCCGCTTGTATCGCTTGATTACAGCTCGGTTTCAGTTTGACTCTGCGCGTGTGCAGTCGGGCGTGTCTGCGTGAACGCTTCGGTGGTGGATTTCCTGTTGTCCGCAATGGTTGTGTCTGTTTGCACTGCCGTTGATGTCGTTTTTGGAATAGTGCTTGTCTTGTGGCTGGTTTCACATTCCGCTGTCTGTGTTCCGAGTGTTCTTGAGGTTAAAAAAAATTATATCGTTGGTTTTTTCACGTGCCAAAACCACGATCTGATTATTAGGCACACCGTAGTGGGGGACTCCGGAAATTTGGACTACCTGGGGTTCTTTAACGTGCACCTAAATCTAAGTGCACGGGTGTTTTCGCATTTCGCCCCCATCGAAATGCGGCCGCCGTGGCCGGGATTCGATCCCGCGACCTTGTGCTTAGCAGCCCAACACCATAGCCACTAAGTAACCACGGCGGTTGTGTTCTTGAGGTGACTGTTTCACTTGTTCAGTGGCTTGTTTCACATTCCGCTGTCTCTGTTCCGAGTGTACCTGTGATTTGAGGTTTGAGGTTTATTTATTGATTTCTTTCTGTACATCAACAGAAATCGAAGCAAAATCAAAAGGCTATACAGCCTGACAGAGGCTTTTGTTCCGACATACAGTTCAGCAAGCAGGCATAAGCAGACAAAAGATAATCATTGAACAATCTAAATTGTCTCTAGTTATAAAAACAAACAAAAAAATATAACAGAGTAAAGAAAACAAGCAGATCGACATTCATATATTGTAACAAGCAGAAAAAAAGAAAAGAAACAATGTGTGCTAAGAAATAAAACACAGTGTACATTGAGTAAGATAAAAAAAGTCAATACACATGGAGGTTGTAATCAACACTTAAACAGTAATTAAACATATTCAATGCAATTTTCAAGAAGAATTTGTTTAAACCTATTTTTGGAAATTGTTTATTTAGGCCTAAAATGTTGCCAAGTTTATTAAGCAGACTGGGTATTTGATGCAGAATATGCTGCCGACCATAGGTAGTTCAAATTTTTGGTGTTCTTATACTTTGTGACCGGAGGCAATATTGAACACATCTAGAAGAACTGTACGTGGGGTATAGCTTATTATTTTGGATATGCAGAAAAAGCTTAAGATAATAGATTTGGTTAGCTCGCAATATGATATGTTTAGTAAATAGCGGACGCGTGCTGAGACCTTGCGGCTGACCATAATATACATCAAATATTCGTAGTACCTTTTTTTTGTAAAGTGAGTAATGTGGTATAGTTCTGTGCTGTCGTTGTGCCCTAAATCAACACGCATGTAACTAAGCCTGGAATAGAATAACGTATAATATAGCGCTTTCTTGAGCCAAAGTGGTAATAATCGGCTTAACCTGTACATACATCCAACACTTTTGCTTAATTCTAATGCTAATTTATTTACGTGTTCATTCCAAGACAGGTCTTCCTGGAACCATACGCCCAGAAATTCTTGAACCTTAACTTGCTGAAGCGTCTGGCCCTCAAAGTAAACATTTAAGCTTATATTCTGTGGCTTATTGATATGTACAAACAATATTTATTTAGTTTTACTCACGTTTAGTCGCAACTTCTTGATTTTAAGCCAACAAGACAGCTTACATAGATAGGTATTTACACTTCCTTCAAGGTTAGAAATTGAAGCATCAGTAAAAAAAATATTAGTGTCATCGGCGTACATAATTATTTTAGGAGAATCCGGAATGCGACACAGGTCATTTACGTAAATTATAAATAACAGTGGACCGAGTATAGATCCTTGTGGGACACCTTTGTTGACCTTAGCATGCGAGGATGTTTCCTGATTAATAACGACATATTGGTAACGGTGTGTCAAGTAATTTTGTAGTAATCTATTGGCAATACCACGGACGCCGTAATTATTAAGTTTTTCTAGAAGAACGCTATGACACACGGTATCAAATGCTTTATGGAAATCTACAAACAGTCCCAGCGTGTAAAGCTTTGACTCGAAATTGTTTAGTATCTCACTTTTAATATCGAGTAATGCAAGCTCGGTGGATTTGCCTTTTTGAAAGCCAAACTGGGCCTCACTTATGATATTATACTTCTTAAAAAAATTTTGTAATCTGATATTAATAGCCCTTTCAAACACTTTCGACAGTATCGGAAGTACCGATATTGGCCGATAATTTGCAATTTCTTTGTCATTACCACCTTTGAAAACCGGACACACACGAGCTATTTTCAGTTGATCAGGAAAAACTCCAGTAGCGAAAGTTAAGTTAATAATGTATGAGAGCGCGGGCGATATCACATCAGCAACGTATTTTATTGGCATAGGGTTGATGTCATCGTGTCCTGCCGCACAGTTGTTTTTAATCTTGGTTATTAATTCTTCAGTCTCACGACATGAAACAGAATGCAAAACTATGGAGTTAGGTAAGCCATGGTCATTTATCGATAATCTTGGATCATCGTCATCACATATCTCATCGTAAGCACAACTAGTAATGAAGTAATCGTTCATTTCAGTTGCAAACCTCTCTGTAGCCAAGGCCGCTAGAGTTAGCTAGAATGCCAGGGCCGTGGTTTTGTTTTATTCGACCGGAAAGATTTCTAACTTCGTTCCAAATTCTCCTGGGATCATTACTTATTTTGCAAAATAAATTCTCATAATATCTGAACTTAGCACGCCATAGTTCACCATTTAGCTGGTTTCTGTACTTTTTAAACTCAATAAATAAATTTATGTCGCGTGTCTTTACAATTTCATGGTACATGCTATTCTTCTTTTTTATTTTTTTAAGTAAGATATTAGTTATCCAGACTTTTCTCATTTTCTGCCGTTTTACGTACCTTACAGCTACCTGGAAAGCATCACTATAACATTTTATCAGTTTAGACATGAATACGTTGTATGCCAAGTTAGGATCCTTTTCCCGGAACACGTGATTCCACTCGGTCTGAATAACATGATGCCGGAATACTTCTAGTGTCCTAGCGTTGATCTGGCGTGACCGCACTTTTTCATTAGCTTCGCGACTATCATTGGAAGAAGGAAAGGTACAAAAGATAGGTAAGTGGTCGCTTACTTCTGCAACCTGCACTCCAGCAACGCAATGCGGCGGGTGTATGTTCGTCAAACAGATATCAAGCAAAGTCGCAGTCTGCGCAGTGATACGGGTTGCCTTAGAAATAACATTTTTGCAAGCAAATAATTTCGCTAGTACTGTTAACTGACGTGACGATGCATCCTGAGATAACATATCGATATTCACGTCGCCCATTACCACAAATGGAAAGCCAGTGTGACACAAATATTCCAGCACGTCTTCCATGAACTTGGCAAATCCAGATTTAGTTCCAGAAGGTGATCGATAAACGACAACAGCAAATGCTTTTTTTAGGCGTATCATAAGACACTCTACAACCTCGTCAATAATAGAAAATTGGGAGATAACTTCATGTTTTAATGACTGCTTAACGTAAATAGCCACACCACCTCCTCTTCCTAAAGGACGCACTAGGCCATTGTAAATATAGTTTTCAAAGTATGGCGGATCTTCACCTACAGATAGCCATGTTTCAGAAAATAATAGCAAGTCAAAACTAAATGAAAAGGAGCCGAGGATATCAAGGATCATGTCTGTCTTGTTGCGTATGCTACGTGTGTTTAGATGAAAGGCCTTGATGCGCCTGCGCGCATCCCGAAGTAGACTATTCAAGGAATGGCTGTCATGATAATCATCGTTAGGCGTTGCTCTAACAGTGTGCATGAAACTTGCGAGCGTCTCAAATTTGGGCGTGTACCGATACCGTGTTTATTCTCCAGTAGTTCCACCTGCTTCTGCAGTCATCTTATCGAGGTCGTTAGCGTTCCTGATTTTCAGCACGGGCGAGCCTTCGTTTCTACGTGAAAAGACATTGCCCCCCGATGTCCAAACAAATTTCCACCGCATTTCCTTCTTTCTTTGTATAGCTGACCAGATAAGCTGTTTGCCGTGTTTCGTCAGATGTTCATTGACATATACTGCAGAGGACGTCTGGCTGCCCAAATCCGTGCTATCGATTCTGACTTTCTTTGACTTGCTTAAAACAGAAGCCTTCTTTGTCCTGCGCACAAATCGGACAATTATGTTACTTTGGTCATGACGAGCAGTCGGTACTCTGTGACAGATATCGACGTCATCCGCAGTTATGTCTTCTTGAATGAGAACACCGATTTTCTTAACTGCTGCAAGTGGTTCAACATCAGGCGGAACACCCTTAATTTCCAGATTATTTGAGCGCTGATATTGCTCAACCTCCTCTATCCTGCGGTGCAGTCTATCATTTTCAGCTCTGAGCTCTTCGTTTAGCCTCATTACTGACTGAATATCTTCTCTGAGATCTTTCACTTCCTTCAAAGCATCTTTTATATCTCGAAGTTCCTTTCTCAATTCACGTCGTAAGTCTTCTATGGCTTTGGCAGTATCGCGCGCATCTTTAGACATAGTTAGCCAACACAAATGAAAACACTAGCAAAGCATCAAAGACAAGAACAGTACGTCCGGCAGCAGTGCACAGCTTGCGAAGTTTAACTGCTGCAAATGCAGCTGGAAATTTCTCACCTGAAAGAGGCGTAGATTTAGTGTGCGATGCCAAAGTGCACTGCTGCCGAACTGTGGACGACGACTTTCTTGCAGCGTCTTTATCTAGCAGCGGTGAACCGTTGCCCTCTGGTGATGCGCACCTTTCGTCGTCGATGCAGGAAACACGTCCCGCTATGCCAGTTCCGGGGTATCGGGCAGCATCAGCGATGTGTTGGCAGTAGGCGTATCTGAAAGAGGCGTAGATTTAGTGTACGATGCCAAAGTTTACTGCTGCCGGACTGTCAATAACTGTCAATAATAACTGTAAACTGCCGGACTGTCAACTGCAACTGTCGCAGTCGTGTTGTTTGGAGCGGCACGGTCGGCAGAGCCGGTGGGGGTGGTATTGGAGGTAGATTTAAAGGGTGCTTTTCTGTATTTGTCCTTAAAAAGGATTTGAATGTGTTCAGAAACTAGCTCTATTCCTCTGCGGTTTAAGTGGAAACCGTCCCAAGCTAGGTGCTCGTGCGGTGCTTCGTGTATTTCTGCGTGGTGCATCGTGTCAACGTTCTTGTGGAATTGTTCTAATTTGAAAATTAATGAGTTGAGTTTATTGGTTTCCTCATTGTGCTTCATGAGTGCGTTAGTTTGGTGGATTAGTGGGTGGTGTTATCTTTTTTTTTTCTTGCGTGCGGAGAGCGGCAGTTGTGGCGAGCGGCTTGAATTGTTCGTATTACTACATTCGTAGACTCGATCGCTTCCGCGGCGCTTTGTGTATTGAGGTTGTTTGTGCCTACATTGATAATGAAATGTGGGATGTCAACTTGCGTATCACAAACTAGCGGAAGAATAACTGATGTTTGCGCTTTACTCAGGTACCTTATGTACGGCGCGTGTGGGCCTGGCGGAAAGTGTTCATTCAAGCATCTGTACTGACTGTCTCCAAGGGCTGCCACATGGGCAAAGGATAACAAGGGGCACTCACCCTGCTCCGTCATCGTCAGCTGACATGGGAATCCAAAATCAAGAAAGGGGCTGGCAGATGGAATAGCACACTGTGGTACAGAGGTTATAAACAGAGATAAAGTGCAGGTCCGTTCTACAGGCCCTGCTCTGCAGATCCCTTACGTTAGTTCTGACTGTGTTTGATTGCAGGATTTAAAGTTGAAACATGCCTCAAGAATTTAATAGGCAAAGCTCAACGTTTTAGTGCTGCTATATATTCATGTAACATGTTAAGCATTGCTGGTTTATCAATAGCTTCCTAGAGCTAGTTTTCTTCATCGATGAAAGTTCTTGATTTAACTTGTTAAGGATTAGGTAATTGAGCGTTTTATTTACCTTGGCTTCATTTTTCTGCAAAATACCCGTGGGAGCGAAACGAAATTCCAGTAGTTTAAAGCTCAGCTTGCTGGCCCACTGAGCATCGGAATTTTCGCTTCGGAAGAATTTCTGCTGTAAAGGGACGAACCAAGGCGAACGCGGCGGCAAGAACGCCGCGTCGTATGCTGCAGCGCCAAGCACGACGCGACTTTTTACGAACGTGAATTCGCTCATTGTTCGGCTCTTTAGTCTAGCCTATAACCGCGAGCATCGCGCAGCGCAGATGAGCAAGCGATAAAGCGACCAGCACGCGGTTTCTTGGCGCACGCGGAGCAAATTTCGCTGCCTAACCTCGCACGGCGCTGCAGCAAACAACACGGAAAAGAAGGAGCCCGCCGTGCCCTATCGAGTGGTTTTTCTATGAAACTACTCAACTACAGAAGCACACATTGGCAACCACTACTAACTTGTTTTCCATACCTTCCTCGATCCACCCTTCCACTCCAACAACAGCGTTGTTCTGGCCGGGTGGGCGTATTCCGTTTCCTCGAAGTGGTCCGAGCACAGCCGCCGTGTATCTGCACCCATGTCGGCCCCACCATGACTTTGGCGTAATTTCACCGTATGCCACATCTGAAAAATGGGCAAAATACCACGTGCCATGACTAAAGAGCAGCTAAAAGCGAAACCATAGTACGAAGAAGCGACGGAAAAATTCAGCCCTTCCAGGCACAGGTTGAAAAGTTAAGCGCACCTCGGTCGTCGCGCAGGCAACTCGAACTTCTTGTTGCAATTCAAAGCGCAAACAGTTACTGTTAGGTGGCTGATTTTTTTCTTGGTTTCTGACGTGTTCATTGACATTCAAAGGTGGTAATGTTACAATAAAAAACTTGTCACTGGAATGCCCTCCAGCGCAGCCAGTTTGTGCAGCAGGCATTCAAATACCTTCGCCAAATATAAATTGCAAGTTTTCTACTCGTGAAAAAAATGAACAGCAACCGCTAACATATACCAAAGCGAAATTTCCGTCTGCACGCCAGCTACAGCATCAATTGGCCCATGCGCATGTGTCAACAAGTAGCTTCAGTTTCTTACAACACCGCAAAAAAATGCGCCGTCCCAAACCAAAAAAGATGTTCACTTAAAAACAACCGCGGAAGATATTTCCTTTCCTCCTATGGCTGTTTTGATAAGGATAGCGCGTGTGTCTTCATAAGGACTGCGGAAGAAGTGTGCTTACCTGTCGTCCACGGGGAAACAAGAATTTCCTTCTGCCATTCCTCTCCCCATCGCCACACAGCCGGGCCCTGTGCCCTCTCCTCAGTCTTTCCGACACTGCCGGAACGTTCGCGGGAAGCTTTTCGACCGCATGCGAGAAACGGCGCACGCGGCGTCAGCCGACGCGATGCGAGCGAAAGCGCCGCGCGTTGGCGCAACAAATGATGCGACTGAATGGACGCCGAAAAAGAAAATAGCGGAAAACAGATTTCATTTGCTCGCATAATTGCATCACTTTATCGGTATGTAGGTTGAAAAGTGAGAGCCATATATGCAAAAGTTATTTACGTTTCATTTGTCTACCAGTGTAATGGCGACGCTTTATTGCCGGTACCGAAACTAACCTCACTGTCCACACACTGGTTTAATTGGCGCGCTAATCGGTCGTTTCCCTTTTTTTTTCTCTCTTTCTGGACGCTTGCGGCATGTCTGCAAGAAACTCTATACAGTGAAGTTATACCATCGTGATACTGCAATAGCTACCTGCCGCTAAAAGCTACAGGGCCCGTACTCCTCAACCTTCTTTTCCGCGTAATATAGCGTGCCCTGATAGGCCGGCGTTACCACTATATATATATGGTAGCCTCTGTGATAACAATAATGTTGCCGCTGCAAATGGCGACCCACGGGCGGCCATTTCGTAAAAGCAGTTCTTTCTTTAAAATAAAATTCTGGGATTTGACGGGTCAAAACAGCGATATGATTATGAGGCACGCCGTATAGTGGGCGACTCCGGATTGATTTTGACCACCTGGAGTTCTTTAACGTGCACGCAATGCACGGTACACGGGCGTTTCGCGACAATGGGCTTCATATATAGGCGGCTTGATTTTTCCCGCGGCACGTCCTTCTATAGAAATCTAGATGGAGAAACTGCCGCGCTGCAATGAAATGCAGTGCGCTTATATTTCATGTCACGTTCGAACAGCCCAGGTGATTCAACTTAATCCTATGCCCTCCATCGACTATACGGCGCCTCGTATTTCTGTCCCATAACTCACAAACAAGACGAGAGTTGGACGAAATGTCGTCCGGTCAGATAAAGTCATTGCTAGGGAAAAAGCAGCACTGGTTGTAGTTAAACAAATAATTGCACGCAGAATCTCCTGTCGTACTTATCGAAATGATGCGTAAGAATCTGCAACTAACCACCTGCTGTTTCGCCGTCTCATGCTGCTGTATTTGATATAATTGCGAGAAACACCACAAAAAAATTGTCAAATGGAGAAGCGTCGTTACAACATCCAAATGTTAACTGAGACCAGCATGCATGAGACGACGAATCGGGTGAGGCGAGTAGTAACAACGTTCACGCATGTTATATGATGGTGCGTTTGAATGATGCCGCTGTTTCGTGGAAGATGAGCCCTGGCCGATGCACGTTGAAGTAGGTGGCGTAATTGAACAGTGTCACGTTTGGAAGACCTCCCACGCGCTCGATGACGCTGCCTGCTGTCGATGCGAGCCGTCATCAACCGTGATAAACCGTACTCCGGCGGCGGCTGCGTATGGCGAGCCCTATCTGTAGGGAGCGCCGAGTGCCGACAGCTGCGTGTGCGCCGTGTTCTCGCCGCTCAGTTCGCGTTGAAGCGAGGGGCAGCACGAAGGGAAATTCACTCTCTGCTGATGGGTCCTGTGCTGAAGGCGATCGTCTTACGTGACGAAGGACGGACGGACTGTACGCATTTAAAAGGCGTCTCGAGATCGATCTCTTTTTCCCGGGCAGTTCGTGCTGTCGTGGAATCGGAGAGCGAGACCGCGGTCCAGCTGCAGGGCTTCTGACATAAAGCGTGCTCGCGGACGAGGCGGTTCCGGAATTCACCAAACTCTCCCCTGATGCCATGAAGGACGGTGATCGATCGTTTAGGTCTGCAGTTCTTGTTTCTGCCGATTGAAGCACGCTGCATTCTTTCCTGCTTGAATGAAGTGTTGGTCGAACTTTCCCTTTACCAGGTTAATGGTTCGCGGCGTCCTCTGCGGAAAGTGAAAACGTATTGAATATTTTCTTCACTTGTCGCATCACGTTCGTGTAGAATTTGTACCTGAACTTCCGGGTCTTGCCTGCTGAGACCATATGCGTAGCGGTCTTCGAACTCGAACATCCAGGCCGGCCATTCTCATGCTTGGTCAAACTTGAATGGTTTGCCAGGCTTTCTTGAAAATTCCGACGAACTAGCTGATGTCGCTACGGTGAACACAGTGTTTCGAGCCTGCTAGACGTGATGAGACAGAGCAGCTTTTCAAGCAGAGCGGGATTACACTCTCCGGGAGCGGGATTGCACGCCAAGTGGTGGGCTTGGAGAGCGGAAAATTAGCTCCCTGGCGGCATGGCGGTGATTGAAATTTCGCCTTTGTTGTGCACTGCCTTTACGGTCTTTTGATTGCGCTGTGTCGTTGCCAATGTTTTCCGATCTTAACATTAATTTAGTATGACGAGTTTAATAGTAGCTCTGTAATATAACGGTCCTATTATTTTTTTTCTTTAGGAAAATGTATTCTTTGGCGAGTTACCGCCACCCGCCGTGGTTTCGTAGTGGCTATGGCGTTGCACTGCTAAACATGAGGTCGCAGGATCAAATCCCGGCGGGTGCACTTAGATAGGAAAGAAATGCAGAAACGTCCGTGTACCGTGATTTATGTGCACGTTAAGGAACCCCTGGGGGTCAAAATTAATCGGAAGTCTCCCCCTACTGCATGCCTCATAATCAGATGGTGGTTTTGGCAACACCAAATTCAATTTAATGGAGTTACCGTCACTTTTTCATATCGGCTACGTTGTTTCGAACATCTGTTTCTAACCCCTTTTGTGGGCCGATCCCGGAAATTGGGAAGTCGAAATATATCCCACTGGTACATGCCATTGGGTATTTGATTACTATGATAATGATGTGGATTCTAGCGATGATGACGATAATATTTGATAACAGAGAGTTCGAAGGGGATTCAGCCTGCAGTGGACGTCCATCAAAGGTGTCGCTCCATCGCGGCCGATAGAATACTCAATAAAACCTACATAATAAAATAAAAGCTAAATAAATACATAATAACAAATAGTAAAAAAATAAATAGTAAAAACTTATGCATAAGAACTTGCCATGACGAAATTAACAAGGTTTTCAATCTTCTTATACTCCATGGTAATGGTCTATCTTTTACGCATGAGCTTGCAACTGATAATAAGCTGCAGCTTTTAGAGTTAAGCATCAGGAATTTAAAAGAACATGTTTGCTGGCGCTGTTTTCCGCGAGCGCAAAAACAACTGTTGCCCAACGACTCTGCCCACTCGAAAATTGTTAAAAGAGGTAAAGCGACGCTCTGCCTATAGGGTCCGCGCTGAGAAAGACGTGCGTTAACCAGCACCAGTCTAGTTTCGAGCACCAGGTCCAGCGGCTTTTCAATGCCGGATTTCCTCGTTCGGTCATCACCTCGGTGGCAGAAACCTTGTTGCAGAAGCTCAAACGTAGCAATAATCCCAATGGGGAAGGGGGTGGGGGGGTGGGTACAGTGAGTGAGCAGGATCCCCGAAGAAAGGTTCAGGTGGTACCTTATTGCCACAAGGTGAGCCACAACCTCAAGAAGGTACGTGGCGAACAACTATAGGGTACCTGTTGTGTGTTCCGCCCCGTACAAACTGGCTCGCCAATGCCCCGAATCACGGTATGTGCTGTGCACAGGTGCAAAGTCAAGCCCACTATAAACGCTACGTGGAAAAGTGTTCCACTGCTGTGGTTTACTAGATACCGCTAAATGCTGGGAAAACCTACGTCGGACAGACCGGCCGTTGTGTGAACGACCATATTAGGTAACATGTAAACAACTTAAAAAGGAAGATGAGCTCCCATCTCTCTGCGCATTGCAAATCGTGCTGTTGTAAGCCACGTTTTTCTTAGGTGAGAATTCTAGGTAGGCATAGATATAAAACCGCGCCGGGGAACTGCTAGAAGCATATCACATTCATATGAGTGGCCAAGCATGTGTTAGTCAAACATTTGGTTCGTTATATGATGCGGATAAGAAATTGTTAGGTTTGACGTGAACAAGATGACCTGTTGCTTGCTCCTTGCTGCCCCCTGATGTCGAGAGTGCACGCGGTATATATGTAGAAAGCATTGTGCCTAATTAACAGTTGTAAATGTAGCGCCGTCTTTCTTTCTCTTCCCTATCACTTAGAATCTTTCCTTCGCGGTTTTTCTTTTTGCGCTAAAATACTATGTCGCCATGCAAAAACTCCACTGAAGTTGCCTAAGTATGCGGAAGCATTGTGCCACTTCCTCACCTCCACCCAACCCGGTGTCATCACCAATCTTATCAAGTTTGATCCGACCAGTATAAACTCCTATAAGCCCTTATCGGTTTTTATCAACCTTATCGGACTCTATCTGGCCCTTATCAACTCTTATCGGTCCTTATCAATCTTGTCAGAATTGCTGCGACCATAATAAGCCCTTATCGCTCTTTAGCAACTTAACCATCCTCGTCGAATCATTATCAGCCGTGATGAGACCCATCGAGCCCATCATCACTGCTTATCATCCTTATCAACTAACTGACAGCTTATCTGTCTGCGTTGCGCGATGTGAAGTGCATGAGCCTTTCGGAGATCGCTGTCATTTCGGTCGGTGAAGAACGCCCCAACGGAAAGTGCATCCCGCGACCACCGAAACGCATCGCGGATGTGCTTTGTTTGGCATTAAGTTTTCGCAAAATTTTCCATGATGTCTGCAATGCTCCAAGTCGGCTCTACGTGTAGTCCTAGAGATGGCTTTTATTCCAATATCGACAGAAGACGCTTTGCTCCCTCGCGAGCGCGACATTGAGCCGACCCTCGCAAGCTATCACTCACACCTACATCGTGCGGCGCGCGGCGATGATGCCATCGCCCTTGGACTTCATACGGAACATCACGGCCACCCCGACAGCAGAAATGCGACTGGAGTGTCCATATAATTGCTGTCGCAATGTAACCATGGGGTATATGGCTCATACATCCCATTCTTACTCCCAACTCGCCAATGAACTTTCGTGTCCTCTTTCGCACAGTTGCTTATAGAAACGCAGGAACGAGAACGTTCTCAAGCAGCTTAAACTTATTTTATGCTATTTATTTTAATGCCTTAGCATTCTTGGGGTACCTCACGCATTGTCCGGGGTATACCTATGTTTGTATCTAACCGTTTTTCCGCCTATACCTGGATCACTGGGTAGATTATGGTGGAATGGGTAACGAATCGGACTGCTGTGCTAAGGAAACAGGGTTCGAAACCAACCATCGGACCAACTTAGGTCGGTGAGTATGTGACAGCGTGTACATACGTGCCGCTCTTCAACGAACATCTTCCACGCGTACATGGGTCACTGTAGATGCGGGATTAGGTAGGTACCGTTGTTCGAAGAAACTCTGACGCCGAGGTGAAGCACTGGGTATGCGCCACTCGGTCTGTTCTTCAGTGAACCTCTTTGATGCCAACTTGGGTCATTCGGTATGTGCCAGGTGTGAACCACTCTTCAGTGACCATCTTTGACACCAGAAGAACGGCAGATTGGGCGAGTTGGTTTTCTATAATGTTTAAAAACAGTGCTAGAAGAAGAATAAACTTTATTGTACGAAGGGACTCCATGTGGTTAAGCCCTCTTGTAGAGCCCCACTTGCCAGGGTTGCCAGTTAGGGTCGCCAATTAGCTTCCTAGTGCCAGATCGAAAAGCCGTGCCTCCCAAGACCACGTTGTGAGTGTTTGTGATGCGCTCACCAGCCTGGATACTGCCTGGGCTGGGCGCTCCATCCACTGGTAAGTACTGTGTGTCCATGTGGCTGTGTGGTCGTTGCACCACGGACATATCCTGTTTGTGTATACCTCTGGGAAGATTGCGTGCAGTCTCGATATGTGCGGGTATGTGTTTGTTTGAAGGCGGCACCAGTCCCTGGCTTGTTGGCTACTTGGGATGGGGAGGAGCACACTTCCGTCTGGTCAGGCGCTGGTCCCCCAAACTCTGCCTACTCGTGATGGTTTTTTCATGGTGACCAGTGGGGGTCCAGAGGAGGGTTCTGCGGCTCGGCCAGCAAGTCCGCCAGCTGCGCAGTCCACCTCCTCGTTGCCCCCCAGGCCCGTGTGCCCCGGGCACCAGACGACGGCATGGTCCTCAGTCAATCTGGGGCACAGGATATCGGTGACACACCTGGGAAGTGTGCCTCTGAGATATAACCTACAGGCGGCTTGTGAATCTGTCAGGATGTATGTGGGGCCACCCCTTCGTTCTGCTTCTCTGATTGCGAGGGCTATGGCTGCTGCCTTTGCGGTGGCGCTTGATCTGGCCCGTATAGACAAGCAGGCCGCCATCTTGTTTTGGTTGGTTACTGCCGTTGCGTACGCCTGTTTTCTGGAGCCTTGTGCAGGTGAGGAGTAAAGGCTAACGTCGTTGTGGTAGCTATCAGAATTGTTCGTTCTCTGGAGGAGTTTTCGTGCTCGCGCTTGCCGCCGCTTTTGGTTGTAGAGCGTATGCATGTTCTTGGGGACCGGTTCCGCGATGATGCTTGCCCGTAGGTGCATTGGTACGATAGCCGTTTCGTCTCCGCAGTATTGGGGAGTGAGTGGGTATCCCAGTCTTTGCAGTAGCTTTCTGCGCTGGTGCGTGGTGTTGAGTCTTTCTCTTTGTGCGATTAGCGTGACGGCTGCCAGTTCTTAATTTGTGTTATTTGCGCCGATCGACATGAGTCTGTGCTCATGCAGTTCGGAAGTTGCAGTGCAGCCACACTGACAAGTCAGCGCCATGTGTGTCCCACCCTCTATTCTGCTGTGCTGTTTCGCGTTGTTTTTAAACATTTAGACACCAACTTGGGTAACTAGGTGTGTGGAACTGGGAATGCACGCTGTTATGATTGGGGGCTCAATCCCATCGCTCGTGATCCGTTGTCAAGATTGGAGTCAGGCATGAATTCGAAGGTAGCTGGCCCATACCGTCGTCCAACTTATCCACGCTGAGGACGTTGATGAAGGGAAGGACTACTTCTCATCGAGAACGAGGAATATGGGTTCATTTACAGTATTTACATCAGTCTAACATGACTGTTTGAGAAAGTACGTCAGTCTAACATGACTGCTTGAGAGAGAGTCTCAGTCCAACATGACTGCTTAAGTAAAGTGTATCGAGCATTCGCACAACAGCAGTTTTTAAACACTCGGTCCTCCCGTGATACAAAGTGACGCGAACGTTCGTTTAGTCATCGCAAACTAGCCGCCTCTCCACGGCACGGTTTACACACACACGCACACACGCATACACACAGGTGTGATGGTCCGGAGCCGACGTCAGAGGGGCTTCGTAGAACTCGGAGCCGTTCCAGGTAGCGCGTTGTCTTGCGTCTTGGTCGGTGCGTGGGAAGGAGTGTCCGTCGGCGTTCCCGTGGCAGCTCCGCCGCCCGTAGATCAGGTCCGCTTTGTGGTGGTGGTGATAAACTTTATTGAAAGAGGGAAGGGTAAAGAGGGACGTGGCTCAGGGTTTGGGCTCAAGTAAGACCCTGGGCCTGCTTGGCCTTTTCCGTCCAGTCCACCAGTTCAAGTTGTCGGTCGACGTCCCCGGAACTGAGCCAGGCTGTCCAGTCAGTCTCGCTGTTGACGGGGGGATGAGAGAACGGGAGCGAGGTACATTCCCACATTATGTGTGTGAGTGTTCCTGTTTCTGAACAGAGCCAACATTTGTCGCTTTCCTTGCCCCCTGTGATTTTGTTAATGTATTTTGGGTGTGGGTATGTGTTTGTCTGAAGTCGCCGAAACGCGACCGCTTGCGTTTTGTCGAGTTGCTTGGCCGGTGGTCGCGTTGCGCACAAAGCCTGCTTCGTCAAACTCCTTCCGTCACAACGCATCCTAGATGAAGCGACGGAGAGTGAAGGATGCGCGTATTGATATCGACACAAAGTCGACTTAGCCACGTCGTGGCTAGAGGTTGGCGGCAATGCTCCCGGGATGTTGCCTCCACAGTCGCAACTGGTTGGCAAAACTTTGCACTGCAGCTGGCCGTTCTTAACAACGCTCTACAATGACGAAAACGATCACTTCCATTTCTCCGATATGCATCGAGCCCACATCATCGAGCCGATATGCATCGAGTCATGAATCGAGCCCACATCACAAGGACTCCTCAAGAACAGCAAACCGACGCATTAGCAAGCTGCACCACAATGCACTGGACTTATGTTGGTAATTGATTATGTGCCACCGAGCGTACGTCCAAGCGAGGGCACAGCGTTTGCGGGCACCGGCGCGCCACGATTCTCGTCTCGGAGGATTCCTCCATACTTCTCAGCAATGCCACTAGATGGGGCCGCGTGTCCAAAAAAAGTAGCGCGAGAGAGGAGCCTGGTTGCCGCATGAGGCCCTTCTCATCGTTCGTACCATAGAGTTACTATACTGACTCTAGAGGACAACCTACCCATAGGGCCAATGCATTAAAATTGGGAACCGCAAGAGCACCGCCATGTTGCTACGCGCCGAGGTTGCCAGCTCCTGAGACGCTTGCTAGACTTGGTGACAGTAGTCAGCTTTAATCTGGCAACCGTAGCAGCATGGCGTCTCGCTTGTAGTGTGGTGATGTTGTGTGCGTGCAGCCGTGTGTTTGCGCTTTATAAGTTGGTTCTTTATTCTATGTTGCGGGATGGTGTAGGTGTGATCCATGTTGGCCGTGCAGCTGGCAGTTATGCAACCTAAGGATGATACTGTTGAAGTTTCCGGCGGTATGCTCTTTTCGGCGGTCACGCCTGTTGCTGGAGTGTCACTCGGACGAGGTTACGAGTTTGGAGCTAGAAGCTGTGGTCAGATTCCTCGTTGGCGTTCCATAACTCTCTTCGCACGGGCGCGGTATGTTGCAGAAGCCGCTGTCGCGATCTAACGTCTCGACGGCAGAGCGCTTTTTTTTTATTACAAGTACTGATCCAGCTGTAGGGCACATGTAACCGACAAACGGAAGTCTCAGGAGAGCACCGGAGATTATAATAAAGCAGGCAGCGTAGGAACACCAGGGCACCCAAGGAACAGTGAAGAGATCAAAGCTCGAAGCAGGACGGTATGTAGGCTGGGGCCGCCGAGGCAGGTGTGTGCCAGGGAGTGTTCGCCCGGACAGCTCCTCTGGCGCGCGCAGCGGTGCCTCGCAAGGTCGAGATATTTTAAAGGCACCTGCGCCCATGATCGTTCTTTTGCCTCGGTGCAGTGAGCACGATTAACCAGAATAATATGGAGGGCATCCGGCGCAGTCGCGAATGCGAGTCATGGCAAATGTAACTCGCGTCGCCAGGCATGCGTAGCAATATCATAGTTAGTTGTATGAACTTTATGCATAGTACGCTTTGTTACGGTACCTTAAAGCAATGGGTCTAGACGACGGTGTTGGTACATTTTTTTCGTACCGCCCTAACCCTATACCCCCACCCTACAAAAACACACACACATACTCCCCCCCCCTTTTTTTTCTATTTTTATACATACAATACCCTCCCATGACCAATTGACCAGTTCATGTTGTCAACTTGTCAATACCTGTCATAGGAATTACTGCAATAAACACAATTCCACGACCGGATTGTTTACTTTTATTGTAACACTGAGAGCTACGTAGAACCTTATTTTGTATATGTGAGAGAAGTATAGGCCTTTTGCACATGTGGATATCACAAGCTTAATCCAATGTGCAATACACAGACAAAGCAGCTGTTACAACATGAACTGCATTGAGGGCCACACAATACATACGTAATTAAAGGTGCAAAACATAGAGGGAAGTTTCAAAATACGCTCTGTAGTACTGCAAACTATAACATATATTGTACGTGTACACTGAATGTTCAAAAAAGCAATGCATCAATGTCCCACTTGCCTTCAAGTTTGCTGAAGTATATTATGAGCATATGTTCAAGAGGAATCTGCTGACACACCGCAATCAAGGTGGCTGTTCGAGGTGTGCTGGCTGCCTATATGTAAGAAAAAGAAAGAAATTAGATGAATGTCAATAACAGTGCTATTGCTTCTTGCCTCTTACCTGCATTTGCCTCCACGGCCTCTTGGTTTGCGAAGTCTGCATGAGGGAGCTGCTGTCGCTAGGCGTAGGCATTCTCTAAGCAAAAAGAAAAGGCCATTCAAATGGGGAATTATGGAAATAAATGTAGTTCTTATGTCTGCTTCTTCCACTGTTCTTGCCTAAAAGTTTTCAAAGCTAGTGTCCAGAATACGCCAGCACTTTGACTGCTTTTGCTTTTTACCTGTGGGTGTTGCTGTGAGATCCTTAGTATTACTGCGTGTAGCACTGTAACACTTGGTAGAGGCACTTGAAGTGATAGTCAAAATATAAAGAATCATCCTTGTCTTCATGAATGCTTTCAATTTCTAAATGCAGTGGTAACTATCACTATTGGTGCAAGGTCCCCCACATCTATGCGGCAAATGCCATAGCTCGAAACTGAATTTTTCCTTTAGTCTTTCACAAGGCGTCTGATATGTCCAAATTAGATGTGATCCGTTTATTTTTATTTAACCCAATTTGGAGAGAGCATCATTAAATTGATTTTTTTTTATTTTTGCGTGTCATGCTTTTTGGTTTGTTTCTGAATTGATCAAGCAACGGTCTCATCATGCTTAAGTTACTTATGTAATGACAATCATCAGCTTTTTTTTTTGCAGAGAAACTGCGTTTCCTGACCCATTGTTTGCCATCCCATCACTCGCATAATTTTGCAGAGTATTATACATATATCGACTTGCTTGACCTCCATTAAAGAGTCTTGCATTTTCAAATATCATTCTTTCCTTAAAATCATTCGACATTTCTCATAATTTCTGTACCTTGGGCTTCTGATACTATGCATTCACCATTTATGTTTGTTTTTCTGACTAGAAATGCCTTTAATTTAGAGCTTAAATTTTACCTTTGGAACACACAGAAGGGCTTGTCATTGCATCTGCATACAAGGGAACATGTTTCATTAAACATTTGCAAAATCTAATAGAAGATTTATTAATGCAGCTTGTGTGATTTGACTGAATGAGCCATAAAAGTAACTCATCTCACTTGGTAAATTAAAGCACATATTAGTGTGATGTACAACGTATGTTACACTAACGTGGTGGGTTCTTTTGCTTATAAAGCAAAATAATCGGTGCGCGAGGAAGAAAGTTCTTTTTGCATACCCCTTGTACACACTGAATTAAGGAAAATGAGCTGGGGCTGTCCACATGATCTACCTATTTTACCTGCTAGTATACTCAACAAAAATGTGTCCCAGCTTCTTAGTGGTATTTGAGATTATGTCAGTATTGCATATATGTGCCTAGTGTCTAAAATAATTGAATTCCGAAAATGCTCGTAGGGATCTGATGTGCATATTTGCAGTTTATGAATACATGTAAAGGACTCAGCATCAAGTGCAAATGAACGGTCCCACAGTCCCGGAGTCTATCATGCAAATATATTCGCTGCACACATTTGAGACCAGAAAAGATATGCCACATGAAATGGCGTGCAAGGAAGTGTTGAAAATATTGCACCGTTTATGAAACGCCTACGCTATTAATATGTGGGTTCATGCACTCGATTTCATCCGTATTAGGCACTCGCCTCTTGATTGCTTCGTGGCACAGAAATACTCGGCATCAGGCTGTTTTTCTGATGTGGCCTTTGTAGAAGCATGATTGTTCAAAGTGCAACAATTAAACAGATTCTATGACTTGCTTGTGTATTCACCAGTACTATTCCGGTGCGCTGGTCCGCCTGTCCAGCAATTTCCTACTGAAGGAAAACCTGCAAATAAAACACCGCTCCGTATGTAAAAAAATGCTCTACTGTGGCGCTTCTCAAACGATTGTGATGCATGACAGGAGCTGTCTACTCGCGTGATGTTCTGAACAAGAAGATACATTCGTTTACTTAGATGTGAAGGTATATTAGCCAAAGCACTTCGGGGATTCGGTGGCACAAAAGGCACGAATCTGCCATAGCGTCAGATGTTGACGCGCGATCGCTTGTCGAACATAAACTGTACGAAACTACTACGCATTTCAAAAAACAGACATTCGAAACCGAAATTCGTGTCGTCCTTTATTGCATGCATGTGTATATCGTGATTTACATAAGCCACGCGCTTAGCAAGCGCTTTCAGTAAACTTAATATCAACCCATCACCTTCATAAATCCATCAGGTATGCGTTTTTAAATGACAACGCATAAGGTGACCTGTACTTGTTTTCAGCTATTTCAATAGTAACTGCGCTGGCCACACTGACCAGTAGCAACAGGGCGGCGTCCTAGCGGTTCCCACTTTTTCAGCTTTTCCTCGATAGTCGCTGACTCCACGGCTCGTACGCACTGGCGCGCCGTGCATATCGGAGGCCTCGCGTAAGCTTTTCTACGGCTGCGCTAGGTGGCGCCAAGTGTTCTTAGGGAAGCGCGAAAGAGGAATTCCGCTGCGGTAGACGCCTCATAAATAACTCGCTGCGACGGTGGAAATGCCTTGTGTCGCTATATTGACTAAATGCTGAACGCATTAGCTTCATTCCTACATGCTGAGTGAAACATGAGTAAACGATTTGCATATTTGCTTATAATTGTTCGTTTCATTTATTCATTCATTCGTTCTTTCTTTTTACTCGCAGTTGGGAAAATGCTGCGCCGCGAGTTTCCGCTCCCCACCTCGATAGCCGACTTGACGATCAGGTCGCCCGCGTTCTGCGCCAGCGTGTTCGTGCTCGCCAGCCTAGCCAGCGTGCTGCTCCTGTTCGCCCTCTTCATGCCCGCGCTTAAGAAACTCACCAACCGCTGCTCGACCGCTGACTGCAGGCGAGCGACGGAAGAGCTTGAATTGCTCATGGACGCCGAGGTGGAACCGTGCTCAGACTTTTACCACCACGTGTGCAACAAGTGGCTCGCCAGACACGCAGATGGCGTGGATCTCGCCCATGCCACGCTCTCGGAGGGTCTCAAAAATGCGCAACGGTTGCTCCTGGAACGAGATCGCGAAACAAATAATAATCAGTACGGCCTTTCTGCAACTTCCCAGCTTGTCGCTGTGTTTGTGCCCTGCCTCGCATTTCTGACGTCATCGGCTGACACCGTAGACAGGGACCTGGTCCAGACAGCCCGCAGCAACGTAGATGTGCTGATGTTGAGAACTGTGAATGAAGCTTTGCAGAGAGTTGTTCAACTATCTCTGCTCAGAGGAATCTCCACCTTATTCCACGTGAGCGTTGTGCGACATAACGGTGAAAATGCAACTTTGTACTTGTCTCAAGCGGTGCCGTTAACCGAGAAGCTAAAGGAGACGACGTATAGCGCCACTCTGCCACAGTACTTGGAAGAAATCTTGAACTCTGCTTCTCAGGCCCTGCCCGATGCTATTACGGGCGACGTCAGTGCCACAGCCTCGCGTTTAATTGAATTCGATAAGGCTGTATACGCCATTGAGCCTGAAGGTTTGCGTGTGAAAATGGTGGCTGTTTCGAACCGTTTGGCTGAGCTGGCTGGAGGCGGCGACTTCGTTCGTCTCGTTAACTCGTTGTTGCCCGAAACTTGGAAGCTTAGTGACAATTCTCCGGTATTTTGCAGCGGGCTTCACTCCATCGAGGCAGCGCTTGACTCTTTTCGAGGGCAGTACAAACTGGGACTGCTCTACATCTTTGTGCACGTCCTTGTGGAGATCGGGCAGTTCTACTATACCAAGCAGCTGCTCCACAAGAAGCTCACAGATGCGAAGAAGACCTGTCTCGAAGCAAGCAGAGATGTCATGTCACCGCGGTTGTGGTCTACAGCTTTCAGCGCCCTTACAACTCGCGGGAGCGCGGCAGAGCGGGTCGTGGACATGTTCGACCGCATCCGCGGGCTGTCGCCACTCCTGCCGCTGCTTTCCGGCATGAACGAGGAACAAAAGCGACACGCGTTGTCTTCGCTGTCAAGCGTGCAGCTACTGCACCTCAACGTCTCGTCACACACGCCTTTTAATGACTCGCACAGCGTGAGCGTTGACTCCGTGAACATCTCTGCAAATTTTGAAATTGAGTACCAGCCTCTCAAAAGACTCGAGGCATCGCGGCGTTTGGCTGAACCACCTTATATCGAAGACGTTCTTCAGAACCGCTATGCGATCAGGAGCGACGCCACCTACCTTCGCCTGCTGAACGCGGTGGTATTTCCTGCGGCACTCGGGCGCCCTCCGTTCGTGTACTCGGGCCAAGTACCCGTCGAGTTCGACCTGGCCACAGCGGGCACAGTGCTGGCGAGAAGCGTGTTCCAGGCCGGCGTGCCGTCGGCTCGAAGTGCTGTCGCCTGGCGCACGGAGAACGCGGCGCACTTCGTGCACTGCGCAGAGCACGCCTCGCACCTGCACGGCCCCTTCAGAGAGCTGACGCCAAGTCAGGCGCTGGATCTGTTCGCGTGGACGCGGTCGCTCCAGGTCGCGCACTGGCTAATGATAGACCACTACGAGGCGCTCCGGAACACTACGATGTCCGAGTATGACCGGGACCTGGCGCAACGGACGTTTTTCCGGAGGTTCTGCTTGTCCACCTGCAACGCCGTCGGCAATAATGACAGTGGCGTTAACGCGAGATTACGCTGCCTGCTTCCCATATTAAGCATGCCGGAATTCTTTAGTTCCTTCAGCTGTGCTTTTCCGGAGGCTGAAAACTTACGACGTTGTCTTAATTTTGAACATCACTTGCATTTATAGCACGCCCGAACGCACTAGTGCGCCCGTACGGTGTTTTTGTTCTGCACTGAGTACTCTACAGGCTGAACCAGGAATGACGGGTTCACGGCACATTGCTGATTTCAAACTATTTGTTTTGTTTACCTGCATTGTTCCAAAGCAAAGCTTAGGCTTATAAGTTTCGCCTCTACTACGTTCCATTTGTCGACACGCGTAGTTATGCGCTATAGCCTCAAGACAAAGAAACGATAACAATGGCTGAACGCACGCCCGAACGTGCTTGCTTGCTTGCAGCTGCTTTGCAGCATAGCTCGGCCCCCCAGCACAGCAGCACGATGCTCTACCCATAGGTCGCAATAACTTTTTTTCATGGTATCTTATGCATAAAAATTTACGTGCATAAAGCATACGGGTTGATCATTTCTAAGTCCAGCGGAATTTTTAAATATAGCCCGTAGCACATAGCATATTTCTTATCCTTCATCTATAGGTTACGCGAAGAGGCGGACATAACACTAGAAATAGTAACACGTATATTCAACGAATGAACGAAAATGAGCTAATTAGCTTCTTAATTACTTACGCACATATTGCTATTTGTGAATTGTACGCGGTGAGTTTGCAAGACGTATTCAGTTGAAATGAATTTCGAGGATGGCAACAGTTTCGAGATATTTTCCAAAGTGTGGGAAGAAATAAATAGGCATTCTAGCTACTTTTGTGCTACAATACATAAAAGAGCGTTTTGTAAAGAAAGTAGGTGGAACAACAGCGAATTTTTACGCCGAGTTCCAGACTGGTTCCCAGACTGATGCCAGTCTGGAAATTCATTCCAAATGGATACGCCAAGCGAACTCACAAGCTACCAATCGTAACTCAATATGTCTGTCTATTTTCTTTCGATTTCTCGTGCAAGTAATGCCCGCCTCTTCGAATAATCCACACCAACACGTGTGCAACAAGTGGCTCGCCAAGCACGCAGACGGCGTGGATCTCATCCACACGACGCCCTCAGACGGTCTCAAAAACGCGCAACGTTTTCTCCTGGAACAAGATCGCGAAACAAACAATAATCAGTACGGCCTTTCATACAACTTCCCAGCTTGTCGCTGTGTTCGTGCCCTGCCTCGCGTTTCTGCCGTCATCGGCTGACAACTTAGACAGGAACTTGATCCAGACCGCCCGCAGCAACGTAGATGTGCTGCTTGTCGAGAACTGTACGTGAAGCGTTGCAGAGAGTTGTTCAGCTATCCATGCTTAGAGGAATCTCCACCTTATTCCACGTGAGCGTTGTGAGACATGACGGTGAAAACTCAACCTTGTACTTATCTCAAGCGGTGCTGCTAACCGAGAAGCTAAAAGAGATGTCTTTCTATATTCTTTCGATTTCTCGTGCAAGTAATGTCCGCCTCTCTGAATAATCCACTTCAAGGACTAGAATTATGTGCTCTTCAACGGACGATTTTTAAATATTCCATAAAACCTAGATATCACCCCGTATGCATAGGGACCAGAACAGCCATAGTCCTGACTGCTAGCACAAAACAACCACTTCGCCGTATAATTAAGGAAGGGAACAGCTCTCTAAAACAAGGTCAAGCACTTCATCAACAGGATATGTCAGTCCGGTGAGAAGACTCTTTGATCAGTTGAAATACTTTTGTGATTAGGCCACAATCGCACGAATACTTCTATCGTGCCAACGGGTACTAGCTCTTAGAGATGGTCGCCGAGTATTGATGATGACGACGACGATTGCCATACTACGGCGCATGTCCACCCTGTGATTGACCAAGAAGTAGGCTACACATTTAATGTTGAGAAGGAATTAAGAAATGCGGGTAAATGTAATATAGAGTTGGTCAAATTGCGTAGCACCATGCCCGCGAGCCATTTTCCTTTACGCCATAAGGACGCAAGAATAAAATGGGACAAGAAGCCAAGCCAACGCAGCCAGCGTTTCACTGAGCTCTGCTGGATGACTGCTTTCCTTGGCCTTGTTCCTGTGGTTGTCCACTGCTGTCGTGGGGAGTGCACCGAGTGTGTCGGTTCGTTCCGCCTTGCCAGCCTACCCAGGCGATGGTGAGGTTGAGCGTCGACGCGGTTTGATGATCTGTCCTTGCTTGTTAAAGAAGTTGGTGTTCCTGACCTGGCCTCGTCCTCGTTGACCGCTGATGGCACGTCGGCATAGGCGGAAAGTTTTCACTTTTCAGGAAGGGGTGGGGGGGGGCGACCATCCTTCAGAACCCTATTATATGTATGTGTGTGTGTGCGTGTGTGTGTGCGCGTGTGTGCGTGTGTGAGAGAGAGAATTTATACGAGGATTTAAAAGACCTTACAGTAGGAGACAGTTGAACTTCACAGCCTGAGTCCTCTCCCACCATCAAGAATTCGGCTTCTCTCTGTGGTGTAATCTTCCTTCATGTAATTGTATACTTCGTTAACACTAATACTGCTTCACCTTCCCGGCGAAACTGCAGCCTCTCTGTGTCTCTTTTTTTCTTTTTCTGTGAATCCGAGTATAAGCGCTCCTGCGCATGACTGCTGTTGATTCTGATTTCGAGTGAATCCCGCTTGGCCTCACTTTGGTTACTGAGTTAATTATAATGTGTCCCAACTATCATGCACCAAGACTTTACGAAAGAGCAGTTGGGTTGCTTGAAGAAAACCTAGTGCATATTGTTTCCAATACCATAGAGTATCCACCACTAATTATTTCGTTTCTAAAATTTAATTCGACAATTGCAATTATTTTTTTATTCGAGAAGTACTATCCTAATTATCAAAGTACCAATGAAGCATTTGTAAGCACCTCTAGGCCCCTCTGAATGACATCTAAGTGCTGTGTTTTCAGCGACGTACCAATTTTGTGCAATTTTTACCAACTGGCAAGCAAACCTCACGGAATATGAAGAATGCCATCTGACTGCGCTCCCACCGGCATTATAAAGCAGCGCCCTCAAATAAGCTGATTGAAAGCAACTGCATTGCCTGTCGCAAACCCGAAGAGATGGCGTCACTTTGATAATGGTACGGAAGGAGCACCAACAGCAGGTTGCCCCGGCCGACTGATTGGCAAGGGCCGACTGATCACATTGATAACAAAGGTCCTTGATAACGTGGTCGAAGCGCCGCTCTGACCACGCACGAAACGCGAAGCGCAATGTAATAGGCATATCATGTTTCAAAATCCCGGCTTTGCTTGCACCACATCGACAGAGTGCGCGCGCTGCTATATTTCGCGCCAGGAACTTACTTCGAACCAAAACCAAATGAAAGTGACAGTTTTAGTTTTCATGAAAGTGTATACGTGCTGCAAATACAGGCTCACAGCATAAAGTAAAAGCGAAATAAACAGCCCGTGAAGCGACCCCCCTGTCGAAAAAAGGCAAAGCCAATGCGTTCAAGGAAGTAAATAACCACTTCTAAATTAGCTGAATTGGCAATCGGGACGCCTGCACAAGAAACAAACAAAAGATACATCAGATTTCATTGTGCTCTTAATATGTAAGACTTCGTAAGCGTCGTTGAACACCAGTTGCTGCCTAGAGGACGTGTTCGAATAGGTGTCTCCTCCTGCAGCTGCGCAGTACTGAGTCCGCGTCATCACACTTTCAGTGGCTTTCTTGATGACCGACGCTCGAATTCTTCTGCAGACATCCATCATCCTTGTCTTGAGCTAATCGGACGTCCGTCTAGATCATGTAAGTACGATCTTTCACATAACGCAGAAGAAAGAAATCGAGCGGAGAAGGGTCAGGTGACCTAGCCGGCCAATTTAAAGGCCCGTGCCTTCCAATCAAACACGAGTGAAAAGTCCCATCAAGCTAGTTTCGTGCTCGGCTGCTGCTGTATGCTGGTGCTCCACCTTGCTGATAACGCAGAAGTGAAAGACGTGAGAGGGGTTTGCTGATAAACTCATCCTCCACTCTTTCAAGGATTTCGTCCACGTAACGCTGTCCAGTCAACGAGTGATCGAAGATGGGACTAATTACAGCACCGCCGTAAATTCCGCACCCCACATTGAACGACCACTGGTAATGGTACCGATCGCTCTTTAACGAATGTGCATTTTAGCCACTCCAATAGTGTGCATTATGCAAATTTACCTGGGTGTTTCTGTGAAAATTGGCTTCGTCTATGCACATGGCTTTGCTCAAAAAGTCCGGTGAATCATCGGCTTTCCTGAGGACCCAATTCGATAAATCTACACGATTCTACAGGTCCTATCTTCCAAGCATTAGTACTGGTTAAGGTGGCACAGGTGAAAGGCCGTCGTTTAGAATCCTCCAAACTGATGACTTGGAAATTGGTACCTGAGCGGCCCCGTCCCGCACGCTAGAGTAGGGGACTCAAAGCTGGGACTCAAAGATGGAGTCCTCCGCCGCTGTTTCTGGCAGCTGCCGGCTGGTCTTATGTTTTCATAATTTCTGATGATAGTCGATGCATTTGGTCTACCGCCACACTTTCATGACTGATATATATATATATATATTTACGGCCTTCCTTTTGTTGCCATTTGAAGCTCCCAAGGCAAAGATCATGTTTTCCTTCTGCTCATTATAGAAAAACATGGCGACTGGGACGAAACAAAACGCACATATAAACCTTTGCACTGACGTTGTGAATTCGCTTTTGTGGTTATAGGTATTGCGGCAAAAAGGGAAAACCATTCATGCACTTTGCCTACACTCTAAGTGCCCCTTCTGCCACACAACGATAATCGTCATCTGCCTTGATGCGTTTTCTTTGCACGCGCGTTATCAGCATGATAGCATTGCCGACAGGAAATGATATCTTTTCTGGTCTCAAATGTGTGCAGCGAATATATTTGCATGATCGACTCCGGGACTGTGGGACCGTTCATTTGCACTTGATGCTGAGTCCTTTACATGTATTCATAAACTGCAAATATGCACATCAGATCCCTACGAGCATTTTCGAAATTCAATTATTTTAGACACTAGGCACATATATGCAATACTGACATAATCTCAAATACCACTAAGCAGCTGGGACACATTTTTGTTGAGTATACTCGCAGGTAAAATAGGTAGATCATGTGGACAGCCCCAGCTCATTTTTCTTAATTCAGTGTGTACAAGGGGTATGCAAAAAGAACTTTCTTTCTCGCGCACCGATTATTTTGCTTTATAAGCAAAAGGACCCACCACGTTAGTGTAACATACGTTGAGTTAGAGGTACGCACCATGTCCAGAAATTTAGCCACTTTTATTTCAATTACAACATAAGTCACACTGGCAGCAGGAACTTCTGTTGTCATACTACTCGATGACTGCAGATCCATTGGGCTGCTTCTTGACGGTTCCGTCATTTCACAAAGGCATGTTCCGGAGTCTGTTTCACACGTGTCTTGCTGCTGCTCAAGAGCTCCGTCGCTGCAGTAGGAAAGCACATGTCCCTGTTGTGCTGACTGCTGAGAAGACTGTTGTGATTGCCATTGGTCTGTTTGGCGCCGCTTCCATCTGCATCGCATATGAATGAAACAGTAGGTGTGCCTATTTGTTGTGGGGATTAAATTACTCCCAATAATATGTTTGCAGAGGTAACGTTCCTGTGATTGGGTGCATATATTATTCTACAAGAGTGGTACCACTACAGGTTATGATACTTCCACACTTAGATACTTAGAAAGCATGGGCAAACAACGAACATAACGCGCACGTCTCGAGCGGCTGCTTTCCGATCTGCCGCTTCCCGACGCCCGCGACGACCGCGGCTTGGATTAAATACGGTCTGCTACCACACAAAAGTAGCGCGCGGCCCCTTTCGTTACCTGCACAACTAGTAATTTAAGTTGCAGCGTTTGGAAAAGGGAAATAATTCTCTTGAGCTCGTCCATGCCGATCGCGAGGGAAGGCACAGTGCAATCAAATAAATTCGGGGGTTCTAAGTGCCAAAACCATGCCAAATCCACGAAATCATTATGAGGCCCGCTGTAATGGGGAGCCTCAGGAATAATTTTAACCTCTGGAGGTTCTTTAACGTGCACAAAAATCAAAGCACACGGTAACAAGGGTGTTCTTGCATTTTGCCCCTATCGAAATGCGGCCGCCGTGGCTGGGAATCGAGCACGCTTCGTAGAGCTTAGCGGCGCAACACGCATGCATTTACCACTAACAAACGGCGGATGCCACCACAATTCAACAACGCGACACGACTAAACAAACGGCCGTGCACTAAAAACAGGCATATGACTATTCCGCTTTGAAGATATTACACGCGAATGCGAAAGTATGAGACTTACTTGACTCGGCGCAGTGCAGTTATCCATGATCGTCGTCTGTCCTTCTCGTACCACTTCCCAGGAAATCTGTAGAACTTCACAGGCGGCGTACGACCTTTCGTGTTTTCGAGGCTGCTGTGGCAATCAACAACACATCAGTATTGCGTGCCACCTTTCCTAGCTGATGAGGTCGCACTCGGCATCGCAAAAACCACGCGCACGAGCGCTCCCGCCGTACAGAACGCGGGCGAAACTTCCACAAACACCCTCGAAACTTCCATCGGTCCGCTAGGGGAGCATTCGGCGCTGATGCCGCGTGGGCAAACTTTATAGCGTCCTCGATCACCTGCACCGGTGCGCACCGGGGCGCCTTGGTGCGCACTTTCATGCTCGATCAACCGCACCGGTGCGCACCGACGATCCTCGATCACCGGAAGCGCACCCTGTTGGAGCGGTTTTCCGTTACCCCGTCTCGCACCGTGAAAATCGGCGGTGCGCCGGGGTGCAATCCCAGCAAGCACTGCGGGACGCGCGACGCGCGCGCGCACAGTCGGCTGTAGAACCATAGAGAAAGAAATTCAACATGGTAGAACCATGGTAGAACCGCAGACGCTCTGGCCCGATAGCTGCGGTTGCAACGAAGTTGACGGAGTTAGCTAGTGGAGATGTCGGCATTGAGAAAGGAAGCGCTAGTAGTTGCCGCAATCAATGAGCTTTCTTCAAGTTCTTCTGACAGCAAAGACGACGTACGTGCTGATCGACCTCGTCCAAAAACAATGTGGCGAAGAACGACCGAAAGTGTACAGGTTCGTTGAACGGGTCGTCAGGAACGGGTCGTCAGGATTAATTATAATATCCATTGGTGTTTGCTTGCAACCAGATATGTCGGAGCACGCCGTACGACAAGGTTCGAGCGCTTGCCACGGATGCTCAGCACCTGCAAACAATAAAATGTGCGAGCGCGCGTGTTCGTGCACGTTTTGCGCGCCAGGGGTAAAGTGGCGCTGCATGCAAGCACGCTGCACAGGGTGCAGTTTTGTCCACGATGTCGACCCTCCGCAGTGCGCCACCACCGCGGTGCAAAGCGCACCTTTTTGGTTTCGGGGCAATCCCGGGGCAAGGTGATCGAGGACGCTATAAATGACACGGCACAGCTCCTCATTTTCTGACGCCAGCTGTGGCTTCCTGGCGGTGGCAACAAGTGTAATTCTCAGAAACTTTAAGAAGGGAACGCGGCATCACGTTTTGCTGTACAGCCAGTGATGCCACGGCTGCTGATTTATCAGTAGATCTACTGATTTTTTTAATTTTCTGCTGATTCAGTGATAAAGCGCTTGAATCTACTGATTTTCTTGCTTTTCTACTGAAACGAAAGCAAAAGCTGCTACTTTTCAATAAAGAGTTTATATTAATGTAATGCCACCTAGCGAGCAAAAAAAAAACGCGGCTAGCTTTGAGGTTAAGGTACATTCTTGCGTTTCCAGACTCTCAAACGTGGCGCTACCTCTGTCTTTTAGCAAAGTGCGGAACAGGTGAAGCGGCGAATTTGTGAAAGTGGTTGCACTATACCGTACTCCACAACTATGAAACCAGAACAATGAAATCAAAACTATCGAACCAGAACCAATGACTCTTTTCATGCGGCGCTTCGAGCGCCTACTCTGTTCTACAGGAGAATATGACCTCACTTACTTACTAGTTCTGAATAGCGCAGTCAAGTTGTCGGTTGCTGCGTGTGTACTGCAGTACATACCGCATGTGGCAGATCACGTCACCCATTGCTTTGCATCAAGTTCAGCGTGCGCACTTCATTACAAGCTCACCAGGTAAGTCATATCTGTATGTCTTGAGTTCTCAATATGTTAGGACTAACAATTTAGTGATTCACCCGTCGTGGTTATAAGTGGCTTTGGCGTTGCGCTGAAAAGTGCGTGATTTCGAAACCATATCCCAGCAGCGGCGGCCGCCATTCGATGGGGGCGAAATACAAAAATGCTTGTGTACCGTGCATTTGGTGCACGTTCAAGGACAGCAGGTGGTTGAAATTAACCCGCAGTCCCCTACTACGACATACCTTATAATCATATCGTGGTTTGGACATGCCAAACTTCAGGAATGTTACTGTAGTGCTTTATTCCCGGTTATCTCGGCGCCAGATTTTGGGCCGACGCGAAAAACAAAACGGCACGAATTATAAGCGTTGACCAGCTGCATAGGACTGGTACTGCCTGCGCATTGCTGATGAATGACGTGCTGCGCTTTCAGTTATCATGCTTCAACCGTAAAGAAAGCATATGTATTTAAGAATAAGAAATTATGTTGTTCACTCGGCCGACATTGTTTTAGCTTCTATGAAGTGCGGTGACGCCAGTAGACATAGTGGAATGGCGCAGCTGGTGAATGAATTCGACGATCGCGCTTGCTGGGCCGCCGAGCTCTCTTCACTTTTTCTTCCTAGTACAAGTTAAATTGCTTACAGTTTATTGTTCAACTTCGTCAACGTGTCTAACTGCCTTCACACAATCATAAGTACACGACACCGCGTGGTGACATTGCTTGTGGCAGTAGGCAGTCATGCTTATGCCATTTATTTGCTCCTCATTAAGTGCATTGGTGCTTGCATTACAGGTGTATTGGAAGCTTCACCATAATGGCAACTTGCAGTGACACTGGTTCAGAGTCTCCAGACCGACAGAAGAGCAGTCCAAAACCGAAGAAAAGAAAATACCAGCAAAAGTACAAGCAAGCTTGGGAGCATGAGAAAGCGTTTCAAAGTTGGCTGCAACAAAGCAAGAAGGGCAACCGTTATGCGTACTGCAAAACATGCGACATGAACCTAATTGCCGGCAAGGAACTGTTGGAACGGCACATGAAATCTGCGAAACATGAAGAAAATGCCAGAAAGCTTAGCAAGCAATGCCTAGCATTGCTATCTCTTCACAGGTTAAAGAAGCTGAAGTAAGAATGGCTATGTTTGTCGCCGAGCACAACCTGCCCTTTACGGTCATGGACCATCTGCCAAAGCTCGTGAAAAAAATTTGCCCGGACTCGGATATTGCAAAGCAGATTGCCTGCAGTAGAACAAAAACATCAGTGATAACGAAGGTTGTGACAGGCGAGGAGAGCAAATCGCGGCTGTGGAGGCTACTTCGAGAAAAGAAATTTTCAGTCATGGTTGACGAGTCAACGGACGTCAGCTGCCACAAGCACTTGTGTGTTGTTACAAGGGTTTTCGAAAAAGATAAAGTGACTGATGCTTTCTTTGATCTCATCCCTGTGACGGATGTGAGTGCCACTGGCCTTTATAGTGCCCTTACTGGTACTTTTCAGAGAGCGCGTGTTCCTTATAAAGACAATCTAGTTGGCTTTGCTGCAGACGGCGCAAGTGTCATGATGGGTAGTAAACATTCTGTGATGGTACTGCTGAAGAAGGAGATTCCCGGCTTGTTCATTCTTAAGTGCACGTGTCATTCCTTTCACTTGTGCGCATCGTACGCTTGCTCGAAACTTCCACGTGTTGTTGAAGATCTCGTACGGGACGTCTACAGTTACTTCAACTCAAGTCCTAAAAGAGGGGGCACGTTGAAGAAATTTCAGGCTCTTCTTGAACTGAAACCGCACAAGCTTCTTCATCCAAGTCAAACAAGGTGGCTCTCATTGCTTGCTGCAGTCGACCGCTTTCTAGAGCAGTATGATGCCCTAGAGGCATATTTTGCATCTGCGGTTTCTACAGACAGGCTTTTGGCATCGGAAACAATCTACCAGAGACTGCAAGATCCTCTGAACAAGTTGTTTTTGATGTTCCTCAGCTTCGTTCTACCTCTCTTTAACAATTTGAACAAGCAAATGCAAAGTGATCCTCCACAGTTGCACAAGCTCTTGAGAAGTGCGGATGCCTGCGTGAGGACAATTATGGATTGTTATCTCAAGCGGTCCTGCACACAGGGAGTTGAGGTGGCAAAAGTTGAATTCAAGAACCCCGAATGTTTTGTGTCTTTGGAAGACATGTACGTCGGCGGTCAAGCAACTGCATTATTGTCATCCAGAGAATGTTCAGTTACCACTGAGCAACGTCAGTTCTTCCGCTTAAGGTGCCTTGATTTTTTCATTGAGAGTGTCGACCAAGTTCTGAAGCGTATCCCCTTTCAAGAGCCGGTTTTAAAACATCTGGAACTCCTAGATCCTACTGTGTCCATGACGGGGAAGGCAGCGTCTCTTGCACCATTGGCACAAGCCTTTCCGAATTTAGTCTCCGGCAAAGCCTTGCAATCTTTGGATACCGAATGGCGATATTTAAGGAACGCTGATATCCCGACAAGCGAAGATACCTCGTTGCACGAGTTCTGGGCAGTCGTGTTTACTCAGAAACATTGTGATGGAAGCGCCGCTTTTTCTGCATTGACCGAGTTTGTGACAGCTATGCTGTGCTTGCCACATTCTAGTGCAGCAGTTGAGCGGGTATTTTCGGCTGTAAACAACCTGAAGACAAAACTGCGGAACAAGCTTAGTACGGAGACTATCTGTGGCCTTCTTCACACGAAACGCCTCATGACGTCTTCAGCATGTTACAGCTTCAACATTGACAGGCCACTGATAAGGAGAATGGACGACTGGCACAAGGATAATCATGAGTGCAATTAATGCGGCTTTGCTGGCGCAGCCGCTTGTGGAATTTCACAGCATATCTAGTCATATACATGGCCATTTTGAAGTTGCCTGTTCATGCGCAATAAAGTTTATTTGCGTAAGCTATAAAGGGCTCATGTTTTCTTATTTCTGGATCATCACGATCAACCTATTTTTATGTCCTCTGCTGCACGGAGGCCTCTCCCAGCGATCTCCAACTACGCGTCTGGAAGATACTATACTCTAAAGCTTTCAGGTACTAACTGCCATCTGACGCCTTTGAATAGATCATCGGAGGGCTTCACTGTTTTTAAATTCGTGCTTGACAATGGGTCTCTGGATCCCCGGGTTTTTCGAAAGTATCGCCAAGAATCTCGGGGTCAATTTTTGTACCATTTATTAGAAGCTACAATACTACAACAGAGTACCAGTATAAGTGCTGAATTCATGGGCTCATAAACTGAGTGCAAAAACTGAAACAAAAATCTACTGATTTCTACTGATTTCTCGTGAAAAAATCTACTACTATTTTTTTATGTCTCGTGGCAACATTGTGTACAGCAGTCTCACGACATTACGTGCCATTTAGCGCATGAACTCCCGGCTTATGCGCAGTCTGCTACACGAGTAGACGTTAGGACGCACCGGTGCTCTTTCAGCGCCCAAACGTTCCCATTATATGGTGGCAAGCACTGCTTTCAAATATCGACTTTCACATAAGCGAACGTAACGGCGACAGAACATTTTTTCACGCATTGGATTTCAACTGGCGCCCGCTCTCGTATCGGCGCAGCAGACGACGCGCGAGCGCATTGAACAGCAATTGCCGCGAACGACAGACTCATGCCTCTAAAATAGGCTGGTTGCCCAGAGTGACAAGTGCTTCAGGGTTTGTGTTTACAAAAGTCTTGGTTGTACTTGAAACAATGCGAATACAGTCGAAAGTTCAACCATTTAACAGCTGCGAATACAGTCGCGCCCTGCGTTCCCGTGAGCGACGATGATCCTACTCCGGCGGCGGCGCGTGGCGGCGAAAAGCCGTACTAGAGCCGACGGCCGGTTCCTTTGGTTCTCCGCTCCATTTCCCAGGCTTACTTACATTATTATTCCTATGAAAAATTATGCGGCATCTACAGTTCTTATTTTATAGGTCACAATGGAATAGAAACAAAAGTAGCGTTGCTACCGCGTTGTTTTAGGACAAATTATAGAGAGTTTTTCTATATATCTATGGCTATTTTCTACGCGCCGCAGCACCCTTGCCGATCATCACGACGTGAGGAGCTTTAGGACTCCAACGCGCCGTGTTTAGTACTGCATGGAGTTTCGGTAATTGTCAGTCGTGATGTCCAAGCGGCCTTTATACTGGGTGCGCTGCTGTGTACCCGGCTGCAACAAAGGAGCACTGCAGAGGGAGCAAGGACGGCCTCTGTCCGTGTTCCGAGCCCCTCGAAATGATGCGGCCAGGGAGGTGTGGGAGCAGCGGCTCGAGCTGGCACCTGGGTCGCTGCGGCCTGACAGCCAGCTGTGCGAGCTGCACTTTGATCCCGGCCAGATCTGTCGTGACTACGTGCATCTCATTGGCGGAAAAGAGGTGAGAGGAGAGAGATTATCACCCGCATCACATTGCGCACTTTCGATCGCGATCGAAATCCTGTATCGCGATAGAGATTTTCAATCCCGATCGTACTCCATCGCCATTGGCTTCCTTGCGCAAACTTCTTTAGGGAGCTAGGAAGTGGCCGTGCGACACGCGCCTACGAATTTGTCATAACGCAATTGTATCGTCACATTTCACTACGGCTACAAAATACCACCGTTTCTTTCTTTATTTTTCTTTTTTGTATAGACGTTGGATGTGTACAAAGATAGGAGAACGCTTAAAATCAGTATTCATTTTCTATAGTAGCGCTCATAGAAGCACAGTGGACGAGAGAGAGCACAATTAACACAAGCATTATCCTTGCGCTGGCATTAGGAGTCACCTTCAAAAAGAATGAAAAATGTGGAGTACACATATTGCAAGAACTTGCGGTCATGAAATATTTTAGTTCCCAGTCAAACGGGCGCATTTAGAAATTATAAACCATCATACACCATTGCGGCTGCTACATTTCGAGGGGGGTGAAATGCAAGAACGATCGTGTACTTAGATTTAGGTGCACGTTAAAAAATCCCAAAGTAATCAGAATTAATCTGGAATTACCCATTCCAACATGCCTCATAATCAGACTGTGGTTTTGACATGTAATGTCCCCCCCAAAATGATTTTTTTTCTTTTTATTTGCATACATCATTCCCTCCTCGTTCAGGAACTTCATGCAAAAACTGTCTGCGAGATCAACTGCAGCATGGTTTTATAAAAAGGTTAGAAGATGTACATATGTCATGTTGCCATCAAATGTACAACACTTTCTTAGCTTTCACCAATGGTGGTGGCAGCACTAATTACTTTCTTCTTAAAATTCATCACGTGATGTGTGCATGTGGTGCGGTGGTTGGGGATACACATGTTGCTGGATTGCCCCCTTTATGCCCAGCATAGGCAGCAGCTACATTACCAACTTCTGCCTCTGGGCAACCACCTATTGGACAACACTTGTATGGATCATGACCAGTTACTGGCCTTGAAAAGGCTGCTTTCATTGCAGTGCAAGGCTTCTTTATTAGCACAGATGTTTTTATATAGAGAGTCATATTCATTGTTCTCATTTTGTTTCCTTCCCTTTCTCTCTTACAAATATGTTCACTTCTGCTTAAATGTCCCATTTATAATTTTTAAGCAAATTTCTTTCCAATCAGTGAAATGAAGTAGTCAGAAACATGCTTCTTCCAACCTCTCCACTTACACCCCAATTTATCCTGCCTTATCCATGTACAACACTAGCACATTGGCCTTCTCATATGACATGCTGAACCAAGCTAAAGCATAGCCTGTCTAGCCACAAGTAAATGGAAGCAGGTAATGTTGCATTCGTTACAGTGCCTTGTGAAAACATTTGTGAAGTCACAGGACTTATGTGTAGTCGACATTGATTTAATCTTGCATTTTGTATGGAGTCTGGACATATTATTTACCTAGGTGAGGATCCCACGTGGCAGGGCAGCATTGCTACCCGACTCTGTACCACTGGCACCTCGCAAACACCCTCACTGTGAAGAGTTCCCTGATCCCAAGAGAGTCCAGCTAGGCGATGACCCAAACCCCATGGATGAGGATGTGGACAAGCTTTTAGCCCTTCGCCTGCCCTCCAAATACTGGTCCTGCCTGCGCTGCCATAACCTCGAAGGAGCTGTGTTTGTCACGTCATCTTTTAATCCTGCCACGGCCAACCTGGTCACCGAGAAGATGGTGGTTGTGCAGTGGGCTGCTGGCGAAAAGCAAGAAGCAGTGGTGTGCGAGACATTGGTACGGGGACGTCGCTTGGGGGACGTGGTTGTGGGTGACCTGTGTGCTGTCCAACACGCACTTTGTGAGGTGGATGCATTGCATCTCTGTGCAGGCGTGGGTAGCGTCGAGTATGTGCTGGAGCAGCTGGGTGGTTGTCTGACGGCCCACCTAGAGCGCAGCCTAGTAGTGCACGGAGGCACCTACTTCAGCAGTGCCTGTGTGGCCACTGTGGAAGCCGTGGGTATGTGTACATGCTGACAGGCCATTTGCCATACAAACACCTTTATAACGAAGTGCTCGGGAATTCTGAAATGCTTAATATACAGGGCCCTTTGTTGTAAAGATGGTGCACTGTACTGCTTCTAGTAGAGCCAATTAAGGAAGGTCAGCAGAAGAAAACATCTTTTTTAACAGGATTTCAAGTTGAACTTAGTGAGAAAAAGCCACTAATCATCTTGCGCACACTTTGTCCGGCGTAAGGTGTGACCACAGCCAAGCTTATGGCATCGAGGTTCATGGCATGCTAGTCATGCTTTTATCTATGTGTTCAGCCTGCTGGCTTCTTCCCCCTTTTTTTTTCATCAAGTTTGAGATGGAGGGCGAGACTTTCATAGCTACCATAGAGTCCGGACCCTCCTGCACAGTGTCTGTTGTTGTACCGACCAGCACCATGCGCAGGCAGCGCTGCTCGATGTGTTCATTATAAAGCAACTGAATTTCTTCATTCTACAGGCGAATTCAAGAAATTTACACTTCTTGCATATTCAGAATCATAAAAAGCATACAGCTGTAGAATAGATTAAGAATTTTTAATTCTTTAGTGAGTTCTGTCAAGTTTGCAGACCACAAGAACTCACTACAGGAACATCAAAGATCTCTAACCACATCATTGATTGGGATGCTGCAAGCATAATCATGACAGAGAAGCACCTGTACTGAAGACTACTCCTAGAATCTTTACATATTCAAAGGACTAGAAATGCGGTTAACCGGACACTGGGTAATCTCCCTGCGATATACACGCGCACTCTGTGCCACCTAACACATAATTAATCGCCCCCTCTTGCGCTCATCTTTATTGTGAAAACAAGGGAACCATAGCGGTCTTGAAACGTAATTATCTGTTTTATTTCCCTTTGAACTTTAGGCAAGTGCCAGTTTATTTGGCAAAAGAGCATCAAATATGATAACAATTATTTCATTTCGGGCAGGCTTGAAAAGCACCTATCCAGCCACTTGAAAATAATGCCTGGTGCAAAACATTGTGCAAAACGAAAGTGAACCCGCTACACACAACGACATGCTGACACCAAGCAAGAATAGCCAATCGTCTGCCTTCACACGGTTCTTACTAAAACATTTTGCACATGTTACTCAAACTTGCACCACTATTCTAATCGGAAGTGCTTCAACATGTATGCAACACATTTTAAATATCAGAACTTTCGTCATTGTTTTTACCTGAATTGGTTAAAGGGGTATAAACATGGCGAGACTGATTAAATAATTGCTTAGCTGAAATTGACGCAAATTTGTATACAGGCAGCCTAAAAGCAAAGAATTTTTTTTGGACGACCAGAAATTACCGAGCTCTACCCAGTGCGTTTATTCAGTAGCTGGTGCCTGTGTGCAACAACTGCAGCTCTTTGCAGGATTATTTGGAAGAGTCCTCACATGGCATTAATCTCTGTTGCTCAAGTTCCTGGCCGATGTTATTCCTTGTATTTGGGCAGAAACAAATATCAAATTTCAAAGAGGTAATTCCTGAATCAAATAGCAAGGACTATTCGATTCGTATTAGAATATTTGTAGACCGTTATTAAAAATATTTTTTTTAATTTTACATTTTCTGTGAATTATGTGGAAAATTCTATTATCTTGTGTCTAAATGCATTTAGCATGAAAAATCTCTTGCTTTTATTCTCGCTTTAAAAATTTGTGCCTCTGATGTTTACAGCTGCATCCTGTGGTCCTTGTAAGCTGGCCAGGAAGGCTGTTTTGACAAAGAAGTCGGCGCTGCTCAGGAAAAATTTTCTCGTGTCATATGTGGACAGCTCTGTAGGCACCAAGTAAAACAGAAATGAGAAACTGTTGAGGCCATGCCTGCAGCAGCAAAGTCATGGGCAAGACCTGCCTCATGGTTGCCCTTGCTTGTCATTCTCTGTGCCCAACTTGAGTGGACTACGAAATCATCAACAAGAGTGCTCAATTTCAGTCTCCATTTTCTGTGCTTTGTAAAAAAAGATAAAATTGAGTGTTTTTTGAGATTGAGCGTGTTGTTTCTTATATGTCGACAAAATACAGAATTGTTTTGCTGTAGTGGTCCTCTGTGAGGACCACAGATGTCATTACAGTGCATCGCAAAAGGCACTTGCCAAGTTAGTTTCATTACTGAATAGAGTATTTAGGAACACTAAGAATGTGTTTAGATAGCACTGAAAGAAAACTAGTAGTAAACTGTTTTAACTATGTTCCTGCCTATTCAGTTGCATGTGGAAAACAGAAGTGCTCTTCTTATAGTTGGTAACCACTGGACCAAGCTGAAGTTTTGTCACCTTTAACAGAACAGATTAAATTCTAATGACTTCTAGGGGCAAATCTTTTCTTTAGGTTCTCAACTGCTCTATAAAAATATCTGGAATTGGAAAATTGCCAGAAAATAAAAGAATAAGCTAGCAACTCTAATTCTGCAGTAAAAAATAGCTAATAATGTTCTGGAACTTGCATGTATTTGCACGTCTAAATCAGGTGAAATTTATATATCGTGCACTGCCTGAATTAAACCAATATTTTGTGAATACCACTACAGAACAGCTTTGGTGAAGATGTGATTGCACACAAACTATAAACTAATACATTATACTTTTCCAGTTTAGACCTAACAGATGGGGTTTACAGTACTGCAACATCCATATTTAGAGCCATCCAGTCTATTGCAAATGCATGCGCATGTGAATGCCCTGTGCTTGATCTCGAGAGAAAAATGATGAGCACATCAATGGCATGTGGAAATTTATCTAACACCCGTATCTCACCCACCTGTCCAGCTTTCTTTACCACAGTGGGGGCTTAACTGTTCCACACCAGGTAACTGCTTAACTAAAGAGGAATACTGAATCAATTCATATTGTTAAAGTACTTCTGAAGGACTACACTTTCATTAATGTTGCAGTACTAATAGGCCGATTATTGAAGAAAAAATGACGTCAGAGTTTCATTTTTGAATTTCGCACCAAATCCTCATGGGCCAGTACATCAGTGTGATGTCACAGATTGCAAGGTATTTTCATGCATTTCCCATCATCGTTCAGTAAAAGATTTTGAAATTTCCTAAGTTCCAATCTTGGGCTCCTTTACAACACAATTTGGTAAATTTTCACTGATAAAAGTTCCAACTAGGTCTCAACAGATGGTGTAAAAATCCACGATGTCATGGCGAGCTGTGGCAGGAATTTCAAGGCGGTGTCACCATCCACCTTTCGTTCTTGTGCCTTTCTGGCGTCTTCTCACTGTAAGAGTTTCTATTTTGGAATTGTGAGACAATGATTTACTAACACAGCTGACATAATATTTCTCCTTAGTGGTTCTTTAAAATTAAGTGATAGATTTTATTGCCCCAAAGGTGGCACTGGGGCTATGAGATTCTGTAGTTATAGGGCCCCTCACCAGGTCCAAATGTAAGCTTTGGTTATACACTGGAAGTTGTAAAACACTATTTAGGAATTTTTTTTACTAAAATCATTTTTGAAATGGTTTGTTATTGGAGAACATAGAAGTAACTGAATGCCCCATTGCCATACTGCCAGGAGGCAAACACAACTGCGAACAGAGACGCTCTCTCTCTTTGCCTTGACTAGCCTCCATATGCGGCATTTCTTTCCTGCCTTCTTCTATACCAGTGCCGAAGGACTATGTCCTATGCCGAGCCTCACCTCCCCTTTTTTTTACTGTCTTCCTTTCATTTTTTGCTCTGTAGTGTAATTCTAGTTGAGGCGTGTGTGTACCACACCGGATTAATAGTCAAAGCCACGTTGTAGTGAGTGTAACGACATTGCTAGCAGTGTGTTTTAAGTAGAGGTATTTGTGCATGTGACCTTGACTCTCTAGCTGACGCGGAGCGTCCCAGTAAGGGAATGCATGCCATTTGCTTTAAAATTTCAGCAGCTTTTAGAGTATGCAATGCTGTAATACTTTTCAGATCATCAGTGCGTTATGTATACTCTGTGCTTCTCCGTTTAATATGGCCAAATCTGGCGAGGGGCCCTTTAAGGGCTCCGAGGTTTCTTAGCATGCCCCAAACACTCGATACATGTGTGTTATTGCATCTCACTCCCCATTTCATTAATTAATTCACCCCCATTGAAATGTGGCTGCTGCAGCCATGAATCAAATTCACGAGCTCATAAGAATGCCGTGACTGAGCCACTGCTGTGGTTGAGACTATGAATGACAGCACACCTACTTTAGTATTTGGTTGCCAAGTATTTGCTCATTTTGGTTTTGCCCTTGCACCGGACCAGTGGCGTAGCCAGAAATTTCGCTTGAGGAGGGGGGCTCACGTTGCAGCTCGGCCTCCTCGTATAAAATTTGTTGAGGGATCAACTACATGAATAATAAGTGCATTGCCATTGCCAAATATGCTGCTAACGAATTTGAACACTACGCACTGTGAAGACAAGTAAAATGTGTATTTTTTCATGAAAGAATATACTTGCATCAGTGCGTGCCGCTGATATGATAAATGTAAAGGCAATGAAATGAACAAGTTGAGGGCAAATATTTTAATTAAACTTTGTCATTCAAGAATCTTGTTTACACTTCTGCACAGATGCAGCGGCCAGGGAAAAATCTCAATGACGCTGTTCTTTGTTACAATGTATTGTGCAGGAGCGGCTGTCACCGGTCGTGTATAGTGAGTCAGCCTGGCTATGCCCACTGCAGGGCAAAGGCCTCTCCCATACATCTCCAACTACCCCAATCATGTGCTAATTATGGCCATGTTGTCCCTGCAAACTTCTTAATCTCATTCGCCGACCTAACTTTCTGCCGCCCCCTGCTATGCTTCCCTTCTCTTGGAATCCAGTCCATAACCCTTAATGACCATCGGTTATCTTCCCTCATTACATGCCCTGCCCATTTCTTTTTCTTGATTTCAACCAAGATGTCATTAACTCGCATTTGTTCCCTCACACAATCTGCTCTCTTCTTATCCCCTTAACGTTACACCCATCATTCATCTTTCCATAGCTCGTTGCGTCGTGCTCAATTTAAATAGGACCCTTTTCGTAAGCCTCCAGGTTTCTGCCCCGTAGGTGAGTACTGGTAAGACACAGCTGTTATACACTTTTCTCTTGAGGGATAATGGCAACCTGCTGTTCATGATTTGAGAATGCCTGCCAAACGCACCCCAGCCCATTCTTATTCATCTGATTATTTCAGTCTCATGATCCGGATCCGCGGTCACCATCTTCTCTAAGTAGATGTCACTTCCAGTGCCTCGCTACCTATCGTAAACTGCTGTTCTCTTCCGATACTGTTAAACATTACTTTAGTTTTCTGCAGATTAACTTTTAGACCCACCCTTCTGCTTTGCCTGTCCAGCAGAAGGGTGGGTCTTGTGAGTAAATGCACTGAAATTATAATCAGAAGAGAGAGCACATATAAAAAGCAGGATTTCTGCAAAATGTTCGAGGGCGAGTCAAATGAAAGTGAGCCGATGCAAATATATGACAAACGGTGTACTTTATTGAAAAGATGTCTCCATGAGCATGTAGACATTTGTCCCACTGACTAACGAGTCGTGTGATTCACGTCTTTGAGAACTCCTTGGGTTGCTGCTTCAAAAAGTTTATAACTGACCCTTTCACATCTTCGTCTGAAACGAAGCTGGTTCCCTTGAGCAGTTCTTTTTTTTTTTTTAATTGCCCCAAAATGTGGAAGTCGCAAGGCGACAGGTCTGAGCTGTATGGCGGATGTTGCAGCATTTTCCATTTCAACTTTGCTCGTTTTCTATTAACCACATCAGTGACATAGTGACGGGCATTGTCGTGGAGCAATATGACCCCATTCGCCAAATTTTTATGTTGTTTGTTTTTGATTGCAACATGCAGCCGACCCAGCATTTCACAATATCGGAAACGATTGATAGATTCTCCAGGTTTAGCAAATTCTATCAGTAATGGCCGACGTTCAACAAAATACCTATCAGAAATTGATGTTCAATGCACACTGCAGCCATATGGGAACTAATTTCTTTTTGGGAAACACCTTCAGCTGTCAAAAAACCCATGACATCACGCTGTTCACCGTTTGGAGCGTCCATTATGTCACACAACTATGTTTAACGCAGTGTATGGGAGCATTAAAGAACATTTATCCTCACACCTGCGTGTCACTTTTGTAAATGAGAGGTCTCTGTATGCTATGCGCATGCCTCACAGATAATGAACAGAACCATTATTGCGTGGGAAGGATAGGCTGACTTTCATTTCACTCGCCCCCATACATTAGAAATGTGAAGATACAATGGAAAATACAAATGCGAAGATACAGCTTGATAAAGGGCAAAAAAAGTGTCACTGGAAACAAAGCTCACTGTACTTATACACAAAACTTAGCAACAAGATATTTCAATACGCATAAATGTATCCAACAAATCTATGTATGTAAGAAAAAGTCACTGTGTATAATGCGCCAAACAAGGCAAATAAACATGTTGCCCAATCACACATTCACAGATCACAGAATCCTAAGGCCCCCGACTCGCTCTACTATCCCCGACATATCGCGCGCGATGGAAGGCGGCGCGCATCCTCTCTGCTTTTCTCCCTTGCACACACAAGATTATCAGCCACCATCAACCACAAGGCCACCATCGTCGGCTCACCTATGCCCCCCCCCCCCCCCCCCCACTACGCTTTCACTCGCACATACAGTATACGGCGCTATTGCCTTTGGACTTCATGCGGAACATGAGGGTGACATTGAGGCAAGATCGGCCTTCTCTTCCTCTGATGCAGCACGGCTTGCCTACTCACAACCTGACACCTACTCTATGATCAAGGCACTCATGCAGGACCTTACAAAGGCATACAGAGCCCACGATGACAACATCCACAGATGCCTACATATGATCGACCCAAAGGGTAAATTCTGTTTGCCCCCGAACGTTACACAGGGCAAAACGTCACTGCTACACAGGATTCGGCTGAGCGTTGCTTTCACCTGTCGCTACGTGCAGCTCGTCGGCCAGTCGAACAGCCCTGATTGTGAACACTGGCAGATGCCTGAAACACTGGAACACATACTGTGCGACTGCCCAGCATATGCTGGAGCGAAGGACATTGGAAAGTTTCCTAGCCAGTGTTGGCAGGCAACCTCTGTCAGAGGAAGCTATCCTCGGCTCATGGCCCAACAATGCAACTTCAATGCGTGCAACTCAAGTGTTGTTGAAGTTTCTGCAGGACACCAAGCTCGACGAGCGGCTCTAGCAAGGCAACTGTCTCGTATATATAAGCACTCGCCACTTCTCTTTTCATCATCATCCATCCCAGTACTTTCACTCCCCTTCCCTCTTCCCCAATGCAGAGTAGCAGTCTAGAGCGCACTAGCTCAGGTCGACCGCTCTGTCTTTCCTGTCAATAAATTCTATACTATGCTGTATATATATATATATGAGGGTGATGGCAGGAACTTTGCCTAAGTGTCCATTGATTGCTATCGCAATAATATGTTAAGAGTATCCGGCAACTGAAGCGTCCCGCGGCTCATCGCTTTACGCAAAACAAGTAACAAAATCGAACTTGCACCAATCGATAATTTGCTGCGCGCAACAATGTCTTTTTTTTTTTTCATTTTGTGGGGCGGTGGCACCGGAATGAAAAAACCTGAAGGAAAGCATGTTGGTCGCAATCGCATGCCTACTTTGGGTGCCTAATGTGACTACTGAAGGAATACCAAAGAAAACGTGAGACACTTGGTCTGCAGAGGACCATACCCATACTGCTCGGTATCCTACACTGGCGAGACGAAACTTTCCGGAGAGATTGCACTCCATTGAGCATGTTGCAATCTGTCGAGTCCCCACAGTGATGGCAGCGAGCGACCATTGTTTCTTTTTCTTGTCTGCTAGCCGGAAAACTTTGAAAACTCGGCCAGGCAAAAACAAACGCGCACCAATGTGGCCACGCTGTAGTCGGGGCAACATGAGAATAACGTATGTGCTCTGGCTGGCTCTGGCAGCCCGCCGGTATTGATAACCAGAAAATTAGAAAGCGCAATGTGTCCTCTCGAATAAAAGTCAAACTACAAAAAAATAATATGAATGTAGTTACCTTTGCTGGCTTAGTGTATTGACATGAATGGTTTGCGCATGTGAAAAATACGTGGGTATTCTTTTCTGTGACTTGACGGCACAAATGAACCACCACCACCACACTTCGTCTAATCAGACCTCGCTGCGTACTTTGTCAACTTGTCTGATAGCGTGTTGATTTGGCTTGTGTCGTTGTATGGCCCTATGCACAACTTTAGAAAAATTCAATGCACCTTTGGCGTGAAATGTTTACAGCAACATTAAACCCTCCAAAGTTCCGGAAACTAAAATATAAAGCACGACTTTGGAGATGTCAATGCACCTTTTACATCAAAAGTTTATGAGAACTTTATACCCATTAAGTTTCAGAATTTAAATACATGCACTCCGTAGATTCCGCGCCCTCCGCGAGATGTTGCGACAAGCCTGCTCGCCATCAAAACGCCCTTGAAATTTTGTGCTTTGATGGGCCTCCTTGTGTTATGTGACTCCAGGCGCATGGGCATTGCCACGAAATCCAGCCCGAGTTTGCAATATTCGAGCTGAAATGTCCTTTTTTTCGAGCACGTAAAAGACATTCTAGACAAAATCCAGAATGATTTCTAGCACTTGGGGTTGTTTTGGTCGGCGGTACACGACAGCATGAAAAAATTAGAGGGGGGGAGGGCTGAAGCCCCATAAGCCCCCTCCTCCCCCGCTGCGCCCCTGCACCAGGCATAACTGCTCACCGACAAAAGTGAAAGATGACGGTGGGCATGACACAAACAATCCCCTAGCCGAGCCTGTGACCAATTGACCCTCCTAACAAAGCCATGTAATTAATCTTCATGTACCGGAATAGCAGACGCCAGAAGTATATATGCAGCAGCACCATCACTGAATGAAAGGGTGCTGCTGCAAATAGACGCTTGGGAAAGTATGGCCCTCACTATATTGCGAAAAAAAGTGGAATCCTCATAATGATCTGGCACTGCTTTGCCAAGTTCTTCCACTTAACCCTTCCTGCTTACCTAGTGGCTCTTTCCTTATAGTGTTTCTCTTTCCGATTGCTACCCCTTTCTCACTTAAGCCTATGAACAATCCTTCAACAGGTTATTTGTTTATTCAAAACTTTCCACAGTGGCTTGGGGGACAACGACGATCTGTTGCTGAGCAGCAAGAGGTTGTGGCTTCAATTTCTAGCCACAGAGGCCACATTCCAATGGGGGCAGAAAACGCGAAAGCGCTCGTCTAACCACTCTTGGGGCACACAATAAAGAACCCCAATGATTTTAAAATAATCTGGAGCCCCCCACTATTGCATTTCTTACAGCCTGCAATGCAAGTTGCTTTCAGAAATAAAATGCCACAGTTAAATTTCTGAGTTTCACACATATTCAAATAAAATAATTGGAGTTGACCCTGACTTTTCTGCAGCACTGTTGTTACTGACATGCCTTACATTTTAGCAACACTTCCTTTGAAAAAAAAAAGAAAAAAAGGAAAAGAAATTATATAGGCTTCCTTTCATTGAGCAGAGAATTCCACTGGGTCAACAGGAGCACACTTAGAGTGCTCCTTTCCACTAGTTCTAGTTGACTGAACAAAAAGCCTTCTGGTAATAACACAGCTTCCTGTCATGCCAACTTTATTCCATCCCAGATAAAAAAAAATATTGCCCCTGACAAACAATGCAATTTCACCTCCTCAGATCAATTACTAGGTGAGACAGATACTAGGACAGAGAGGTATTACTTGCATTCCAAGTTGTAATGTTCAGCATATTAACTAAGCTTCATTATTAAATTTTAAAATTAAGTTAGTGTATGTGTTGAAGTTGCAGAGTTAAAGCTGGACAGTCATTAATCTGTTTATTTAGCTGAAATCAAGATTATACTCCATTTCATATATTGCATACAATGCTGTGGATGCTAGCAAAACATTATGCATTGCTGCATTCACACCAAAAAGTAATTCAGCGCTTTTTTCCAGCAATTATATGTAACTGTTGTTTAATTAGGCTCTATATAGAATGAAAAAAAAAAATGTTTTAACCCTTGAAATTTAACCGATTGTGTTATACGCCAGTCATAGGTTGCTTCAGATCACTTTGCTATACTTTCTTTTCATAAGTACAAGCACAGGCTGTTAGTGTGCAGTGAAGCATATACTGGCTGAGTGCTGTACCTGTTTCACGGGATCGCATGTAATCTAATAAATATGATATGACACTCGGAAGATGCCACACAAAGTTCATGTGAGGCAAATTTTGAATTATCAATAAAAAATGAAGAAACTCCAGGCAAAGTGTCAAACCCATACCCTTCCGATTCAGAGCTCCATGCCTAAACTCATTGACCAAGAAACTCTAACAGTGATACATTTTAATGACTGAACTTATTGTGTAGCTTTCCCAGCTTTGCATGCTAAATATGAAACGAACTGCTTGAGACATCTGTCCTCAAAATGTGTTATGAAATCCAGGGTTCGACGGAAACCCGTCTGGTCGGGAAAATTCTTGGTGGGAAAACAAAGTGCCGACCAATCGTTGAAAAAGGAAAAAAAGACATTTCGACCCCACTACGGGAGCCTTGTTTGTGTTATGATGATGATGTTTGTGTTATGATGCCATGTGTTATGATGTACTGAGTTGCATCCAATGGTTTGCAAGGGAGGCTTTTTGTGAAAATATTAACTGGGGCAAATGTAACCGCATCTTTGAATGTAAAGCTCTTGGAGATTATTTAATGAATCTGATCATAAGAGCTATGTTTGGCTGATGTCAGTACAGGTCAGCCAAAGATTTATGTATCCCAGCATCTTCGCCTCTGTCCAACTCTGGCTGTGCTGCTTGCTGGAAGTCATTGCAGCATTCCCATCATTGCTGCTTGTGTTGTAAGCAGCACTACGGCGAAATTAGCAACATTGCTTTTGCAAAATATACTTCTAAACACAGAACTTATAACACAGCCAGTATCTTTAAGTGCTTACATTATGTCGTACAAACTTCTTACGTTAATAGAAATTGCATTTATATTGCTCCACACTGCAGGCACACAACACAACGGGGCCGTTCCCTTCTCAGAGACATGGAACAAACCTTTCGCTCCCACCAATTCGTGGTGCACTGGAAGCAGAAAGTTTTTCGCAGCATTCAAATCATGAACAGCACCAGAGTGAACACACCCTGCTGCCACTCGCAGATGGAGCAGGCTTTAGCCTTCTTCTTCCTCGTCACTTTCTTCAGCCAAAACCTGCTCGTCGTGCGGCAACTGCGACGTGAACTCGTCCAGCGGCGGCCGCGTCAATCCCAGCAGGAACGCCCGGTGGCGTTTGCTGCTGGTTTCCGTGCCTTGTCGCGGTGGCCTGTGCTTGTGCAACGGCGGTGCCGCGCTACTTGCCAAAGGCCGGCCGCCGCCGGCCAAGGTAGCAGCTACGTAAATCGCTTCGAGACCCGGCACACCGTCGAGACGTCCCACCAAAGGCATGCCCGGCTCATCAAGTTGCAGCCGCACCGTTAGGCCTTCGTAATATCCTAGCGCCGCACGCAGACCACGTAGGCATACCGTGAGTTCGGTAACGTCACCGCTACACTGCAGGTCGTCTAGTTCAGCAGCTTGGACGCTGACGCTAGTGCGAACAGAACGCTGCGTGTCGGCTCCCTCCAAATGCGTGAAGACGTCGAGCCGGTCAGGTGATAGCCTCAGCGTTACTTCAGGCACGTTAATGGGAAAGTTGCCGAGCACGTCGGACAGCAGCTTGGCTTGGCCGCACACGCTTCTCGCATACGAGTCGGCACGGAACGAGAACTGCAGTTCCTCGTACTCAACAAGAGGCAGCCAGAAGCGCTTGGTAAGACCGCGCCGATAGCGTAGAGCGATCAATGCCTGATCACCCGTCAACTCGACTACGCATTCTTCTACTGTTCGGTCGAGCGACTGCACGGACCGGAAGGCCAGGAGGCTCGAGCGCGCACTCAATTTGCCCCGGTAGCCCTCGCTCCTAAACTCGCTGGTGCTGAAGAAACTCTGTTCAAAGCTGAAGCACATATACGAGCTCCGGGAGGCGCTGAACGCTTTCAACGACAGCGTCCGGTCGTCGGCGATCACGTACACTTCGTCGCCGATCTTGGTCAACGTCTGCACGGCGCGGCCGAACAACTTCACATTTGGCCCCGGAATGGTGTACTTCATGGCGTGAAAACTCTACGATGGTGCTGTCCTGTTTTTGTTGCCTCTTAACACGATCGTCGTGTGTTTATCCCGTGTCATAATAACTCGTCGAAGCTAATTAAATTTCGCCTAAAGCCATCCTAAGTGCGGCCAGGTGCGAACGCAAGGCATGCAGTCACGCAGTTTCGAGTTCCCGCCCTATGATTGACTTCGGCTTGATGGATATGGACTTCGGCTTGGATGATAAGCTCATCCATATCGAAAGTGTCTGCGTTCACCCGGTCGACGGAACGCAGGCGTTAGGTTCACTTAAACGTCACGTCCGGGATGTCGCATTCATTCTTTGTTTTTCGCGTCCGTGATGTCACATCCGTCTTTGGTTTTGGCGGCAGAATGGCAAGCTCAAAGGTGAGCTACGCTCAAACAACTGGACAACGATGTGGATCGTTTATAGTTTAGATATTTATTTTGGGGGGAGGAGGGGAGTGAAAACTAATTTAAGGAGAAGGGGATATTAAGAAAAAAGGAAGAGAAGGGGAAGCAAAAGGATGGATGGATGCATAGAGTTTCTCACTATAACACCTAGAGGGTAATCTGGCGCCACCGTCTATGGGAGTTTCTTAAGGGGGCACCGTGCCGTCATGGGAATGACGGTATATGTGTCTGCGAGGCTCGTGTTGGCTGGTGTTGTAAGAGGCTTCGCCTAAAACGTGGATATGGCTACCCAAATAACGCGCTCTCAAAGTAAAATCTTCATAAAATGTTTCCATTCACGCATATTACATCTTTACTCACCCACAATGCATGACCAAGCGAAGAAAACCAAGAACAGACGACCAACTGTTTTAAAGCGAGCGCGAGCCTTGTCGTCTGTCCTCCAACTTTAGCGGCCCGCTGATACTTTTTACGTAACATATAACCGTACACGCAATAACAAGTTCTCATAGTTAAACAAAACATGTTTTTACGTAATAATAAAGCTAAAACAGCTTTTCACGTGCTGTTCTAGTAGAAAATGAATCATTGTGACAGACGGAACGGTACTTGCCAAGTGCGTCTTCAAGGTGTCCTGTCTCTACGAGAACGATGCCAATCCGAATCCACAACATACCGGCATTCCCATGCATACCACAGCGCAGCAGCGCCAGATTTCCCTCTAGGTAATGTAGTGAGAAACTCTATGGATGGATGGATGGATGGGTGGATGAATGTTATGAGCGTCCCCTTTGGAACGGGGCGGTGGCTTGCGCCACCAAGCTCTTGCTACTATGCTGCCTAATATCCTACCTAGGTTAACCAATGAAAAAAAAAACTATAAACTACTGCGTCCAAATTTTCTAATACCCTATTGCGAACTGTGCTTTTGTACGTCTCCGTCCTTTGTCGTTTCCCTACTTTTCTTCCACCAATCCTCCAATCGCCTCTTACTGATGTCTATTGCGGACCTGTTTGCTTTACCACTGCTCCCGCTGAACCCAAGGGCTTCAAGGAGGCCAGTGGTGCCTAGATCGACCGCTGGATAGACGTCTTCACATTCTAATAAAATATGCTCCGTCGTTTCCCTAGCTTTACCGCAGCAAGCACATGCTTCTTCTTCCTTCTTATATCTCGCTTTATAGGTGCGTGTTCTAAGGCATCCCGATCTCGCTTCGAAAAAAGGCTAGGTGACGCGAGCCGCCGCCCATTACAAAGGGTGTAGCCGCCATCCATCCATCCATGTATATGTGTTCTGTGCTTCCTCCACGGCTTCCTCTGTGCTTCCTCCATGGACATCACGTCAACAGCAACGAAACTACTCTCCCTGCAATGGTCAGGCGGCGCGGCGATCGGCTCAGCCGTCAGCGCCATCGTGTCAGTTGCGCGAAACACCGAGGCGGCCGCTGCTACGGAGGCATGCTTTTGCGGCACTCGTTTGAAAGCTTTCGGACGTTCTAAATTACGGTTTTAAGGCAATCGAAAACGTCGAGGCCCATTTTGGACCACCGACGCTTGAGAAAGGACGTGAAATCTTTTACTACAACCACGTATACCGTGTCAAAGACGTAAACAGCCCGGACATCCCAGTGAGGTGCTTAAATTAAATTGTGGTGTTTTAGGTGCCAAAACCACGATTTGATTAGGAGGCACGCCGTGGTGGGAGACTCCGGAATAATTTGGACCACCTGGGGTTCTTTAACGTGGACCTAAATCTAATTACACGGGTGATTTAGTATTTCGACCCCATCGAAATTCCGCCGCGGTGGCCGGGATTTATTCCCGGACCTCGCGCTCAGCAGCCCAACACCGTAGCCACTAAGCAACCACCGCAGGTAGCGAAGTATTTTTCACAACAAAGTAAGTATGCTTACGACGTCGATTTCGAAGTGCGTTAAGAAATCATTATTTTATGCCACTTAAGTGAGCAAATACGGCCGTGGACGTCTTTGAACTGTCATTTGTCGCTTCCTTACTTGGAGCGTGCCTTGCACCTCACATTGTAGAGGTTTTGGCGAATTGGCAGGTAAGTGCTTTTTTCTCCGTTGACGAAGTGCCTCGAGCATATTCTGGTATTGTCGTTCGGGCTCGAATGTCAGAAGGTATTACCGCTGAAGAATCATAGATAGCAATCAGCTGAGACTAAACAACGTGAAGATTCAACAAATATGCTCTTGTGTGCTCGAGGGAAATGCTAATTTTCGAATACTCGTCGTGTTTTGCAGTGTACTCCAACCTTAGTTCTGTTGTTCTAAGCGCGAGAAAACATCGGCACGAATGAGCTCGGTACCCGCATTCGCGTCTTGATCTTGGCGCAGGAGGAAGCAAGCGCATGCAAAGCTCCAGCACGGAGCGCCTACGAAGCTAGATTTGACACCTAACAACCACTGCGAGTTTGTTTTGGAGCAAGAAGAGCTAAACAACTGTCAAAACTGATTTACAACAGCAGCAATCAGTTCACGCATTTTCATGCAGTTGACGCTTTATTGTGTCTTTTTACAGATGCCGCTCCTGGCTCTTTTTCATTTCTTTTTCTCGTTTTTGCACTTACGTCTTAGTTCGTTTAGCAGAAATTCGCAAGACCGACACGAACCGTGACGATCTACTTCAGCCGCCGGGATGCTTTTCCCGGTTTCGAAGGGAAGCGGCACAATTTGATGCCGACATCCCCTTCGTGGTTGTGACAGTCCTTAACGCAGCAGTATCTGCGCTTGTTCTTTTTGTTCACACTTCTCACAAAGGAGCTGCCAAGAGGCCGCGGGGAATCTATTGGAAAATTGGAAAAGCAGGCTTGCAGGCGCGCCTGAGCGCACCGCGGCCACTGGTGAAGTGACGGTGACGGCCTACGCGCGGATGCTCACTGCCGCTGCCAGGTGGCGCGACATGTACAGGCAAACTGCACTGCAGGGTGCCCCCCGTACACTCTCAAGTTCAACTAATGGCCACAGAGGGCGAAAAAATCGACCGCGCGCCGCTGATAACAAAGCCGACCTAGGGCTCTATTCTCGACACGCATGGCGGCTGCACGGCCGCCATTATCCGCCATGTTTACTCTCTGATTGGCTGTCGAAAGGTCACGTGTTTTGAAATTTGTGCCGGGAAGCGGAAGTATTGCAAAATGCAATTTTGCGTTTTCATCAAGATGACGAAACGTGACGTGGAGCTGCAAATGTTATGGACTAATACATTTTTTTGGTCCTTGGCAGATATATTGTGATGTTAGCGCTTCAAAAAGAATGTGAGCGGTAGCGTGCAGAAGCCAGTGCAATGCATCTGCAATTGCGCGAATATGTGGTGGCGATTCAAGATATGCGCCATGCCAGCTCGCTGATTGGCTGAAGGAATATCTCATGAGGAGCGTCACAGGAAGGGCTGTTTCGTAAACGTCATTTTGACGATGCGTGACGTTGCGCTGGGCCGCCATTGCTGAGATTTTCCGCCATAATTGTTGCTGCGACGAGCCGCGCGAATTATGCTAATTGGCAGCCATATGCAATGGCAGCTGAGAGGAATGCGTATCGCCACATTTTCCCCGTCGTTTGGCACCACGAAAATCTTTTGTTCATAACGCGTGCTCATAGTATTTGCATCGCTCTCGGGTGGTGTTGGCATTTGTGTTTGGAGCCATCATTTTTTAAAAGAACGCGTTTATACGAAATAATATTGGTTGAACATAGCAAACTTTCGGCAATGTTGTCCACTTTTCACTGCTGCATTTGTATTGTAATCAAGATTAATGCCTTTTCGCACAATCAAAAGTTATGACAACGGCCTCTTTCTAATTTACAAAAAGAAATGTACGCAAGGCGGCGCCTTGAAGTTTCCTCCTGCGGTGCGAGTAACCAGCGAAATGAACAAGAGATGGCAGCGCCGGCGCTTGCGTCGCTCTAGTGGATATCTCTGGCGCGCGCAACGCTATCGGTGATATTAGGCCGTTTCTCATCCAGCCGAGTCGGGCTGAGTCACTTGCGTTTCACGAAATAGCGATAACGTGGCCTAGAACGTGCGCGCATCACCACTGGTAGGTCGCGTATGTTGTCTCAAGAAAGAAAACAAGCGCGTTGGCTCCAACATGCGATGACTCATTCCATTTTCCAGGGACACGCATCCGAGCTACTGAAGCAGACGACGGCTTGTACGCAGCAGACGACGGAAGCGAGAGCCGTTTTCGACAGAATAATCATACGCTTTGAGATAGCTGCTTTATTTTTACTGCGGAGGAAAACTGTTTTGCCTTCCCGATAACGCTACATTGAGTGCCTTCATTTCAGTTTCTTAGGCGAAACGTCAAGTTGGCGTCACGTTATGTAAGCAAAACCGGGCCACCAGCGCCATTTTGTTTGCGTCGCGCCTACGTCACGCATCGAAGAAAATGGCGGAATGTCCTGCGCACGAGACGGTCATTTGCGGAATCGCCAGTTCACGGGATTGGCCAGTCGTTTCAGCGGGTGCAAGAGAGAAAATCTGGGGGCGTTTGCGCCTTAAATTTCTCCCTTTACCTAGGTACCACGGAGGGGCAGTTTCTTTGCTCGTTCTGTCCCTAGGCGTGCCTTGGCGTGGCGGCATTTTGCCATGTGTCGGCTGGCGATCCGTGCGTCGTGTACAAGTTTTCCTCGTGCGTCTCCTTGGGTGTTGCTGGCACAGTGCACTGGCGCGAACGATTGTTGTCGTTTGGTCAGTGGTCTCCCGTGAAGGCGAGTATGATATGGCGTTGCCCTGTCACTACCAGTGCCACACGTATACTTCTGATCGCGATCGGCACCGATCCGGATCGAAATTCTTGACTGTGATTGGGTCTCTCGCTCATTTTGTCCAAAGGAGGCAATCACGACCGCGAAATTCGATCAGGATCGGGCGTGATCGCGATCAGCGGTGAGCCAGAACACAAGATACACACACAGCGCACACTGTCAACAATTTCATTGCGAAAGCATTGCGACCTTTGAAGATTAGAGCATGGCACTAGTCACTTGATAGATATAGCATATATTACATATATAGCAAAATATATAGCATCTTTACAGTTTGCCCTGTGTGCGCGTTTTCGTTCCTTGCTTGTGCCTCTGTCACACTGGTATCTTACCGTCCTCGCGAATTTTTCCATGCGTCGAACGCTTCGAGAGGGCTCAGTTGCGCGTTATTCAATTGCCATAATTTAAACTTTAACATACTACTAACTTGTAGCGTGGGGTCCTTTTTTTCACGTTTCTGTGTCTTCGTCCGCTTCCGCTGCTGCCTTAGTATGTCAAACGGCAAACTTCTGACTGCTGTTGCAGAAGTCTTGGCGTCACAAGTTGGCGGCTGGACGTAATAATATTTATTTTAAGTCCAGCACGCTTAGGCCTCCGCCACTCCAATCTACGGACTATCCTGCTTCCAGCTTTGATCTCCCCACTACCCCTTGGGTGCCCTGGGGATCCTGCGCCGCCTGCTTTATTATAACCTCAGGTCCTCTCCTGAGGCCTCCGGTTGCATGTGCCCTCCTGGAGCAGTGCTTGTAAAAAATCCAATCTATCGTCGCGACTTAAAAAGCGACCTGCGACTTATACAACACCAGTCAGAACCTTGCCTGTCGAACCAAGTCATTCTCACCTAATTATTTAAATGATTAAGCGACTTCTGTAGGTGTCGGTCAATGTCATATTAGGCGACTGGTGAATTTGTTCTCTTTACTGGACGGATCCTGCATCTCGGCATATATTTTGTAGCTGTGTATTCGTATAGATGTAGGAGCTCGGTGGGAGATCTATCAGTGCAGGCAGCATGTGCTAACACCATGTGGCAGATACTGCTTGATGATTTCTAGTATATCATACCTGCGCGCAGCTATCGTGTGCGCCACAGCCCTTATAAGTTATTTGGCTCAGCCATAAGTTCCAGCTTTGCTCCGACACCACTTAAGTGCTGGTTTCCCATGTCTGTCTGTCCACCCAGTTCTTTAAGCTGACAATGGCCGCTGTCATATTAATTTTCATTTTTCCTTGCCAGGATCGTGATCCCCAACTTCACATTGCATTAGTACAAATAATAAGAAAACTTTGACCACTATTGTCACCACTTTGATTAAAGTTCAGGTCCTTGCAATAATGTGCATTTCACTGTTCAGTGAAAAAGCGCTGAACAGACTTGAGTGCCCGACTATAGACATCCTACACCTAAGTTCTCTCTCTCTCTTTCACTCCCCATTCCCCTCCCCACATGTAGGGTAGCAAACTGGACTCAGTCTGGTTAACCTCCCTGCCTTTCCGTCTTCCCTTCTCTCTCTCTCTCACTGTTCAGCTACCCCAGCACTAGCTATTAAGCACTTTTGCTCCATTCTATATCTATCATGAAAAACTAGCATCAACATACATAATTACGGACACTATGATTCAATTATGCACTCAGCATCTCTGTAAACTTGCAACATTCACCCTCTCACGCATAAAGCGCACTCTCAAGGGCCGTCATAAAACAATATCTATACATTTCTTTTCTTGGTAGTTCTTTGAAAGTATATTTTTTTCACTAGAAGGTTGGTAACAATGAGCACCTCACAGTCATGGGCTACCAGTTTGGTGCAATGTCCCACTCATTATAAAAATCTTATACTAGATGGATCGTCATTTGAAGAAAACCAATTCTTTAACAAATGGTCCATTCTGCGTTATGGTTCTACCTACCTGTCTTCTACAAGCAATGCATTCACATATCTAAGAACTGTATATAATGATAGTGATGAAGCAGTGCATCTGAAATAACCTTTGACATCATCACAGGAACTTGGAAACAGGTACCACATAGTGATAACTTCGATAATCATTAATCATGTCTTATACATGGCTGGACATGTTTTCGTTCGCTTCTGGCCTTCCTTGGGTCACATGATATTTTCTGTACCTCACAATGAGACCTTGAAGCATAGGCATCTAAGGCTTTCACCTTAAAATGGAAGGATGCAAAATTGATTGCTTCAGTGTTGCTTCCCCTGAAAATGAACTACTTGTACTTTGTTTAATTTATTCACTTGAGAAATGCACATATAATACCATCCATGTTAACATAGCAGCATAGGCGGAGACTATGTGGGGGGCTCAGGGGCCCGAGCCCCCTCGGAGATTTCCCGGGGGAGGGGGGGGGGCTGAGCCCCCCACCCTAGGCGAAGCCGAAGCCTCCCTCCCCCTTCCCCCCCCCCACACACACCTAAAGTGCCAATACCAGTGCTTTGTCACCCACATCATTTGAGGTTTCTTTTCACTTTCCTCGACTTTTTCCCTTGAAATTTTACTGAGGCTAATAGCTTACTGCATCCTTGTTGGCGCAGACTTGAACGGCTTTTAATTAATATTTTCGATTATTTCTGCAAAAAAGAATGTTAAATTATGCGGTTTTATTTGCCGAAACCACGATCTCATTGTGAGGCACCGCATAGTGGGGGACTCCGGAAACTTGGACCACGGGGGGCTCTTTAACATGTACCTAAATCTAAGTACATTGGTGTTTTCACATTTCGCCCCCATCGAAATGCGGCCGTCGTGGCCGGGATTAGATGTGGCGATATCGAGCTTAGCAGCCATATTATCTCGAGCTTAACACGAGATAACATGGCTGTTAAGCTCGAGATCTGGCGATCTCGAGCTTAACACCATAGCCACAAAGCAACCACGGCGGGTCACTTTATTTCTTCAAATCCTGACAATAGGGGGACACGGCCATCAGAAGCACTCGCGGTGGCTGCCTTATCCATACTTTCTCACTTCAACATTATTTTAAATTTCCACTGTAAACACCATGCACATATGCAATATATTTAAATATACACACAGGACAAAGTTTATAATATTTTTGAAAGAGATGGAGGCAGCCAATCAAGAATTATTTATAACGGTATGGATAGCCTATGTCTAGAGAATGAATATGTTGTTGTATGCTCACGACGCTTCAAATTGTTTTGCGTGCTTTTTTGATCATGAATGAAACCTATAAACTTCACTGACCCCGTCAGCAGACTCTTTTATCAACGGCGTATGAAATGCACGTGAATGTTGTGTGTCTCGGTGTTGCTTCTTTTTACAGTAAGTAATGTCAACGACTCATGAAAAAAAGAACATTTCTAATAACTTACAACATTTATTACGGATGGTAACATCATCACTTACATGCAAACGTAAATATATACAGAGTGTCCCAATTAATTGTAATGCACCAAGATTTAAAAAGAGAGCAATGCGTTACTCGAAGAAAACCTAGCGAATATTGTTTACAGTACATTGCAGTAGCTGCTAGTAATTTTTTCGTTACAGATTTAATTTGATCATTTAATTAATTATCTAAGTCGACATGTACTATCCTAATTATCAAACTATAAATGAGGCATCTAAAGGCACAGCCAAGGGACATCTAACTGCGATATTTTCAGCGACGTACTAATTGCGTACTAATTTTTTATGATAGATAAATAAACCCTGTGAAATATGGAGAATACCACATGACTGTGCTCCCACTCGCATCATAAAGCAGCGCCCTCGAACATGCTCCCTCTGAGTAGTCCAGGATGCAATAAAGGAAATAAAGAAAAACATTGTGATCGACCTAATGCCTCATCTGCCGCATCCCTGCTGAAGTAACACGTCTCGTTTGGTGTTACCTGGAAAAAAGTTGTGATAGCTGTTGTTTTAGCGTAGATAAAGTGCACGGATTTTTTTTTTTTTTTTTTGCTACAGAACCTGTCACCACAAAAGTGAATTGACGTCAGTGCAAAGATTTAAAGGTACGTTTTGTTCCATCCCATTTGCCATGTGTTTCTCTAATGAGCACCCAGTAAGCATGATCCTCGCCTTGCCATCTGCAAATGGCAACAAGAGGAAGACTGCAAATATGTATATCACTAATGGAAGTGTGGCGGTAGACCAAATGCATCGACTATCATCAGAAGTTGTGAAAACCTGAGACAAACCGGCAGCTTCAACAAACCGGCTGAGGACTCCACGTTTGAGTCCTAGCCTACGCAGGGATGTTCTAGCATTTATGGCCTCAAATCCTCATGCTAGCATGCGGAACGTGGCCGCCCAGGTACCAATTTCCAAGTCAGTTTGGAGAATTCTAAATGACAGCCTTTCACCCGTCCCACCTTAACCAGCAACAATGCTTGGAAGATAGGGACCCGTAGAATCGTTTAAATTTCTCGCAAAAGCCCATGAGTCATCATACCTTTTGAGCAACATCATGTGCACAGATGAAGCCAATTTTCGCCGAAACGCCTAGGTACATTTGCATAATGCGCACTAGTGGAGGGACTCCAATGCACGCTGTGTGAAGTGCAATAGGCACCAGTACCAGTAGTTGCCCAAATTGTGATTCAGAATTTATGCTGGTGCTATAATCGGTCCCATCTTCTTTGATCACATACTCACTGGACAGTGTTACATCAACAAAATCCTTGAAGGAGTGGTGGATGAGTTTCTCTGTGAAGTCCCGCTGTCACCTCTTCCGCTTCTGTGGTATCAGCAAGATAGGGCACCCGCACACAGCAGCAGCCAAGCACGAAACTGGCTGGATGCGACTTTCAGTGCGCGATAGATTGGAAGGCACAGGCCTGTGAATTGGCCCGCTAGGTCATGTGACCTCTCTCCACTCGATTTCTTTCTTTGGGGTTATTTATGTGAATGATCTTGCTTACGTAATTGAGATAGAGTCAGATTAGTTCAAGGCAAGGATAACGGATGTCTGCCGTAGAACTCCGGCGTCGGTCATCAAGAAAGCCACTGAAGATGTTTCATATTTAAAACAGCACCAAAAAACACGGATAAGGAAGGACGCAGAACGAGCGCTGACTGCCGACAACACCTTTATTGAAGTGTGCACAAATATATACAATTCGCAATGGGCATAAAGAGAGTAAAAGAAGAAAGGGAAGGCGAGTCATTGTCGTTCAACTCCTGCTGCGCATGCGTCAATAACATTAAACTTGAGCAAGGTTAGTGACATGTTAGTCGCACATTCAGCCACACAAACTATAAACAAAAATACTAGTGACCTATTTCACTAAGTGCCCCTTAATTCATAGAATAAGGGTTCTCTCTTCTTTAACATGTCCAGCCTGCTCAATTGTTAGCGGCGGTGTGGTGTACAATCTTTACAACGAAGTGACCAGTATTACGAACGATTTTGGAGGTCCCAGGCACTTTCTTATGTCTTTGACTGTACATGTCAATGCCCATGTATCTGTAACCCTGAAGGTCCAAGCCAAGTAGGTACACTTGCTAAGTTTCTGTTACTGAGTAAGATGCATGCTAATCCCATTTTTTTAAGACTTGCATGCCAAAGAACCAGCAATAAGTGCAACATTTTTGCTCAAAGTATAGATCAGAAGACACTTCTTGAAGCAAACCAGCTTGGTGCCTTTGTACAAATGCTGCTTAGTCACTAAAAGTCGTACCATAACATGTTTGAGGAAAATCGATTAGAACATTGATGCTTTAATGCAGTGCTGCTGTCGTGCTTAACACCGCACTGTAAGTCAATTAGAACACAGTATTTTCTCATTCCAGTTACAGTGGAATCTTGCAAATCCCAGTGGTTCTGAGGCACCACAATGCATTATTGCTGTAAAAATTTTGCAAAGCCTTTGCCAGTAGGCATTGAGCTGTCATGCTCATTTCAATATGCCTTTGTCTTCTTCACAACCTTGTGTTATACTGTGAGATGTGGATCCTTCAAATATTACAGGAACTTGCATGGCTTGTGTACAGGATACAACATTTCTTGGGAGTGTTCTCAGCCTAGGTTGTGAAAGACTGCTTTAAACTCATGGGGACAACTGAGAGTGACAAGAGGCATTATTTTGTTGAGGTAAGCAATCCTTGAGCTAAACCAAGAGGTAGTATGCATGATTGGAACTGAACTTTCATATTGAGTGAGCAATCCTCTAGCAGCACTGGCACGATGCTTAGATCTCTGTGCTTCATGCAGTTCTTTTTCTTTGCCTTGTTGTTGCCACAGTGTTTCACTTTCCTGCATTCTTGTCATTGACTCTTGCTAAGCTTGTGCAATTTTTCCTCCATGCAAGCATGGACTGATTTATCTTCTGTTTGGGAAACAGTCATAGTTTGTCCAGTGACCCACTGGGCTATGTGAATAATGTACACAATGATACCATTTCAGACTTTTCAATCATCATGATGTCGATGGCACTGTCTACAAAAATCACCACTGGATTGCCCCTCTTCAGCGGGCAAGGCAGCAGCAGCACCAATAGGTGTGGTACCATGATAATGCTTACTGCATATGTTCTGACCATCCCTTCATTGCTTCATAGCTTCATTGCCCACATAGTCGGTGCCTTAATTTTATTCCTACATATGCCCAGGCGGTGTCCCAATCCTGTAGCCCTCTGGTGAGTGGGGATATTGAGATGAACCATCGCCCTATTAGACCAACTAAATGTACACAGGATAAAAATTGTAATCTTTGTCCCCCACTTGATTAATGGCTAATGTCATGACTATTGTAGGGTTGATAGCTCAGATATGTTGAAATAATTTTTGCTCTTCAAAATGAGAAAACACATGACATTGCTGAACTGTGGCTGTTCGTCAACTCTTGATATTAAACAATAAAAAATCTTACCGCCCTCAAATAGTTTGTGCGCGGTTTACAAGCTGGAACATACATTCAACAAACTTTCTCCTCAAGACTTAATAACCGCTTCTCAGAATTACAATATTGAAAATTGTTCATGGCAGAACAGCTCTTTTTGCATCATTTTGTGGAGTCTTGATAACAGCAATCCCTTGCTATTGAAAGTTGTAACATTCTTTTCATTAACAGTGAAGTTCGAATTCTTTCAAGTCCTTTTAAATAAAAAAAAAATATAGGAGGCTTGGGACATATTGTGATATAGGGCCTATGCAGGCATTTTTAAACTACTGGAATAACAAGTTAACATTCACGAATGCTTGTACTGAGAAAAAGGTACTGAGTTCGATTTATCTAAGCAGTGGTTCATACACACCTCTAACACCACCCCAGGAGGAGCCAAACACTGCCAAACTTTTTCCAATATACCCCCCCCCCTCCCCCTCCTTACTTTCTCTCGCACGCAAGAGGTATTTGCCAAATGCCAGTTAGGTCAGAAGAGACAAAATAGAAAGGTGTCTTTTTGCACCTCTTGTTCATCGAGCAATGTTTAAGAAAAAATGAGGACATACAAGGCACTGTTTCCAAGTAAATTTTTTATCCAAGAAAACCAATATACAGTAAACTACCACTTGAACGTCACTTGAACAAATTATTCAGCTGTACGAACGTTTTTATATCCCCCATCGAAACGCCATTCAACCCAATGCAAATGCCTTTCAGTTTAACAAAATTCAGTACAGTGGCATTTCACTTCTGTGAACATATTCTGCTACATCATCATCATCATCATAATTTTTATTTTCACCACTGGATACAAGGTGAAAAAGGGAGAGCCGGAAAAAAAGCCGAATTCTCTTCGGCTTGACAAAGTTCCGGTCTCCCAGACAGGCACGGAAGCAGCTGGTGTAGCAATACAATTACGGATAAAGTGTGGATATAAGAGTTTTTAAGCGCAAATACATATAGAAATTTTCATGTTATTACATGGAAACTAGTTGTAATACAGTTGTGTCAAATGACTCCCAGTATACAATTATAATCTGTTATCTTGCATATTATTATTTAACACAGGCTCAGTTGCATATATCATAGTGGACTTGGAAGCACCAAACGAGCGCGGATGCTGATCAAATTTTTTCTGATCGCACAGATCGTGCTGTCGAGGACCGGATTCGTCGACGCAGGGTCTGAGCATGCGCTGCATCAGGCCTATCTACTGCTACCTCTGGCTGTCTGCCCTGCTGGCTTCATCGGACGAAACAAGTCGCAGGAAGCTGTACCACGTGCACTGCACTGGGACCACCTGACCAGCACGGTGACGTCGACAGAGACACCATGGCACCCGGATAAAAGCAGCAGCCTTTTCGACGTTACCTTCAGTGGACTTGGAAGCACTGAACGAGTACGGATGCTGATCGAATTTTTTCTGATCGCACAGGTTAGTGACCAGCATTTAGTCTCTTCAACTAGAGACAATGACGTAACGTTAATGGTGCTCCAAAGTCCACAATGCTGTGTTGCTATTTTGCAAGATTGTTTTAATGTTGTCTGCTTAATGTTACTAACATTCGGAGACGTTGAACAAAATCCAGGTCCTGACTCTGATTCAGATGAATGTTCGCAGCGGGAACTAATGAAACGCATTCTAAGAGAACAAAAGGAAACGAACAAAACACTGAAACAACTGTCTACAAATATCAAGCACGTGGAGACAATAGTTGCAGATTTGCAAGAAAGAATGACAGTTATTGAGAATGAAAGGGGATTATGGAAAGAATGCGAAGACAAGATAGTACACTGCGAGGAATCTTGTAAATCTACCATGACGCAAGTAGAATTTCTGGCATCGAAGGTCGATGATCTAGAAAATAGAAGTAGGCGGAATAACCTAGTAATTTATGGATTAAGAGAGAGCTCTGCTGAAGATGTTACACTTGAACACTTGAAGATGCACACTTGAAGAAGAAGTGTGAGACGGTATATTTAGGAAGATCCTAGGAATAGAAGTTAACTCAATAGAACGACTTCACAAAATTGGTACAAAGCAAAGCCAAAGGACACGCCCCGTTATTATCAGGCTATTCAACTTCGCTGAGAAAAACAAAATATTATCCAGCTGCTTCTAGCTGAAAAACACCCAGATTTCAATATCCGAAGATTTCTCAAAGAAAGTACGCGACACACTTGCTAAATTATGGCATTCTGCAGTAAGTGACAAGGCGAAAGGGGCAAAGGTATCTCTGGCATTTGATAAACTAAAAATAAATGGCAAAACCTTCATATGGAATGAGTGTGAGGACAGAAGAATTGAACTATCTAAACCGATAACTTCTGCACATGCTGGCTCAGCAGCTCGCGATTGCACGTGACAACAATGTACGAAATGTATCAGAGTGTTATCACTGAATGCGCGCAGCGTAGTCAATAACTTCAGCCTACCTGAAAGCATAGTTGCAGCCCATCACCCACACGTTATAGTCATCACGGAAACCTGGCTTCACGAAAGCGTCCAGGATTCCGAAGCGTTTCTGCCTTATCGGCTCATACGGAAAGACAGAGAATCGCGGGGGGGAGGTGTTGCTGTCGCAATTAAATCTAACATAAAATTCACAGTTTTAAACAGCATACCTGACCATGAAAGCGTATGGTGTAAACTTACATTTAATGGAAAAAGCATATTTCTGGGTGGCCTATATCGACCTCCGAATGCGCCCCCTGTATACCTAGACATTATGCACAATTACATTGCACAACACACTAATTCACGTTCCAATATTATCATCACAGGTGATTTCAATTTACCAGGAATCAACTGGTCTAATCTTTCGCACAACAGCTGTGACGCAAAAAGTGCTGAATCTCTGTTGTTCATGTCATTTACCTTTTCTTTAGACCAGCTAGTTTCCGAACCAACTAGAATAGCTGGTCCGTCATGTTCTGTGCTTAATCTGATGTTCGTAAGCAGTCTATTTCAAAATAACACATTAAACGTTGAAAATAGCATTTCGGACCATAAAATGATTGTATTCTCCTGTCCAATTTTAGGAAACCGTGAACGCGTTAAGCCATCGATTGCTGTTATCAGGGATTACTCAAGAGCGGATGACAATGCTATCTCAGAATATTTAAACGCCTGCTTTTTTCAGTTTTCATTACTTCATGACGTAAATTAATTATGGTTATGTTTTTAGCGTATTGTGCACTTTTGTGAAGAAAACTACATTCCCTCCAGAAAGAAACGAGTGAACAGAGAACATCCTTGGGTATCGCGCGAAGTAATACATTTAAAACGAAAAATTAAGAGGAAGCGCAGAAAGAAAACCACACGTGACCTTCAAGATCTCATACGCTTACTACAATATAAGATCCATATGGCCAAGGAGCGTTTTTTCACTGTTACTCTGCCTTCTTACCTGACGAATAAACCACAAAAATTCTGGCGCTACCTATCGAGGGAGCGGCACACCGTATCGCAGATTACTGTTTCGAACGAGACAGTTGTTCAACCTGACGTCATAGCAAGCAAATTTAATGAATTTTTTCAATCTGTATTTAACAGAACTACCTTTAACGGTCCCTCTCCACAGTATCAGTTCGAGAATCCAATGCCTGAAATAGATATTGACCAACATGGAATTTTTTTACTCTTACAAAAACTGGATGTAAAGAATCCCTGTGGCTCTGATCTTATATCAAATGCTTTTTTGCAAAAACATGCAGTTTGGACGTCAAAATACTTACACGTAATTTACAGGCAATCTTTGGAAACTTCAGTGATACCTGATGACTGGCGAAGGGCCAAAGTAATACCTGTGCACAAATCGGGCTCTAAACTCGACGTAACTATAGACCTGTTTCATTAACATGTACATCCAGTAAATTGTTCGAACATATTATTTATAAGGCCATAATATTGCACTTAGAGAATAATAACCTACAATACAGCCGGCAACATGGATTCTGTTCAAGTCTAAGTACTATTACTCAGCTGAGTTAACCCATCATGTAGCTACATCAATAAATAACAGAAGCCAAATAGATGCCATTTTCTTAGATATTTCAAAGGCCTTTGATGTTATTCCTCATCCAGATCTTATTACCCAGAACTAATTGCCATTGGTGTACACGAGAAAACAGCATCGTGGATCAAGAACTATCTCGAAAACCGAAAGCAATGCGTAGCTGTGAATGATATTACATCTGATTACATCAACGTTTTTTTTCTGGTGTTCCACAACGCTCGGTTCTTGCGCCCCTCCTATTTCTGATCTACATCAATGATATTCGTTCATGCGCTCAGCCGCCTATTCAAATGCGCCTATTCGCCGATTAACGCGTAGTGTACACAACAGTGAATACTGTAGCACGGCTGAATCTGCAGTCGTCACGGCGCACCAGTAATCCCGTGATCTGTTACCTCACGTAGGCTTCACTATATATGTAACTTGCGCAACCGCAATAAAGTTGTTGCTCGCCCAACTGCTGGCCTGGCTACATGGTAGCAGCGGTGGCAGCGAAACCCAGCCAATATGTCGATGGCGTCCACGCTACTACCGCCCCCGAAGCCTATGGATCCGTCGCACGACCCTTGGATTGCCTGGAAAACTTGGAAAAGTGAGTTTCTGCTGTTTTCCATTGTTACGCAATTGAACAAGCAGCCAAAAGACGTTCAAGCAGCCACGTTGCTAGTTACCATAGGCGAAGAGGCTAGGAAGTCGTACAGTACCTTCAAGTTCGATGAAGCGGAAGACAGGAATGACGTTGAAGTTCTGATTAAGAAATTTGAGGATCATTACAAGCCTGCAATGAACTTAACATTCCAAGAATTCCGTTTCGGTTCAAGGAACCAAAAAGAAGGCGAGATGTTTAACGAGTGGCTAACAGAACTGCGTGTGTTAGCGAAGAACTGTGAATTTGGGGCCGCACCAGTGATCCCGTGATCTGTTACGTCACGTAGGCTTCACTATATATGTAACTTGCGCAACCGCAATAAAGTTGTTGTTCGCCCAGCTGCTGGCCTGGCTACAAATACCAGAGAGGATCAGGTAAAACTAAATGATTCGTTAGCTGCTGTACAAAATTGGTGCAACATTTGTGGTGTGACGAAGAAGATCGGCAGGCTGAAAAGTCCCGTTGCCATCGCATGGCACGTACCCAGTTCGTTCGCTGGCTGCGCCCTACCTGCTGGTGCTGAGTTTGTCGCTGCTGCTCTACGAGCCGAATAAACCCCCTTTACAATTGGTGGAGGTGCTGGGTACGTGTCACGCGATGGCAACGGGGCTTTTCAGCCTGCCGATCTTCTTCGTCACAATCACCTACTCACGTCTCCGCCAATCTTGCGGCATTTTGATCCCAGCGCACCTACAGAACTTCACACTGACGCCAGTGGTGTCGGCCTTGGTGCCGTGCTCGCACAACGCAAGAACACTAATGCCGAATACGTAGTCACCTATGCCAGTCGTGCCCTCACGAAACCTGAGGCCAATTACTCAGTAACAGAAAAAGAGTGCCTGGCTATCGTATGGGCTCTTCAAAAATTTCGTCCATATGTCTACGGTCGATGCTTTGATGTGGTGACGGATTATCACGCTCTTAGCTGGTTGTCCAACCTAAAAGACCCGTCGGGCCGCCTCGCTTGGTGGGCCCTCCGAATCCAGGAATATGATATCCGTGTCGTTTATCGCTCTTGACGCAAACACGCTGGCGCCGATGCCCTCTCGCGCTTTCCAGTGACTTCAGACAGCAGCACTTCTACCGACAGACATGACATCTCACCACTTGACATCCTGGACATGGCATCGGAGCAACAAAAAGACCCATGGATCGTCATGGTGTTCGACTTTTTGTCAAATCCTCCGGCAACTTCGGCACCTCGAGCGCTACGCCGACAGGTACAGCATTTCACAATCCAGGATGGACTTTTATACCGCCGCAACTACCACAATGAGGGCTGCAAATGGCTTTTAGTAGTGCCTCGCCACCTACGACAAGAGTTCTGCTCCGCTTTTCATTCTGACCCACAGTGTGGTCACGGCGGAGTGTCAAAAACTTGCACACGGCTTTGCCTACAATATTATTAGCGAGGGATGTACACCTTCGTCCACAAATATTTACGCTCCTGCATTGCCTGCCAGCAATGCCAATGTGTCCCGCATCTCTCCACCACATCTCTCCAACCACTTCCCTGCCCAGCTCAGCCATTTGACCGTGTCGGCATTGATATCTATGGGCCTCTTCCATCTACTGGCGCGGGCAACCGATGGATTGTTGTCGCCGTAGATCATTTGACACGGTATGCTGAAACCGCCGCCTTGCCTGCCGCATCAGCAAAAAACATCGCCTCGTTCATTATAAACAACTTCGTTCTCCGCCATGGCACACCATGTGAACTGTTGAGCGATCGGGGCTGCGTATTCCTCTCAGATGTCCTGCAGTCACTCTTATCTGAATGCCAAATTATTCACCGCACTACTACTGCTTATCATCCACAGACCAATGGCTTAACAGAACGATTCAACAGAACTCTTGGTGACATGCTATCAATTTATGTTGCATCTGACCACTCCAACTGGGACCTTGTACTTCCGTTCGTCACTTACGCATATAACACTGCCTCTCAAGCCACCACCGGATTCTCACCATTTTTTCTGCTTTACGGCTGGCCGCCATCCCTCCAGCACCATTGATACAGTTCTCCCGTACCGGCTGGACCCTGCTGAATGCTCGCCTGTTTCTACGGTTGCTCAGCACGCCGAGAAATGCCACCAACTGGCCCGTTCGTTAACGTCTGCTCAACAGTGCCGCCAAAAAGAATGCCATGACCTCAATCCTCCCCCTCACCCCTTCCCCGTCGACTCACTCGTGTGGCTTTGGGTCCCGCCTGTTGCTGCTCCTGGCTTTTCGTCCAAGCTCCTCCCGAAGTACCACGGGCCCTACCGCGTAGTTGCACAAACATCACCAATGAACTACGTGGTCGAACCCGTATCGCCATCTTCCGATCTGCGTCGTCGGGGGCGAGAGACTGTGCACATTGACCGGCTGAAGCAGTATTACGATCCGCCCACCTCTTCCTAGGTTGCCAGGATGGCTACTCTTCAATTCCGGGGGGGATTGTGACGAAGAAGATCGGCAGGCTGAAAAGCCCCGTTGCCACCGCGTGGCACGTACCCAGTTCGTTCACTGGCTGCGCCCTACCTGCTGGTGCTGAGTTTGTCGCTGCTGCTCTACGAGCCGAATAAACCCCCGTTACAGGGGGATGAAACTGAATGCATCAAAAACTACCAGTATCTCCTTCACTCACAAGAAAAATCCGCTTCAGTTTACATACACAATAAACAATATATCACTAAGAAAATACGAGGAGGTCACATATCTCGGGGTCACTCCTACAATGAAATTAGATTGGGAAACTCATATAAATAATATGTATGACAAGGCCCTAGGTAAACTACATTTCTTGAGAAGAAAAGTTAGAAACACACCTCCTAGTGTTAAATGCACACAGAACCCTCATTAGACCCTCTTTAGAGTATGCTGACATTATTTGGGCCCCACACCAGAAGTATTTAACCGAGAAACTAGAACGCATAAAGAACTTAGCATTGAGATTTATATATTCACAATATTCACGTCAAACGAGCATTACAAACCTGCGCGTCAAGGCTAACGTTCAATCACTGGCTCAACGTAGAATGATTTCCAGATTAAAATTTCTATGCTTACTTTATCACGGCTCCTATTGAGTACCACAAGTAACATACATTCAAGCGCCATTCAGACTTTCTGCCTGAACCAACCATAATAAATCAATACAACACCATCCCAGCCATAATAACACTCGCAAGTACTCTTTATTCCCACACGCCATTTCCCATTGGAACATACTACCCTCTAGAGCCGTAAATTGCCCATCTGCCAACGCAATTATTGACAGTATTGAGAATCTAGAATTCGAATGGTGATATTACCTGTATTTCATATGCAGCCTCTGTAGATGCATTCTTATGGTAAACGCTGTTTCGCCTGCTTCCCGGACGGCTCATTTAAACAGTGTATATATTTATTGAGTATGTTCATTTTTGTGTGTGCTAATGCTCTTTGTTTTGGATACACTAGTTTAAGTTTATTCTTTTTTTTGTACTGTATTCCATGTTGTAACCACTCCTGCATGGGCCCGACGATGGCCTGCAGTATTGTAAAATAAATAAATAAATAAGAATGCAAAAACAATATATGTATACATATATACACATATATACATACACACACATACATATATAGATATAACAAATTTCACAGAAGTTTACAATAAACACAAGTTACCATCAGGAAACGTTCTTTTTTTTTAGAAATTATTTTACATACTTGCAAATATATATGTGCATCTATGTTAAAAAACATAAAAAAAGAAAAATCTGCATATAGGCTGCTGCTTTCGCGACAGACATCTCGGCAACGTAGCCCAGGGCATCGTCACATCCTTGAATTTTAACAAACGTGAAGACGCCCTTTGCAGCATCCAGTTTACGACACGAAACCCTGCCACGTGGTTCGGGCACAATCACTGCAGTGGAAACCTGGATTCTAGGAATAGTAGTTACTAGTGTGAACGTATAAACAAAATGAGAATATATGACAAGTTCTACGGAACTGTTGGAGCAGTTGACAATACACATCTATAAGAACAAATCCAATATTTTAGTTATGTTTAGAGATAACACATCAACATGTTGGTTAAAATAGTTAAGTAGGGAAGGTAGTGTATGTTTAAGGCATTGGCAGCCATATTTAGTATGTGAAAAAGGGATCTGCCATGGTGCCTGGTGACGATATGAATATGCACTTCTATTTTGTTGTAGAGTTGCCGGGGCTAGGAATGAATCGAGTTTTCCCAGCATAGCATTTCTATAGCTTAGTAATGTTTTGAATTTATATATGTCACGGGCTCTGATTATTCTGTTTTGTTGGAAAAGCTCTTGCGTATGCTCGAAAAAACAAACGTTCGCTATCGCCCGAATTGCTTTCTCATGAAGTATTTCCAGCATTTGAATATTTTGCGCTGTAGTGATACCCTATATAAGTGAACACTAACTGAGGTGTGGATGGAGAAGAGCATGATAAATGAGACGCTTAACTTGAAAAGGTAATGCACTTCAATTGCAATTTAACACACCAACAACTTTTCATACCTTTGAGCAAATATGACTAACGTGTTCATTCCAGGACATATGCTCTGTGAGTATTATGCCTAGGGTTTTTATGGATGACGTAATGTTAATTTTATACAGACCCCACACAATATTATCTGACAATGTAGTAAAACTTCCCAGAGCATGAAAAACAACGCATTTTGTTTTGGTTTCATTGAGGATGAGGCCGTTTGCCTTAGACCATGCTCGAAGTCCATAACAAACGGAGCTTGCTATAGGTGTTATTTCTTTTAAATCTTTACCTGTAAAGAAAACAGAGCAATCATCTGCATACGGACAAATTTACACATATCGCTCACTTGTACAATATCACTAATGTAATACAGGAAAAGTATCAGGCCAAGAATGCTACCTTGGGGCACACCCGCTGTCAAAGATTTTATCTGCGATCTGTTCTCATTAATTTCAGCAAACTGACGTCGGCTTTCTAAATAAGATCAGATAAGTTCAAGTGTTATTCCTCGGAAGCCATATGTTTCCAGCTTTATCAGCAGCAATTTCTGGTTGACCCTATCAAAGGCTTTGCTGAAGTCTAAGTATAACCCTAAAGTCAGAAAATTTTTTTCAGTGTTCTCTAGAGTAAGCTTCTTCTGTATACTTAAAGCAGTTTCCGTAGACCGCTTTTTCTTAAACCCGTGTTGACAGTCGGTTAGCAGGCTATGTTTTTGCGAAAAATTATCGATATGAAAGTCAAAAATTTTTTCGAGTCCCTTTGATAGCACAGGAAGTATAGATACTGGCCGATAATTGCCCATATTATTTTTGTCACCTCCTTTGTGAACTATTACTCTCGCTACCTGCATATTACGCAGGAAAACTCCGGTTGACAGGAAAATCTTAAAAATGTACATTACTGCAGTTGCAAGTAAGTCTACGACGTACTTAATTGGCCTAATTTCTAAATCATCGACGTATCGACTATGGCTATTCTTCAAGGATGGAAATGTTGTAATCATCTCAGGGATGCTAGTAGGCTTTAGGAATAAAGATTCTCTTAATGAAGCGGCATGCATTGTATCTTGAATGTCGTGATCTATGCATCCTACTTTAACAAAAAAATTGTTAAAATGGTCTGCAAGTTCTGTACCACCTACAAAAGTGCAATCAATGTTCAACGTATCCGTTTGTGTATCGACTGACTTCCGATTTAGTGCTTCGTTTATTTTCTTCCATACTTTGACACTTCTGCTATTACCTCCATGGAGTTGTTAGTTGAGTTTTCTTCTCTATTAGTTGCAGGTGTGCCTAATACAGTGTTTTCACTTTAACCTCCTTATTTGCCTTTCTTCACTCTTATTTCCACTCGAAAATTTTGAACTTTGAGTGCCTATAACCTATATTAGGAAGTAGCCGCTAGCAACACTTGGGGAAGCAGTGTTCTTTTTTATTTTAAGCATGAATGACATTGTCATTCACTGAATTTTGTGTGTAGTGCACAAAGCATCACATGGCAATAATTTCTTTGTTAAAAGAACTATAAAAGACAGACTGGCAAAGATTACTGCATATTTCATTTGGGATAAGTAAGTTGAAAACCTTGTATTGTTTTAGAATGCTTTTCTTCCCAATTAGATGTTTTACAGGAAAACATTTTGCAGCAGAAAATATGTTCCTGTGTCGTTCTTCCAAAAGACATAGTGAAACTTGTGATCCCACTTAGTGTCTGCAAAACTGAATGAATTGGTTTTATGTGTAAGATTAAATTGCCCAAATTATACGGAATTTTTAAGGTTAATTATTAAGCTCAAGGATGTAATTAATGCTTTGAAACATTCGTTCTATGCTTCCATATATGTAAATGTAAGCTTTCACACAGTGAACACACTAAATTAGAAATATGCCTGCTATCCATGCTTTTTGCGCGTTGAAGGAACTTGCATGCTTTTGCATGTTTAGGAAATTGCCTTTCATTCTGTTTATATGGCATAATTTTCTCACCTATACTAGTAGCTACAGTGTACTGAGGTTGAGTGCCAAGGCAAGGAACCCAGAAGTTTTATGGGAATAACTACCCAAAATTACTGTCGATGGATCTGGCAGTGGGGGCGGTTCAGGAAGTGCACTGAAACTTGGAAATTAATGTTCAGTGTGACCTGCAGCATTCTGGAGTGAGGGTCTGCGCTGGAAGGAAACTATGAAATATGTTAGCAACTAGTCAAACATTGTTTTAACTCCAATGAGTGCTTTTAATGGTGCACAATGGGAAAGGACAACCAGTGACATCGATGCGAGCCTTCCGACTCTAAAGTTTGCTCTATGCATTCCTCTGTGTCGTTTCATCAATGGCAACAGGGCAGGCGCGTACGCTGTAATTTTTTTCGAGGGGGGGGGACAACCTTAGGTCTCCTTCCTATGCAAATTAGGGGAAGGGTACCTTTATTATACAAATATGAATAATGCCCACCATTCACCATAAAGACACATAAGGCCTGTGAGATGCACCTCTCCTTTACATGGCAAACAAGGAACCACATCAAATGGACTCACGCTGGAAAGAACTGCAGGAAGAACTCTATTAAGAACAAGTAAACAAGTGAAAATGTAAATTAAAGATTTCTATAGTAGAATACATAGCAACCATGGCACGTGAACCGCGCGGGGTTGTGTTGCTTAGCCAGCCAATCACAAAAGCAAACAAAATCATCGTCATGTGGCCTTTTCAACAATGCATCCTACTTGATAGATCCGGAGAGTCTGCTGTTCTTGAAGAGCCTTTTCATCGGCGGAAGCAGTGAGGTGTGCAACAGGCATGGACAAAGTGTATGGAGTCTGAGCATTTCACTCTTCAAAAGTCTGCGGTACAGTTCATTTCACTGCTGAACTCGTTTTACTCATGAAACTTCACTGCCAACTGCACTGAAACTTGAAAACAAATAGTTGCAGCAAAGCAAGCATTTTATAATTTTCAGTTCGAAAAGAATTCGACTTTCGCCATTATACTTTAATAAGCGAGGGAAAATGTATAAAATTTTGCGCTAATAATTTTATTTTTGTGGTCACCGCCTTATTTGCCTAACAGGAAAAGTTTGAAGTATGAATTATTTGCAGCCTCGCAGAGGAACAGTGGCTGGCGGTTATGAGGCCGTGGGCGGGGCTTCGCTGCATACTTAAGTTGCATCCGACTATAGTTTCGTTTTTTGAATTACCTCTAGAAGAATGATAGAGAAATATATATTTGCGGAACATATTTGCGGAACAATCACATTTTTTTTTGATCCCTCGTATACTGCTCTACTAAGTGCCAAACTGACTCTTATTGTTATTTGGGAAGTTGTGTAACGATGCGTGGCCACCAGTCCCGTGCAACAGGATAGACTGCAGGACGCTGTGGTTCTGGACATGCTGCACCCACTGTGAAAGGTTAGAAAAAAGCCCACATAAGCACAGCAGAGAAGTGGCAACATTAGGCGGTTTGACTGATAACTGTACAAGCGTCATTCAAGACACACGGAATTGTTCCTCACTTCTGGCGGCGTTTACACTAACGAACGGCACACGCGTTATCAGCATGATAGCATTGCCTGTTACTTTCCTGTCGGGAATGATAACGCGCATGCCGTTCGTTACTGGAAAGTACCGGGCTCGCCGCGTTAAAGAAAGGAAATGCGGACAAGCAGATGACGATTATCGTTGTGTGGCAAGAGGGTGTAATTATGCTTAAGAGTGTATGCTAGCCACCATACCCTTAATATAAACATATCTTCTCTGTAAAAAAAAAAAAGATTAACACAGCGATTTTTGTCTGGCGACAAAAAAAAAGAAGAAGAAAGTTGCTTCCAAAGGTTGTGCGCATCTATTAGCGGCGAGAATTAGGAGTGGCGCCCTCTCGCGAGTGACGTCACGGCCAAGACGCCGCTCGCTCCGGCTCGCTCGGCTGCCGCGCGCGCTCGTTCCCTTCGTGTATGCTTGAGGTATGGGTGGCTCGAGCCGTACGTATTGAAGAATACGTCGGCTTCTTTCAGCTGCCATACCTTAACCACAGTTTCCTCTTCAAAGGCGTGTGAGTCGAGAAACTTTGCGGCTTGGATATCGCAAGCTAAGTAGCGTTAAAGGGGTCTACTAGGTTTTGCAACGCATATATGCGCCGTGTCTATCGGTAGATTTTGACTAAAAAAAGAATATCTGCAAATTCAACGCACGAAGTTGTGTATGATGCTTCGCTAAACACTTAACATTCATTTAGTATTTAGCTATGAGATAAGAAAAATTTGGTAATTGGCGTCAACATGTTATCCGATGTTAGAAAGACACTGCCCAGCGAAGCTGTCATCACGATTCCTATTACTCTGGTGTGTTGTTCTATTCAAATATAGCCATTCATTGTTGCGTAAAAAATTAGGCGCGCATTTCTTATGAAAAAGTTTGCTGCTACTTTCATCCCCCTCTGAAACAGGCCTCCAAAAAACGAATTGCTCATGGCTGCTAACACGACGGCGCGTCATGTAGAGTATTTACATAGTTAATTCACAAACACCATAGTAGCAATCACCTGAGAGAAAAGTTTCGTTGTTAAGATCGAGAGCCACTCAATTGAAAGTGGTGAAATGTTTCATAGTGGCCCTCAGTAGCCTTTATCGACAATATGGCACACCCCTGATCACGTAACGGTAGCAATCGACTGTCCGTATGGCGAGGCACGCTATGTTCGCGAAACCCATCAGTTCACTACAACTTCGAATTAAAACCATAAAGCATTTTTTTACAGCGCCAACTGGAATGGCTAAAGTATTCTCGAGCTACTACACCGCAGCTTAGATTGCCTACAAAAGGAAAATTCAAGCACCTTCTGTCTCACAATGTCTCGATCCAGCGTTATTTAATTATACAAACGGATAACAATTCGCTTCGTCGGTACATAAATTAAGGCTAAATTAAGTTTGCTCCAATCCAATCGCAAACATTCATAAAGAAAGCACCACAAGCCTTGCATATACTTTCACTTGATTTCTGACCCTCCACCGGGGGAATTTCGATATCTTGAATATGTCCCATACTACTAGTCATTGACGCTTCGACGTCTTTCTGGCTGCAGCTATGCGGTCCAGCAGGCATGCTTCACTAAAAAAATTGGGCCGAGCAGCCTGTGTCTGTTCGCCAAACAGATTCGTCATGTATATTCCTCAAGCAACAAGCACCAGTAAATTTCTCAAGTGAGTTTGATTTGATTTATTAATTTCCATTTACACACATACATGTACAGCGGAGTGGTAAATGGAGGTGGATGAGGGAAAAAAGCCACACAGACGTGGCTTGAGGTAACCTCACCCCCTTAGGTACGATATGGCTGCATGGGGTAACACATCAAACGCCATATAAATTACATTTATTTAGTGGCCATAAAACATTGCAGTTATACAATATATGAAAGAACAGTAAAATATTTCCACAATAACAATGCAAAACACACTGCGGCATTGAAATAAATAAATGATATACACTAGGTAACATAGACAAAAAAAGAGGAACATAACATACATTATTAATCATTAGCAAACGCGCTCTAAAGAGGCGAGTTGAACGTGTAGCACGGAAAAGGGAATATATATTGGTACATTCCTATTTGTACTCTGTAAATAGCTGTAAGCCTTCATTAACTTTATTTCAAGTTTCCGCCGCTTAAAAAAAATAAACATGTGAAGAACCGCCTAATGTTGACAAGCAGGTAAAGAAGCAAGTGAGGCGTGTAGAATCTAAGCTCCAGTATTAGTTAAGTCCCCGTGCTACTGCCGAGCGTTTCTGTGAGGAAATGCAAAAATTCGATATTATACTATGAACTACTCGTCGTGAGCAAACCTGTTTTAGCGGAATAAAATCAACGTGACTGCTGTAGAAGTCATATATAGCCAGCTTTGTGACATACTTGTTGCACCGCGGCAGGTATGGTATCATAACTGGATTCCTATAGGCTATGCTTTTGTGATTGTCTATCCGCGTATGAAAAACCCGCAGTGGGCTGGTCTGCGTCGCTTCGGCTGGCACTGTAGCGTTGCCTTCGAGAGCTGCATTGTTGTCTAAGAACTTAGCTCTTTGAATAAATGTTCGCAAAGGAAGACGTCGTAAAAATATATTTGAGACGACCACCATAAGTATACAAGCAGAGAGAACGAGGGCGAACAAACGAAAACACCGCAGAAAGCGCCCGGACAACGCCCGAACTGTAGCAGACGACAGGCGCGAGTCCGTGCCCTGACGTCACGCGAGCGGCGCTCGCAGCGCCGCTCGTGTTCGTTCTCGGGGCTAATAGCCAAGCCGATCCATGCCTAAAGCTTCCCAAAATGGCCGATTGCATCGTCGAAGTCGTTAATACACTCTAATCGTTCACTTGATTTTTCGCTGCATTGGAAATGCAAGCGGTTAATTTCGCCGAATGAAATGTCTCGACGCTTTTCAGCGCCCGTCTCGTGCTTCTGAAAAGAGCTTGCGGTATTGGCGTGAACAGACAGGCAAGTGGACGTATTTATTCTACAGTTATTGAACAGTTACTTATCGATGCATCTTGAAGTTAGCCTAGAAGCTGTCGTTAAAAGTTCCGTCTTTCAGTAGACCTTGTGCAGCGTACTCTCAGCTCAATACGAAATTCTTTACTGCGTTCTCGAGTTTTGTTTAACGGTAATGAGAAGGAGTTAGATAATGCACATAAGCAAGGTTTTGTCTGGTCTTGCAGGAGTCCCAGGTGCTTTTTGCGCCGCGTACACTGTCGCAATCGTTACACGTCTGAGGAACCAGACTGGCGGCGCATAGGTAAAGCCGGCTGCCAGTGCAAGCCGCAGTCCCCTACATTGTCGCTATAAAGAGGAAATTTGTACGTGTACTAAGGGTACGCAACGTTTCTTTGTTCAGTATAATTTGGCGGTGCCTCCAGCAGAGAAAATGTGGATCCCGTACTGCTCCTTCGGTTTGGGCTCGGCAATGCCTCCGCGTGGCGGGCGCGTTTAAGAGGAAGTTTTAGCTCGGGTGTTCCAATCTAAATACATGTAAACGGAGTATTCGTTTTTCTCGGCAACCACTGCACCAAATTTGACGAGGTTTGTTACATTTAAAACAAAAGCTTAGAATCTAGAATTTCTGCTGGGTACACAAAAGATTTAAGCGAAACAATTAAAGCAGAGCGGGGCATGGTGCTTTCAGTGCCCAATTTTTTATACCATGTAGTCTGCGTCAGTCTGATAAAAAGGTCAACAAAGATAATAATAATAATATTTGGGATTTTACGTGCCAAAACCACTTTCTGATTATGAGGCACGCCGTAGTGGAGGACTCCGGAAATTTTGACCACCTGGGGTTCTTTAACGTGCACCTAAATCTAAGCACACGGGTGTTTTCGCATTTCGCCCCCATCGAAATGCGGCCGCCGTGGCCGGGTTCGATCCCGCGACCTCGTGCTCAGCAGCCCAACACCATAGCCACTGAGCAACCACGGCGGGTAGGTCAACAAAGAGTGATACTGCACTAAATCAAGTATCTTGAAATTGGGAGACATACTAGGGATGCTTCTGCAGCAGACATGATTGGCCAGAGAGGTTAACAATGTACAGCTGCTTGCAGTGACCAAATGCACAGCACCATCAGTTTTGTGCCATGCTATAGTTCTATCAAAACCGCCTAAAATTCTTGCAGCTTTTTAGGAAAGGATTAGTGGCACATAACAGTGTGCCTATTTTTCCTGTTTTTTGAATGCATATTTTGCTCCCACGTAGCTGATGTGACTCAAAGGTTTATAGTCCTGAAAGCTTGTTTGCTTTGTTGTGAATGTTACCAAAAACTTACGTGTGCAAGCTTACCCCTGCCCACACTAACGCAGACCCAGTGAGTTTATTTAGTATGGAAAGCTAAAACAATGTAGTGGCTGCGCTATTGTTATGAATCTGTTGTAATGATAGATGTTGCTGATTTTATGGAGTGCTTGTTTTCATCACTCAGGATATCACCCAAAATGCTAGGAGGCAGAAAAAAAAAAAAGATGTATATATTGTTCACAAGATATGGTTGAGTAGAGACTGGGTGGTGGCAACTGATTGAGGGAACGAGCTCACCTGCGGATCTTGCGACCACAAGAGGTTCAAGTAGATTTTATCGCATTAAAGTGCAACAAGTGACTAGAAAAAAAAAGACTGGGCATGTCATCAAAAGATACCGTTGGGAACAAAAGTCTATGGATCTACATGCACCATGAAATACCCAAATTTCTTTTCTTACTTCCCATGTTGGCATACACTGGTCCACAGTAAAGTTGCAAAATGGGGTGGGCCCTCCATTTCATTCCTACTTGACAAAGTTGAGATTTCTTAATTCCACTCTTTTTAACTCCCCAGAATGCCAAGAGTTGTACTATTTCTCCAACTTTAAATGAAATTCTTACTATAGTTGTTTACAACTTTCAACAAAAAACTTATTTTTGAAGTTCTAACAACATTGCAGATAATGTTATGCTTCTTTAACAAGAACATATTTGCTTTGTGACCTTTCATTTTTGCAGTGCGTTGCGAGCTGTATAATCTCTCTCATATCTACTCTTCTTGACAGTACATGCATGTTACCTGCGCAAGTGTAATTTATGAATAAATAATGTGATTGCAGAATATATTCAGTAATGTTAATCTATAATGGCATCAATTGGGCAGATGTAGTTGGAATGGAACTGGCACAGTCCTGTAGTGCTAAACCTTCACTAGTATAAGACTGCAAAAACAGGTTTGCCAATTACTCTAAACTAGACTAGGCCAAATTTTTTTACATTTATAAGTTTTTACTGAATACTGGCTCTTTCATTATCTACCTATAGGTCACTATCTCTGCCGTGGTACTTACCAACAAAATGGTATTCTACTTATCGTGAAATTCTGAAGTCCTGGAGACTGTTCCAATGAGGAGCTTTAATTGCACTTAAACACTAACCTTTAGTTGCCAAGAATGATTCTATTTAGCAAGAGCATGCTTGGACTATGACACAAGGATGGAGGCCAAAAAAGTTACTGCCCTTCCACTGCTGTGAAGCGGGGTGCAAGCGAAGCTTGGGATCTGAGGCTCTTTGTAACGCCTCACGGCGAGGGCGGCACGTCAACGTCGACCCCTTTCTTGAATGAGTTCCCGGTGCCATCAATCAAACACTGCCTGTTCTTTGGCCAAACGCACAACACGTGGCCTGCTCCCACTGCCATTCCTTCAATGCAGCCTGCTCTTTGGCAGAACAGACCAAACGCGGCCTCCCCATCTGACTGCTGGGCCTGAACTGGTGTGGGAAACTGCGGGTGTAGGGCGAGCAAACACGCGAACACACCCTTTCCCTCCTCTGGAAGAAGGGGATGCCCGTGATTGGCTCATGCCTTGCGCTGCTTCTACTTACCCACCTTAAAGGCAGCGTTTGATGAACTGACAGTGGCTGAATCGGTTAGCGTGGTGGTCTCGCGATCCGGAGGTCGGTGGTTCGAATCCGCAGCCTGATAAGCAATTTCTATTTTTGCGCAGCTTGGGTTTTTTCGCGCGGTAACACCGACACCAGTGAGGCAATACAAGCTTCTGTTAGAAAGGTCGCAAATGGTTGCATCTTATGCCCGTTCCTGTTGATGTGGACATTCAGTGTTATTTTTCAGTGTCAGAAGTATCCTTGAAGAAAGGGGGGGGGGGGGTCAACAAAGTATCAGCACTAAAGAAGCAACGTCGACGTACATGGTAGTTGAAATAAATCGATGATTAAATGTTGATTATGCTGTCATGTACGACGCACAAATTGTTAGATGGATCTGGCGAGCTTCAAGCTCACGTGTCAGCACTCTCATTGGCCTGTTGAGCCGACGCCGCTACGACAATGGGACGCTCACCGCTTCTGTTGTAACAGTTCCTCCTGCTCGGGCTGACCTGCCGGCCTCCCGTCATTCTGGAACTTGGCTCCGTGGGTGTGTCACGTACCTTGGACGCGCATGCGTGGTCCCCTTGGCCGAGCCCTGTCAACAATGGTATCGTCGATCTACCGCAGAACGAGGGAGCGCCTACGTGCGGCACCAGCTTTGGCGGATGACGGAATCATCACCTGGCAACGCAGGCAATGCACCAGCACGAACATCGGTTCCGGCGCGCAATATAAAAGCCCGCCACAACTGCTCTCTGCTGGGCACGACGCTGCTACGACAATGGGACGCTCACCGCTTCTGTTGTTACAGGTTAGTTACCTGGACAATACCAGTGGCTATAAGTGCAATAATCGCTGTCTAATAGCGGTGTCGTGCCCGATTGAGCTCTATGACAGTGTCAAACGCGCACTCTGCTGCTTTGTGCAACTTGTTGCGATTGATGCTGTCTGGGGATGTCGAACTTAATCCTGGACCTGAAGATTCTGTTTTAGACATTGTACGCAGGATAGCAGCAGGCCAAACTGCAATTTTGGTGGAGCTTAAGGGGATAAAAGAGAAGCAGGACGCCACAGATGTTGAGGTGAAATGCCTTAAGGACAGAGTCGCCACTCTCAAGTCCACCCTTAGCCTACGCGAAACCTTTGGGACAGACATACCTGACGGCATCCAGTCATTTTCACGCCAGTTAAAAACCATAGCCTCAAGGTGCGAGGACGCCGAAAACAGATTACGTAGATCAAATTTACTGTTTTTTGGCATCAGCGATGAGTCCGGTGAAGATTGGACGACTTCAGAGCAAAACGTCGTCAAACTCTGCGCTGAAAGGCTGGGGCTTACTTTATCAAGCGACCAGTTTGAACGAGTGCACAGAATTGGTCGATTCGCTCATGACAAATGCAGGCCAATAATCGCTAAGCTTGTCACATTTAAAGACAAACAGAATATTTTGGCTTCTGCAAGGAAGCTAAAAGGCTCCCACTGATCTGTCCGCGAGGATTTCGCGCCAAGCACTCACTTAGCAAGAAAAAAGCTGTTAGAATATGCAAGAGCACAGGACAAACCCTGCAAACTTTCACTTGACAAGATGCGCATTAACAACAAGGAATACATGTACAATGTTGATAGAGACACCGTCGTATTATGTAACAGATAGCTAAAGAAATCTACGGGGGCGCAGGTCCCTAAACTTCCCTCTTCTACTGAATCATCTCGTTTGCTCACAATATCGTACACTAACATACGCAGCATACTAAATAAGCGCGATATATTTTGTTCCTTTATAGAAGATAGCAAACCCGACGTTCTAGCTCTAACAGAAACATGGCTACACCACGATGTTTCAGATAGTGAAATTTTTATAGAAAGTGACATATTCAGCATTTATCGGCATGACCACAATGATAAAAAGGGCGGTGGTGTCTTACTTGCAATATATAAAAGGATTTCTTCTTATGAAGTTGACACCTCATCACTTGAGATTATCTGGGCTGCCTGTCAAACCATTTGTGGAAACATATTAGTTGGTGTCTGTTACCGCCCCCCTGAAGTGTCCCTTCCATTTGTTGATAAACTACGCGAAAGCATTGTTACTGCCATGCAGAAATGTTCAACTAGTTATGTTTATCTGCTTGGCGATTTCAATTTTCCCCAAATCAATTGGCCATGCTTGTCATCGTCGTGCAAGCACGCAACCGATTTCATTGAATTAACCTTGGACTTAAATCTTTCTCAGGTAATCAATCAACCCACCCGTGACAATAACCTCTTAGATTTGGCACTAACTACCGCACCTGAAACCGTGTGTCCTGTGTTAATTTCTGACGGTTTCAGTGACCATAAGCTGCTTCAGCTGATGCTCCGAATTCCCATGTTATTCACTGGGTTTCAACATAAAAAAATTCAGGATTACAACAAAGCTAACTACATTTCCATCAACAGTGACTCATTCTTTCCGTCTTTTTCCCAACGTTCCGTTAACGAAAACTGGATACTTTACAAAGACAAATATATTCCGTACGTTTCGGCAGCGAACGACAAATCTAAACCATGGTTCAATAAAAAACTTCGAACACTACGTAATAAAAAAAAAAAACATCTGTACCGCAATGCTATAAATCGGGAGAGTCCTCATGGAGCAAGTACAAAAATTTCCTTAGTGAGTACACTTTAGCCTTACGCACTTCTAAAGACAAGTACTTCGCTCACGACTTACCTTCTCTCCTGAAGACTAATCCGCAAAAATTTTGGCAACCGTTAATACCCGGTCACACTTCTGATATTTCTCTGCTAGACGACAAACAACAACCTCTTTCAGACGGGGAATGTTCATCACTATTTAATGCATATTTTTCTTTTGTTTTTACGAGGGAAGACCATTCTGATATTCCAGTGGTTCCGGATTACGATTACCCATTTATGGCACCCATAAATATCTCAACTGAAGGCATTGTTAGCCTCATTAACGGACTTAAAACCACATCTGCTTGTGGTATTGACAATATTAACACTAAGCTATTAAAAAACACAGTATCTACTTCAAGTGTCATCCTATATCATATCTTTAAGCAGTCCTTGTCGTCTGGTGTCTTGCCCGTTGACTGGAAGATTGCGAAGGTTGTCCCCATTTTTAAAACTGGAGATAGACATAGGCCTGAAAACTATCGCCCAATATCGCTAACATCTGTGTCATGCAAACTATTTGAACACATAATCGCCTCGCACATTTACACGCACCTAGAAAAGAATAACTTTTTCTTTCAGAAACAGCATGGCTTCAGGAAAGGTCTATCTTGTGAAACACAGTTACTAGAATTTACCACCGATCTACATAGCAGTATGAACAACAGTCAACAAATAGACGCCATTTTCCTGGACTTTTCAAAAGCATTTGATCGCGTTGCCCATTGCTGGCTCATTTCTAAAATATCTCATCTAGGTATCGACTCACTAACCCTTTCTTGGCTTAGAAACTTTTTCTCCTGTCACTGAGGTCACGTCTGGTGTACCACAGGGGAGTGTGTTAGGGCCTCTGCTTTTCCTAATATTTATTAACGACCTACCTTCAAACATTTCCTCCTGCATACGACTGTTCGCCGACGATTGCGTTGTTTACCGACAAATTAATTCTATTAACGATCATACTGCCTTGCAGCATGACCTTCACATTATTACCGACTGGTGTAATATATGGAAAATGTCTCTTAACCCTTACAAATGTAATAATATATCATTCTCACGCAAGTGCACTAGCTCCATATTCACATACACCATAAATAACACGAACCTGTCACGTACCACTACTTACAAATACCTTGTGTAAACCTCACTAGTAACCTTTCTTGGTCTCCGCATATCACTACAATTTGCGCAACTGCATCTAAAACCCTTGGCTTTCTGAGGCGCAACTTGCAAAATTCATCTGCTGACGTGCGTAAATTAGCATACCTGACATTTGTACGCCCGCAATTAGAATTTGCATCAGCTGTATGGTCACCACACCAAGAATATTCAATAACCATGCTGGAACGCATCCAGAACAGAGCTGCCCGACATATAACTCGGAATTTTGATCGAAAGTCAAGTATAACGCAGATCAAGCTCAATATTTCTTTACAGCCCCTAGACATCCGCCGGAAGATTGCTTTGCTCTGTCTATTTCACAAATATGTTCATTCCGATAAGCCATGCATATTACCCCTCAAAACCCCCGTCCGTACGTCTTCAAGATTACATAATCATTTTAGCTTCTAGCGCATTTTCGGTAAAACCACTGCTTTCAATTTATCTGCTGTACCTCGTGGCATATCCACCGGAATGGTGTTCCCGATGATATCGTCACGATAACTGATCGTAAAATATTTCGTGAACGCCTGTGCATGCTTTTTACATAATCTCCTTCCTTTTATATATCCGCTATGCTTGATCATGCTGTGCTTTGTTTTGTTTTTAGTTCAGCCACTGTACAGTTGTCTTAGGTTTATTTTTGAGTTGTTTCCATTGTACTTAACAGTTCTTTGTTACATTGCCCCCCTTACTCAATACCCGACAGGGCCTGTAAGGTGTTTTCTAAATAAATAAATAAATAAAAAATGTGCAGCGTCGGTAAGATTAGCATTTCCTCTCTTCATGGTGGATCTACACGACGGACGGCGCATCACGTGACTACGCGTCACGGATTTGTGCCGTCCGCGCGTCATCCGCGACCCCCACGGACAACAAGGGCGCGATCTTGTACGCGTTCCAAACTCGAACGGAGGCGGTCCGTTCTTTCCGTCGCGAAATTGGCGGTCCGTTCCGTTGCATTTGTCCGATAGCAGACAACACGGAATGATTGACAGCAGATATCACTTCACAATTGACGTCATGGCGTTCTTCACCGTTCAAACTGACCAACCATGTGCGGCTCGGTAGAACGGACCGCCTCCGTTCTATTTTGGAACGCGTACAAGATCGCACCCCAAATGCCGTGCTATTTTTCGCATCCGGATTTTGGGAGTCGAATGCTGCGGATTTAGCCTAGCATGCTCTACAGTCTGGCAACAAGCGCGGCTTTGGGATCTTTCTGAAACAGCTTCATCGCTGCTGACACCATTCGTGTCTGTTCGCGAGCGTGCGATTCGCACAAGAGCGACTGAAATGAACCTGAATGGATGAGGTAACTTTGTTCTTACATCTCGTGGAGCAGTTCGCCGCGTTGTGGGACATGGCTCTCACCGATTATGCGGACACGAGAGCATAACAAGACCTCTTTCGATGAAACAAGCACTCGTCATCATCCAATTCGGACAAAACGACAGCCATTGCGGCCAACCGTCGTTTCCTTTCGATTGCCATTTTCATTCAGAGTGGAAAACACGTATGACAAAGTCTTTGTTACACCGATGGCGCCATCTAGAGTGAGTAGAAACAAGCAATCATAATAACTTACATCCACTGAGATCCGCCCGGGCCGCCACAACATCGTCGAGGCCATGTTCAGCCATACAGCCACTCTAAGCCTACACGCAGAGAATCTGAGTATCTCTTTCGGAAACGGTGCCCACTCATCACGAATAGATTGCTGTTGAAGCTTCTGGGCACAAATATAAACCAAATACAAGCCTCAGTTTGAAAATTATGGGTCACACAGTGGACGATGACGACTTGACAGGTTCGAGGCGGACGGCAGTCGCTTCGGGTGGTGCCGCCATGTTTATTTTTCCGGCGCGGTCGTCTGCTCAGTCCGTCCGTCGTCTGGATGGGCTTCGCAGCCAGACGGGCGGCGGATTAAGCGTCCGCGGCACAGATTTGCACGGAGCCGTCCGGCGTGTGGATACACTATCAGCGTTGACTGCTGCATTGTGGCGTGGTGGAGCACTGCCATTACGAATCCCCTCACAAACTATGAGCTACCAAGCTGCACTAAGACCAGTGCACCAGTTTCAAGGATTACAGCACGCATGCATGCGTACTCAGATGTGCATACATACAAATTCTTGATTACGTCTCTCATTGTACTGTTACACTAAGGTACGTTTTAATACTGGATAAAATTGCTGCTTACTTTGCACATCACATAGCATTAATTATAAAAAATTCAGCATGTGCATATTATAGCCGGCTATAAAAAAAAAGTTACGGGGCTCCTTCCAACACATCATGCTATGTTTCGCAAGCTGTTCCAACAATTAAATAGATGATTACACAATGGTGGCCGCTTTTCATTAGTTAGCTTCGCTGGAATACATCCGTGTTAGTGGCAAAGCATACGAATTTGGTTTCGTGTCTTGGTGAACTGTGCAAGCCATTTCCGGCCCAAATTTCTTTTTAAAGAGTTGCACGCATTCACCATCATCATCATCCTACCTTAAAGTTCGATGCAGAACGAAGGAGCCTCCCTGCAATTATCATTGTCTTGCACTAGCTGATGCGAACTTGTGCTTTCAAATTTCATCATCTCACCTAGTTTTCTGTCATCCTTGGCGAAACTTCCCTTCCCTTGGCGCCCATTCTGCAACTCTAATGGTTCTCTGGTTATCTACCCTATGCATTACATGGCCTGCCCAGCTTCATTTTTTCCTCTTAATGTCTACTAGAATATCGACCATCCCTATTTGCTCTCTGATCCACACCGCTCTCTTCCTGTCTCTTAACATTTATCATTGCATTGCTCTTTGTACGGTCCTTAACGTGTTCTCGAGATTCTTCGTTAACCTCCAGGCTTATGTGCCATACTGCATGCTTAGAAGAACAATGTATCCAAGTTGACATTTTCAAATTCCCCGATTTTTTTTCAGGTTTTCACCAAGTTTCACGTCAAGATGGGCTGACACCATGTCACCTGATGCTGTCACTCTCTGGTAAGCATGTTAAAAAAATAAAAACAATGCAGTTTGAACAGTAAGGAGTAGTGTTTATTTTATTCAAAATAGAAAACTGAAACAAGGGGTTTGTAAAATGCACAGCTACTAAAATATCTTCGAAAGAAACTCGGTGCCCTTTTACTCTGTGAAGGCTGACCAGCGGAGCTGCGTATGTGGGCCCCTTAATGGTGAACTGCACTTCTGCCGCAGGTCAGCCTGGTATTGCACTACCTATGGGATTGGCCCATGTGTGCGGAGTGCTTAAAGCCTGCTTCATCTCCGCTGCAGGTTGGACTGGCATTTCACGACCTTCGGGATCAGCCCACATATGGGGAGTGCTTAATGCTTGCTTTACTTCTGCCTCGGGTTGGCATGGTATTGCACTTTCTTCGGGATCGGCCCATCGTATGAAAAATTGTTGGTCTATGCGCGGATGCGATCTGCCAGATCTTAGCAATAGACAGCTTCACTGTAAAAAAAAAGTGGTCTAGCTCACGGCAAATAGTCAAACATTTTAAAATGCGAATAAAAAGAGATGCATACAAAAGCAAATAGAGCTATTTGTATCAACTGATAGCAAGCTCATTGGTATTATGCCCGAACTTTGTCACATATCAGATTCTCCAAGCAACTGGAAAGTCAACCTCAACTGTCCTGAGATACTCTCAGACTGCGCATAATGCTTCAGTGTTGCATTTCACTGCTTTAAGGGGTTTATTTTGGTGTGGATGTGGGTAACCTGCATCTTAGTGTAAGCCAACACTTTGCTTTTTGAGCTCAAGCTCCTTCAAAGAGGCGGCGGCACAGTTCCTTTCCCAGTCATTCCTCAATGCAATGGTCCTTCCTATTCTTGTCCTCGTTCCGCTGCGTGTTCGCCCCATGGACCATTTGAAGCATCCTTTTGGTCAGTTGTACAGTCCGATTTTTCAGAGTCCCTAAGGGCCGCTACAATGTCCAAAAAAAATGAATGCATGTCTTTTACTGCCCTTAAGGGCCCAAATCGCCACAGGCACGTCCAAAAAAGCTCTGGTCTGCCAGTACACTGATTAAGAGTGTCTCAAGAGTGTCTTGCTTCACTCTTGAGCAGCACTTACTGACTGCACAGTAATAACAAGCTCCACCAAAGGGCTAGATTACTTCTGTACTACTCCAAGTGTTCCAAAAAAACTTTTGGAACACGAAGTAGAAAAAAAAATTCTGCTCCTAAACTGCTCCAGAATGACAACTTTGTGCTTGAAATCCTAAACTGTCTTGACCACCACCACTGAGGGGTTAATCTTCAACATCACTTACGTACGTAAGATAAAATCTTAAGTAACACTTACTGGTTGTCTAAACATTTTGAAATGGTTTCACAGGTTCTAATTTAACACTTCTTATATGCACTTTTTAAAACATAACAGTGAATAACGATTTTGGTATTAATTTCAGTAACATATTTCAGTATTCTGCAGTTGATTTGGAGGATTATGCGTCATCACTGGTCTGCAATTATGGAAGTTTAGAGATAAAAAAGTGGGGGCAAGAATGCCGACGTTTTACACATTGTCGTTGTACAGAACAAAACCTATGCAACTTGCTATAAAACTTGTTTATATAGTATTTGAAATTACCCTAAGAGAGTGTGTAAACAGCTGGGGTTTCATAGTTCTAGGTTCTTATGTTTTCGACTAGCACCTCCCTTTAAATGGCAGTAAAAGGCACGCATAAATTTTTTTTTTTTTGGACTGCCTGATTTTCTAAATGTTTTGTTTTTGCAGTCCTCAGGGAACCACCCCTTGCCGCCAAGAAAAAGCACCTTTGACTGTAGCAGTAATCAGTGATTCGCCTAATTGGCAAACAGTTCAGTATGCCAAACAGCCTCGAGACAGCTGTACCTCTGACAGAAGGCACTAATACACAGTGCAATGCACTGTTTCTGCACCCTAGACTGTGGGATTCTCATCCCGTACTCTTGGGTCAAAGGAACGACAATACAGTAGTGCAAACAATCACAAAGGCATTTATTGCACCTTTCATTGATCAATGCCTGCTAGCCAAGTTGCTATCCACAAAACGTGCCAATGGGCGCGCAACAAATCGCGAAAGTCCGACTCACCGTGACCGGATAGCGAGCGAATATGTTCGCCCCTTGCTGGATCCCAACGCCTGGTTGTTCGCGTGTACGGTCACGCGAACGGTCATATAAGGCCTCACGAGACGGTCTTGCAGAAGCATGGATCGGCGCACGCCTGGCACGTCCGCGCTGCTTGCCGTCCCGAACCAAAGAGGAAGCGTGTTCTCCCTTGCGCCCCCAAGTAACCCTGCCGTGAGGCGGCGTTGGCAGCGCAACACTCGCGCCATCTCTCGCATGGCCTGGGGCCCGCGGCGAAGCCGCAATGCAGGAGACGGAAGCTATACAGGAAAAACAACATATCAGGGGACGTGCGACAGTCGCGCATCCCCACAAGACAAATGTGATAAGAGCTATATTATGTGACCTATCAACTGCGTGGTGCCAATACAGACAGGATATGCAGGGCATGTAGCGATGTGGACAGTAGCAATGGAATGATATCACCAGTGTACAGAGCGATGAATTCATTCTTTCTCTGTTACTGATAATCGAGAACTGCATCAATTAAAAAATGTGAGAAAAATTAAGAGAAAAATCATGTGTGAAGGAATACTACTCATCATATCTATTGCAATTATTCTCAGACAGCATTCCCTCTTTTTTGCTTTTATTATTAGTGCATTTATATAGTACTGCTCACCTGCTGTTCCATGTGTTCCATCGACACATACACGATCAGTTCCAAGCCTCTTGAAAAGCTCCTGTTGTGGTGTGGTCATGATGACTAGCATAAAATATGTCATCCAAAAGGTCCTCATTTTTTCTCTAAAAGAATGTCACTTTTTGGTGTTTAAAGAAGAGCAATGGGTTCTCCTTTTCACTATGCATCCTCTCAACCCAGAGTTGCACGCTCACATAGTCATTATCATGCAGCCGCTCGGTCTTTGAGACTCTGGCATCCCTCATTATGTTGCGGAGACCCTGCTTGCTTAACAGGTTGATGCGGTGCAATGTCTCATCCACGTTGGACCGCACATTATCCAGTACTGCATCAATGGACACGCCTTCTCGCAGCTTGTCTTGAGAGAGTAGAGAAAAAGTGTATATTAGTTGAAGCATAAATAACTATTACCGAGCACGCAAGGAAGTGAAATGGGCACTGATGAACATTTTTTAATATCATTATTTAGAATTCCTTTAATTGAATAATGAGTTACATTGACTTACAAAAACCTTTTGCAATGGTGGGTGTTAAATAGTTCAAGCTGTCGCAATTTTTGTTCTTTTTAGGCCAGCTCTTTGCAAGGACATGGTGCTATGCAGCCTTCAGCTGCTGAAGAGGCAAAATTACATTTCTGAATTACACTACATTTGAAGAGGCAAGATTACATATTTAAGTGTTTCAATGTTTGGTGTCATTGATAAACCGTCATAGGGATTATCTGCACCAGTGTTATCAGGTACGTAAGTGAAGAAATTTATTGTGTGTACCAAGTTTACAGCTAGGCTGCCAATTTCATCCTTCACTGTTGGTAACCTTGTTCGCACAAAAGACATTACTGAAGCATTGTGAAAGCATTGCACTGGACTGGACATGTGAAGATTGTGGTTCATATCCTACCCAGGGCAAAAATGTCTTCCACTTTTATTTCCTTTACTAAATATTGCCATTATTTACAATTTCTATCCTTCAGTTAGGACTTCATTTTCCAATTGCATTCCATAGCAGAAGTTATTGCCACTTCCATAGTGGCATGCCACCATAGAAGGGCAAAACAGAGTCGGCAATCGAAAACGTGCAGCATTTCTAGATTAACTTAAATATAAACATCACTGTTACTGCCTGCATTGATGGACATAATTTTATTAATGTCAATATAAAAACTGTCAGCAATTATTTATATAGTTGATTTATCAGTCATTCATCCATATTTACGGAGCAGACACACCTGTGAATGTATGCTTTGAAGGCTATGCAGTCATGTGGGTTCTTGAGTTAAAGGTATTATTTCAGTCAAGTAGAGTACTGACTGGACACTTGAAGCTGTTTTACGAGTTCACGTCTAATACTCAGGGTGTCTACCAAGTTGACATTTCGAAATTCCCCAAGTTTTCCAGGTTTTCCCTGAGTGATGCAGAACTGTTTTATATCAACACGGGCTGAAACCATATCGCCTGATGCTGTCACTCTCTAGTAAGCACATGAAAAAAAAAAGCAACTTAATCCAATTTGAATACTAAGGAGCAGTGTTTATGTTATTCAAAAAGAGAATAGACGGCAGGGGTTAGTAAAATGCACAGCAAATAAAGTGTCTTCGAAAACAATTGCAAATAAGGTCAGACATTATCAAATACGAATAAAAAGGAGATGCATACAAAGGCAAATATTTTCTAATATGAGCTATTTCTATCAACTGATAGCAACCTCAGTGGCATGAGGCCTGAACTCTGTCACAATTGAGATTCTCTCTCAACAGCTCGTATGTCAACCTCAATAGTCCTGACATACTCTCAGCCCACGCACGACGCCAGAGTGTTGTGTTGCACTGCTTCAAAGAGTGTATTTTGGTTTGGATGAGGGACACCTGCATCTCGGCATCAGCCAAAACTTTACTTTTTGAGCTCAAGCTCTTTCAAAACGGCGGCAACAAGCTTCCTTTCTCATTTATTCCTCAATGCGTAGGTCACTTCTGTTCTTGTCCGCCTTCCGCCACTCGTTCGCCCCAAGAACAATTTGAAGCATCTTGACCAGTTGCACAGTCCACGACCGATTTTTCGAGCTCCCTAGGGACCGCGAAAACGTCCGAAAAATCGGCCAGTTGGAAAAAAATAAATGCGTGTCATTTACTGCCCTTAGGGGCTCAAACCGCCACAGGCACGTTCGAAAACGCTCTGAAGGCCTGTCGGTACACATATTAGGCATACCTGTGCTCGTACTGTGACAGGAAATGCCGGGTGCCCGCGTGCATAATTAAGATATACATACTGTATTCCGTGGCGCCCCTTCCCACGCTTGTTATGCTTCACTGCAATACTTTTCCGTAAGCTTTACCGAGTAACATTTCTGTACAGTGGCCGACTTTCACGAACCGGCATTATGCAACACACCGTGTTTTCCAAGTTTCTAAGCCAATCGCAAGGACCACAAAGGTGGAGTCCGTGCCATTGCTGACAGCAGCGAATTCTTTCAATAAAAAGTTCGGCACCCAATGGCAAGAAGCTTCGTAGCGAACGTCGAAGCAGCTAGGCCTAGCGTTGCCGCAGTGGTGGCAACGGGTGCCAGCGGATCTGCGTGCGAGTGCCGGTTCGAGGCGGCGAAGTAATGAAAACGGCAGCGGTGGTGCCTTTGATTAATGCCGTTTCGAACCTGCGGTCGCGGCAAAACGCCCGGAAAATCTAACGGCAAGGAGTTCTTGCGTCAGATTTCACACGTTCTGATACGTTGACATTATAGGGTACGAGGTGGCGCCGCGAAGCCGTCCAAATTATCAGGAATCTGGAAAGTCGCTCGTTGACTGTACACTGGCAACTCCTCCTGCCAACGACGAGTCATTACGATTCCTGTCTGCTACTCGAGCCAGCATATTACCGCGACTTTCGACCCTTTCAATAAAATTGCCGCTAATTTTCCCTGATAGAGGCCCAAATTCCCTGAGTTTTCCCTGACTTTTTCCAGACTACTCAAAATCCCTGAGAATTCCCAGTTTTCCCGGTTGGTAGGCACCCTGAATACCCCTGTCACACGGCAAATCTAATGTCATTTACAACGAATGACATTTGCTGATAATGCCATTTCTTTAGTGTCACACGGTAAAACATAAGAACATTTTCGTATATGACATTTACAAACAAATGAGTTCGCCAAACTCATTTGCTTTAGTTTGGAACTGAATGTGTATCCTCGACACCACAAGTTTACCAGTGTTTTGCAAACAGTACATGCTTCTTTGTTGTTTTAACAAAAAATCACTGTTATTCTATCCATTTTATTACCTAATTATTGCTTTAACGACGTTAAAGTCCGTCACGTGCGTAAATACAGAAAACTACTCTCAGTCCAGTGACCAGACAGCCGTCTTTAGCTTTCGCTGCAGCAGTTGTGTTGGTTCTCACCGGAGCATCGGCCGCGGCCACTTCAATTGACTTGGCATAAAAGCGTGCGCGTGTTTACCTGTGGCACGCACCAAGAATGAGGATATTAGAAGCTCGCATGTACATCAGAACGGCGATGACATGCATCTGCCCTTCTCTTACCACTTTAGCAGATGTAGCGGACGCACGTATCGTTCTCTTCGCCCTGTTGCTTGCCTTAGCTCGACTCGACTTCGTTGGCAATGTCGACAAGTTAGTGATCGAACGCTACGGTTTGAAAGCAACGATCACGTATTCTAGTGGAATTTAGCACATTGGAAAATAATTATTGGACAAAAGTGAGTTTGAGGCGTGTCTTTTTTTTTTTTACTATCGTCATTGTCATCATTTTCAAATGACAGTTTTCGCCTTGTGGCAGCGTGCTGCAATAATGACATTAATCGCAAGAAATGTCATTTGTTGGAAATGACATTAGATTTGCCGTGTGACAGGGGTATAAGCCTAATTATCGTGATCGTTCCAATCATGTTTCATTCACATAGCTGATTCATGAGCATTCAAAATATTTAGGTACCATATTTTCCAAACCATAGGTGCCACTATTCTTTTCATTTTCGTCCAAGCGTATTATACAACAGTGTAACTTATATATGCAAGACCAACATGAGACACTCTTTTTCTCCAGCAATGTACTTGCAGTTTATTTTACCTGCTAGAATGTGCGGCTCATGAAATTTTTTTTTTACTGAAGTTTAGTGCCCTGAAATAGGTAAGTACGACATATTAGGATAAGTGTATAAACATGCACAATCGCATTTCACGATGCTGACCCAAGTTAAGATAGATGCATCTTATACAATGAGTTATATACACATAATTTTTCTTTGAAGGTTGTGAAAAGAGGGGGAAAGGGGGTGACTTGTACAACAGTTCAAATTATAGTCCAGAAAGTATGGCACATGGTTTGTGAGCCCTACATATAGTAGAGTAAAATACAACTTGAGCTGATGAAAGTTTCACATGGAAAGCACATCTGTTGTGGATGACCTACAGTAGTGGTGAGAGGTCGCAGTTTCATCGATGTCTGTAATACTTGCACATCAGTTTCGGCAAAATGGCAGACATAATTATGTACAATGCACCTTAAGTAATCCCAAGTGGAAATTATTCCAGCTTACTGCTATTTTGAGACACTGAATCCCACTAGGATCATAAGTCATACCAATCCAGTTAACTGCAAGCCTGAAAAATAAAGCAGAAAGAGAAAAAGCCACAGTCTGCTGCGTGGCCTACAGTGCACCAGGAGGGACTACACCTTCCTGCTTGGTACATGAAATGATGCAAACAAGTATAACTAAAGTTGTTGCCTGCAATAAGAATAGCCATATAGGTCAAATATAGGCCACTGGCTGTGCCAAGGTAGTTGTTACCACTGTGAAATTGGAGAACGGTTCCCTTTTTTCTCTCTCTCTCTGAACTCTTCAGGCATTGATACAATGTAGCAAAATGATAAACATGTTTATGATGTCATTAACTATAATGCCCTGCAGTCAGTAAAGGTGGCCTCGAATGATGTGGAAATCATGAATTTCAAGCGCACTAACATGTGCTCCAAGTTCACTGCATGGTCTGGCATGAGTATTGCCTTGTATTTGGGGTGTTGAAAACTCAACAACCACTCTTTATGTATTATAAAGCAGAGCAAAAGTGGTTTCTTACCAGCAATAGCAGCTCATTCCGACTTGGACAGAAAAACACGACCCAGTTCAAAGTCGTGGCCTCTGTGCTTGAATTGGAAAACCACATATATACCTGTGTTGTCTTCGGTCACAGCCATTGCCGCAAAACATCTTTTTCCACACTTAACACTTGAAGGCCGCTTCAGCTTTTGTTTACTGTAGCTGTGGAAAAAGATAACCGGGTGGTTTATTCTAACTTAAGCACTGGACTTCCAACACATGCTTAATGGTGGTTCTACTACACCATTTACACCATTTAGCTACTATTCAACTTGCCTGAAACCTGGCTACGTGAACTGCGCAAAGGTGCGGTATTTTCACGCTTTCAGGGCAACGCAGCGTTTTCAGCAGGGGTATGAGAAGAAGACTTAAATATAGGAAACAAATAGTGAACGTGCAAGTAATTCAGTTTGAGATGGATCATCTACTAGACTTTTCAAATATTGAGTAATATTTGCAGTAATGCAATGGATTGCCTGAAGTCAATGCATTGCATGCAGCATTTCAAGGGCACTTGGTTTGTCTCTAAACAAGAACACAAAACAAATCTGCGTTTTTACATGCCAATACCACGATCTGATTATCAGGCATGCCTCTCTCAGTAAAAGTCTCGTCCTGGCTGTCAACACCAATCGAAGGAATTACTATATGCAATGCTAACAGGGTACGGTGACAAAATCAGCATTCATGGCAAGCACAAGGCATGCGCTAAGACCCATTGACCACTGGAAGGCACACAGTTTGCATTGCATACATGTATTCTTGCATGTGGTTCAGAACTGTATGGCAATTTTCACTCAGCTGCTTTCATTAGCCCACAAAAGTTTTATTTAACTATTTACAAAGGCTTTCTACCTACTCAAATAAAAGTACTTGCAACATACTGGCATGGTACCAATTGGCTGGTTCTGGGTGTTAAAATTTTCTTAAATGTGTAAGCATCTCTATGCTTACCAAACGTCCATCACGCAAGATAAAAATGTGGGCCGATCCCAGAGATAGTGCAATACTGGGCCAACCCACGGCAGAGGTGAACAGCCTTCAAGCACTAAACAAAGTGAAAAGTGCACACAATATAGATAGAGCATGCAGCAGCGAGTGGCTTTACCTTTGTTCTGCCTGTCGCTACCACGAGATCGCTCGCAAATCTCTCAGCACACACCGCACCCTGCCCCTTTCGCAGATCGCTTTCAAGATATGGGCCCGCTCTTCAAGGCAAAGCGACGAGAACACGGCGTTCAAGATATGGTCCACGCAACGCATAGTGGTTTGACGTAGATGGATAAGGCACTAAAGAGCAGTATCAGCTTATAATGATCAGAACGTCATCAGCACACCTGGCGCTGCCGTCTGCAGCAGTCCGTGTTGCTGCGACGCTCCTGTTTATACCGGTCATATTAACTTCCATAACACTTTTTTTTTTGTTCAAGTACTCTAAAGAGCCCAGGAGGCATAGGGGTGGGGGATGTTACGATTGGCTAGCGGGGATAGTGACCTTCTGGCTTCGCTGCAATGAATCGCTTCGTGAAGCCAACAATATGCCCCCTTCGAATAGCCCTTCGGAGCCAGTAAGGCTAGACACGTTTGGCGGACAGGATTGTTAGCTGGTTCGCTGTCACCTTCAGGGACCAATTGGAGCAAGAAAACTCCTGGAAATGTTTGTTCTATGGCGTTCTCCCATGTACTCTGGTAAAAGTCACAGTCATGACAGATTCAGCAGCTAACTGCAGAGTCAGCTCAGGAACCAAGACGTGCCAGCTTGAGTCAAACGTGACAACACCTGTCTATGAGGCCCCACTCATTTTGGTGTGTTCAGTAAAACAAAAGTGCAAGAGAGTGTGTGAACCTTCGCCCTCAAAGGCGGGTACTTCGACGACTTTGGACGCTTTGGTTGGATGAAGGTTGGATGGCAGCTTTTCCTGGCCTAGGGATCTAGTAAGGACAGAGAGTGTTTAAGCAGACATTTTCGGCTGTTCAGTGTGCATCTCAGTCATGCTAGACTGATCAGATGTAATGTTCTCCACTCTTCATGTAGATATTGTAAATAAATCCCCTACTCCTCATTCTTAACGAGAACAAGTTCCTCCCTTCAACAACATCCTTAGCATGAATGAGTCGAACAATGGTATGGGCCAGGTACCCTTTTCATGGCAGACACCAACTCTTACAGGGATTACAATGAAAGGAGCAAAAAATACCAAAAGTACACAACTAAACAAGAAATATGAATTGGAACAACATGAATTAGTGCAAAAAAATGACTTATTACAGGGTATATACAATGTGTGAAAAAAACATAGTGATGACAAGGGTCAAGGTTCCTAAAATACTTATCACAATGAGCTGTTTCACATTACAAAACAATGGAAAAAAATTTAAGTATAGATTACTAAACAGGAAAGCAAAATTGCATATTAAATAAGAACATCAAGAAATGCAACTGGAACAGAACAGCAAGGTAAGAGGTAGTTCAGATTTCTAGGAACAACTTCAAATTATGTACAAATGAGTCGTGTCAGATAGCGAGGAGGAGAGGTGAGTGGAAAAACTGATTAGTGTGGGCGAAGATGGGTGCGATTTTAAGCTGGTGATCAAGCCGTCAAGACACACGTCACAAGCTAGTCTGATATTTAGAGTAACGTGGCATAACCGGTTGGAGTAAATGAAAGAAGGACAATAGTGTCAGAAGCCTGCGTATATTGAGAGGAGCTAAATTAATTTGATATTTGATTTCCGTAACTCTAGATGTATGCGAGTAGTTTCTTGTGATGAAGCGAGCAACCTTATTTTGCAAAAGACTAGAGTTTGTGCTCGAGGTAGGCCTCGACACAAACTAGAGTCAGCGTCAATTAAGTAATTAATTAAGACACAAACTAGAGTCAGAGTCAATTAAGTAAGCGAGAAATTTTGTCTTGGAGTTAGCCGAGTGCAAATAGTGCCTTATGAAGCCAAGAGATGTGGTTGCTTTAGTAGAGTTTGCCGTTTTTACACTCTGCTAAGCAGCTGAGCGGAGCGGATGCGCGAATGCACATGCGCCCTCCGCTTAGCTGCAAGCGGGCTGGCGGAGTCAGAAACACGGTCCGCTTACAAGCTGCCTGAACAGAAGGTTGCTGCCATTTTTTCCTAGCAAGGTGGTCGATGCACACACCCACTCTGGCTTGTGCATCGAGGCACCTTGCCTGCCTTGCTCTTTACAAGATAGATTTGCACAGATGAAGACTTATGTCTGCTAGAAGGTGCGCATGCTGACCCATTTGAAAACCTCGCAGCGCGGGAGTATGTGATGCACGCTGTGCAGCATGTTAGCATCAGAAAGGATCAGATTGTATGCAAAATGCAAGCTCGCTGGCTATCACGTGGCATTCCCCAAGATGGGGCTTTATTTTCCACTGGATAAAATGGACCGGTAACACATTACAAGTTCATGTTTAGATGCTTTATGGACAAATAAGCTATATGTATTCGTTTTACTTATAAAAGTTTTACTTATAGGTGCTTTTATTTTGTTTCATTACCCTGAATTCGGCCAGAAGGCACTGCAAATACGAAAGGAACATCAAGCGGAAAGCCAGAGAAGCCGAGATAATCTCGTGGGTGGCGGCAATGGAAAATAAACCTGCTACGAGTAACTACTGAAGAGGAAATAAGGATATCGGGAAAGAAACAATCTTATAACTCAAAGGGAAGTTTATTACTTTCTGAAACGAGCTCAGGATGCCTTAGAACACGCACTTATACAGCAAAATATAAGAAGGAAGAAGCATGTGCTTGCTGCGGTAAAGCTAGGGAAACAATAGAGCATGCTTTACTAGAATGTGAAATATCTCCCCAGCAGTAGATTTAGGCACCACTGGCCTATACACCATTAATAAAATATATCCAGAGAGGGAGATTAAGATGGACTGCAATGATTGTAATGGCATCATTGGAATCGGACATATGCTGGCGGGGTGTCCTGCGACTCTCCCCAACCTCGTTGAAGAATGGACACAGTGGGAGAGAAGGATACAAAGCGCATTGTTTCAGGACCAACTAAGGGCAGTCCAGGGGGCCCATGATGTCGCTGAAAGGCTTGGCCTGACAGTGCCAACGTGGGAGCGGCCCGCCTTGGCTTGAGAAGTCAAGCCTCTGGACCTCATTACAATAAAAGTTTTCACACACACACACACCATTGGCCTGCTTGAAGCCCTTGGGTTCAGCAAGAGCAGGGGGAAAGTAAAAATGTATGCAGTAAAGATTGGTAAGCAGCGAATGGAAGATTGGTGGACAAAAAGTAGGGAAACGACAAACAACAGAGGCTTGCAAAGACAAAGTTCAGAAAGTTTGGTTATGGGAAGTCATCGTGGGTTTTTTTTTTCTTTGTTAACATAGGTCGAACATTAGGCAATACAAGAGCTTCATGGCGCAACCCACACCTCTTTTCAAAGGGGACACTCGTAGCACCTATCCATCCATCCCTCTGCTCCGCTAGGCTAGACATACAACTAAAACGTGCAATCACCCACCACTCCACCATGTGGCTAAGCAGGGAAACTTGGAGCGGGGAGAACTGTAAAGACACTAAACTAAAACATTCTAGTGAAAATCACATCTACGCAAATGTTCCATGACAGATCGAATGACAAATGAACACCCAGATATTGTGAATACCAAGGCTACGGGCATGTTTTATAATTTTGTAATTACATAACACGGGTTTAGCTGTAGTCCTGAATCTGATAGCTTTTGTAATATTAATGTTGATTTCCGCTTGCTTACTGCCCCACTTACAGAGATTGTCTAGGTAAGATAGAAGGTAGCAGGTATCCTCAGGGTTACTAGATCACGCAATCATCAGCAAATAGTCTATGACCATAAACGCCTACCATTACTAATATCGTTAATGTAATCTAAAAACAAAATAGGCCTGAGCATGGAACCTTGCGGTACTCCAGATTTGACATGATTTAATGGAGACAAATGGTCATTGATGAAAACTGATTGCTACCGGTTAGTTAAAAAGTTGGTAGTCCACCTAGTTATTCTCACATGTATGTTAAGATCTGTCAGTTTATGAATAAGCCACAATTGAGGAACCTTGCCAAAAGCCTTCGCAAAGTCCACAGATATTACATTGATTCGATAAAAAAGATAATCAATCGTGTAAAAGTCCATGCCGATTGATAAAGAAAAAAGTTTTGTTCTGTAAGAAACTTCATTAGAGCAGATGAAATGATGAGTTTGCAGTACATGCTGGTAAAGAAATTAGTCTGTAATTTGATGGGTTAGACGAATCACCAGATTTAAATATGAGAATTATGCAAGCTGCTTTCCAATCATTTGGGACGCATCCCGTGTCAATACATTGCTGAAAAAGCTTGGCTAAAATGCGACATATTGCAGGTTTGGATATCTTAAGAAGTTTAGGGCAGATGCCATCACAACCAGGAGCAGAGTTAGTTGGAAGACAATCGATACAGGACTGTACTACTTCAGAAGCGATATTAATGTTGTGCATGCTTGAATGCAAAATAGGGGCCTGAAAGCTTCTAGGTACACCAGTCTCATCTGTGAAAACGGATGAAAAAAACTTGAATTCAATAGCAACACGTGCCGGAGAAAGAATGTTACCATCCTTAGATAACGGTACCGTCAAGTTCGATAATTTGGGTTTCCTAAATTTTTGTGTCATTGCTAAGCATGTCTGAAATGTCATGGTTGAAAAATTTATCTTTGGCTGTTGTTGTTACAGTCCTGCATAAGTGTGCGAGCTCACGATAGGGCCTCCAATCTTCCACAGATGCTCATAGTTTAGCTCTGCAATATAATGGTTTCACATGCGTCACAAACCAAGTGCTTTCTGTGCAGGCTGTTATTTTGAATTTTGGAATATGCTTTGCTTTTAAGTGTGATCAGCCCATCATGAAGTACCCAGTTTGTGGCCGTATCCTTGAAAAGGGGTTGATAATGACATTCGGCTGCGTGGAGATGAGCAAGTGGTACAATGCTTAAGCGTACTTAAGTCCCAGAGGAGTTTCTGCATGAATTTTTCAATTGTTTTTGAAGGTTTCTTACCTATTCAAAGGAAAGTGTTTGCAACATACTGATGTGGTACTAATTGGCTGCTGCTGGCTGTTGGCCTTGGTATCTTCCTTTGCTGTTGAGCAGCATTTACTGAGTGCACAGTAATAATGAGCTGCACCAAATGGCTACACATTACTGCTGTACTACTCCAACTATTCCAAAAGGACCAATTTTTCTGCTCCAAAATGCACCACGACTACTTATTTCCTAGTCCAAATCCTTAACTGGATAGGCCACCACTGCATGCTGACACACCACCCACTGTGGGTGTGGGCTGTATTAGCCAAGTCTCAGTAAGACAAAAATAACTGTGGCACTGTTCTTTTTGAGCTTTGTTACTTAATGAAAAGGCTTTGAATTCAGGCCACCAGTGCTGCAATAAAGTATTCCTATTCCAGCCGCCCCACTTGTTAAGAGCTGCATGCCACCTGCATTACTGGCTGGGCCAGTCACTTGAAATCGGTGGACTATAAGGTTAGAGTAGAATCAAACAGAAGAATTTTTTTCATATACTGGCTTTGGACGTCCCCAAATTTTTGGGATGGGCCTGCTATAAATTTTACGTATTCATAACATAGGAAGGTTATGACGACATGTAACCCAGGCAGGCAATGCTTTTGGAAACGAACTTTAAACTTTGCCACTCCGACAGTGGTGAATAGAGTGATCTGTTGTCATGTTTAGCAGTACTACTTGCATCTGACCGCTGGATGTATTGTGTCACTGTTCATTATTTATTACATGTGCTTATACCATGTGCTCCAAAAAGATGTTCCAATCATTGGTGCAATCTACTAATACCAGCTACGTACTTTCGCAATGTCTCTGTAGGCATCTCTTTAAATCTTTTTATGTCTAACACGATACACAAGGACTCCCCTGTAATCACTGACACAGAAATAGTACAGTGTAGTTCTAAAACAAATGTGCTTAACTCATATTGGTGACAACAAATAGTTTAACATTGGTGCTGTCATAGGTCTGGTTTGCGATTACAGCCGACGTCTTGTGGTTGATTAAAGGAGTTCTTTAACAGCAAGGTCCAGCATTACCAGAGCCTGATGGCTTGTAGACCCACCATGTTGTATTAGTGGTTTGGGTGTTGCGCTGCGAAAGTGAGGTTGTGGTATCACATCTCGGTCGTGGAGGCCACATTTCAACGGGGTTCGATGAGGTAAAAATGCAATGCCCGTGTACCGTACGTTGAATGCACGTTAACGAATCCCGCAAGGTGAAAATTAATCCGCAGTTCACCGCTACAGTGTGCCTCATCAGATCTTGGCTTTGGCACGTGAAGTGTCAAAATTTGAATGTTTTATTAACCGCAGGTACGGTGGCTGCCTAGTTCCTGCGTCATTTTAGATTACCTTTATCGTTAATTTCTACCTCCGTTTCCTCTGTTTGGGCTCCCTGGGACTAGGCCATAGTGGCTATGGCTAGACGCACCAATGAAAAAAATCTACGAGTCCAGAAGCGTTGCAAATTTCGGTTCCTTAAAGTCAACTTTGCCATCATACACTGCGGTGAAGTATACCACGAATGCAAAGGGGCCACTGTGAGGGGACACAGCACGAATTCCTTCATTATACACATGCATTCCAATTTTCTGTCACAGTATGAGCACGGAGACAACTAATAATCAGAACTTTATTTCTAAGAAGTCGTTACAATTTGTTGGGGTCCGTCAAGCGAGAAGCTGTTGCAAACAGCTTGAAAGTGCTTGACAGCACAGCAGTCAGTGTAGAAGAAAATAAAGCACGCATATAATTATATATTATATATTGACACGTGTATACATACATTTATCGGGCGACCACGTTTCGCCGCCTAACAAATCTTATCGCACAGCGCGGCACGCGCCTGCATGTATCCGAAGTTTCTGGAAAGTTATCGATGCTTCTATCCGCTGTCTGTTGTCGCTGAACCTTGTGTTATCTGATTTCATCGCGTGACGCGAATGGTGTAGAACTTTGTGGAAGGCACACGAGCCCCAACAAGTCTGGAACATTCGATGACTACTGTATAAAAGCTGACACGCTGGACCAGCTGATCAGATTTTCGACGATTGCCGACTGTGTTCGCTGCTATCATTGTGCTTTAAGTGTAGGCTGTTTTGTGTGCACAGGTTCACCCAATAAAAGCTAGTTTTGTCTTTCACAGTACTGCTGCTGTGTTCTTTAACATCACTACCACGTGACAATATAGTGATATACTACATACTATATTAGCTCGTGCTTAACAATGGTAATTGCACAGTTATAAAATAGTAAAGAGGGGTGGACAGTGCAACTGTATGTCCCAACCGAAACTAACATGAACACTGTGTGTACAATATATATATACATAATACACTGTGTTCATGTTATGTCATGTTCATGTGTGTGTGTGTCTGTGTGTGTATATATATATATACATATAGAGAGAGAGAGAGAGAACAGCGCATTAGTAACTTCCAGTGACAGATATCCATACATTTGTTCCCGCGTGCAGGCATCATGTAATGAATGATTCTAGACCAAAAATTATTTCGCGTTTCCGGATAAAGACATGAACATTAATAATGCCTTGGTTTTCATACTTATTTAGAAGTTAAGGAACATTACAGGTTAGCGATTGCATTAGATAAATTGTTAGCCTTTTTGGCACGAGCCATCTATCCTGGCTGTAGTCCCGACAGTAATTTTACAAGTGAAGAGACTTTGTTAGAGGAAAAAATATGAATACAGTAAAGGAAGGCCATTCACATCTGGCAGTTTGAAAAGTGGTGATGTTGTGTGGAGGTATGGAATGTTAGAAATAATTCCGACGAGCACGTTTCTGAAGAAAAAGCTTGTGTTAGTGTTCACGGTGGTGCCCCACACACGCATGCAGTAGTTAATGTGAGACGCAAATAGTGCTGGGTAAATTTGTAATTTCAACTGTTCTGGAAAGAAATAATATTTTTAAGGCTGTTGTGGCTGGACCATCCCAATGAAGTGGAAAGGAGCGCGTTCGCTTTAGGAATGACATCGCAAGCCTCCAGACCAGAGACAAACAGGCTGGTATCATCCACATATAGAATGGTTGTTGCCTCGGTTTCTGCGAGGGTTCATCGAGCAATAAGGTTCCCAAAGAGCTCCAGCCCCACGGGAAGGTGCGAGGTGAAGTCCGGCAACACTCATGCACGCGGCTGTTCCCCCACTCTCCATTCCCCCCAGCTGCGCTTTGCTTCGCTGCACCGCTCATTCTTGGCTCAGCAGCCGTCCGACATGGAGGTTCCCATTGTTGATCCCGCCAAGTACGAGATTCGTTCCGTAATTCGCTTTTTGCACGCCAAAGTGACTCCACCCGTGGATATTCATCATCAGTTGACAGAGGTGTATGGCGACAAGTGCATGTCCGTTCAACACGTCCGAAAGTGGTTCAGGGAGTTTAGTGCTGGTTGAAAGAAAGTCCACGATGAAGAACAGAGTGGAAGACCGTCAGTTTCGAAGGTGGTTATCAAGATGGCCCAACGCAAAATGCTTCAATCGAGGAGGATCAACATCCGTGAACTTATTGCTCAAATTCCTGGAAGTTCTTACGGTACAGTGGAAAGAGCTTTGACTAAAGTATTGGGGTATCAGAAGTGTTGTGCTCAATGGATACCGCAGCTATTGACATCAGACTACGAGGAGAAACGCCTTGACTGTGCTCGCCAGTTTCTTCAAAATTGTCAAGATGATAAGGAAGGATTGTTGGACTCCATTTTTATGGGAGACAAAAAGTGGGTGTTTCATTTCACTCCTAATATGAAATAAAAATCCAAAGAGTGGCGTCACCCAGAGTCACCAGTCGCAAAGAAGTTCAAGCTCCTTCTGCTGGCAAAGTCATGGCCACTGTTTTTTGGGATCATAAGGGGGTACTGCTGATCGATTTAATGGAACGTGGGACAACAATGAACTCTGAGAGCTATTGTGCAACACTATGAAAACTCAGGCAAGCTATCCAGAACTGCCGGCGAGAACGACTGGCAGCCAGTGTAACACTGCTTCACGACAACGCTTGACCTGACATCTCCTGTCAAACCCAGGAACTTTTGACAAACTTTGGGTCGACTGTCATGCCCCACCCACCGTACAGTCCGGACCTCGCACCTAGTGATTATCACTTGTTCCCCAAGCTAAAGGAACATTTGAGTGGCCAACGCTTCCGGAGCGATGAAGAAGTCGGAAGAGGTGAAATGCTTCCTCAACGGGTCGGCGGCAGACTTCTATGACACTGGGATACAGAAATTGGAGCACTGTATACAAAAATGCGTAGAAAAAGATGCCGATTATGTAAGTTTCATCTTTCCAATAATGTAAATTTCTATGAGAATAAACAATGTTGTCTTTTTCTAAAACTGATGGGAACCTTATTTCTGGATCAACCCTCGTATGTCTATCATGTCATTAACGTAAATGTCGAAGGGGACCTAAAATGCTGCCCTGTGGGACACCGAACAATATTGCCCTGTCGGAGGAAATACTATTTCCAATGACAATGTATTGCCTGCAATCAAGCAGATACGAACACAACAAAATGTGTCATTCCGTGTACACCGTTGGCAGTCAACTCTGTTAATAGAATCTTGTGTTGCATTGTCAAAAGCCTTGCTGTAGTCAATAAATATCCGGACTACTAGGTTTCATTTTTCTAGCTTCTTGATTAACGCCTGCTGAACAAGCAGTGCAGTTTCGGTAGAGCAGGTCATCAAAGCTGTTTCTCCATCGCCAGGGTTCGTGTCATGCTCTCCAACCATGATTCCTCGCTCCTTTGTGCCCTCCAGAGGGGCATGGTCATGGACCCCCAAACAAGGGGCTTAAATCACCACAGCAATTAAACTGCAATTTTTCGCTTTTAATATGCTTCAATGCAATACACTGCATAAGCTTCCTTGCTTAACTCAACTGTAATGCGGCAGAGGTGACTTTAGGAACACTTTCTAGACATACCAAACATTATGTGCATTCTGGTCGGAACTACACCTGACTTAACATTCCGACACGTCGACATATGGATGGCCCTTGTGCAGTTTAAGAGCACGAATACGCATGCTGGTTGTGGCTTGAGGAAATGTGATTGCTTAAACAAGTTTCAATGCCAATGCCCTAGACTGAGCTTCACCACAATGCAGTTGTGTTATGCACTGGAGCTTCCGTTATGTATTGCGGTCCATCACTGCAGCAACGTCAGAACCAGCTTTGAATGGGTGTCAGGTGAGTTATTAGATGTCTCGGTGCTCATACTGTGACAGATGACGGCACATGTGCGCATGTATAGTCGGGAACATACTCAGCAGTTAAAGGATCAGTAAAACCATTGACATGTGCAAGGCTGTGTTGCAGTCTCGTATACGGAGCTTGCAAGATGGGCGAAGCAAGGGCCCAAATCACCACAACCCTGCCGGAAATAGCTCTAAATCCCTGCCTGTACACTTCTTAGGGTCTCGGTGCTTTTACCGTAACCGGAGATTGCACATATAAAAGTATATTTTCAAAACTGAGCTCATTGGAACATCTTCCTGTTCATGCTATGCACACAAAAATGAGGAAAAAGAGAAAAATTATGCAGATCCCACACCCTGTGGGAATTGATGTAAGTGAAGCTTTCCATGCTGGATGCTCTGATTGATGATAATTAGCAGTGTTGACGGCTAAAGCTTAATTTCTTCAACATTTAGGCTAACATGAGATTGGTGAATTGATGTTAAACGTTACCTTGTGGGCACCACTGCTGTTTGCCTGCGTAATAGGCAGAACACACAGGGAGAGGGGTGTTTGCATGAGGCATTTTAGTGGGCCATATCTTATAACCCCTGAGAGGGTTGAGTGTTGTCATTTCCTCATATGGCACATCGCGTTATGGCAGAAGTATTAAACTTGAATTGGATTATGGGGCTGTACGTGCCAAAACGACACTCAGATTATGAAGCACGGCATAGTGGCAGACTCCAGATTAATTTTGACACCGTGATGTTCTTCAATGTGTCCCAAAATCTAAGTGCACATGGGTTTTCTATTTCGCCCCCGTCGAAATGTGGCTCCCACGATTGGGATCAAATCCATGACCTCTCGCAATGCCATAGCAGCAAAGCTAATGCGGCAGGCACAGAAGTGTTGATTTGACGGTCAACCACTTCTGTAGTGTTTCCTGGACGCTGCGGTGCATTTTAATTAATGCGGCTCTGCTTCTGCACGCCCTGTGCGTGTTGCCCGCTTGACATATTTGCATGGTGTTTATTTTTTCAGAAATAGCAGCAACATATTGCACTGTGCCTTGAACATAAGCATCCCACAACCGCTGTTGTATGTTAGTGGAGTTTCCTTGCCTTCTCATGTCACTTCCCCCATCTTATACGGGAACTGCCTCTTCTCCTCCCTCTTCTCTCTACAGTTCTATCTGTGTCCCCTCTCGCCTCGCATGTAAGCGCTGCAGTTTCTTCTGTGCTTCCGAAAGGAGTCACGGATAATTGCAGCTGTCAGGTGGCTAATGTGACAACGGCCAGGGAGCTCCAGAGGGCATTGTGCACATTCGATGCAGTGGGGTGAAAACAAGCTTCTCCCATCTCCTTTCCTCTCTTACTTGTGCCTGTCATGTATATACACACTCTGAACACCCACCCCCCCCCCTTCCCGACGTGGCATGTGTGACATTAGCAGCTGGAGTGGGAAAGTCAAAGGAAGAGACACATGCGTAAAGGATTCTATGCTTACCCAATGAGGAAACCCGTCCGTCACGTAAGATGATTGCTTTCAAGATAAGGCCGGCATGAGCGAGCGAATTGTAAGATCGGGCCTGCGCAGCCGCGCCATAAGCAGCGGCCGCTGATGTACAGTTGATAATGGTTTGCATCGAGAGGAGGCAGCATCATTGACCACATCTACGTATGACGTCTACCTAACGTGACACTGTTCAATTACGTCACGTAGAACAGCACGCATTGGCCAGTGCTCATCTTCCATGAAGCAGCAACATCATCCAAATGCACCATGATATAAAAGGAGTGAACAGTGCTACTACTGGCCTCTGCTTCATACTCATGCTGGTCTTGGTTTAACATTTTGGTGTTGCATCTGCGCTTCTCCATTTCATGATTTTTTCGTGGCATTTCTCGCAATTATATGAAATGCAGCAGCATATGATGACAAAACAGTAGGTGATCAGTAGCAAATGCTTATGCATCATTTAGATAACTCCGACAGGATACTCTGCATGTAATTTTATCTTTTTCCACTTTCAGTATGCTTCAGCGCTATGGTATGCTTGACCGCGTAACCTTGCTATGTCCAGTGTTTGTGACCCTTTCCCACTGTTGGTATACTTCATCACAATGCTAAGTGCATAGTTGAATGCATAACACCACTGTATTGGGATGAAGCTAACTTATGGGTCTGACATTAGACAGCTTTAATTTAGCGTACGCAGCTGTAGCGTATGCCATAGTATATATAGCGTATGCTAATCAGCACACATTTTTTTTAGTTTTAGTTGGCCTGTGAGATGTTCAGATCTCAGAGGCCATGTGCCATCATTGCGGCTATCTCCCGACTGTAGCTATAGGTGGTGCTAACATGTCGGATGTTTCTTTCGTTAGGCTTCGACTCACTCGAAACGAGAAGCAATCTCGAAAACACTACAAGGTTATCCATAATACTCTGTCATCGTAGCAGCCTGAGACTAAGCGAAAGCCATTTACACAGTCAGTTGCTAAGAACGAAGTCCATATACAAAAGCAACGCCAAATTCAATTCGAAGCTGGCAGCCGGGGCCGCCGCCATGTTTCACGCAAATTCCGCAAACCACACAAAGACGCTAATGCTAAATCTGAGAAATAGTGCGTGTACGCTATATGCAATGGGTCGTTTAGCGTTCTGCGCATGCGCAGTGATGTACGCTAAACTAAAACTGTCTATTATGCAGCACATTTTAGATGCTTGCTGGTTTTAAAGTCCGAAAGCTGAGATACAACAGCGTCACACACTATCACGTGAGGAAAACGAACCGCTGCATGCAGCAAGTAGCGTCAGCATAAGCACTAGATTACAATCGAACAGCTCTACAATGAAGACCACAATTAATTTGCCTGTGAAACAAAGAAACTTATGCGTCCCTGGCGGCTGATTTATGTTTATAAAACGAATGCCGCAGCAGTGCCGCCACTGCCCCGCGAAGATGTCACCAGGGTAAGCTGTGCCCTAGCGCTAACAGCAGTGTATTTGAAGAGCGTGCTGATATTACTAGTTCCGTTGCTCTGCCCCAGGATTCACTCACCTCATATGCTACTTGTAACGGACCAACGGCTGACGAATGCATGGATAGGCCGCGAATGTCAACGAAGGCGACCAAAAATTTTGTAGCAAGGGAGGCTTAGGGGCACTAGACAATCGGGGGCTTAGCTTTGCATGGTTCCTGCATTTGCTTGGAGAGCAAGCTGGGAACCTCAATGGAGCACAGCGTGGCTACAGTAGAACATGCTGTCAAGGATATTTTGCAGAGAAAGATTAGCGGTCTATTTCATTAAGTCTCTCTTGAATTCTTGTTAAAGATTTTCTTTTGTTGAAAGTGCTTAGCTATTGTGAGCAGTGAGCTGCGCAACCTTTAAAACAAAGTGACCTGCATAGCGAAGGATTTTGAAGGTGCGAGCACTTTGTTAAAAAGGCTTTGACAACATAGATACATTCAGAGCAGCGCTTTCTGCCCTTTAGCCCATGCAGAATTTGTAGGTCCTATTTGCGCCACCAGGATCTGCCAATGTACTGCAGTGAAGCCTTTAATATGTGTCCCAATGTCCAATGCTGCGGAGTTCAATATATCCATTTACTGTCTGAGCAAGTTTGATGTATGAAGTTTCATATACATGTAGTTCTCTTGGTGATTCACCACCTGTTATTTAAGCAATAATTCTATTTATAATTGTTTCATACAACAAGGTTCAATTGTAATGAATTATTGCTATATGACATTCTTCCCATTATTATAACTAGTACTCTCAAGCTTCGAACCTCCCAGCTTCCTCATACAGTTGGCCAATGTGACAGTACACCTGACACAACAAGCCATGTCGTACACTTACTCTGTGCATATTCACAGCCCATGCAAGCTTGTGCTGAAAGCTTGTTGCTGCTTGCAGAGGTAAACATTTCACTTGACTGTTGTAATGATCTCGCTGACTATGTGACAGAATAAACAGTTACTCCACAATAAAACATAGTATGAGGCCATTTTGTAAACACGAGTTTGAAGTAAAACTGTGCCATGCATCGTCGAAAAAGGAAAACAACATTACAGGGATGAGCATAGTTATCGTGGGCTTGTCTCTATAGCTTTTATGTCTTGCTTTGTCCACATTATGCTGCACAGTTTTAGTTGAAGCGGTTATTGGCTGGCAGACGTCTTCCCATCATGTTACTACGAGTTTTGATGAAAGCAGTCTTGGCTAGCCTCTCTAGCCCTGGTTCTCTGGCTTAGGTGCTGGTGCCTCCAGTAGTTCAGATTTGAATGGGTGCAAATTAATTTTCCCTCTCAGTGAAATCAGGGGAGGCGCTGCGATCGCCGAGGAGTGTAGACGTGCTCGCGTCGGCTCTGTGTTCGTGAAATGATTTTGCAGCATTTTCTTGCGAATTGTGGCCTAATTTTTACACCAGTCGATCCGTGAAGATACCAGGACTCCGTAGACGCCTCATTTTCAGGTGGAACACTCGATTTCCCTGTGCTACGGACATTTTCCTGTGCTGCGAACGTTTTTGTGAATCGCCCACGCCGCCGCCGCACGTGCACGCCGGGCGCACCGGATGTGCGGCGCGCACTTGAGCGAGTTCCGTATCGCCGATCAAGTTTCTCTGCCCCAGCAACGAGCATGGAGCTCGAAGTGGCCGCCGAGACGGGCTGGCGAACAACTCGCCTTCGCCAACCGGCGAAGCTGAGGGACGACTCTTCACCCCAAAATGACTCTACCCAAACCTCAAGCACTCGTTCTCGTTCCAAGACCAGGCCACCAGTCAAGGCACAAGTTCTAAAGGCTGGACGCATGCCTCCGCTACCTTCCAACCAAATCAAAATTATCATTCGCCCCAAGGGAGCCCTCAACATTGCCAAAATTGGTAGTCCTACCGTGACTACAGCCGTTCTCCAAGCCGCACAGCTCAGCCCAGCAGATATTCAGCAAGACACGGTGTGCCCCAACACCCAACAAAACATTGTCGTTGTAAGTACGCCAAGTCTGCAGAACGCCGACCGGTATGTCTGCATAAAATCAATTCAAGTCAATGGGGTCACGCACGATGTTAACGCGTATGAGACGGCCGCCGAGGACACCACGAAGGGAGTCATCTGCGGAATCCCCCTCTCCGATACCCCACAGCAAGTCAACGCCAATATCATCAATAGCCACAACCCCCTCGCACTAGCCGCAAAATGCATTGGAACAACAACCACCGTTGTTATCGCCTTCAGTGGCCCCGACGTGCCATATCTGGTCTGTTACGGAGCTACCTTAATCCCATGCTCATTATTCCGCAAGCAAATAGAAATTTGCTACCAATGCGGCCGCCTCGGACATCGCATGGATGTCTGCCCTTTTCCCAATAACAAGATCTGCAGAGGTTGTGGAGTCCGCAACCCACCTCCCGATCACACGTGTAACCCCAAATGGTCACTGTGCGGCGGCCCTCATCTTACAGCGGACAAATCGTGTACGGCTCGCTGCAAGACACCATACATTATTCGCAAGCGCGTTGGGGAACGCCGAGCTGCAATGCAAGCCACCCTTCAAGAAAGCGACTTCCCGCCCTTGAACTCCAAGCCCCGCTCCAGATCTCGGACTCCACCACGCTCGAGGCAACATTGTTCCCGGACCCCTTCACGTTCGAGACAGCGCCGTTCCCGATCCAGATCTACCTATACCCCACCCGCCAAGTCTCCTACTAACAAGGTGAGCTTTGCAGAAGCCCTTAAGGGCACCTCGCGAGAGGGTCGCAACACACCTTCTCCACAGTCCACGAGCACCAATGATAACGCAGAAATAGCTCACCTCAAAAAAGAAAATGCCATTATGCGCGACCTAATTCACAAGCTCTCGCAAGAGGTTCGCGATCTTAAACAATCCAAGACACCTGCTCCTACACCACCCACCAAAGCGTCCCACTCCTCTAGCCACGACGCTCTACTGACACCAGCCCCCAAAAAGCGGGCCCTCCAAGAGGGAGCCACAGGCCAAGTGCGCTCAGAGGTTAAGGACATGCTAGTCTCACTTCAAAGCACGATGACCGCACTCCAGAACGCAGTCAAATCCATGCAACATGCCGTTCTCGCACTGGCACAGCGCGTCACAAACATTGAAACCTACGTACAAACTCTCCCCGTGCCCGCTCATCCTACCCTCCAAACACCCCGCACTGCCCCTGACGGCATCCCCCAATCCCCATCATGGCCCACACTAACAGAGATACACTTATCTGGCAGTGGAACTGCCGAGGCTATCTCCGCAAACAGCCAGTAATCCGTCAACACCTTCGTACCCTCACCCGGCAACCGGACGTCATCATGATTCAGGAAACCCATATCGATTCGGTCACCCTCCCAGGTTACCAACCTTTCATCCCGATACATGCTTCTCGCCGCCTCTGCACTTTCGTCCACAAGAGAATCACCGCCATCGAACACAATCTCCACGACCGAAACATCGAACACCTTCTCGTTGAACTTATCCCCACCAGGAGATGTAAGGAAAGTATTTTTCTCCTTAACGTGTACAGCCATCCCTCTGCCAAAGTTCGAGGCCGTTTTCTCACCCTCTTCCAGAAGGCCCTTAACGTAGCTGGCACCAACCCCCTCGTTATTGGTGGAGACTTCAATCTCCCCCACACGGTATGGGGATATGGCTACTCGACGACGGCGGCTCAAAACCTTTGGAAAGACTCCCAAGACCTCGGCCTCACTTTCATTACAGACCCCACGTTCCCCACACGCCTCGGTAGCTCCACTTCCCGCGACACGACCCCCGACCTGACATTTACCAAGAACGTCACCAACGCTCAATGGAGCAACACACAACATGATCTCAGTAGTGACCATTCCATCATTGCCATACTTATCCCTCGGATAGCTGCAGTTACTGCCAAACCCCGTGAGTTTACTTGGGTTGACTGGGATGCATTTCGCAAGCATCGATCCGCTGACCAGCACGCGGAACGCATAGAGGACATTGATGCATGGACCCGAAATCTCCACTCCGATACCAATGTAGCCACGCGCACCGTTACAACCGATGCCCCCGTCGAGCGCATGGACAGTAGATTGGCCCATCTCCTCGCGGCTAAAACATCCATCCTATCCCGCTGGAAAGGGCAACGTCTCAACAGGCGCCTCCGCGCTAAAATAGCCCTCCTCAATAAGGAAATCGAAGCCCATTGCCTCACTCTGAGCCGTCAGCAGTGGACTGAACTGTGCAATACTGCTGACGGACAGATCCATTGTCCCTCTTCTTGGAAGCTTCTCAAACACCTCCTCGATAGCCAAGCCACCCGCTCTTCCCAACAAGATCGCCTCACTAAACTTCTCTATACAGAAAGGAAGAAACGGCCGCGCCCAAGTCTTAGACTACCTCACCAACAAGTATCTCCCCGTGGGCCCAGTGCAATCTCACGGCTCCTACACCGGGCCCCCAACCCCCCACTGGACGAAGACTTTAGTGTCGCTGAGATCCAAGCCACCCTGCATAAATTAAACAGCCGTTCTGCCCCTGGGCCCGATGGGGTCACTAACAAAGCCCTCCGTAATCTGGATGATGCCTCCATCACCCACCTGACAAATTATATCAATGACTGCTGGCGTAATGGTGCCATTCCGCCGGCCTGGAAAACAGCAAAGGTCATCCTTATTCCCAAACCTGGCAAACCTTCTAGCCTCGATCATCTTCGTCCCATCTCACTAACCTCATGCGTGGGAAAGGTTATGGAGCATGCCTTCCTCACGCAAATCAACACCCATCTGGAAGACACTGCAGCGTATCCTCACTCTGTCATTGGCTTCCGGGCCCACCTGTCGACCCAAGACGCCATGCTACAACTTAAGTACCATATACTAGAAGATAGAACACGTAGTACTAAAGCTATACTCGGCCTCGACCTCGAAAAAGCATTTGACAGCATAGCCCATTTCACCATTCTTGACCGCATCTCACGCCTTAATATCGGTGCGCGCGCTTATAACTACGTCAGAGACTTTCTTTCTAATCGCACGGCCTTCCTTTCGGTGGGGGATCTCCGCTCCGACGCCCAGACTTTGGGCAGCGCGGAAACCCCCCAGGGCTCCGTTATCTCCCCAATGCTTTTTAATCTTGTCATGATCGATCTTGCCAAGGAGTTGCAGCAAGTGGACGGTGTCACCCACACCATATACGCTGACGATATAACCATCTGGGCCCACAAAGGCAGTGACGGCGAAATAGAAACGGCGCTACAATCCGCCATTGAAACAGTCGAGACCTATATCCAAGGCACGGGGCTTCGCTGCTCCCCTGCAAAGTCCGAACTCCTTCTCTACAGGCCTACTCTCCGTGGCCGCCGTCCAAAATACTCCACCGCTAAACGCCATTACGAAGACATTGCGCTTCATCTCACGGATGGCAGCCCCATACCCCTCGTCACCAATATCCGTGTGCTCGGCTTGTTCATAGAGGCGAACGGAGCGAATGGCATGGCCCTCGCCAAAATCAAGAGAAATACAGCCAACACCATGAGACTTTTGAAGCGGGTCTCCAACCGCCGTGGGGGTATGAAAGAGGAGAATCTGCTCCGGTTAATCCAGTCGTTCGTAATTTGCCACATCACCTACGTTGCTGCGTATCTAAACTGGTACAAGGCTGAACAAACCAAGCTCAACATCCTCCTACGCGGTGTCTATAAACAAGCCCTCGGCCTCCCCGGTTGCACGAGCACTGACCTCCTCCTTCAACTAGGCGTCCATAACACACTGGACGAGCTCATCGAGGCCCAACGTCGCTCTCAGCTGGAGAGACTCACTCTCACAGCCACGGGTCGCCATATCCTCACCTCGCACGGCATCACCTACCACCATCAACACGGCCATAAGCACTAGATCCCCTCCACCATACGAGCTTGGATTCACGCCGATCCTATCCCCAGAAACATGCACCCCAAATACAACCACGCACGTCGCACAGCACGTGCCACGGTTCTCACCAAATCGCTTACTCGCCACGACGGTGTGAGTTTCGTCAACGCTGCCGAATATCCCCACGGTACCCGCTTTGCAGCCGTCACCACGCGTGAAGGGTCTCTCCAACATGCTATCAGCCTAGTAACCCCACGCGCTGAGGAAGCTGAAGAAGTGGCCATCGCGCTAGCCACCCTAGACCCAACATGCCATACCATCGTCTCTGACTCCCGCTCCGCCGTTATCAACTATATCAACGGCCGTATTTCACACCAAGCCTTGCGCATCTTGCAACAAGAGCCCCGCTCAACCGACCATCAGGTTACACTCGTCTGGCTCATGCAGGCACCGTCCACCCGCACCTCCCCAACCTCAACGAGGTTACCCACTCCCTAGCGCGAGGCCTAGTTGACTGCGCGGGAGAAGGGGAGGCTGCCCCCACCGGTAGGGATCGCCTGACACGCTACAATGATCTTGTGAAGTCCTTCTACTTAGAGCGTAGAACCTTCCCCGGCCCACACAACAAACTATCCCGAGCGCAGGCTACAACTTTCCGCCTGCTACAAACCAATACTTACCCCTCATTACAACTTTATAACAAGATTTACCCAGACATTTACCCCAATCCCACGTGCCATATCTGCAAGACACAGCCAGCCACACTTCCACACATGCTTTGGGACTGTAGGCACCAATACCCCGACACTAACCCCACGACCCTCTCGTCGAGATGGCACGCTGCCCTGCGTAGCCCCAACCTTGACGACCAACTCTGGGCGACCCAGCAGGCCTGCGAGGTGGCGAAGAGGCAACACCTCGACGTCCCCATGTGGGAGGCCTAGGCCCAGTCACCATCTCTTGCTGGTTTCAATAAAGTTTATTCAGTCAGTCAGTCAGTGAAATAATACCAACTTTCCCTGGTTACCGGGCTTCTACAATTCCTCCTGAGATGGACTTGTTCAACAGCTCTACCGAGTACTTTAAGTAGGCAGTGTATTCTATGTCGTAGGGCAAACAGAAAATTAGCATAAGCACTCTTGCTTTCAGGCTGCCATAGACTTCGAGTTAAAAGTGCAGTCCAGATCAACATGCCCGACCTTGATCCCTCCAGCCTATGTGCCAGCCTTCCCTATGAGCCAATACTTGTGCAGGTGAACATACCTTCTTTGTTCCATGCAAAACATTTTGTTAACTGTTTCCAGGAAAAAGTAGTTCAAGCATAAATGGCTAACACATGCTCTTCATACCAGGTTGCCATGGATAATGGAGACGATAGGAAAGTACAGGCCAGCGTCGCTGTCCCAGATCCATCTGGCAGCTTCTCTGTCTCTGTGTCCTAACTGCTGGTCTTCAATGGGAGTTGACACTGTCTCCTTCTATAGGGGCATTTTCTGACACGCTCTTCTATGGGAGAATGCCCCATTCATAAAAAGAAACAACAAAGATTGGACACGAAATGGTGCAGCTCAAAAAAAAATTACTTGTTGGGTTCGCCACCGGGCCATATGCGTCGGCGCTCGTGACTCGACAAAAAGCAGCCGCAGCGGCACGCGCAAGCTCAGGCTTCACATAGTTTTGCGCCCATCGCAAGAGAGGCACCTCACGGCTACATTCGGATATTGCCAGCGCACAATGAGGAAGTGCAGAAACATGCACGCTTGCAATCTCGGAGGGATGCGCATGCGTGCAAACTCGATACCATGGGTGCACAGCTAGAAGGGGAGAAGGGTCGTTTTGCCACACGCTCGCACACCCTGTAATATTTTGGGGGCAAGTGTACATACTAGACATATTGTCTGTAGTGCTTATTTTTGAAATGTGATATTTTGGGACATATAATACATATAATATGCATCTTGGCTTTGTTGCACATTAAGAATTTATTTTATAAGTACTATATAATTATCTGAAAAGATGAATGTTTCTTTAGATTTCACACATTTCTTTTGCTACATTGTAAATGTATATCCTGATAGATTAATGTTTCGTATGTTATATGTTTGCCGATAGGAGACTTACTGCTGCCATGCGAGGGCCTTCAGGCACATTAAAGCTGTATGTTGCAGCTTTTCGCCTGGAGGACAGCCAACAAAGTTTGTTGGAAATAAAACCATTTCTGGTACGACAAGTCGAAAATTCTACTTGAAGTCGCTGCCTCTAGACCCTTCATGCCAACCGCCATTTTGGCAAGGCTGTGTGATGTCTGGGAATAAGGCTGCTTCGATGGATTTCAAGACCAGATAGCAGCCTTCCTTCACACACTCTGGCACCAAAAAGGGCAGCACAGGTGTCAGTGTTACTTGTGCTACAATTCCTTCACTTGTGCTATAAATAGCAGCAGCAAACTGCCAAGATGCAAAAGCAAAACAATGAATGAGGGCCATAACGTATTTCCCAGCTCCTGAAATCAGTTCCAGTTTTTGCAGTAGACCAAAGCATGGCCTTCAAGATCAGCTTCGATTACCAGTGGGAACAGTTTCCGAGGCTGCCAATTCATTTCATCAAGACTCAGTGTTGCCACACTGCTTTTGATTCAAGTGTGAGAAAAAAAATTGAAGTGAACATTTTCTAACACATTGAATGCAGTCAAATTTTCTTTCTGTTATGCTTTCCTCTTATTTCAAAGCAAAAACAAACCCAAAAATCTAAGAAAACAAGAAGCAAAACAGAAATAAAAATATCTCAGTATAGGGCGAACATCATTGCACAGTGTTGTGAAACCAGATGTGCATGCCTGTGAGGGTGATGATTGAAGTGTGTGCACTATACATTCAGTGATGCTACAGGCACGCACTGTGCTGTTTGCATTTCATTTGATGGTGATAGTACATCCACACAATGTAGCCACAGGGACAAGTGAGCAGTCAAGTGAAGCTTTTTGAGATCATGTTTAGTTGGATCATGCAAATAAAATGCATTAATTAATCATATGCCATGGAAGAATCAAGCACAAGTACACAAATTACTGTGCATGACAGGAGTGGCTGCGAAGATGTATAAGGCTCACACAAAGGACGGACAGCAGACAAGGGACGATGATATTTAACTAATTTCGCCATGGAAAATGACTTCAAAGTTTGTGCATTAAGTACGAAGAAAATCCGAGGACACCTAAGCACTTCTTATGAGTTGTGAATACTTTAATGTCCAACTGAACGCCACTGAGCAGGCCGAGATATGAACTCCTCGCAGGCAAGCGGGCACGTTAAGACGCTTGGCATATATTGATTTAGCCTTACCGAGGCGCAGTTAGAACACACACAAGAGCTTGAGTAGACAAGGAACAGGTGGTAACACAGGCTTGCGAGAGGGAAGGTGATGTGTTGTCGTAGCAATGCACTCTCCCCTCGCGAAGTAGCGCAGCAGCAGATGTTCCCCTTCGCTCGCGTTCCTCTGCTGAGACACGAGCCAGCAAGTGCAAGCTAGTGTCATGAGCGCGCCTCGTGTGCTCACATGGTGTCACAGTCAACGGGAAATTAGGCACCGTTTTGCTGCTACAGATGCTGCCGGCTTTTTCACTGAAAGAACCATTTAACTCTTGCATTAAAAAAATCCTGTCACTGACCACATAATAAACAGCAATAAAGAAATTCCATTAAAAGTATTGCATCAAACCAGCTCAGAGCACAAAAAATTTACCAGAACTGTCAGGCTTGGCTGCTGAAAATTAATGTCTTGTAGCAAGGTTTAACGAGCACAAATGATATGCAAGAATACTCAGAATGATGCGAATGCTCAGATGCTAAGCGCTGCTCTTGTGCAGGAGCTTGGCAATGCAGCTGGCATAAATGCCAGTCTTCTGACTACTACACTGGTTTCATGAAAAGTAGGTTATTCTGGCAAGAGTATCACTGCAACATCACTGCACTACACTTTTACTTCACTGTGTCAGATAAACAAGTCAACAGACGTCTGAAGTGGTTCAACCACAATTCACAGCTGGAGAACAGGATAGCATCCATAGAATTTGGCGAGATTATTAGACAACAGGCAAAGGAGAGTGGACAAAAGTTGGAGGTGAAATAATAATAATAATATTTGGGGTTTTACGTGCCAAAACCACTTTCTGATTATGAGGCACGCCGTAGTGGAGGACTCCGGAAATTTTGACCACCTGGGGTTCTTTAACGTGCACCTAAATCTAAGCACACGGGTGTTTTAGCATTTCGCCCCCATCGAAATGCGGCCGCCGTGGCCGGGATTCGATCCCGCGACCTCGTGCTCAGCAGCCCAACACCATAGCCACTGAGCCACCACGGCGGGTGTTGGAGGTGAAAGCTGTTCTGTTTGACTGTGACGAGGTGTATTGGAGTCGTCAAGCAACAGGCAATAGCGATGGTGCTTCCTAGCGTGCCGATATTGTTCTGGCTTCAAGGCACATAATGGTGATTATTGCATTTTATAGTGTCCCATTCTTCTTTAGATGACAAAGTATTTAAATCTGTGTATTGGTTACATTTGCAGTGACGTCCAAAATCTAGATTTGTACTGGGCAAAGACAATACTTAAAAATTAAGCTCAGTGGTTTTACATGCCAAAATCACTAAATGATGATGAGGGATGCAATAGTGAGAAACTCTGGATTAATTCTGAGCGCCTGGGTTTAACGTGCACCCAATACATGGCGCACAGCATTTTTTGCATTTTGCCCCGATCGAAATGTGGCCGCAGGGGCTTGGATTTGATCCCACGGCCTTGGGTTTCGCAGCCAACACCAAAGCCACAGCACCAGTAACATTAAAACAAAGCAGTGATTTGATAAAGCGTGTAAGAGCACAACAGTTTTTAAGCATTGCTTCATGCTAAGGTCTAAGTCATAAGCTCGGTACCGTCACACAACAGCCACATTAACGAGATGAACAACGGGGATAAAATGCCAAATTAAGCTGCAAAATTATGAAGCAAAAGCCTTTGAAGCTGTGAAGTTCTTTAGGAACTTGGAAGGTGTGGACATTTGGACATGCAAAGGATGCAGTCTTTGGAAACAACTTGCCAAGTTAATTAGTTGTTTTTTACCAAAGCAATATTTCATCACAAAGCAAATAGCTATAATTTAAATATGCTCCAAGATTGAATGCCCTATGATAAAAATTTCTATTGCATTTTTAGCAAGTTATATGGAGCAACCAAAGGTAAGAGACATTTGATGCTAGTGTTCAATAAATTTCAGTTATTAGAAAGCCCTCGTCCTGTGCCCTTCTGTGTGTCTTCCGTTATTTCCGCACTGATTAGTAAGTATGACGCTAGTGACTGCCATAGAATACGTGAAGGCCGAGAAAATAGCAATGGCAATGAAGAGCTATTGCTTGAACAACGACAAAAAAAGCTTAGGTGTAGTGACAAAGCAGAAAGGAGAACATGAACGAAAAGTATGTGCGAAGTCATACATGACAAGAGAAACCCAGCAGGCAAGATGTGGTGAGCAGGGGGGTGGGGAGAAGTATTCCGTAAGAGCCGACCTAGTGGACTGCCCATTTTGGCCGCTACTGATTGGCTAGGGCTGCTGGTCTCCTCCTCTCACAGCTGAATCCAATCAGCAGTGGCCGAAATGGACAGCCCACTAGGTGTACTCTTACAGAATACCCCCCCCGCAGGAGAAAATGATGAGATGGATTCTTGCCTTGTGAAGTGCAGCAACTGTTTTTTTTTTTTCTGTTCAGAGCGAACGTGAGTGAGACTGGAGATGTAAAGGCTTTGATGTGGAGATAAGCTGTGGTCTGGGATGAAGCACAATATTGGTTTCCAGCTGTGGATGAATTTCCAGGAGACCCTGCAGATAAAAGTTTTTTTAGCAATTAATAATTCACGTATCTGGCGAAGGAAATCATTACAGTGAACATGCGGCATAAGCAATAGATAGCCAGGCACATATAGCAAAAGACAGTGCCACTGTAGAGGAATGGCGACAGGGAAGAGCAACAAAAAGTGATCAAGCATGTGCAGGGAGAAGGGTACAGAAAAAGTACAAGGGATCACACAAAGGAGATCAGTTTGACAGTGACAAGAGCAGCACTTATGAGCGCAAATTTCAGAAGAAAGTAGCAAATTAATTGGGTCATCAGTTGCCAAAGAGCAAGCATTTTCTGTCACGAATGCTACTGATGCCAAGCATCAGTCCTGGCGCTGTTAAAGAAGTGAACGCGCAGTTGTGGCAAGGGATAGCAGCAGCAGGTGTCTCATAAAAATGGCAGTAATAGGCTGGTACACTTGGCTACAGTGAGCCAAGTGTACCAGCCTGTGCTTCTGGAAATCTGTGACCTATGTCGAGTTGAAATGTACTGCTAAAGTGGGTGTACGTCGGAAAGACTTTCTCGCCCGTGCGGCGCTCGTGCCGAGTTGGTGATGGCGGATTATTGATTTAATGAGCCATCTTTCGTCACATTAAAGATGTTTTGTGTCTCTTCCAGGGCGAGAAGTAGGGGCCATAGTGTAGACCACTGGCATATCCCCTTCGATATAAATAAAGGTTCTTCAGCAAAACCATGTGCAATAAATCGGTAAGCGGGAGCCGCAGAGCTAGCGAAGCAGGCACGTCGGACGTAGTACATTTAAATTAAAGTATGGGGTTTTACGCGCCAAAACCACTTTCTGATTATGAGGCACGCTGTAGTGGAGGACTCCGTAAATTTCGACCACCTGGGGTTCTTTAACGTGCACCTAAATCTAAGCACACGGGTGTTTTCGCATTTCGCCCCCATCGAAATGCGGCCGCCGTGGCCAGGATCGGACGTACATTTAGGCAGATCGTCATTGTAAGCTCAGGAGCTCTCGTGAGGGCTCGGTTTGCCGGTGACGTATACCGTCCTATCGCAGTACTGGTGAAAATCCATTATATCGTCGGGACGAAAAAAGCACCCCGCCACTTCTATAACACCAGTCGGAACACTGCGGCCGCCATCACCTTTTAGAGTGGTCTACGACCATAAATTGCATAACGACTTTCGCTTTTCCTAGCTACAGGGTGCTAAATATGTTTCAACATGCAGACATGCATGTTCACGCGAATCTCTTGAAGGGTACAGTATGCACTGACAACCAACGCATGATGGACACGGCGAAATGCAATGGCATTAAAGTTGTCCGATTGATCCTCGATATCACAGGTTCACTGATCAATGATTCACTGATCCCGTCGCCCGTTACGCATGTTACCGTTGCGACAAAAAGTGCAACAAACCTACCAGCAACATCCACGGAGACGCAGGAGGAGAACTTGTGGACGACGCACGGCACGCACGGCTTCGTCAAGAACACAGACATCGACGTGCGTGAAGGAATCGCCAGCCGACACATGGCAGAATGCCGGCTCGCCTAGGGACAAACGCATACAAAACGAGCAAAGAAACTTCTCCTCCGTGGTACCTAGGCAAAGGGAGAAACTTAGGGCGCAAACGCCCCCAGATTTTCTCTCTCGCAGCTGGCGATTCCGCAAATGACCGTCTCGTGCGCCCCTAGTAGCATCACCTCGGGATGCGTTCGTTAGTTCCAACATTTCCCGGTAGAGGCGTCGTAATAAGCGCAATTTTATCTTACAAACTTTCTCTTACAATTACCGAAGCATTTTCTTTTACATAAAAACAGGGCAAAATTATCATTGCTAATTAGATATTGTACTCTTTGTTAGTAAGTTTATTGTTTCTTCGCCATTATGAACGCAAATAGCGTTCAGCATCATCGATCTTTCACGTGACCTCTGGCCTGGATTTAAAATTTTTACCGGTATTTCCGAGTGCACGGCGGCACGGATTCATTCGTTGGTACACTCAGGACTGGTTGCTTCTTTGTTTCTAAAACTAGTTTCTTGCGCTTCTATGTAACTTGGGGTGAAGTTACGTGTTTGCAAGCGGACATGTAAGCCCGGCAGTTGGGTTTCGGTCGTGAGCCATTCGGAACAGGTCTGCATCGAAACGGGAGCTGGATTTTGCTGCGGCTGACAACGGCAATAACGGTGAGTCGTTTAACACCGCTGCTTCAATCGTTATATAATATCCGTCTCATTATCTTCCAGGCGGGCACAAGTTAACGAACTAGATCCTGCATTACATATGGGCAGTGAGGATCTCAGTTGCTGTTTCCTAAATAAACCTTTACTTGCGAGGCTGTCGTTTGGTTTACACACACAACCAGGAAAGAAAGAGCGATATCGGAACGCGCGTCTCATTTTTCATGTTATTGTAGCCGTGGTTGTAGGTGACTGAGTAGCCTTATCAATATACATATTAAACTTTTTTTTCGAGTCGGCCGGCAACGTCTTTCGTCCACAAAACCGAATAATCCTTTGGTAAAATGAAGTGAAAGTACAGAATTTAATGTATTAAACAGTTGCAAGCATGATAATTCACCCATATTTCGTACTTGTTGGTTCCAAATGTTCTTGCTGCTCAGATTGGTTTACCGTAGGGCATTTATTTTTGCAGTAGTGAAGCGGTGCATCACGTTCGTGGAGAAAAATAATGCATCAGTTCTAATAGCTTCATGACTTTCATGCATTTGCTTGAGTAACTAGCAGTGTGATAACTTCTAGAGCATAAATGAACCCACAAATGTTCTCATTTGTGATCTTAATAGTACTTGCGCTGTTGACATGCATTGTAGTTAGGCAGACATCAATTTTATGGGCAATAGCAATATTTATTTAAGATGCTGCTTAAGCACCCTAGAATAGACAGTGTACATTTGCATGTGTTCTGTAGTCGCAAATCATTACAACATATATGTCACACCTTTTTGCATTTCATATTGCAAAACTTTGCTTTTTCAATTTCTGATTCAGTCAAAATTTCTGTTCCAGACATGCAGTAATGAGGACGGCACCAGTATAAGGCAACACACTCCACGCACTAAACAGAAGCTGCTGCCTGCTACGACAAGGTCATTGTGTGGACATTGGCTACTACTACAAGGTAAACAACATATGGTTCAGAAATAAATATGTTTGATCTATGCTGTATTGGCTTGCTGTTTGCAGCAGATATGAATGTTTGTTCATATATATGGTTCAGTATAATTGGTTCGAACATATAAAACCCACATAAATTTGGCTAATCTGTGCTGTATCTCACGTGTCACCGTTTTGCCCCAACAGAGTCTATGCCAAACACATCTTGGTCATCACAGGAGCTCCTATCTGCACCAACAGGAAGGGGCTGGAGCCGAATTTGCAAGGCTTTTACACCAAGATCAAAGAAGCACATGCACAAGAATATGGATGAGATATCAAGTCTGCAAAGGACTGTGTTAAGACTGCAAAGAGCTTCAGCCACCATTCCACCAGCACGGACATTTGGCTGAGTCATCCAAGTAACTCAAAAAGGACTTTCTAGAAATTCTTCGTCTTCAGATGCACCTGCAACATCTGACCAAGCACGGACGACGCTGGCCAAAAGATTGAGTTTCATCAGTTCGTCCTTAATCAGCTTCCAAGCCATGTTAATTCCGTTTGTGCGAAGTGTAATTTTTCTTCTATAAATGCAAGCTTTCTCATTGCCCATTTTTGTTAGAGGTTATTCATCCTCATCCAAATATAAAGGTCAACCTTTATATTTGGATATTTCGCTGATACTTAATACCAGTCACTGTCTAGCAGCCTAACATATCTGTAGCAGTATCTTCTAGTGTATGTTGTCATGCGCAATTACTCTCCTGAAATAGCTGATGCAGCATCGGCATGCGTCTTGCATTAACCTATGCACATGTGCTATGCACCATTTTACTTTTCTTGGTGTTTTTAGCCTTCAATGCTTGCAGAGCAGAGTGGCTTCTCTCTTGAATGCAAGCTTTCTCATTTTCCATATTCCTAGTCTCGTTGATGATTGCTCCTCTTCCTTGATAGCCTGTGTCTTTGTGCAAGCTACAGTGAAGTGATTGATTGCAGAATCTGGTTTTGCTGCCACACTTGGTTGTGGTAACTGTGTTACAGATGTGGGGGCCTGGTCAGTTGCATTGGTAAGCAGTCCCTCGAGGTAAGCATTTGCTCCTGCAGTCCGCAAAGCGACATAGACTCCCAGTATACACACACCGTAACTGGTGCGCCCCGTTCGTTCTGGCCTGCTGCAGCCATGGGCAAATTGTGCTTGTGGCCTACCTCGGCCATGATTTGCTCAAAACGGAGACCAGCATATGTGCTTACATGGTTCGAAGTGTATGAAGTTGATAGCCATATGGGTGGAAAGGCCCGCAAGAATGGCTGCCGAAGGTGATGCCCACAAAAGCGACTTGTCCACATTGCGACAAAGTGGGACACAAAGTGTGAGCCACACATAGCGGCCCCCGAAAGAAAATAAATGTGCAGGTTGGAAAGGAGTTAACGCTAAAATGCCGGGTAGTCCATGTCGCTGTGTTGGTTGCGGCAGCAGATGCCTGCGTCACCTGATTGCTTCGCAATGGAAGTTGCTCATCTTCAACGGCAACTGTTGGTTCAAACAGGTGCAAGGCTCTGTCCAATCTGTTTGTACGGCAGGTTGTCGCTCGTTACCAGACCACCACATGTGACAAAGGCAAGCATTATGCCTGTAAGATGGTTCGTAGCCAATGTATAATGTATTGTCTGAACCTCAAGCGGTGACTGATTGCCGTTTAATTTTGCTGTTATGTCACTTGGTTACGGTCGCAGTTTTATGTTTTTCGAATATTGCTGCCTGGTCGGTTGCACTGGGAAGCAGCCTCTCGAAGTAAGAATTTGATCCTGCAGTCTGCACAGCGACATAGACTCCCAATTTACGCACACCGTGATTCGTGCTCCCCGTTCACCCTTTCCTGCTGCAGCCATGGGCAAATTGTGCCTCTGGCCTTTCTCGGCCGCGATTAGGCATGAACGGAGACCAGCATAAGTGCTTACATGGTCGGACGTGTATGAAGTTGGGTGGAAAGGCCCGCAAAAGTGGCCGATGAAGGTGATGCCCACGAAAGCGACTTGTCCATATTGAGACAATGTGGGACACCAAGTGTGAGCCACACATTAGCGGCCTCCAAAAGAAAAGAAACATGCAGGCTGGAAAGGAGTCAATGCTAAAATGATGGGTAGTCCATGTCGCTGTGTAGGCTGCGGCAGCAGATGCCTGCGTCACTCGACTGCTTTGCACTGCAAGTTGCTCATCTTTAACAGCGACTGTCGCCGCAAACAGGTGGGACACTCTGTCCAATCTGTTTCTGCTGCTGGTTGTTGCTCGTTAGTAGACCACCACGTGCGACGAAGTCGGGCACTACGCCTGTAGGTAGGCAGCTCAATGTACCCTAAGAGACCCGTGTATGTGAATGCTCACTGTTGCCATATGGTTCGTCGCCAATGTATGATGTATTGTCTGAACCTCATGCGGTGACTGATTGCTGTTTAATTTTGCTGTTATGTCACTTGATTATGGTCGCAGTGTTATGTTTTTCGAATATTGCGGCCTGGTCGGTTGAACTGGGAAGCAGCCTCTCGAAGTAAGAATTTGATCCTGCAGTCTGCACAGCGACATAGACTCCCAATTTACGCACACCGTGATTCGTGCTCCCCATTCACCCTTTCCTGCTGCAGCCATGGGCAAATTGTGCCTCTGGCCTTTCTCGGCCGCGATTAGGCATGAACGGAGACCAGCATAAGTGCTTACATGGTCGGACCTGTATGAAGTTGGGTGGAAAGGCCCGCAAAAGTGGCTGATGAAGGTGATGCCCACGAAAGCGACTTGTCCATATTGAGACAATGTGGGACACCAAGTGTGAGCCACACATTAGCGGCCTCCAAAAGAAAGAAACATGCAGGCTGGAAAGGTGTCAATGCTAAAATGATGGGTAGTCCATGTCACTGTGTAGGCTGCGGCAGCAGATGCCTGCGTCACCCGACTGCTTTGCACTGCAAATTGCTCATCTTTAACAGCGACTGTCGCCGCAAACAGGTGGGACACTCTGTCCAATCTGTTTCTGCTGCTGGTTGTTGCTCGTTAGTAGACCACCACGTGCGACGAAGTCGGGCACTACGCCTGTAGGTAGGCAGCTCAATGTACCCTAAGAGACCCGTGTATGTGAATGCTCACTGTTGCCATATAGTTCGTCGCCAATGTATAACGTATTGTCTGAACCTCATGCGGTGACTGATTGCTGTTTAATTTTGCTGTTATGTCACTTGGTTATGGTCGCAGTGTTATGTTTTTAGAATATTGCGGCCTGGTAGGTTGCACTGGGAAGCAGTCTCTCGAAGTAAGCATTCGCTCCTGCAGCCTGCACAGCGACATAGACTCCCAATTTTCATGCACCGTGATTCGTGCTCCCCGTTCGCGCTTTCCTGCTGCAGCAATGGGCATATTGTGCCTCTGGCCTTTCTCGGCCGCGATTAGGCATGAACGGAGACCAGCATACGTGCTTACATAGTCCGATGCGTATGAAGTTGATAGCTACATGGGTGGAAAGGCCCGCAAAAGTAGCTGATGGAGGCGATGCCCACGAAAGCGACTTGTCCATAGCGAGACAATGTGAGACACCAAGTGTGAGCCACACATTAGCGGCCCCCGAAAGAAAAGAAACGTGCAGGTTGGAAAGGAGTGAACGGCTAAAATCTGGGGTAGCCCATGTCGCTGTGTAGGCTCCGGCAGCAGATGCCTGCGTCTCCCGATTGCTTCGCAATGCAATTTGGGCATTTTTAACGGCGACTGTCGCTGCAAATAAGTGGCACACTCTGTCCAATATTTTTCCGCTGCTGGTTCTTGCTCGTTAACCTGACCACCACGTGCGACGACGACGGTGAGCCGTTTACGAGCTCGCGTCAATGATTCCAGCGTATCTCGACATGCAAATTTTATTTCTGCTATTGCACGAGAATGTACACTGCTTGTCTTCTGCCAATAAAGTCGCGCGTTCTGTTCACTCACTTGTGGCTTGTTTGTATGGGCGTCAGTAGAGGCTCTTGGCAATTAGAACGCACCAGCTGAGCGGCAGCGAAGGCATTGAGGCATGCCGCATAGCCTGCAGGGCAAGCACGGCACGTACCAGCGTACGCGACCGGCAAAAAACGGCCATATTGAATTTTGCGCTAAAAAAAAAAGTTTGCACTTCCGCTTCCGGATTGAGCAACGTCATCTGGCGTCCCCGAAAGTTAGTTCCATGCGCTGCCGCTGCTTATTTTCGAACCACTGCCAAAGGTACAGTTTCCCTTCTCTAAAGTTGTTCTTTATTCTATGGGGTGCCCATAGGAATGGGTTGGGGGGACGACCGCGTTGGCAGTACGCGAAAGCGCGAAGTTAATTAAACTTCGGTATGGCGTTATTTATGGCGTGTGCTGCCAAATTTGTATCAAAGCAAGCTCTGTAAGATATTTTATGTCTTTACGGGAAAACGCCGGCAGCCGAGCGGCCGACGGGGGCCAGCTGCAGACTTCTGTCGATGTTCCAAGACTTCATACGTACTACGAACTCTCTTCAATGACGATGTGTGCTTTTAAATGACTTGCCGTGATTATTGGCAAAAACAGTGCAGTGCATACACTTGAAGTCGGGCGTCACCTCCAAACATGTTTACGCGCGCTGCGAAGGAACTTCTACGCAACACCATCAGTAGTGTCGACCACCACAACAGGGTAAGCTTGAAGTCGCTTAACGTATGTGCTGAGCATGACCTGATGCTTAATCAGACGGTTAGGCAAGTGTGGGCATCCGATTGCACGTAGTTCACCAGAATCACGGAGAAGAATGTATACTACGTTGTCACACTGCGATTGTCTGCGTAGCCAAGGCTTCACGTAGTCCACTAGAACCGCGGAGAACGCTTGGCGACGTCGTCACTCTGTTACTGTCAAGACACTTGTCAGCGGATCCAAGGCTTGTTTAATCGCTCTCGGTGCTGTATAACGCATGGTTGCAGTACTAGTACGCCACGAGTTATTACCCGCAAAAACTACCGTGCCCTACAGATGTCTCGGCTTCGCAGAATCTGAATTCAGATTACGTTTAGCCGCGGAAACACCGGCCTGTATTCATTTACAGAAAGTACCTCTCTAACTGCACCTGCTGAAAGTGACACTCAGTGTATGTTTGTCTCAAATTGAACCAGAGAAGGTCGTGGATTTACCACTAAGCCCTTTCCGTTCCATCAAGCGCATTTATAGCACAAATTTCTTGTAGGTCTTGACAGCAGCTTGTAAGCACACACCCTTGAAACAGTTGTGCTTATTCGCAACGTGGTGTGTGAGCTATTGCACAGGTGGCGCTGAAACTGCTTTTAAGTGAATCGTGTACATCTGATTTTTATAAAGAAAGAGAACTCTTTAAAGTGCTGTTCCATTATAGTTTTAGATAGTTTCAGGCATATTTTATTGACCTAAACAGTAATGTGAGAAAAACGTATCTTTCTCTGAACTCATGCTTTTAGCAAGACATATTGCATGATTACACAGCTGGTGCTTCTAGATTAAGAAACTGTTAAACCTTCCTGCATGCTTCACTTTCTCAATGTCATAAATCAGGTGAGGTGCTGCCGTACAAGCACTTGCTGTGTCGTGAAGGAAGGCTCCTAGTACTGAAAGTTACCTCATACTGAAATCATTCAAATGAACCTTTCTATTGCATCGAGTCCAATGAAACACCCATGGGGGATCTTAAATGACTCCATTCAACTGGGACATTTGTTCAAGTGAAGTTTTAGTGTACATATTTCTTGATCTGGCTACACATTATACGGAAGCAGAAGAAATAGAACTCAAAATAATTAACCTCAGTGTCTCCTCTCTTCGCATATATTGTTCGTTGCACTAGATGAACATGGCTTTTTGGTGCACAGGTTCTAGAAGAACAGGAGATGTGGCGTCAATGGGAGCTGGAGAAGGGTCTCACCATGATGGTGTCAGACGAGACTCTGCGTGCACGACAGCATCACAGGCGAACCCCCAAGCAGTCCTCGAAGCGTCGCCGGTCCCCCCAGCAGCCACTGCCAGCTGTCAGCAGTAGCTCTCAAGATAGGTCAGTCTGCTTGGTCCCATTGGGAAATGTGCACTGACAACATGCTTTGGAAAAGCGTTGTGCAATGTTGCAAAACTTTCTGGCATTCCTTCCTTGCTAAAGTTTGGTGCTTAAGTTTTTCTCATAGCAAGTGGCCACCATTATTGCTGCTGGTGTTGGACCCAGCTTGAGCCATTGACCCTGAGCGCATAAGCTCATATAAACTTGAAAAGTCTACAGGACTTGTATAATGCAAGTGTCTTGTCGTGTGGCATGTTTCTGTGCCAAATAAACTGGAAACCAGCATCATTGGGGGCTCATCGAGTGTGCAGTGCACAAACAGGCAACCTACCAATGTTGACTTATTTCTCACGTAAACGCAAGTTTTATTTTGTTGAAATTGCTGATTAACATCTATCTTACGCCATGACCAAATAATACCATGTTGTGTTGCATTTCATTCTAGGTAGGCTTGGTTTGCATAACTGTACTTACATACAATACACATGTGAGATATAGAGCTTTAGTGTGTTTATATATATAAATGGAATACAGGTAATCTTTTTACAGAATACTGGAGAAATAGAACTGTGAATGGTAGTAGCACTGCTGGTCACGGCATCTTTTGTCACTTTGTCCATGTACAATGCGTATGAAATTTTTTTGTTATGCAAGTGTTCTTATTGAAGGAAAATTGTAAATAACTGCATGCTAATGATTATGTCACTACCAACGCTTTACACCAGCAGTAAAGCAGATATAGTATATAGCACTGTGTACTCTCTAGTTAAACTCTGTGCACAGGGTGGCGCTACCAGCGTTGTTGCTGATGTCCACCGTTGCCCTAACCTGGAGAGGTATTCTGTAAGTGTCTATCTAGTGGCCATGTCCATTTCATCTGCTGCTGAAGTTCTGATTGGCTGGGCTGAGGTTCGCATCAGAAGGAGACAGGTGCTCCCAGCCAATCAGCACTTTAGCAGCAGACAAAATGGACATGTCTGCTTGGCGAACACTTGCAGAATACCCCCCCCCCCCCCCCCCTGATTACCTGGTGCTCCGCAAAGGGTAACATGTTTACAGACAAGCTCTCTACTGGCTGAAATGCGAGAATATGTTTTGTGCTTGAGAAGCTGTGCTGATTAGATAACTTCATCTTTGTGTTCACACAGTCCACTGAATTGTTTTGTTAACAGTTAGGCGTGCATTTTGATCTGAAAATATGTTGTAGTTTGAGCTTCTTTGTGTCTGTTTGCTTTCCTTTCTGTTTGGTCTTTATGATGTTTCTGTGGCACTTAGTGTGAAAAAAATGAACTTGCAAAATACACTCAATGATCTGCAGAGAGCTGCACCAACTGTAAATAAAAGGAATATGTGAAACATAGTTTGTCATGTACTGCCATGGTGCAGGTGGGGCCACAGTGGCTATCGGGAGCTCTACCCTGAAGAATTCAGCCCCCCAAGACACAAGCGGCGTAGACGGTGAGCACTGCACTTAACAGACTGCACTTAACAGACTGCTTAGCTGCAAGTAACTGGCTAACAGCCACTGCTGAACAATGGTGATCAAGGGGAGAAGTGCCTCGGCAAACTTATTGATGGACATGAAATATATATGCCAATCAATTTAGTTTGACAGAGTATTCTTTCAAAACACTATTCTTTCAAAACAGCGCTTGTCCTGTGGTATGCGTTTTCGATTGTTGTCTTCGTCTTCTTTGCGCTGCTTCAAGCTTTACTATTTTCTATTTCTTTGGGAGAAAAAGGCCGATTACAGGTAGAGGAAATGAGGTCAAACTTCTTTCTGAATATTGTGCCCCATCACAGGCACGTACCCAGGGGGGGGCCCGGGGGGCCCCCCCGAAATAAAGTGGCATACCCCCCCCCCCCCCTCCCCACCCACGCCACCACTCCTCACACATTCCTAAAGCGCCGCCAGATCAATGTTGAGACTTCGCAGCTGATCATCGGTCAGCATTATGCTGCCTTTTTCACTCCTTTTAGATGGCGGTAGTTATCGCCATCTCTTGTAATGTGAAGGACAGTTTTCTCGTAGATTCCGCACCCGCGTGATTAACGCGAGATGCGTTCAGTTGTCACCATCTATTCAACCGCCACGCGCATAGCTGTAGCTTTTGTTAGTTCAACCTTCTTTGTTTAGGCTGATGCTGGGACCAGGAGAAGGATGCGGCTGTTACTCAGCTGGCCTGCACTCTCATGGAACGAGTTGCGGCTGGAGAAAACGCCAATTTCGTTTAACTTATCCCTTTGTTTCATTATTTCCGTGAGTTACGTCTCGCCGCGATGCTGGCAGATGTCCGGAACCATACAGACGTGATATGGGTTAGATAAGGTGGGAAATAAAATAATGTGAAAGAGCGCCCATCATGGAACCCTGCAATAACCCTTAAACCCATAAGCAAGATCACTGTCGCCCGTTACCTCGTCTGTTTTTCCCTAACTGTATAGCACTTTTCCTGCAAAATTGGCAACTGGAAACAAAAATCGCAAGGAGTTGAGAAATTAAGCGATCTACTAAGGGGGAGAGCGAAGGCAACAACCAAACTGCAAGCAAAAGCGAATAATAAAAAAGTTAACCGATGTTTATGAGAATATTTATGGATCAACATCTTTTTATTTAAAAAGGAAGTAGAGAAAAACGCCGCCGGAAGTGGAGAACAATTGTTTTGAATGACGATTCTACAGTTATCGGTCGAACTGCCTCACGTAGCCACTTCTCTGCTGTGCTTATGTGGGTGTTTTTCTAACCTTTCGCGCTGAGCGCAGTACGTCTAGAATCGCAGAGTCCTGCGCTCTACGCAGTTGTATGGGACTGGCGGCCGCACAGCTTTACGCAATTCGCGGAACTGTCAAAACTGATCAACAAGGCGAAAATAACTGATATTCGAAACTATAACATGACAAAGACTGAAGAAGCCGTAAAAAATGAACGCAGCCTGAAATCAGTAAAAACGAAACCTGGCATAGGACAAACCATGATGTATGCACTAAAAGATAAGAAGGATAATATCATCAGCAATCTCGAAGATACAGTAAAAGCAGCGGAAAAATTCTAAGCTGACCTGTATACAGTACCCAGAGGAGTCACGATAGTTCACATAGAAACAGTAATGAACAGGATACAGAAACTCTCCTATAACCAGCGATGAGGTCAGAAGGGCCCTGCAAGACATGAAACGATGAAGAGCGGGAGGATAAGGTGGGATAACAGTCGATTTAATCAAAGATGGAGGAGACAATGCTTGGAAAACTGGCGGCTCTTTATACGAAGTGTCTATCGACTGCAAGGGTCCCAGAAAACTGGAAGAATGCAGACATTATACTAATTCACAAAAAAAGGAGACGTTAAAGAATTGAACAATTATGGGACCAATAACTTGCTCCCAGTATTATGTAAAATATTTACCAAAATAATCTCCAATAGAATAAGGTTGACACTGGATTTTGTCAACCAAGGGAACAGGCTGGCTTCAGGAAGAGATACTTTACAATGGATCACATCCATGTCATCAATCAGGTTATTGCGAAATCTGCAGAGTACAATAAGCCTCTCTATGTGGCTTATATAGATTACGAAAAGGCATTTGATTCAGCAGAGATACCAGCAATCGTAGAGGCACTACGTAATCAAGGAGTACAGAACGCTTACGTAAAAAGCTTGGAAAATATTGCTACATGCGTGAGGTATTTGTTTGTTTGAACGAGGCGCGTGGGCGCCATCATTCCAGAAAAGAGGAGGAAGAACGAACTGGGCTCGCGCTGTGAATCTAACCGGTCAGCGCATCAACCGTTGTAAATATAATCTGTAAATAGTTTCTCGTCTTACTGACTCGTTTTTCGCGTTAGAATATCGATCTACAGCTACCTTAATTCTACACAAGAAAAGCAGGGAGATACCTATAGAGAAAGGGGTGAGACAGAGAGACACAATTTCTCCAAAGCTATTTTCTACGTGCTTAGAAGAATTCAAGCTATTAAACTGGGAAGGCTTAGGAGTAAAGATCGACGGCAAATATCTCAGCAACCTTTGGTTTGCCGATGACATTGTTCTATTCAACAACAATGCAGACGAGTTACAACAAATGATTGGAGACCTTAACAGAGGGAGTGTAAGAGTGGGGTTGAATATTATTATGCAGAAGATGAAGATAATGATAATTAGCCGGGCAAAGGAACAAGAGATCAGGATGGCCAGTCGGCCACTAGAGACTTTTAAGGAGTACGTTTACCTAGGTCAATTAATCAGAGGGAACCCTGATCATGAGAAGGAAATTCACAGAAGAATAAAAATAGGTTGGATCGCATACGGCAGACATTGCCAGCTCCTGACTGGAAGCTTACCATTATTATTGAAAAGTAAGGTGTGCAATCAGTGCATTTTGCCAGTGCAATATGTCCAGTGCCAATGCATTTGCCAGTGCATTTCCCAGTGCATTTTGTTAGTGCATATGGGGCAGAGACTTGAGAACAAGTTAAGGACCACGCAAAGAGCGATCGAACGAAGATTGCTAGGCATAACGTTAAGAGAGAAAGAGAGTGGTTTGGATCAGAGAGCGAATGGGTATAGACGATATTCTAATTGACATCAAGCGGAAAAAATGTAGCTGGGCAGGTCATGTATAGCGCCGATTAGATAACCGTTGGACCATAAGGGTTACAAAATGAGTACCAAGAGAAGGGTAACGCAATCGAGGACGACAAAACACTAGGTGGAGCGATGAAATTAGGAAATTCGCGGGCGCTAGATGGAATCGGTTGGCGCAGGACAGGGGTAATTGGAGATCGCAGGGAGAGGCCTTCGTCCTGCAGTGGACATAAAACAGGCTGGTGGTGAGGATGATGATGATGATGATGGAGGTGGTGGGCCCCCCCCGAAAAAAAATCCTGGGTACGTGCCTGCCCCATCATGATGTCAGTGATGTGAGTGTGCCATCAAAGATAACTTAGTATTTTCACATGTTTCATTTACTTTCTTGCAAGAAGTTTTCAGATACCTCTGTTTGCTGTAGAATGAAGTATGCTTGCCCCAAGCTGGCACTGTGAAAATTTGTGATGTGACTAGGTGCAGAAATTTCAAGGCTGTCATCAACGTCCCTTTGCTTTTTGTGTCCTTTATGATACAACAAGCCTCGTTTCATGGCAAGACTATGCAGTACGAGAGATGTGCTCCACCTATCTCCACACTAAGCCATGTTGGTGGCCCAGTTGGCTCGCATTCACAATTACAGTGTGCAGCACAACTGGGCAAAGACAGAGAAAGAAAACAACAAACACACAGTGCCATGGGTGTGTGTTGTTTTCTTTCTCAGTCTTTGTCCAGTTTTGCTGCATATTATAATGATTTATCAGCAGGCATAAATGTAGACACCAACATAAGCTATAATAAATGTATTTCTGGCTCTCTATTTTTCCAAGTGTTGTGCTGCATAACATACGGGTTCGTACACCTCCTTGAAATCCTTGAAAACCCTTGAATTTGGAAAAAGAGATTCAAGGGCCCTAAATCTTTTTGAAAATAAATGCACTCCTTGATTCCCTTGAAAACTTGGGTTAGGGACTTCTGAGCATTCATGTTACACAATACTATCCTATATATTCTCACCTGAGAGTTTCGCTAAGCTATTGCAGTCTTGCATGTACAGCCACTGGCAATGGTTGTTTAAATTGCCATCATGGTGCTAGGCAAAGCCAGATCAAGCGACCAAGCCATACTACCATTTTTGTTGTTTTGCTAGTTGGTTTTCATAGCAGCCATCACTGCTCCATTTTTTAGGCCTAGGCTCTAGAAATGCCTGGAGGAAAATAAGTTTCAGCCATTTAGCTTTAACATAATGGAGTATCTTTATGCGAAGCCAGACACTACTGACCATCATTGAGCGAAGTGTGTAATGTGCCACAAATTCCACAAAGGGGTTGACATTGTTACAATCAGAAAGCAGACTTTGAAGAGAGCTTGAAGCACATTTGCAATGCAATGGTTACTTAGCTATAAAAAATTGCAGCCAAGAAGAAGATTTAAATATTTTTGTGTGACTGAATATTTGCCCTTCAACAACCTAGATAAACTTGAATTGTCCTTGAATTTTGTTTTGGATGTTCTGTACGAACCCTGAACATTTCTTAACACTATAATCTTATGCATTGTCATCAGATGTCACCATCAGTGTTACTGTTGTCAGCTATGCTTTGTTAAAGCACATATACTCTCTTGTAGGCCAACTGAACGAAATTTCACTTTGGCTAAATTGGTTACAAATGTGTATTACCACTGAAGGAAGCAACCTTGGTCAAGCCGCAGGGCTGGTAGTTGTAGAATATTTTTATTAGCAGCCTCTAAACAGCACTTAAACCGACAAAGCATGCACTTGGTGCATGCTTTGCTTTGTGGTTAGGGGCTATGACACAAGTCCCAGGTTAGGTGCTGCCTAATCTAAAAGGACATGTCTACAAGCCAGGTGTTCTAGGTTATGCATCACTTCTGGCAAGCAGTAATGGTAGCATTTTCTTTGTTTTTTTTTCTTTGTTAAGTTTCATTATCGGGAATTGCTATTTTTTAAAGCTTTCCATGAGGCTTCCACTCGTATTTCAAATGGAAAATTTTGCACGAAGGCTCTCAATACCTGCACTATCTTTGCAGGCTCTCAATACCTGCACTATGCAGCCCGAAATATTTCTGCAGTTGTCTTTTAGTTTGGCTCATAGCATTTGTGACAACCTAACTGTGCCCTGGTGTGTAGGTCCTCCAGCCACCACAAGAGGAAGTCACGTCACCGGAAGTCCCGCCACAAGAAGGCCTCTTCCCAGGAAGGCCGTCGCAGCCGGTCACGCCATCGTCACCAGCGTAGGGACTCCTCAACCAGCAGTAGCAGCAGTAACGACAACAGTAGCAACTCCAACTCCTCAGACAGCACAAGCAGTAGTGATGCTGAACTGGTCTGGGAAGAACGCAAGACTTGAACTCTTCTGGTGTGGCAAAAGGGATAGGTGTGTAAGTGCTGCACATGTGGTTCCATATTGCTGTGGCGTGCAAGATGATGCCAGTGCAAGGTTCAGCAAGCCCAGTTTTCTGACCATGGTCTGTGTGGCTTGCTGTGGGCTTGCAGAATGCCGCCAGTTTTTTCCTCATTGTTTATGAGAAACAGTGTGCTGTCCCTTTTCTTGAAAGCTCTTCAAGTTTACTGTTTTCATTCTATTTGTGATTGAGGGTAGCAATAAAAAAAAAACAATGTGCTGTACAATGTTTGGTTGAAGATGATGATGAATGTGATGTTTTTGGCGCAAGGGCCAAAGAGCGCCAGGCCAGTGCTAATGTGTTAGCAGTGGATCGATGAATTCCGAGAGGTAGATGTGACGTGGCTGTAAAGGGGCCTAAAAAACGGTAGCTGTATAGTGCATAAAACCTATGTGTAATAAAATTATGGCAATGGCTAATGAGGTGTACTCTGGACACAAAAGATACATTGTGAAAGAATGCTGATATACTAAAATAGATCAGAGGCAAACGTTTGCAAGAAGCGCTACTGCCTTAACAAAGCCCTTGAAACACAAGCACCTAGAGGCATGTGCTGTGCAAAACTATTATAACAGCAGCATCCTCTGGAAAGAGGACGTGCTACGAATTTATGGGACAAATAATGTGTAAGACAATATTATTCGAGAAACCTACTACAGCTTTGGTGTCAAAAAAGGGTTGTGGACCAAGAAACATTACAGGATGAGGAATGTGCTGGCGGTATGCTACAAGAAAGTGTTTCTTTCTCTCAGCTTCTGCTTCCTGACACTCCAAGAAGACGTGGAGGACAGTTGGCCTCTTGCCACATCTACCGCAAGTTGGTGGTTCATTTACAGTCAGTAAAAAACTGTGGCTGCCATATGTGTGTCCTATTCCGAGGCAACAGAATAGGATATCAGTCGCTGTGTTTTTGCTGCGGTGAGCCAGAAACTCAACTGTAGCTTTTAATCGAGTGGAGCTTATTACGTGTTTCAGCATCCCACAAGCGTTGCCAGTGGCGTCACAGTTTCTTTCGCAAGAAAGGTTTCAAATCTATAGCATGGACAGCAGCTGTAGGATTAATGACGTGCGATGTAAAGGATGTGGCCATTTTGTCTGCTAGCACATTACCCTCGATACCTTTATGGCCAGGCACCCAGCATATAATGGCATGCTGCTGAGACACATGTTCTGCAAATAATGGAATGAAGGTCGGTAAGTACAGGGTTTCTCTGTTTGTGCAGTGACATTACGGCTTTGAGGATGCTTAGAGAGTCCGTGAATATAATGGTGTTGTGTAGCTTTGTTTTCTTGATTTGTTTAACAGCTTACAGTATTGCATAAGCCTCTGCGGTGAAGACGCTTGTTTCTGGGCACAGGACGTTAGATTCCAAAAACGATGGGCCAACAGCTGCATAAGAAACGCAGACGTGCAACTATGAAGCGTCAGTATATAATTCTGTGCATGAGTACTTGGGCTGGAGTTCTAAAAAGTGTATTATAATATGCGCCTTTGAAGCGTGTTTGGTCGCCTCTGCGAACAATGTATCATATTCTATGACTACGACCACTACTATGGCGGCAACGGCTTCACTGGAAACATCAGGTTATGCTCAAAAATTGGAACTCCCATTTCCTCACAAAGCTTTCTTACATGCAGAGAGAATGGTTCTCTAGTTGCAGGTTGATTATTTAACTGTGCCGCAGAGGTCACATTGTTTTCGGTTAAGTAAGAGGGATGTTCGTGGTTTGCGTTCACTTTCAGAATGTGTATAAAACTGGAGTATTGTCTTTTGAAGATGGAGCGACCACTCGTTAAATTCAACGTAGAGACTCTCTACAGGACTTGTTCTCAAGGCACCAGTCACCAGATGGATACCTAAGTAATGGACAGGATCCAGCATCTTCAAGGCACTAGAAGTAGCCGATTGATATACACTAACCCCGTAATCTAAACATGTTCATACAAGGCTTTTGTAGATGTTCATGAGGCACTTTCTGTCACTACTCCACGTTTTGACGTAAGAGTTCTGCAGAAACCCGCAAGGTGGAGAGAGGTAATTAATTAAGGGACAATGAGACATGCACCCAATCATAGCAATTGCTACAAAGGAAGCTCATACGGTTTTTTCGAAAGAAAAGCCTTGCAGTTGAAGAAAAATTCAATTGTGTGAATGTCTCAACTTAGCTTAATTAACTACTCCACATTGTGTGTGAAAGGATTTTAAGAATGTTCAACATTTTAAGGCATTTGTTCTTGAGGTACTTCAGGTGTGTAGTAAACGTTAGCTTCGTGTCTAAAATGATACCTAAACATTTTTGTCTGTTTACAGGTAAGGGTTGCTCGTGCAGCTCAATATGGGGGTCTGGCACTATGCCTCTATTTCTTGAAAAAAAAAAAAAAAGGACACAAGATGTTTTTACGGGACTTCGCTTAAATCCATTCTCGTGTGCCCATCTCAACACTTTCTTCAGGCCAAGTTGAACCTGGTGCTCGCAGATAACAAGGTTACAGGATTTATATGCCATATGCATGTCGTCAACATAAGTGGAATAAAATGTGCTACCTGGAATAGACAAACATAGCGAATTCCATTTTTACAATAAAGAGTATGATTAAGTACTCCACCCTGCGGTACCCCCGTTTCCTGGATAAAATGTCTGGAATTGCCAATTCTAACACGAAACATGCGATTAGATAACTTTCTATTAAGCATGTTGCCATGTATACCCATTTCCGAGAGATCTCGAAAAGTCCGTGGTGCCAAGTGGTGTCATAAGCCTTTTCTATGTCAAGAAACACCGACAGGAACTGTTTGTGTACAAAAGCTTTGCAAATGTATGCCGCAACTCGCACGAGGTGGTCAGTTGTGGATCGTCTTGCTCTAAATCTGCATTGATAAGGGTCAAGCAAGTTGTTTGATCCAAAGAAATGTAATAGCTGGTGATAGATCATGTTTTCAAGTACTAGCTTACAGAAACAGCTTGTTAGCGCTATAGGCCAATAAGTTGCCACAGAAGATGGATCCTTACACTGTTTCAAGATAGGGACTACAATAGCCTCTTTCCATGCTAAGGGAGTATGTCCTGTTGCCCAGATGGTGTTGGAAAGGGACAACAGAGCCATTTGTGCATCAGGGTGAGGATGTTTGATCATCACATACATAATCCGATCAGTTCCCGGAGCAGACTTCTCACAGGCATTCAAAACGGCTTTGAGCTCGGCTAAACCAAAAGGACGGTTGTACTGTTCACTTCCACTGGACTTGCAATTCAATGCCTTACCTTCTGCATTGTTCTTGTGTTTCAAGAAAGCTTCGTAATAATGTTCAGAACTAGAAACACGCTCGAAATGCTCTTCAAGGGCATTGGCCTGGTCTTCCAGACACTGGCCTTGATCATCTACCAAAGGTAAACGCTTAGAAGGCCGACATAATAATTTTGTTACACTATATTCCACACGTTTCTTTGTGTATATGAATTAATTCCCAAGATGTATTTTTGCCAGCACTCCCTTTTAGGAATCCGCCATGTTCACCTGCCTTGTGATTTGATGTGTTTAAAGATTATGAAATTCTCTGCCATAGGACAGTAATGTAGGTGAAGCCACACCTTATTTAGCTTCTTTCATGCTTCCTTGCATTCCTCATTACACCAGGGAAAGCATTGCTTAGAAACCGAAACTCTAGTTTGAGGGATACATATTGATGCAGCAGCACTGCAAAGTATGCCACTGCACCATCAATACAGACAGTATGAACATCATCCCAGGTCGGCTGCGTAAGTTGGCAAAACCGCATCCAGTCTCCTGTATCAACTTTCCATCTAGGAACTTGTGGGCAGCATTCATCTGGCTTTGTTAGCTTCAGAACAACCGGAAAGTGATCCCTTTCGTAAGCGATCTTTATGACGTTTCACTCGAGGTATGGCATGAGTGTACCCAATACTATGCTTGTGTCTATCAACGAGAATATTCCACGCGCAACACCACAGAATGTTGGCTCTGTCTTATTAAGGAGCATGCACCTGCAGAAAAAATGAAATCCTCTATCAGGCGACCCCTCACATCACAATGGGAGTCTCCCTACTGGGTGCTGTGAGCATATAGGTCTCCTAGGTGTATGTAGGGTTCCAGAAGTTCATCAATAAGGAGTTGGTAACAGGGAGGAATGTAGATGGAGGCAATTGTGATTAGCTTGTTGAACAGCAGTGCTCGGACAGCACCTGCTTCAAGGGACATATGGAGTTTTAATAGCTATAATTTTTGTACAATTATAGCCACACCACCCGACGAGGCGGGAGCATTGTTGCAGTCTTGACGGAAAATGGCATGGTGAGTGAGTGGAAAAACTTTATTTCGAATCAGAACGATCCACGTTTGGCGAGTCAGTGGGCTGAGGTTACGGCCAAGAGTTCTTGTCTCCCGGTGGCTTCCTTGACCCTCTGGACTACCTAGAATTGGTCTTCCAGGTTCGAGCTGAGCAGCTCGGCCTGCCATAAGATGGCATAGTGCCAGAGAAGGTTTGTCTACATGGGTTTTAGGTGTGTTTCCTGGACACACAGCACTTTTGGACATAGTTTGTAAAGTTCTCTAACATCACCTAGATTGTGTAAAAGTCCCCCAACACTCCACTGCAATTCTTGTGTGTCTATATTGCAGAAGAGATATGTGCTCTGTGTCTAATGTAGGAAGTACAACTTAACTTATAAAGTCCTTTACAGGCTTTGTGATGCGGGCTTTCTCTTTTTTTGAGTGGTCGAGAGATTCCCAAGGTTCCTTGGGCGCCATTTGACCGAGAGTTGTGTCCATCGCCTTTTGTGGGACACTGGACACCTGCTCTTGTGAGTGGCTTAGTTGACGAGAGGACCTCTTCTCAAGGGACAAGGCCCTTGAGGCCTCCAGACCGGAGGCCGATGGCCCCTTCTTCGCAGACGGTGGAGCAGCGCTGGCTGCAGCCACCAAGGGGGTGGATGACGTCACCGCCAGCTCACTGTGTGAGGGCCGGACAGCCGCCGGAAGTTGTTCTGGCACTGCCCCCTGACGCACCACTTCGGCAAAGCTGTTCTTGGGCAGATGTAATGCCTGCTTGCGTAACTCCTTGAATGAGATATTTTCTTTTGCTTTTATTGTCAAAATTTACTTCTCCTCCTTCCATGATGGACACAACCGTGAGTACGCAGCGTGCTCACCATCACAGTTGACACAGTGTGGAGGGTTTTATTGCATGTTTCGGAGAAATGTTCATTGTTACATCACTTAGCGCAAGTCAGGCGGCCTTAGCAGTTCTGTGAACTGTGGCCGAACCTTTGACACTTGAAGCACCTGAGAGAATTGGGCACGTATGGCCAAAGACAAGGTATACCCGGCCTCGACGGACTCGGGCAGGACACTAGAACCGAAAGTAAGTACTAGGTGCCTAGTCAAGATCTCTTTGCCGTCGCGCCTAATCCATTCAACGTTTAGGACATTCTGCTCACTGAAGCCCTCCAAGAGTTCAGCCTCAGTCAGCTCCAACAAATGGTAATCTGAGATAACACTGCAAGTGGTGATCATTGTACAGCGTGGGTTTACTGTTACTTGGGAGTCTCTAATTGAAATTAAATTAGGCAGTTTTCCATAATGTTTCTGATCACGGAGCTCCAAAAGGAGATCACCACTTGCCATCCTCAATGCTTTATAACATGGACCAAAAATTTCTGTCAGAGACTTCCTAGACAAGGAAAGGTGGAATGGTTCTCACGCGTTTGTCTGGTTTTTCAGAATGAATCAGATGAAATCGAGGAACGTTCTGTATTTGGCGTCCAAAAATCTCGAAGACATCTTTGTTGTGCCCTTGTTTATTGGGGTGATCAGAAAGTTTGGGGAAAGCACTGTCCATTAGCATAGTGGGGTTTTCGGCAGCGATGCCAACCACCCACCAGTGAGCCCAACGCGGGTACATGACAAGGGTTCCTGCAAAAGAAGCCCTGCCAACGCCAGCTGTGCATCGCCGCTGTAACCAGATACACTATAACTGTATAACTGATTGGCTAGCCACACAACGTTACTTCCTTCCTTTCTACCTGGCCTGCTGCCAGGTAGAAAGGAAGTAAGTGGAAGAGAGAAGACAGAAAAGGTCACAAGGTGAGAGAGAGACGAAGATTTGAGGAGAGAGAGACGGGACAAGGTGACTGCCGCTTTTCACCAGGTGGGGCAGTCTGGAGGTGCTGTCCATGTGAAGCAGAGGCTAAACAGGTGTTTTGCCTCCGCTGGGGGGCCTTAAAGGTACGAACACCCGGCATCGGCTTACCCCTAGGATCCCTCTTTCCCCAGACATGGCTAAGCCGGGCACAACTACAAGCAGGAGGGTCCAACCCTCGTGCTCCGGTACGTGGTGTCGCAACACACCAAACGTCTGCTGACCCAGACGCCCTTGCAGGACTGGTTGAGGATGACATGAGCTGTATGCACATCGCTTCATGTGTGGAAGGACCACAACCCTGTGGTTAGTGAACTATGCCAACTTAACCTAAACATAACCCATTGACTTTATCTTCCCATTTGATATGTCAAGTGATCAAGAATGGTAGAACCTGGAGTAAACGTTTCGACAAGGTGACATGTCTAAACATTGACTACAGCGATATTCCTCGTTCTATTACTGTAAAATCACTTCAAGCCTTCATCTTTCTGTGTTTGTCTTGTTCGCATTTGATACTTCAGCTATTCTGCGATGTTCCCACATCTTACGCTGCATTTAGATGAGGCCATCATAAATTTAGCGGCACAGCAGAAGTCTGAAGTCTATTGCATGAGTGTGCTGTTCATAGAGCAAATGATGTGTGCATATTGCATGCATCATCATGATGCATGCATCCACTCGTATTGGAGCTACAGTTAGCTGCAAAGATTCAAGATAGGTAGCAATGCCAGCTTGAGATTTCTGTGCCAGCTCCCCATTATGCCATCAAACAATTTCCCTGCATTCCAAGTAAGTGGAACAAACTTGACAACTTATGAGAACTCTCCTAGCAAAAAAAATTTACCAAGTATACAAGAATACAGGAAAATTTGTAATGTTATTGACACTGCAGTCACATGCAAAAGAGTTTCATACTTGTACTACTAAAGAGAAATATAGGACTCAGTGCCTGTGTGTGCCACAAGAATGGCTGTTGACCTAGAACATGAATAATGGACATTGCACATATTTGCCTAAATTTGCTGTGGCCACAACTAGTCATGATTTCTACCATTCCATGGCTTGTTATGATCAGTGCAAGCAAAAGGTAATTATGCATGGTGAGCGTTACTTTACCAAACATCATCTACATTTGGTGTCGTACTTTTTTAAATGCTGTTATATATGCACTGAAAATTATGCAATGAAATGAATCGATTGTGAATCTAAAACACTTAAACGTTCCCAAGAAATGTTGAGAGGCAAGTATGCAATACAAATGAGCCCCAGAAGGATAAGCTATAAAAGCTACAATCCGCTTTTGGATCAATCAACTGCCAGTCCTAAAAAAGATTAATGCACTACCTATGACTCCTATTACGGCATAACCATTGAAGCCTATCGGGCTCTACTGTAAGTAATCTGGGTATAGAACTCCATAAGCTATGAATATTGGTAAATCAGTTCTGTGGAAACTTGCAGAGCTGATTTACACTTAGCATCAATAGTTAGTGTTTAAATTATATATAGTTTTACAAGTTGGCAGAAAACCTCCTGCATTCATGCAGATGGGTAAAATTTATTTACATCATCAGCTTGACATCTGTTTGTTCTGTGCATCTTCTGTGTCAGCGATAAGATCATTCAAGGAAGTTTCCAAGTTTAAATGGCTTAAGGTGCAGCTTCCAGCTACGTAGAACTGAACTTGAAAGTACAGCTCGCACATGTGCAGATGGTAAAAATGTGCTTAAGTCATGTGTGTGTTGCCTGCATGGCATGCAACCTTTTAATGGCAACAGCCATTATACAGATTACTCACAGCCAATTTCATAGGTTTATGCATGGTTATAGAAAAAATGGGTCTATTAACGAATGTTATTATACAAGGTTCCAACTGATGACTTTGGTTGTGAGCCAGTGTCCCAACCACAGCACCATGGCAGTACCATTGAAGTTGATTTGATGGTTATAGAGTAGGAACACCATCTTCAGCTTGACTCTCGTGTGGCAAGGCAATGAGGTATGCTACTTTATAATTGCTTTGTGGAAGACTAGAGCATGGCAATACAAGCACTGGAACACTATGTGTCATAGTGAAAAGGCAGATGTGTGGTGTCATGGTTCACAAAGGAATAGAATCTGGCATTGTAAGCACAGGACTTGTATACTGTATGTGACATTGAACATACAAAGACTAGAGTGCACAACAGTGAAAAGGCAAATATTTTTGTGTGTGCAACGAGATCTCTCATGCGACGAGTAATAGATATAAATGTCAGTGACTGAAGCATCTCTGCACATTGTAATTTCATATCAAATACATTGTGAATAACGCACTGTCAAGTGCTCGTACAATCCGAGGAAATGTGGGTACACATTGGCTATTGCCAGCCCATCTAGTTTGCGTTCAAAAGCAAACTCTCGTTTCTTAAAACAGGTATCCACTGGTGTTTCCAATGTAGAAACATCTAAGTTTCCTTGCAGCCTATTAGGGCCACCTGTGTGCAATGTTGCATTCCTCCTCGGCAATGCACTTTTCAACATCATCATCATCATCATCAGCCTATTTTATGTCCACTTGTAGGACAAAGCCCTCTCCCTGCAATCTCCAATTACCTCTGTCTTGCACCAACCGATCCCAACTTTCCTAATTTCACCAGCCCACCTAGTGTTCTGTCGTCCTCAATGCACTTCCTTTCTCTTGGCACCCATAGTGCAACCCCAATGGTCCACCGGTTGTCTAACCTACGCATTATATGGCCTGCCTAGCTCCATTTTTTCCTTTTAATGTCAATCAGAATATTGGCTATCCCCATTTGCTCTCCGATTCACACCGCTTTTTCCTGTCCCTTAATGTTACGCCTAACATTCTTCGTTCCATCGCTCTTAAATTTAACTGGTCCTTGGCTTGTTCTCGAGCTTCTTTGTCAATCTCCAAGTTGCTACCCCTTACGTCAGCACCAGTAGAATGCATTGATTGCATACCTTTCTTTTCAATGATTGTGGTAAGGTTCAAGTGAGGATCTGACAATGTCTGCCGTATGCACTCCAACCCATTTTTATTCTTCTGTAAATTTCCTTCTCATGATCAGAGTCCCCTGTGAGTAATTGACTTACGTAAAGGTAAACATACTCCTTCACAGACTCTAGAGGCTGACTGGCCATTCTGAATTCTTTTTCCATTGCCAGGCTATTGATAATTTTCTTTGTCTTCTGCATATTAATCTTCAACCCTGCTGTTACACTCTCTCTGTCAACATCCTCAATCATTTGTTGTAACTCGTCCCCAGTGTTGCTGAACAGCACAATGTTATCTGCAAACCAAAGGTTGCCAAGATATTTGCCGTTGATCCTCACTCCTAAGCCTTCCCAGTTTAATAGCTTGAATACTTCTTCCAAACATGTAGTGCATAGCATTGGAGAGATTACATCTCCTTGCCTGACCTCTTTCTTTACAGGTATCTTCCTACTTTTCTTGTGGAGAATCAAGAGAGCTGTGGAATCTTTGTAGATATTTTCCAAGATATTTACTTAAGCATCCTGTACTCCTCGATTATGTAATGCCACTATGACTGCTGGTATCTCTACTGAATCAAATGCCTTTTCATAATCTTTAAAAGCCTTATAGAGAGGTTGATTGTACTCTGCAGGTTTCTCGATTACCTGATTGATGACATGCGTGTCATCCATTGTAGAGTATCCCTTAATGAAGCCAACATCTTCTCTTGGTTGACTGAAGTCAAGTGTTGCACTTATTCTATTTTAAATGATCTTGGTGAATTAGCTTGGTTGGCAAAATAAATAATTCATTTAGACTCACTCACAATATATATTTCTTGCTTGGAAAATTCTACACAGCCGGGCACACTTAAGCTCACTAGACTTTTTTCAGATTTACGTAATTATGAGCACGATCATACTAAGGGAATCATGGGATCAGACTCCATTAAATCTCATCAAGTCGTCTACTTACTCTTTTGAGTCAAGCTTACAGGCTTATGTGAACTACCACCTCACTAGAGGATCACTGATGCAGAGCAAGATCAGAGCTCATTTCAAACTCACATTCACACTTACATCTACAAATATATATTACTACACACTCACTTGCAAACTCTTCTGCTTGCACTTGCACATACTCATTCATGCTCATAATGCAGGCTTATGTGAACTACCACCTCACTAGAGGATCACTGATGCAGAGCAAGATCAGAGCTCATTTCAAACTCACATTCACACTTGCATCTACAAATATATATTGCTACACACTCACTTGCAAACTCTTCTGCTTGCACTTGCACATACTCATTCATGCTCATAATGATGTCCATTCACACTCACCAGCATTTACCGACGATCAAACCAAAGTGTCAAAATGATTTTTAAAGAAAGAAGAAAAATTGGTTAAGTTCAGGGTCAACATGCTCCTATTTCTTTACTATGCAATTCCAGTTCCCACAAAGAAAACAAAAAATCCGAGGACACCTAAGCACTTCTCATGAGTTGTGAATGTGAAAGCATTAATGTCCAGTTGAAGCCATTGAGTGGTCCTTTGTGTTATGAACTCCTTCTGGGCAAGTGAGTACGTAGAGACGCCTGGTGCGTTTTGATTTGGCCTTACCGAGGCGCAGTTAGAACGCAGGCCAGAGCTTGCACAGACAAAGAACATGCGGATAATGGACGCTTTCGGGGTGACGTGGCACTGCAGCGATGCCCTCACCCAGCACCTGGCATGCTACTGCACCAGCAGGTGTGCCGTCTCGCCCACTCTGCTTTGTCAAGGCGCGCTCGTGACATGGCATCGCAGCTAATGGGAATTTACCTGCTGTTTAGCTGCTAGAGAAAACAGACGCTGGCTTTTTCGCTCAGTAAGCCATTTTACGCTTTCGCATCAAGATATAAGAGTCCAGCACAGTCCACTTTATCTAGCCTCGTGGCGACACATTGCCCAGTGCTATCGACTTGTCTGCACATGCAAGTTATGTCAGGAGGAGGCAGAAATGGACTACCTAGCAGATGGGACAAAGCAGTTGAAGTTTTTACATTAATGTCAGTTAACAAAGTTTAATGAGGTACAGCCACAGCAGACTTCCACATAAAGACAGCCATCTAAAAAGGCAGTGGTGCTGTTCGATCTAGAGCGTGCGGCACCTCAATGTGCCTGTCTCTGTGCTTCCTTCTTTCTCATGGTTGCATTTATTGTCGTCTATACTCAGTACATGCAAACTGTACTAAATATAAATAGTCTTCTTAGACATATAAGTGTGCTGATTTAAGTACTTGTAAAGGGAAAATCTCGACTGTAGCAACTGAATTGCAAGGTTTTTTTTCTGCATATGTGCTACCTTGTAATTTAACAACATAATGTTGCAGACATTTCACAAAAATATTGTGAATGTATACAAACGTTTCTTTAAGAAACAAAAACATCAGTCTGTTATAGAGAACACACGCAGGGATGAAAGGAGACAAATGTTGGAAGAAAAAATTACGTAGTATTGAACACTCAACGGAGCACCTTATTTTATGTGTACCGCACGTTGAGAAATTCATTATTAAAGAAATGAGCATATAATGAATATGCACGCGATCAACAAACACACAGCTGAAAGCACATCACAATAAAATAAAATGAATGAGAAGATCCAAAAAAAGAAGTAACGAAAGTAAAACCGTCATTGGCTATTCACTCAATGAACTAAGTTTATGCTGATGCTGCGAGGCATGTGCGCCAAGATTGCATTGCAAGAGCAATAGTATGCACCATCAATTCAGTATAAAAAATCTGAATAAATTAACATGATGCCTAACCTAACCATGACGTATCATAATTTTATTAGTACGCGCAATGTTAGCTTATTTAAGGAGTTCAAAAAGCTTCGAAATAAACCAACTTCAGATCTAAAGAAAGTAAAAGAAAATTATGAAAGTTTGTTTTTTTGCTATCAAACTAATGTAAAAAAGATATGGGAAACAGTAAACAGATTGACAAGCAGAAAAAAGGCAGTAACCAGCATACAAATGATTGAGATGTCTAACATCACAAAAGTTCTTCTATTGCAGAAGAAAGCAGTGCGCGCTATCGCCAATTCTTCATATGACGCTCATACTCAGACTCTTTTCAGCGCCCTTAATTTACAACCAGTCACCTCCATATATTGTAGTATTTTACTCAAGCGTTTTACTACTGCAAAAAAACAGAACACAAAATTTTTTGAGCATTTATCTCTATTGACGATGAATTCTAACATTTACAACACACGTCACAGAGAAACATGATACGTTCCTAAAGCGCGCACTAACTATGGTCAACAAATGTTACGCCACGCACTGCCATCTTTGTTAAACTCATTAGAAACTCAAGAGACACCTATCTCTCCTTTTAATGGGCTCTTTGTGGATTCTTTTTTTTCCTTTTTTTTTGTTTTGCTCTGGTATACACTGACGCCATGAATGCTTAACCAATTGTCTCTGCTTGTCAATAACTTATTATTTATAGATGTGAATTTCAAGGCTGTATTATTTGTATCATTTTACACTATTAGCTTTCTGTAATTTAATTTCTTGCAGCATTCTATTGTTGATTTTTTTACCCGTATGCATTTCTGTTATAGAATGTTCACTCATGTTCACTTTTTTTTCTAGTTTATCCATTATTGTATGTTTGTGTTCTCTTTATTGTGCACAGTGCCATTTCTGTACGGGGTACAGACCCCATCAAGCCGAATTCATTTGGCTTTTTGTCTGTATTCCTGTCATCTATACATGTATAGATGCAAATAAACTTGAATTAAATTGAGATAAATGGAAATGCAATAGCAAGACAGTGTTTGGCCAGCACTTTCAATGAGTATTTTAAACAATCAGGGAAGGCAGATAGCTCAATTATAGGCAGTCAACAACTAACAAGACAGATTAGTTCTTTACCAAGTTCATTCGTTCTGTATCACGTCTCCCCGCAAAAGACTGAAGAGTTAACAGAATAAAAATGTTGCCGCTGGTTATGACGAATTTAAGGCTGAACCAGTAAAGTATATTTCCAAGTTACTAAAAAACGTTCTCACTTATATTAGTAACTTAATATTCGATACTGGTATTTTCCCTGACCAACTGAATATAGCAAGGGTTGTCCCGATACACAAATACGGAGACAAAAACGCCCTTACAAATTATCGGCCAATATCGGTATTACCTGTTTTATCAAAAGTCTTTGAGTGGGCAATTAATGATTGCATAACAAAGTTCTTAGTGAAATATAATATATCTAGTACACAATTTGGATTCCAAAAACACAAGTCAACTGAACAAGTGCTACTTCGTGCAAAGGAGAAAATTATTCAAGGAATTGAAAATAAGGATTATAGATTAGGGCTCTCTCTAGATTTGCGAAAAGCGCTTGATTTGGTGAATCATGGTATTCTACTTCTAAAGCTACAATGTTATGGAAGATGTGCCATGTCATCAAAATTAATATCCAGCTATCTTGAGAAATGCTACCAATTTACACATGTTAATAATTATTCCTCGACATCGTTAAATGTAACAAATGGAGTACCCCAAGAATCAGTATTAGGTCCTACCGTTTTTGTTATACATTGATGACATAACTCAGATTCACAACACTCTTGATATAGTAACTTTTGTGGACAATACTAACATATTTTTTACTTCACGGACGAAACGTGAACTTCAAGAAAAGACTAATCATTATCTACAAAATATATCCGAATGGCTCAATGATGATTTTCTATAATTAAATGCCTCTAAAACCAAATACATCACTTCTCTTACAAATAAGCGCAACCAACATTTCATGCATATTATGTATGCAACTGGGAGTATTCAGCAAACACCTGAGCGAAAATTCCTAGGCGTTTGGTTCCAAGTCTTTTGCATGACCATGTCATGTGGACCATTTGGTAGTCGATATAGCTCAATCAATAGGATGCATCAGAAAGATTTCTACATTAATACCTCTTCGGCTAAAAAAAAACTTTTTATTACATTCCAGTATATTCTAAGATTGCCTACTGTTTGCTAGTATCGGATACCACCACTCAGCGCAACTATAATAGATTAACGGTACTACAAAAGTGCATGCTACGTATTTTTGAAAATTATGCAGGAGATATTCGTGATTTACGTACCAGGAAGTTATTTGTGAAACGTAACATGCTTATGGCCAATCAAGTTTATCTTCATAAATTAGTGCAAAATATACATGCCACAAGCAAAGACATTGATATGGTAGTTGAGCATCAGTATGGGTTTAGGCAGCATAGGAGGAGGCTTCTGAAGATTAGGACAAATTACGGGAAACAGTGGTTAATATATCAAGCTATACAGATTCTAAATAAAGAGAAAAACATAATAAATTGGACAGATAGCCCTGGTAAACTTAAAATGTCTTGTCACAACAGCATGTGTATTGTAGACCGTTTTACATTAGTTTCTACGTTATTCATAGCATTTCTGAATTCTTTTTTTTTTTTTGTACCCACAGTGTACTGGTACATAATCGATCTCTGCATATCTGTAACATGATAAAAAGGCCTGCTGGCTAACACATGAATCCTGTGTGACCTTTTTGTATATGTATATCTATCTGCGTGATCTGTGTGCATATGTATGCATCTCATACTTATCTGATGTATTAGAAGTCACTTTTTTTTTTGCTTCTTCGGCTGTATATTGAGTGCAACTGCAATTTTCATATTATGTGCACCTTATTGTATACATTATTGTATGCATAAATGCTGTATGAACTGAACGGGGGCAGGGGCCCAGTGAGGCTGTTTCAGACTTTAGTCTCTTGTCTCTGCAGGAAATGCCCTGAAATAAGGCGATTTCGATATGATTTGATACATGAGCTCGGCTGAAACTTCGGCTCGCCTCGCTATCCCGGAAGACAGCTCAGGACACTGAACATTTCGAAGGTCCGTGGTTGCTTCACATATGCAATAGGTGTACTAACCACGATACTGATTGCGCACAAGTGTAGATGTGCACACAGAACGGCCAGTGCACAGCCTTGATGTAAACTTTTGCTCTCAATCCCCTGAACATCAGCGCCACATCCACAGAAACCAAGAGCACGCACGTTCAGTTGAAGCAGTGTGCGTGCATTGGAGAAATAAGATTAAGCACAAACAGAAAAGGAAAGCTACCTGAACCAACCAAACGACCAAATTCGGCACTTGGCATTGATCATGCTCGCTTGGCGTGCTGGCGCCACTTGGTCTGGCCATGCCTGACCCTCCTCATAAAGGTGATAGCAAAAGCTACATTCGTATAGAACCCAATGCTTCGCACTTGCCTGCAAGACTTCCCACGTTTCTGTTCTAAACTCCTGCCATTGTGCACTGGAGGTGCAAAGAGTGGAAAAGGCTTCAGGAGCAGAATGAGTTGCACCGGGCAGGAAGTTGGGTGAAAGCAGGCGCCGTACGTCAATACTGAGCGCCACTGGGGCTGCTACGGTTTAAGATGCGTACGTAAAGCTCATATATGTGTGTATGAGGGAATGGGGAAGTGCAGTGTAGGTGCAAGCATTGTGCTACTGATAACACGGCAGCTGCTTGGCTCTGTGCCGTTTCTACCTCTCGACACAGTCGTTCAAAGTATGGTGCGTGCTGTTTGGATAAACTTTGTTCCTATTATCCTATCGACATGATTTTACAATGCCTTTTATCAAAATTAACTATACAGTTGGTCAAATCATCACAATCACTCAAACTCAATCAAGAATTTATTTTTTTTGCTTAAGGCTCACTTGGACTTGCTCGTCAAAGTTGACAGCTGGGCTCACTCGGACTCAGACTCGCCGAAATTCTACTCAGCTGGAGTCACTCAGTCTCCGAGACTCGCAGGCCAGCCCGAGTGCGACTGAGTTGACTCGTGAGCGAGTTTGCCGACCTATGCCTCTCAATTCCTGACTGTGTGCCTAGAGTGCACGAATTTTCCATGTTGCCGATGCACTGGGGTTTCTTTTGGTGCTTGCACAACTGCAAGAAAAGTTCATTTTACCATCATGCATCTGCACATGAGATCTGCAGCTTCACCAATGTTCCACAGGCAGTACAGTGTCTGCTGAACCGGTTGCTGTGCACCACCCATGCTTGTTGGCAATTGTTACTGTTTCACAGTTTTGCTGTTTGTTATAAGGCATACTTTAGCAAATTCTCCATTGCCAAGATATTTGCATGTAGTAGCTATTACAGTCAAGAATGTTACTTTGATTGCCTGGGTCCAACACTGGGCCTACGAGAGGTGCCGTAGTGGAGGGCTTTGGATTAATTCTGACAAACCAGGATTCTGTTATGTTCATCCAAGATATGCTAACAAGCATCTTTGTCTCATGTTCTAACTGCAATGTGGTAGCAGTAGTGGCCAGGGATTGAATCCATAAGCAGAAGGACATAGCCACCATGGAAGGTGAGGCCCCTTAGTGAACATGGGAATTGTGCTCACTAACATGCGAAAGCAGACAAACTAGCAGTGTTCCAGATGGGCGGGTCTTTAATACAATGATTCCAAAAGTCGCCACAGGTCCCACGTTACAAAAAGCTTCATTCAAGGGTGATCACATTCAGTTAATTGGACAGTTTAATTGCATAACCGTAGTAACACAACCAAAGTAAAACTCCTACCAGCTAACACGCTGCAGAGCTGGGCTTGCTATTTACAGATTCATATACTAGCTTATTATACACAGACTGATGTACCGCCTGTTTTTAATTGGGTGCTTACTCGGGCTTATCTTACAGATAAGAGATTAAGTGGCAACTGCTTGCTCCTCCAGCTGCCCTTATTGTGCACAAGGCAGAAATGTGCCAATCAACACCAAAACGGCATTTCTACAAGTTGACACCATCAACTGGCTGAAAAACTGAACTGTAATGAATTCTATCTCACTATACTGCAAACCCATAAATTTGAGATGTGCAAAATATTTTTCGGCACATATGAGGCACTGACCACAGTGAGTTCAAATGTTCCAATGAAAATCAGTAGTGATGAAAATCATCAGGAAGGCAAAATCCCAAAGGCAACAAAATAGCACCTCACTCGCATCATACTTATTTTTTGTGCTATCACATTCAAATATTGAAAACTTGACCTTTTCAGCACTGGAGGAAAAAAAGTCAAATATGTTAAAAAATCCCAATTGGAATTAGTAATGAATACTGTTTGTACAAGACAACCAGGAATCTTTCAAGGGCATTAATTAATTTTAATACTTCACTAAACCGCCAAAAGTGGACTGTGCTGTGCAGTAAATTGGCTCTGCATTATGAAACTGCCAAAAAAAAAAAAGAAAAAAGAGTTGAGCATCGGGCATTCTTGAAAAATGCCATAGTCTATGCTTATGAAGATGGCATTTCTAAGTATCAGTTTGGTTAACCTTTCCCATATTGTGCATGAGTCTTGCTTGCGATGAGGATAGTGCCGACCAGTTTAGTGCATCACCTAGAACTGATGACAAAAGTACATCAGTCACTTCGCTTCTGTTCACCGCTGGCAGCTAGCAGCTTGTTTGATTAGCATTCCTTTGCGCACTTCTAAAACAAGCAAAGTTCTGCAAAGGCCCATCATTGCGAAAAAGTAATTATCCCCTTGCTGGGAGTCTTTGTTCCCTTGATGAAACCCACATTGACACGGGTGCCACATTTCCATCGAGGGTAAGCCTAAGAAACTATGCTGTACTTTGGCACCAAGAAAAGGCGCCTGGGGAAACAAAGTGCGTGAAATGTGATGTGCTGACAAAATAAAAGTGGTGCAGTTGCGTTTCTCGTTTCCAACAGATGCTGCTACTGTCAAGCATATCAGATGAAGATTTTTTTGTCTTGTTTCATCAGGCCTCACTGTGGTTGTTGGTGCATATTCTGCCACGCCAACCAAAGCACAAAATTTATGTTGCTAAATGTTGTGCATTGAATTTCGATCAGACAGGCATGCTCACTATTGCATGCACCTGTTGGTAACACAGAACTCTGGAAGATCTATGCAAGCATAACAAGAATGATCATGCAGTGTGAACTGACGCTGCAACTTCGATGGCAAAGTGCAAAAGTTGCAGCAGGCATGACTAGCTGTAAACCAACACTCGGTAGCATTGGAAAAAAAAAAAAAAAGAATTGCAGCTGCTCTCCTGCAGAGTCGCTTTCTCTGCCAAGTTCAGGATGCCCTGCGACAGTGCACAGCAGGTGGCAGCTGACACGGACTGCCCACTCTAGTCCTTTAGGAAGTGTGTACAGGAACATTGCGTTCGGTGAAATTCAGAGCCCTGCATTTTGCTGGCCACAATATTGGTACAATTTAGGTTTATATTCCTTATGAAAGAAGAAGTACAGCACTAGAACTTGAAAGATCTTTGAATGAGAAAGAATGCTTTAAAAGGCATTTCCCCTGTCATTTCTTGCAAAACCCCCCAAAAAAAATAATGACACTACGTAAGGACAAAATATGTGTTTGGTTAGATTATGACTTCCCAACCCCAATGCACCAAGTGGATGTATTAAGCTTCGAGCCACATACATTTGTTCAGGGCTTAGTTTACTCGTTCTTAAAACACCTGCCCTTGATGCGCAAGGCTTTCTGCAACAACATTCATGGAAATATAAAGAAAAGCGATCTTGTCTTCAGTACAGAAAGAGTTAAGGTTTGTACGAGGCACCGACGCATGAAACTTCACACAATAATGACTCGGAGGAAGTCTTGTGCTACTGTCTGTAAGAGTTGCCAGTAAACACAGTTGAAGTGGGCAAGCACAAATGTGGCTTGTATAGCGGAGACTCCAGCGTATATCCAAGACTTCCCTTTTTTTTTGGCTTTTTGAAACTGAATATCTATTATCAATATTCAGCAATGATTAAGTCTGCAACGTCGAACATACATACGCTATACTGAGTTTGATGCCTTAAAAACCTTATTTAAGTGCAGGAAATTGATTTAACACAGAGCTCACAGCTGTATATTTGATATGATGGAGTGAAGTTTCAGCTGTGAATAGTTAAACGAAATACGAATTACTATTCTAATGAAGTATTAACATTCCATTGTTTTTTGTACCATAAATAAAAGTGAACAATTTGTTCCAAATTTTCTTGATGTAGAAATGTGTTTGGACATTACAGAGTTACCATCAAAATGCCATAATATGACTCTTTTCAGAGCTACTTAGCGAATAACCATGCAAATTATCAAAAATGACTTGCAACTGTAAGTTCATTCCTGATAAAACATTGCCCAATGTCACGATAAACTGAAATATACTTTTAAATGTGAACCATTAACTACTAAAACAAAATAGGCTGTGATTGTGACCAGGCAGCAAACCTCAACTTAGTAGAAAGCTTTACCGTCATCAAACTTCAAGATTTTTCTTCTCAGGTACATGTTAAGCGTAGAAGCATTCCCTTCAAATATTTTTTAGCAGAGCATTTTAGCAGAAACCAAGTGGACGGACCCTGATGCTCCACTGCTGGCATGAAAGCGTTGTGTGCACGCACACTATGGCTATGTGCAAATTGTTACGACACACTGGTCTCAGAGGAGCAGACCATTAACAGTGTGATAAATATGTTTATATATATTACAGAACTGCTGAGCTGATCTGATTAATATTCGTGTGATTTAAAAGATAAAGCTGAATTCTACCCATTGCTGGATGCATAATTTTTTATTTAGAGTCTCATATGTCTTACAACGTTTCAAAAAATTTGAATACCTTCTTGAAAAAAGTCAGAGCATCAATTTTATGACTCAAACTGTGAACAGAAAAAAAAAGTGATCTTGTAAACTAGTATTATGCACCATTTCAAACGTAGCAGGCAACGCTTGCATTTGCGAGAAAAAAGTTGCGCATTCCACATGAACCAAACATACAGGTGTGCATCATGTAATTCGATGTAATGTTGTCTCATACTTTCTATGTCGCTAAATGTGACATAATTATTACGTGAAAGAAGGTGTCGTGGCTAGGACCCTATTTACGATCTAAATGGAGCGACAGGTTTTCGTGACCAGCAGCCACAGCACACCGCTTGCGTTCATGACCAAAACCCAGCATGTCACATACTGGAAGCGCAAAGGCGCACAAATATGTGACAACATCCCCTTTTGTTTACAAGTTGTAGTTGTGATACGCATGACACATACATTTCGTACAAAGCATTGCTGATCAAAGACAACTGCACTGGAAAATGCGTGGAGTGAGAGCCATCTCTGAACACACTAATTGCATAGCTTCAGCAGCATTGCCTGCTAAGTATGAAACAAAGTATAGTGTATTTAAAGCTGAAGAATATGACACATTTGCTTACAGTTTATGTAAGTAAGTGCACTGTTTAAACTAACCTTGAAAATGTCATATTTGTAAACATTCCTACAACTCGAAGGAATGCACATTTCTTCTATTTTGAACATTTCGTACAGTTTACAACAGCTGTGTTTGCTGCAGAGCTATAACTGTTAATTTAATGCTTCAATTTTGAAGAATTTCAATTTTTGAAAGAAAAAGTGAAGGTATCAAATAAAATATCGTCTAACAGCCAGTAGACAAGCTTTTTATATTAAAACCAACAAACTACACCTTAATTGTTTTAGTGGATAACTAGCAAGTGATTTTTCGACTCCCATGTACTTAGACAGGGGCACTTGTGGTTAGGTTACCTCATAAAAAATATTAAAATAAAAGAATGCTACCAAGCAACAATAAATTTTTAAGCAAGCCTCTGGCCAAGTCAAATAAAATACGTTCATTAAATGCCAGTCCAATGTGGTGGTGAAACAGTGCCAAATCGCCCTCCAATAATTACCTGTGTGAAGCTCTATACTTCCAGCCAGGCTGGGTTTCCACATTTACCAGAGAACGAAGCCTTGTTGCCCACAGTTTGCAGAGCCCTGCTTCAGAACTCATGACCAGGCATTTTGCTAATGGGAGACCACCCCGTTTGATGCACGGCCAACTGGTTTATTTGCTGTCATTAAATTAAAGAGATAGGGCAGACACGTAGAAAAAAATAAAGAAAAACTATGTACAGCAGCAGTGGGGTGACAGTGCCCTTCCCCTTCTCTGGGCAAGGTATCTACAACTGGTGAAGGGGCGGGCATGCAGTAGGCACTTGTGCTTTTCAAAAGTAGACGGGCTGCGCCTGAGCTGGCTGTGGTTCGTCATGTGGGAGCTCGTCTTCTGCATCCAGGTCGGTAGTTGGACAGTGGCAGACTGCCTCTTCCAGTGTCTGCACAGCAGCCTCACGGCAGCACTCAGCAGCCATGTCGTCATTGGGCACTGCAATCACACCTGCACAGTGCACCAATCAGCAGGCCCATCAGGGAGCATAATTTGAAACTTACGATTGCAATCACTTTTCAGTGAGAACAGCTTGTGGGGACACGCTCACTTGAAACAGATCCGTTTGTGCTGAACTACACAAGGACAGTGTGGCAATCAGGCTTCGGCACAATGTTTCGTAGAGAGCATGGCCCCACTGCCTTCCAAAGGCAAGTGGAATGCATACCTCTGTCATCGTCCTCTGTGCAGGGCAGCGGCTGTCGGGCGTCTTGCAGGCGCGACAGCTCTAGGCGCAACCGCTGTCTCTCTTGCTCCAGCTCAGCGAGGCTTGGCTGCGCACAGGCACAGTGTAATCATTCCACAGGCACAATCACACTGTCACTGTCAGTGCTAAAACAGAGACTATGGGTGAAACATTGGCTCATACATTCTATTCCATCCCTGTAAGTTCTACACTTTGTCTGGCATCGTTGCAGGTGAAGCTTACTTCTGATTTACCTAGGATGAAACAGGCAAGTAATGCACTCAAATGTGTTATAAAACCCATTGAGCAAAATTTGATTGGAAATGGGAAATTGGTTTAAAAGAGTTGTGTATATCTGGTCAGCTTCTCTAGCCTTAATCCCATGCCTGCGCTGTTTGCCACACCACGCTGTCCCGCCAACAAGCCCAGTTAACAACTATTTTGCAGCGTGCATGTTGTATATTGAAAGCACAGTAGCCGTCACCCTACATATCTGCTAATGCTGCATGTTAACTAGACTTTTGAAACTATGCCAAGCATACCTTATGAAGTGCATAAGAGTTAAATTTCGTTCAAAAGTTATGTTCGGGAACTTTTGGCTAATTAAAATGACCCCATGAGATAAAGAATCGACGGATCTCACAGATACGTCTGTGGGAATCAGTTATAAGCGAAGATTTCTTTTATGTTTACTGAAATCTCTTCACTTTACTGTAGCTCAATATTCCTCACTAAATGCACACACTGGTTTCATTTTGTTTCTCCACATTGGATTGCTTTTTAATCAATGTTTTATTTTCCAGTATACATGGTGGATGGCCATTTTGTGCTAAAAGCTACACAAGTAGCTAGGCGTGTTCCACAAGACCCTACAAGGCAAAAGCAATCAAAGCGTGCGTGCACGATTCACAACAGGACAACATAACAATGACTAATACTACTCGGCAGCCGTGCGGTACAGTTCATGCCGACTTCTTCGATTCTCTGTTGCCTACTGCTTCACTGCTTGTCTATACAGTCGCACGCCCAGTGGCCCAAGTTGTGTATTTGGCAAGACAGCAGAAACCACAAAGTTGAAGGGAACAGGCAAAGGACACTCTGCTTAAAAATATATTAAGCAGATTTTTTATTGTGCACCTAAACTCCACTGCAATAAGGGCTTCTAATTAGACAGTGTCAGCAGCCCTGGTGCAGTCTGACTCTGGAATAATTATCCTGTAGTGCGACATTTCTGCAATCAACCTTTACATACACTCAGTATATTTGATCTGTAGCTGTGGCCTCTGCAGCTAATTGATCACTTTTGGGAATAGTACAATCAAACCCATTTACAATTTACAATGAACTCGATTCTTCCACAAATCAGCAGTTCATTCAGTCTGTGAATTCGCCCTTCAAGAGGCACAACTATTAATGACGCTGAAACTGGCGTTGGCAATTACAATCCAACACCACACTGGTCCAAAAATTGGATGTTCAGTATCTTCATTATTGTGCACGGCACTTTGCAGCATCTGTGAAAGTTTCATTATAGACGTCACCTAAAGACTGGAATGCGGAATAGTAGCTCTTTAGTAGCATCGGTGCTCATAGCTCAGTAGCTCATAGTATCATAGGTGCCCAGCTGGTTCTGATCACCTGCTATTCCGAAACTACAAGTGCAGCTGCCGCCATTTTTTCTTCGAGAGCTTGCAATATATTAATGCGATAGCGTTAAGGAGCTCGTGTCGCAGAAAAGCCGGTGTCGGCGTTTGCGGCGTTGACCATGAGCGATAAATCACGGCAGGCACTCCATAAATAAAAAGCAACTTCCAAGATGGGCTGGGTGGGAATCGAACCAGGGTCTCCGGAGTGTGAGACGGAGACGCTACCACTCAGCCACGATTTCGATGCTTCCAAAAGGTACAAACGCACCTCTAGTGAATGCGGTGTTGTCTTCGAAACGAGCCGTGGAAAGTTATACTGTGGTGTATATCGGTAGTTATGAACATGTAACTTACAGAAGTTGCAATTACACGAGTAGCGAAGTGCGTTTCGCTGCATTTCTTCTGCGCTTTCCACACACGGAGAGCCATCTTGCGGCAAACACAGAAGACCCCCTGCTCTCCATGTACGGCGCTGCCCCGACAGATGGCGCGCCACGCGCGCATTGGAGCTGTCGCGGCTCGGACTCTCTCCCCTGACAACGCTTCGCCTTGCTCCCTCTGTAGAATCAAGCGTCCTTCCTTTCTTTAGATCACTATCTCTCTATCTCTCTGCCCGTGCCGATCACGACGTTTGGCTGGCGTGCATCATTTCCCCCTCCGGGATACCGAGTTCTTTGGTTCGCTCCGCTTGCTCAGGCGCACGTTTCGTTGCTGCGCCGAACGCCGCGTTGCTCGACCATATGGCTCGACGCTCACCGCGTCCGATGCGGGGCGCCTCGTAAGTGATGGCTGCCCTGTAGCCCATTGTCTAACACCCCTTGGCGGGTCGACGGGAACGCTATCGCGTTCCACTCTTGAAGGCGAAGCTTAAGCGTCCTCCAATTTTTTTTACTATGGTCGAGATACAACTGGATTCTGCAAGCAACAGCTGAGCATTCTAGTTGCCTGGAGGCAGGAACTACTGCGGCATGCTGACAGGTTGCTAAGATCTTACTGTTACGTCTGCAGCATCAACCACAGGTGCACCGAGTTGCGAAGTTGCATTTTCTATGTCGCTTTGGCCAAAAAAAGCATGACATTCGAGAGGTACAACATCATCGCAAACCGTTGTCAGCAATAACATAAATGAAGCATCGACAAACCGTGATCTCCTGATAATGACGTACATTCGAAACCCGTGGTAACGAAATCCCGAGGGAACGAAATTCTCGCCGCAACGAAATATTTTCGGATTCCCGGCTAACAGCCATAGGAGTCAATGCATTTCCTATCTCGCGACAACGAAACTGCACTTCCGTGCTGCAGCCACTTGATCAAGGCGTCATTCGTAGCGTCAAGTGCGCCTACAAGGAGAGGCTGATTCAGCGTCTGCTGCTGAACCTCCAGTTGAAGCGTCTCACCGTAGTGGACATGTTCATGGCGCTTGAGATGATGGCCGCCGCACGGGTTGCAACGTCGCCAGCCATGATAGCTAATAGTTTTAATCATGCCGGCTTCATTGCCACTCGGCAAGCATCATGCGCTGATCCAGTGGCATCGCAAGAAGATTCGCTTGGAAGTGCACAAGTTGACAGTGCTGACGGCGCAGTGCCGCCATCGCTGGCCCACGCATGGGATGAACTTTCTGCCATGACAGATGGTGTTCCGGATGGCCTCAGCATCGATGAGTTCGTTCGTGTGGATGAAGGTGTTGTCGTCCATGAAGAGATGACTGATGAGGTCATCATAAGCAGCGTTTGCCAAGGTGCCGACGACGCCGACGACCACCATACAGCAAATCAAGAGAGGACTGTGAACCCGCGGGATGTGCTGAATGCCTTCGATGTAATTCGATCATTTTTCGGTGAGCATGACGACGACGTGGCAATGGACCACTTGCAGTGCGAGTCGAGAGCAGTAAAATTGCTGCAAGGCAAGGCTCGGCAAAGTAAGCTGACTGACTTTTGGCATTTTTTTTTTTTTTAGCAAGCCAATACCCTTCTTTGTCTTTTCTGCCTCATTCTCACGCTAACGAAATTCCCGCAAAAGCGAAATGTTTTGCTTTCCCCGGCGATTTCGTTATTGCGGGTTTCGACTGTAGTAATAGCTTAGTCTTTGTAACTTTGTGTGGCAATGAGGTGTCGTGTCACGCTCACAAAAACTTGGGCGACAAGAATATTGATAGCAATAATAGGTAGCAATGCTTGAGCAGCTATTGGTTTAATTTGTGGTCCAAATCGTCCAAAACGGGCATGGCACGCATGCGCTGCTGCAGGTGCAGTGCCGTGCACCTGGTGTGGTCGCACTTTTGTGCTTCGGAGCTTTGTCTGCACCCACCGTTTACAGTGACCGGGTTTGAAGTGTTCATTGTAACCGTACACCACTTCTGAAAATGTTCATTACATTGGCAGGGTCGGAAAATCATAAATGCAGTGAAATGTGGTCATTTAACCAATATAGGTAGTTTTATCTGAGACGGTTATAAGCGGGTTCAATTGCACTTTTGAGAAGTGCATGGCATGAAAATGACAGCAGTGGGATGTGTGCCATTCGTTTGAGCACATACTGTTCAGCTGAACTTATCTAATCAATGCGCACCAAAAGTGACAGACAGACTACATAGACTGAGACCGCAGCTCTTGGTCAGGCATGAGTTCAGCATGGGTGCTTTCAGCTGAAGTTTAGATGGATAGCTTTCTTCTACTTTGCCAGGGTTTTGTGGTTGGCAGATGGTGATCTAACACCACAGTTAGATCACGACAAGAGTTAGGAGGAGCAGAGTACAGAGCGAAGGGCGCAGCAAAGGTTCAGAGGAAGAGAGAAGAAGGCGTATGCTTGGCTAGCACAGGCAATGTCGCACAAAGGAGAGGGAGAGGGTGAGGAAGCCATGCGACAGGCCACAACCTCTCCACATGAGAAATGCAGCAGGGTAACAGGAAAACCATTGCTGGCTTTGACAATCATCTTCTGTGGATTCTGATGGAATATTTAACTGAGCAAAGCACTTACAGCGAGCAGACTGAGGTAACGCAGCAGTGGCTGTACAGACGACAGCAGGCGGTGAGGGCACACCCCTGGACGACGAGCTGCACCTGCAGGAGGACAATGACCTCAACACAGAGGAACAGGAAGCATACCAAGAAACAAATGGTGCGACATCACATTCTATTGAGCATGCTGATGCATCAGATGGCTGTGACTCGCAGCATGTTACGGTTCAAAGCAAATGGTATTCTATAAAAAAAAAAAGTGTTTCATATACTAGAGCACCACTTCTCCCTCTATGTTTTTGCAGGAAACTATGGCAATACAGTAGAACCCCGCTGTTACGTTCCTCACTGCTGCGTTTTCTTGGCTGCTACGTCATTTTCATCCAGTCCCGGCATAGCTTCCATAGGATACCATGTATAAGGAACCCCGCTCTTGCGTAGTAGCTGTGAAAACGTTCCCGCATGGTATGTCGCAACTTAGCACCCTGCACCCGCCTGGGCTAAAGTAGGCAAAGCGTCCCAACCGCCATTTTGGCTTTTGACGAGTTTTGGCCGGGCTTTGCTATGGAACTGGCTGCAAGAAGCCGCACGCCAGTTCGAGAGGCCGCCACTAAGTGGCCATTCGTGAGAAATGCTCTCACTATCATCACTGTGATTACGGTCACCGCATCGTTGTTGGACGTGTCGACTCACGGAGGAAGCAAACTCAGGAAAGGCCCTGACGTCATTCTTTGTGAAGCTGAAGTGAAACCGGAAGTTGGCCTTGCTGGTGGCGCTGCTGTGCCTATCGGGCCAGCTCTCCTCCCTTGTTTACATTTCTCCCACGTCACGCTGCGCGCAACCAGGCTGCTCGGACGCGCGTGCTCCGCAGCAATACTAAACAAACGTTAGCACGTCAGCATGATTACGCCAAAGAGGGCAAAATTTCCCGCGGATATTCCTTCAACCGTTGCCATTGCCGTGACGCGGTGACGACGAGGAGCATGAGCCGCATGATGCCGGGGAGTTGCCAAAACGTAGCTTTGGAGAAGCCGTCGCGGCTCTGGACCTCCTCCGCAGGTACGTCGCACCTCACGGCGACGCTGACAGCAATGCGGCCTTCCAGGCTATTGAGAAACGTGTGGCGATTTCTAGCGAGCGAAAGAAACGGCAAGCCGCCATTATAGACTTTTTAAAGTCCTAAGCGCACTCTGTGGAAATAAATTATCTATAGTTGAAGCTGCATTTTTTCATTCATTTTCGGAGCTTTCCTCACTGTTGCGTTTTCCCGGTTGTTAAGTTTTTTTTTCCCGGTCCGGTGATTAAACGTATGAACGGGGTTCCACTGTACAATAAAATGTTGATAATTGAGATTTCACAGGACCAAAAAGAATGTCCAAATTAACTGAATGTCGAATTATCGAGGGTATCAAGAAAACAATAAACAAATGTTTACTACATCAACTTGATTTTGTTTACTGAATGAGTCAGCAAATTCAGTTTTTATTTTGCACAAAAGCAGTGTGGAAGCAGTGTGAATTGTCTCATAAGTGATTAGAGCTCGCAGCTGCTTAGGCCTTGCAACTGCCTTCGTAATATGGCAGTGGCTTCACCTCAGACACGCTTTTTAGCTACTGCGTGCACTCGCGGATTATTTTTTTGCCAGTGCGCCAGTTGCCAACAAATTGTCTGTCCATCACGTAGTAGACGGTGTGTTTCCTCCTCGGCAGTTTCCACCGCGTTTCTGAAACTGTACACCCATGCACCTAGTCACAACGAAACTACTGTTTGTTGCAACCACTATGGACAAAACCGTAGCTGCTATAGATGCGATCACAGATTACAACCACGCAGATTAGAAAGCCCGCGGCAATACGCACACAGAGTCAAAACAAAACTACTGTTTGCCAGAATTGTTGCATACAAAACTGTAGACGCTATTGATGCAAGTGTGGATCGTGACTACGCAATTGCAAACGCAATAAAGGCTATAAAGGCACAAATAGGCACGAAGCATTCCAGCGTTTGTGCTGTTCAGGTACGATTTCTGCTGATGACTACGACAACGAGGACTCCGCCGCTTCATTTCGGTGTGATACTAGCACAGTTTTTGCTTTCTTGTGTCGCACATCTTCAGCGCTCCACACTTGCTGAGCTCTGAGAATTGTCCGAATTAGACGATGTGTGGCCAAATACGGCCGAATTGACGACAGTTTGACTCCATGATGCATATGCCTGCCGGGACCAGAGGAGACGTTCGGATCATCCGATTTTCCGAATTAACACTGTATTACCATACTTTCCTCTTAGATATTGAGCGTGACCATCCAACATGTCCAACCATCACACAAAGCATGGCTCATTAAAGTCTGATCTGACGCTGCAGTATGACAGACAATGTTGTACATATATTGCAGGGCAATATATGCTCAAATAGATAACAACCAAAACTGCACCATAATCTTGGTGCAGAAGCTGTTTGCTGTACCTCAAACAACAAGGAGCGGAAGTACAAGGCTCAGTGCAGTCTAATTTGACGGTATATTGAGCAAGATTTGACGGTACATGGAGCCTGTAGTCACACCCTTTTAGTTATTTTCACTTTTATGAAAGTACTTTTCACAAAGGTGGCTATATCCTACTATCTTTAAATCTTTGGATGCTGCTGCATGCGCCCTGCGCAGTTAAGAGGATAACCCGCCTGCAAGCCACACTACTTTTTCAACCATGGCAAGTTGATTGATCTGGAGAAGTATATATATATATATATAGGCATCCCAGCGCTAGAAATGCGTTACTCGATACTCTGCGGAGAAAGGGATGATGATGTATGGGGTTTTATGGCGCAAGGGCCACATATGGCCAAAAAGCGCCATACACATGGTGATGGGTTTTCAATGAATTCTTTATTAAATGGAGAAATGTAGTTTGAATGGTGGATGTGGCATTGCTGTATATAGGCCTAAAATCAGTCACTGTAAATTGTGTAAAATATTTAAGTATTAAAACAATGACAATGACCAGAGATGTGAACAATGACACTAAATGTTTTGTTACATAGGGATGATATAATAGAGTGTGTTGCGGAGAAGAGGATTCCCAAGCAATTGTGTGCCTACTTTTAGATGTACTGTGACAAGCTACACACCATGAAAGAGGCACCACATTGGAGCAATTGCCTACCAGGCTCATCCTGCCTGTTTCAACATCAGCATCCCCAGCGCCTTGTCATTCCACATTGAGTTGACAGCTATGGTCTCAAACCATAGCTGCCAGATTGACAATGGTGTTCAATCATATATCCCACGCTACCCACCTTCAGGGCTTGAGGCAGCAGCCACAGCATCCTCCTCTGTGACGTTCATTGCCTCATTGATCAGCGCTGGCAGTTGGTTCGCTGCACCAGACATATGTAGACCACAATCATCAGTCACCCTCTAACACAACATATTCTTACAACAGTGGCTTGCATGACATATGTCATGTTATATAAAACGTTCTATATATGTGCCATGTCTCAATTTCATTGTTTGTTTCATGGGCTCATGCTATGTGTGTTATTTTGCACAAGTGACGCGTTGCTTTTTATGTTACCACAAAACTTCATTTGGGCCTAGCTGGTACATAATTCTGAAGTTAAACTTACAGTGCAACACCTAAGATGAACCACAAAAGGAAGATACGACACACACTGGCGCTTCTTTATTTCTTTGTCGTCAATGCACATATAAACCCTAGGCCACACAACCACTCACCCCACCCCAGGCGCACAGATTACATTACTGAGATCTGCCGAATTATCGTATACGCAAATACAGGAATTCAAATTCAGATGGGTGCAGGGACAAAGATGAGTCACTGATGCAATTATCGCCCTGTCTTTTAATGGGTAGGCCTCTAAGGCAAGCCGCGCATGCCCATTTTTGCTTTTGCCAAGAATCGACATCCGATCAAGTTGCGCCTCGCAATTGCTGCAAGAGTTTATATGCGCAACAAGGTGCGCTCCTCTATCTACATTGTTGTTTACTTTTTGCGCATGTTCCCCGAGTCACTCATTGACGCAACGCCCTGTCTGGCCAACATACATCTTACCACATGAGAGTGGAATGGCATAAACCACGCCGACAGCGCATGACACGTATGAGGCACCATGTCGAATTTGGCATCCCCCTCTGCTCTCTCCGCAGGTGTGGGAGCATAGCTTTGAAAGCTTGTTAGGCGCACAAAACGCCTGCAAGCAACTTTCTTGAGTACATACTCACTTGAAGCTTCACAAAAAGTATTTATTTATTTGGCTGAAAGTACTGCAGCAGTGTAGCCTGCTTCTTATTGGCAGCTGTGTGCTTAAACACGGAGTCCTCAACATAGTCTAAAATGATCCACAAGCGATAGGCCGCTGCCCTCTATTGTAGAAGGGCCAAACAGCTACTGCCCCAGTTGTACTAGGGAGCGGGGCAACATTAGCGCCTGTGGGATCAACCTCGGCAGCGTCTTCGTTTGGCCGCTACTTCTGCTGCGATCTCCACGTCCATCGATCGAAGCCTGTTGAAACAGTTTCAACAACAAAATATTAAGTGGCATCTGCCAAGGCGTCGATGAATGAGCCCAGTGAGCGTGCGCTGTCTCTTGTCATTGTGGATGCAAACCGCCAGTCCTTGCGGGGCGCGGCAGGCGCAGAGTGCGGCACCGAGCAGGAGTGAGTGCAGCAAATGCAATGTGTCGTTCACTTTGTCGAACTAGCCAAGCAGCTGCATGTGTATGCTGCTATGTTCAAATGGCGTCCTCGGCGCGACTGATGTGTGCAGCTATAGTGCACAGCAGTCGGGAAAGCCCATCGCACCACCGCTACTTTCGAGGTTGTTGCGGGAGAGCTCACCGCCTGTGAACAGAGTGCATGTGGTCTGGGGTGGTGGAGTTCGATACATCCATTTTACGTCTGACCCTGTTTGTAAAAAATAAAAAATGCATGCGATTTTTCAGGTGATACAGAAAGTGTTCTGATATATCCGTGTTCGATATATTGAGGTTTGACTGTTTAAATGTTTTTTGAAGTTTTAATGTCCTGATATGTTTCACAGACGACAATAGTATACAGGCCTCAGTCGTAAAGATGCTTGTTTCTGGGTGCCGGACAACGAATTCGAAGAAGTATGGACCGATTGCCGCATAAAACACTCTGGCATGGGACTCGGAAGCATCAGTGTAAAATTTTGTGCAAGAGCATAGAGTCACGTGATGCATGGTCATTTCGTCTGTCGCGCAGTTGGCCTTACTATAGCCCACCTGCCGTAATGTTGGGTTAGCCCTTCCTTTATATTGAAGCAGCACCGGAAAGCAAAATTTTCTATTCAATAAAGCATTACTGTAAAACACAGGTCCACTAATAAAGTTCAGTACAATAAAATGTCATCAATTTTATTAAAAACACTATTAATAAAAAGTATTTTCCAGAGCTTTATGTTACTAGAACTGAACTGTAATCAGTGCTGGCATACTAATTCGGAGTTGCCCTTGATAAAAGCAGACCATGCTATATATCTTGATTTTTATGTATCAAGTTACGGATGGCTTGCTACATTCTCGTTATGCAACGCTAGGAGACGACTGAGCATGTGCAGCACTGTATTTTCCTGGCCAAAATTTGTAACCAATAAATCGTTAACTTTTAAAATATTTACTATTCAATTAGATATTCTGCTTTTTTTTTCTTGATTCAATTCGATAGTCGATTCGAAATCAACTACTATTTGGTATTCACACACCCCTAGATTTTACCAGAGTCATGGCACATCCAGAACACGACAAGCAACATAAATCATTTAAAGTGCAACCTCCCTACCATTTATGTCCATGGCCCGTCACCACGATGAAAACGAGAAGAAAGGATGCTGTGGCACAACGATAGCCCCTGTCGCCATCGCCAACGTGCCACACACCTGGTCCACATGCATCTCCTTGGCCCCTTCATCTTTCCCATCAGTAAAGGATGCAAAGAAAGGTTACCCCTACCCAGTGAATTTTTCTGTTTACCCACCTCCTTCTATTATGAAGGAAGGACTTTTAAAAAGCTGCACCCCACTGCATCCCGTGTTAATCCCATGATGAAGGAGCCGAATTGGCTCTGAAACATCAGGTCTCATAAATACACTATCTGGTTGGAGCTGCTCATAAATTCCTAACTTGGAGCAGCATTACTGTATGAGTCGGTAAGGTCCCAGTGCTATGTTAGGCGGTGCAGGATCAAGAAGCACTTTACACGGGAGGCTCTCACCATGATAGGTGACCTGCAGCAGAAGCTCCATGAGGCCCTTCTCAGCATTCATCTCTTCCGAGATCTGCAAGGTGCGAAGACAATCTCATCACAAGTTAGCATAGCACAAGGCACTGTGGTGATCATGCCATAAAACAGCAAATTTGCAGCAAGCTTTCTTCATAGTCTTGAGCAGCGTAATAGAGTTTTAGAATGTTGTGTGCTATTGCTGGATTACGTGGTGTATGCTTTACATATTCAGTGTACCTCTCATTTTATTCCCTTCCCTGAGCAAGGTGGTTGCCAATCTGGGCTACCGCTGGTTACCTTCCCTGCCTTTCTAAACATGTTGTATCTCTCTCTTGACCAGCACATGCTCTAAACTTTGCAAGTATGGGCTGCACTAATGGTGCCGAACTGTGCATAAAGAGAAAAGCTTTCTCGCCCGTTGACAAAATATGGGCATCAAACTGTCATCAGTAACAAGCATATAGGCCATATTCTTAATGGACAAACCTTTTTAGAGTAGGCTCTCTTCTTGTGTTAAAGTGTGTAATGTGCAAGTGTGCAAGGGTGTTAAAGGGGCCCCCTTGAACTGCTTTTTATTGAAATTGAGAAATGCTTTTGACGTTAAAATAAATGGCCCCTGAAACGGTTCAGACAAATGTTGTAGGCACGTAGGGTACAGCTAAAGTTAATCATTCGCCACAATTTGTGTGAAACGTCTCACATTAAAAAGCTATGGATGATTACAAGTTACCCTCCTCCATAGTCATGCATTTCCTCAACTGGTTCGCCGAGTGGTCGGGGCTAAGCTCCGCCTTCACTAGCTCTGCGTCATGATGGCACGTCGTGTCGTCGATTTCCCGTTCTCTAGGAGCGGTGGAGGCATAAACTCAAGCTAATGAAGGAACTTTAGCGTATACGTACGTGAGCTGCCTGATCGGTCTCCACGGTCCAGCTTCCTGTTGGCGCAGAGCTTAACCAGCCAAACAAAGAGCTAATATTGCTTGAACCAAGTGTAAAACATTTTAAACATCTACAAAAACAATGTGTGAACGATTATTCCTGCGAAAAATTTACACCAGCAGCAAAGAAGAATACATTTAGTTACTGCTACTGTGTGTGTGTGGTTGAGCTTTGTGCCACCAGGTGGCTGCACTGTGCAGACCATTCACATTTAAGCTTCTGCTCATCCCGCAAAACGACACGGTCAAACGACCAGGCCCTGTCTCCTGGCGCTTGCGTTTACCCTAATACCAAACTTGCAAAACGCTATTGCATTAGTAATCTTTCGGTGTAAAGTGACAGCCGCAAACGCGCAAATCCTCGCGCCGACTGGATAGCGGCAGTCCGATGCGCTGCAGCCAGTTCGCTCGTCTGCTGCCTTGCAGAGGGACACGATGTCACAGCTTGACATATTGTCAGTCACTGCGTTTGTAGTCCACAACACAACAAAGTCGAATCATAGTGCTCGTGAAAAGACTGAGACCGACTCTGACTGCGGAGCTCTCGTCAAAATGGAGCACTTGTAACGTAAGCAGACGACGCTTACTGTCTGCCGGAAGTGCTTAAGTGTAGTGAGAAATTGTTCTTGTGCATTCTCTTTGTTACTTTCTTTTTATGGAAACAAATTAACTAACATTCCAACTATTACGAACATCATTTGTTCACCATAAAGGTGGAAAAATTATCGATGACACACCCTGGGCAGCCAATCGGATAGCTCGCCCTACTGACGTCAATCGGGTGATTTGTGTCATATAGGTAGAAGCGGCTGAAAATTCCGCCAAGCAGTGAGTTGCGTTTGGCTGCGATGTACATTTTTAAAACCATATGCAGTGAAACCTCATTAAACCGTATTTGGCCGAAGCTTGGAAAAAGTATGTACTAAACGGTAGTACTGCTTAACCGAAATACCACGAGATCGCCCACGATCGCCCACTTACCTGTCAAAAACAGAACTCAGAGAGAGTGCAATAAAAGGGAAAAAAAACATGAAGTATTTGTTCACTTCGCACGACAAAAGTGTTATTTTTCTTTGATGCCGCGGCGGCCTAGCAGCGATGACAGCGGGCTCAAATTTACTGAAGCTGCGAGCCAGCTTTTCAGCCAGCCCCCCCCTTCTCGGCAAACACTCGCATGGCAGATACCCCATTGGCGTTATGTATTCTCAGTGCACGCGCGCGGCATCACTGCAGAAGTCGCGGGTCGCCTATTTCATTGAGGGGTGCTGTTCTCGCCACGACGATTGCATTCATGAGGCTGATGTAATGCACAGCTTCTACCCCTGTCGGGCCTGAATCTCCCTTGCTGTTGCACTACGTGTCGTCCTCATCACTGTCGCTAGCCGACACATCGGCAACAATAGAGGCAACGATGGCGAAAAGTCGAACCTCGTAGCCGACATCTCTTCGCGGTCGCAGCAGCCCCACCGAGCAACTTCTTCGCATTCCGAATGCCACACACCGTAGTTAACAGCAGGTCCCTGTCGCGTGCCAGCGCTGACTTCTTGTGCCACGTTCGATAGCACGAACGGTGTCCAATTTTTCTTCAATGCTGAGCACCCGGCGTCTCTTTTATTCGAGCTTCAGCATCACGCGAGTCCTTGGTTGCACGACGCCACAACGCTCTCTCACAGATTAAAGAACACTCTCTGGCACAGCATCGAAATGATGTTAATGTGGCTTCATGCACAAACGCGCAGGGTGCTTGGAATTTAATTAAATTATGGGGTTTTTACGTGCCAAAACCACTTTCTGATAATGAGGCACGCCGTAGTGGAGGACTCCGGAAATTTCGACCCCCTGGAGATCTTTAACGTGCACCTAAATCTAAGTACACGGGTATTTTCACATTTCGCCCCCATCGAATGCGGCCGCCATGGCCGGGATTCGATCCCGCGACCTCGTGCTCAGCAGCCCAACACCATAGCCACTGAGCAACCGCCGTGGGTCAGGGTGCTTGGAGGCCGTTGCTCCAATCTCTGAGGCTTGTTGTTCTGCCGGGCCGCCCATGGAGACGACGCACCACCATGTTTACACGACGAAAAGTGGAAACACTATGTGTTAACAGATACGTGCACAATAAGCTGGTACGGTTTATGCAGATACAAAACACATTATGTTAAATGGCCGCTGAGTCGGGGATGCGACTTTACTACTCTTTAAACGAAACTACTGTTTAAGTGGGTATGGTTTAACGAGGTTTTACTTAATAAATTACAAGGCCTCCAAGCACCCTGTGCGTTTGCGCTGTGGGGATGCGCGACTCTCACGCGTCCCCTGATATGTTGTTTTCCCTGCATAGCTCCCGTCTCCTGTTCTCCAGCTTCGCGGCGTGGCCTGGGGCCGGCAGCGGTCGGTGTGGTTGAAGCGCAGTACGAGAGATGGTGCGAGTGCTGCGATGCTAACGCCGCCTCACGACTGCGTTACTTGGGCACGGAAAGGAGAAGGCTCTTGCTCTTTGGTTCGGGACGGCAAGCAGCGCGAATGTGCCGCGCGTGCGCCGATCCATGCTTCTGCAAGATCGTCTCGTGAGGCCTAGTGCGAACGCGCCACTGTTTGCGTGACCATACATGCGAACGACCAGGCGTTGGGATCCAGCATGGGGTAAACATATTCGCTCATTATGCGGTGGCTGTTGAAAGTCGCAAACGAGCAGCTAACATTGTTGCACCTGTGGTTGGGAGACCGACGACACAAGAGAAAGAGGGAGCCGGCGAACGGACGAGAGGCGCTCCACTGCAGCACGTGCCGGCCGGCGCATCTACCAACAACCTGATCCGTTCCACCGCCTTTTCGGCGAACTGCCCACTCAGTGCGAGGCGCGGGCGCCCCCGACAAGGACGAAGGCCTCGGCGCGGCCAAAAGAGAACGTGGACTTTGCGTTTCTTCTCCCTTTCCCTTCTCCTTTCTTCAATACCTTTTGTAAATAAACCAGTCTCGAAACGGATCCCAACGAGTGAAGTTCCTTCCTTCGAGGCTCCTGCGTGCACGGCCGACGCCGTCCACCTTAGTTAACACGCAGCAGAAGTTAGCGGAGTCGTCCAAGAGCGACAGCAATTAGAGTCAGCCCAAAGGCGCGAGCATTCATTTACATTTTTTGGTGCCGAAACCCGGGAATACTTCGCCTGCTGACCTCGAAAGCGCCATGGAACGACTACAGAAGAAGCAAGCTGCCCTGCGACAAGCAATCGAGAAAATCATCGCAGCGGCCAGCGACCTACTGCAATCGCCAACCATCAAAGTCGGTGAGCTTGAGGAACACCTCGACCTTCTCCTTGAACAAGCAGATGAATTGAAATCTGTTAACGAGAGCATCGAAAAGAAGATAGATCTTCAAGAATTAGATGCAGAATTAGAAGCTTGCGCTGCATACACGGAGAAGATCTGCTCCATAAAAACAAAGATCAAGAGAGCTCTCAGGAGTCAGACAGCCAACGAGAGCCGGTCAACAACTCCGTCAGTGACAGGCGACGCATCACAGCAGGAAGTATACCACATTGGTTCCGTCCCACCTGCGACATCCCAGCCACTATCAGCAACCACCAAATTACCCAAGTTGGAAATCGCAAAATTCAGCGGGGACCTGCGCTCGTGGCAGAAATTTTGGAACCAATTTGAATCGACTATACACAAGAACAGCACCCTGCCTGCAATAGCCAAGTTCCAGTACCTAACAAGTTACTTAACTGGAAAAGCCGCCGCTGCCATAGAGGGGTTGCCGATCAGCAATAGAAATTATGACATCGCAGTGAAGACCCTCATTGAGAGATTTGGGAAGGAGGACGTAATAATTGAGGACCACATGTCGCGCTTGCTTGACGTCCGCCCAGTGCACGATCTGCGGGACATCGAAAGGCTGAGGACCCTCTACGACGAAATCCGCTCCGAGTCCGAAGTCTAGAGGCGCTGGGAGTGTCGTCGAGCACCTACGGCGCGCTGCTTCTCACCGTCCTTCGCAAAAGCATCCCAAGTGAGCTTTGCTTGGCGTACTTCCGACGGAAGGCCGCCTCACCTGAAACGCCCCAAGACGAGCTTCTCAGTTTCCTCGATTTCATAAGAGAGGAGGTCGAGAGCAGAGAGAGAGCCCAGAGTGCACTACACCATGGGCACCAGGACGCCGCTATCAGACAGAAAGCACCTATCAAAGGGGACGCTCGTCCTCAAAACCCATCGGCGTCTGTCCTCAGCGTAACTGACGGCGAAGCGCAATGTGCATTTTGTGGTGCAGAGGGACATCAGCCAGCGAACTGTGTTGCCCCCGTGCCCATGGCCAAGAAAAAGGAGGTGATGTCAAGAGAGAGGCGCTGTTACAAGTGTGCGAAAAAGAAGCACCGTGCCGCTGAGTGTAGAACTGCAAGGTGGCTGAAGTGTGCCAAATGCTCTGGACGACACGCAACTGGCGTCTGCGAGCTCAATCAAAGACCGACACGCCCTCCTTCAATCGGAGATGCTGCACCAGCAGAGACAGCAGTACAATCATCGCTTCAGGTGGGACCAGTACTGGGAAAGACCCGCGTGCTTCTACAGACTGCACGAGCGTATGCGGAAGGCCAGCACAAGAGTGCTCTGGTGAGAATGCTGCTTGATGGTGGCAGCCAGAGAACATTTATACGACAGGAGGTTTCCAGGCGCCTCAATCTTCGTGTCATAGGAGGGGAGAAGCTGGCTATTTACACCTTCGGAAGCGAGAGACCATCTGAAGAAAGAAGGTGTCATCGCGTGGAATGCTGGCTGCGAAACTGGCGCAACAACACCAGAGTCCGGATCGAAGCATTAGAGGTGCCCGAGACCTGTGGAGACCTCCTCCCACCACCTGACGACTCCACGGCTAGCATCGCTCGTGAGCAAGGCCTCCAGCTTGCTGACACCTTACCTGACGGCTACCGCCCTGGTGTTGGAGTTGAGCTGCTTATCGGGGCCGATCACTTCTGGGATATAGCAACGGGAAATGTCAAGCGCCTCGGTAAGAAGCTCGTGGCCATGGAGACTGCGTTTGGGTGGACATTGCAGGGCACAGATTCTACATCGCCCGCCGCAACCTTCCTAAAGAACACCGGAGTGATGCGGGTAGGTGTGACCACAGCACCCGACGAAATTTCTCGTCAACTAGAATCATGCTGGGAGATGGAGCACCTTGGTATCGTCGACGATGCACAGCTGACCGCCAAAGACGACAGCGTTCTGCGGGCCTTTGAAGAAACCATTGCCCACAAAAACGGTAGATACCAAGTAGCTCTCCCATGTAAAGAGAACGCATCAGACTTGACGGACAATCAGAACGCAGCATCGCACAGACTTCACTCACTAACGGCGAAGCCTCTGCGACACGAAGAAGCCATTCTAGACTACGATCAGGCAATCAGGAACTACCTGCAAGCTGGACACACCGAGGAAGCGAACGAACTGGGAACTGATCTAAATTCAAGCACTAACCCAAGCCGAGACCGCCGTAAATTTTCGCCCGTTGACTTTCATTTCTTCGGACGCGGGGGAGCTTATGCCCTTGATTCCAGCCCATCTCCTCGTCGGTCGCCAGCTAACGAGATTGCCTCCCTTCCGAGAAACCACCGAAGTCAAATCGGCAGCAGAGACACGCCAATGGAGGTGAAGCGCCGGGCTTCTTCACACATTCTGGCAACGCTGGAGACGCGAATACCTACTGCAGCTTCATTTAGCACTTATCACAAAGCCAGGCAGAGGGAGAGGCATCGGCGAGGGAGACATAGTTCTCGGGGATGATCGGGCTCCACGCCAGATGTGGAAAATGTGTCATGTTTTGAGACCTTTCCTGGAAGAGATGGCCGAGTATGCGCTTTCAAGATCCTTCTCCCGAACCAAAGCGAACTGCGACGACCCGTACAACCCTTGTACCCACTCGAGCTCAGTGAGACGCCAGCCTGTGCTAACAATGGTGGCCGGGAATGAGCCGGCGCTCATTGCGGGGGAGGATGTTGAAAGTCGCAAACGAGCAGCTAACATTGTTGCACCTGTGGTTGGGAGACCGACGACACAAGAGAAAGAGGGAGCCGGCGAACGGACGAGAGGCGCCCCACTGCAGCACGTGCCGGCCGGCGCATCTACCAACAACCTGATCCGTTCCACCGCCTTTTCGGCGAACCGCCCACTCAGTGCGAGGCGCGGGCGCCCCCGACAAGGACGAAGGCCTCGGCGCGGCCAAAAGAGAACGTGGACTTTGCGTTTCTTCTCTCTTTCCCTTCTCCTTTCTTCAATACCTTTTGTAAATAAACCAGTCTCGAAACGGATCCCAACGAGTGAAGTTCCTTCCTTCGAGGCTCCTGCGTGCCAGCCGACGCTGTCCACCTTAGTTAACACGCAGCAGAAGTTAGCGGAGTCGTCCAAGAGCGACAGCAATTAGAGTCAGCCCAAAGGCGCGAGCATTCATTTACAGTGGCCACATCTGGCGCCCAACGCGGGCCTCTTGGGGCATCGGACGATAGTTTTGACAGTTTTGCTTCGTTTGAGACGTCTGAACCAAAGCGTAGGGCTAGCGTGGATTTTGATCGTTACCGTTGACGGCGTGCTCTCTTGAGCAAGGCGACGGTAGCTGTAGTGTGTTTGAACTTGTCAACATGCTAAGCCTTTTTGCAAGTGTTCTTTTTTTTTTTAATGACATTCGTCGGTACGAGAGCCACGTGGTCTACATCCTGGGAGAGCAAGGCTTAGCACCCGCGACGCATTGGCAAGCCTCAAGTGAGTGAGCATGGAAGCCTCGTGGTTGGTCCGAATTTCTTATGTAAATAGCTTCTTCTATCTCTTTGACTCTGTTGAAGTCACGGCTCTTGGAGCCGGGTGGCCACGTGCCACGGGTGCCGCTATGGGCTGACTGGTATTGCGGCCTGGCACTGGGCGCTCCGACACCGTCTCGGACGGTGGGTGCCGTCAACTCGGATGCTGTGTGCAGCAAACGGGGTAGGGCCACCTAACAGAGCTGACGTCTCCTTGCGGCTGCCTGTATTGCGGCCATTTTGGGTGTTGTTTTTTGGATGCCGGTTGTTGTTAGGGTAGCGACGCTTCAGACCTAAGGCTTTACGAAGCTGCCTGTCACACGTGGAGGGACACAACCTGGTAAACCGGGGCGTTGAGGTGTTGCACTTGGCTTCCCTCATTCTAGATAGCCTCGCATGAATTGAAATTACTCGTTCGACTCAAGGAAGCGAGCTTCGTTCATGTGAACTTAGCATCTGAGTAGCTGCGCGATTTTTTGCTAGCCGAGTTGAACATCGTACCGCGTGGGCGATGAGCGTGCAGAATTCCTCTGCCTTGCGCTACTTTAGTGTTTGCCGAGTGTGTTGAGTGTACGCAGCGTGATTGGAGTCACCCCTGGTTTGCTGTCACCTGCACATCGTCTGCGCTGCTGCCCCGGACTATGACTGAGCCATCCCGGGATGTGGTGATGCTGTGGCCAGTTTGGCACAGAGACTTCGGCGGCCGCCTGTGTCCAGCTCGCAACCCTCGGCGGCAGAGAAAAGAGCCGGCGGTCACCGACAACTACTGTGGCTCTCGCCAGCAGGGCGCATCGGCGCGAGTTACGCTTGCTCGTGCCGACTACTGCGTCGCTGTTTCCGGAGTCCTGGCCTGGAATCTTGTCATCGAGTCTGCAGAGCTGCTGCTGTGACCAGTGGACGCTAGCGGTGTACCCCAAGGACAATGTCTGCTCGCACGTTATGGACAGCGTGGGGACATTTCCTTGGCGCGGCCAATGTTGCATGTACTACCTTGTTCGCGAAGCACGCGTTGATGTTAGACCGTGTGACATGTTTCGCCGGAATTTGTAGTGATTTAAGGTTGGGGGGATGTGGGGATACGCGACTCTCACGTGTCCCCTGATATGTCGTTTTCCCCGCATAGCTCCTGTCTCCTGTAATTCGGCATCACCGCGTGGCCTGGGGCCCGCGGCAGTCGATGTGGTAACGCCGCCTCGCAGTGGGGTTACTTGGGCGCGGAAAGGAGAAGGCTCTTCCTCTTTGGCTGCGATCGGCAAGCGGCGCGGACCTTCCGTGCGTGCATCGATCCATGCTTCTGCGAGACCGTCTCGCGTGGCCTCCTTCGAACGTGCCACCGTTCGCGTGACAGTACACGCGAACGACCAGGAGTTGGGATCCAGCATGGGGTGAACATATTCGCTCGCTATCCGGTCGCAGTGAGTAGCACTTCCGCAATTTGTCACGCGGCCATTGGCATGTTTTGTGGATAGCAACTCGGCTAGCAGGCATTGATCTATGAAAGGTGCAATAAATGCCCTTGTGATTGTTTGCACTACTGTGTTGTCGTTCCTTTGTCCCAAGAGCACGGGTGAGAATCCCACAGCGCGTGAAGCCACATCAACATCATTTCGGTGCTTTGCCAGAGCGTTGTGGTGTTGTGCAAGCAAGGACTCACGTCATGCCGAAGCTCGGATAAAAAAGATGCTGGGTGCTCAGCATACAAGAAAAATTAGATGTCATTCGTGCTATCGAACGTGACACGAAGTCGGCACTGGCACGCGACAGGGATCTACTGTTGACTATGGTGTGTGGCTTTTGGAATGCGAACCAGTTCCTCGGCAGCGCTGCTGCGACCGCGAAGAGATGTCGGCTACGAGGTTCGACTTTCTGCCATCGTTGCCTTTGTTTTTGCAGAAGTGTCGCCTAGCGACAGTGATGAGGACGACACGGAAAGCGACGACACGGAAAGTGACAGCACGGGCGATTCAGGCCCGACAGTGACAGAAGCTGTGCGTTACATCAGCCTCATGAATGCAATCGTCGCTACGAGAACAGGCCCTCACAATAAAAAAGGCACCCCGCGACTTTTGCAATGCTACTGCACCTGTGCATGAAGAATATGAAAAGCCAACGAGGAATCCGCCATGCGAGTGTTTGCCGAGGGGGCTGGCTGAATTGCTGGCTCGCAGCTTCAGTAAGTTTGAGGCCGCTGTCGTTGCTACAAAGCCGCCGCAGCATCAAACGAATATAACACTTTTGCTGCGTGAAGTGAATAAATACTGCATATTTTTTCCCCATTCATCGCACTCTCCGAGTTTCGTTTTTGACAGGTAAGTGGGCAATTTCATGCTATATTGGGGGGACGTGGTGATTAAAAGTTATCATTACTTATTTATGAACCAAACTTGATAAAAATTGGCATGCTTATTTAGTTTCTTTTCCTGATTCTAAAAACGCAGTTATTTTTTCTGTAGGTTATTTCGTTACATAATAATTAGGAAAACAATGTCTTTTACAATGTCCTTTGTTCTTACTACAATTGACAAATAACTGCTGCACAAAAACAGGCAAATGACATATGGACCAATAGCAGGAAGCACAAGCTTCCCAACATAGGAAAAACTGTTATGATTAGATCAATACTTCTTACTTTACAGTGCACTGAACTCTACAGTTTTGAACATGGCCATGCATTAGTCACACAAAAGACAAAATTTTAAACATTTTAGACAAAGAAACTTGAAAAACTGCTTCCTATGTATGGTGCTCCAAACATCTAGCCTCATGCTACAAAAGAAGAATTAATATTATATCTATGATAGCTACTGGTATATCATAGTAAATGTCTTGCTGGGTGTGCAAAATAAGTATTTCGAGAAAATCAAGAAAACAAATGCCACATTTAATTGTGAAGAGTCACAAATGTGTACACATACACATTCCCAAAACATTAGTAGGCTCCTGGGGCATAGTCAGTTTGGGCATTAGCACCTCTGTGGTGCTTTTTGAATAAGCACTGCACATTTTCTGCCGATGCACGCTTGTGTTCAGATGCTACATTACCGTATTTACTTGCATAATGATCGCACTTTTTTTGGCAGAAAAACTGACGCAAATTCAGGGGTGCGATCATTACGCGAGTCAAATTTCCCGCGAAAAGAAAAAAAAATTGTTTTTTCGTCCCGCGTTTGCTGCGGGATGTGGGTGCGGGACAGCAAAACAAAAATGGCAGCCAGCGGAGCAAGCTGAACGTGCCGAACGCGATGTTTTTTTTTCTTCTTGTGAGTACCTTACGTGCATTGAAACAGTTTCTTCCGTATCAGTGATGAATGGCAAGTTTGCGGCAATAACATAGCCATGTCCACTCTGAGGGGACAGAAATAGATGGGTGTGCTTAGCTGCCCGTGACATACAAACGCATGGCCGGTGTGCTGCAAAAACTGGCACCTGTCTTCACTACTATCCTAATCCGGCACGTTTCCGCTAAGGTCGGGCGAATATCTTGGCTGTGTTACAAGCGTCGGCGTAGAATAGGGTACACCTTTAACGTATCAGTGTAAACGTGGCTATTATCATTGCCACGCACGATATGTTGCGTGCCCACGAGTGCAGATGAAAAGAATCGAAAGGCGCCCTTTTTTGTTTTTGTTGACCACAACCATTATAAAGCCTACCCATAATAAAGGCAAGTTTGGTTGTACTTCTTTTTGTCATGGAAGTGCGGAAAGTGATGAAAGTAATGAAATGAGGCATCTACTTAAGAATGTTTGGTGCGTGCAAACTGCTTGGCTTGTCTTGAAGGGTCGTTTGCATAGCATTCGACAGATGGTAAGCGCGATCATTATTAGCTAGACTTGGCACACGACATATCGCTGCAGCAAGTTCGGGTGCGATCATTACACGGGAAATAAAAAAAAATCGAATTTTGATGACAAAATTCAGGGGTGCAATCATCACGCGAGTGCGATCATTATGCGAGTAAATACAATATATAGATCTATAATAAGGAATTTGCGAATGTATCGAAGTATCTTGAATTATGGGACTTTACGTGCCAAAACCACTTTCTGATAATGAGGTGCGCCGTAGTGCGGGACTCCGGAAATTTAGACCAGGTGGGAATCTTTAACGTGCACCTATATCTACGTACACGGGTGTTTTCACGTTTCGCCCCCATTGAAATGCAGCCGCCGTGGCAGATCAAAGTATCTTAATATACACATGGAAAGTATTGTATTGGATATAATAATTGTGATAGCATCTTGCATTTGTATCTCATATATTTGTTGCTCGAGTATCTTGTATCGTATCATAATACAGTTGCAAAGTATCTTTGCCCAGCCCTGGCGGTCGGCGAAGGGGTCTGACTGGGGGTGGTGGCGAGGCTGCAGACATGCAGACCGCCCCTTATGAGACTGTCTCCGCAACGTCTTTCAGCCGCCTTGCTTTCCGAGAACAACAGGGCCTGGTGGTGACGGCGTTCGTCGCTTACACCTTAATAAAATATTGTGAGTGTATAACTTCATCCAACAACGAAAGCAATTATGAAGGCTTGCCATTTGCACTGTTACAGCTGGACTGATATGTGAACCTCTCTAGTTGCTAGTTTAAATGTAAGTGCTCAAATCAAACTTCAGAAATGGCGCCACAATGAAGAATCACATGGTCCTCTGCTTGAAAAAAAGACAAAAACATGTTGCTTGCCTCAGCCATGTGAACATAGTCTTCACTGGGAATTCTCAGGATCTCTGCAAGAAGTGCCTGCTTCTCAGCCAGCGCTGAGAGCACCTGTTGGTCCTGGCGCCGAAGTTGCTCTGGAGCAGCAAAGGAGAGACAATGATCAACCGAACACGACATCAGCATATGAGATGACATACATGCACTGAGCCTGCAATAACAGTTGCCCAGTTGAGATTTTATCAAACTTCTCCGATGCAAAATTACCGTATAAACCGTATACAGGTCGAGTGGGAATATAGGTCGACCTCTTTACCTTGAAGTGAAGAAAATAGAAAAACATAGAAAAGAAGCAAATATTGCCGAAATGCATTTATTTGCAACGTTGGCTGCGTCCCTGGACCACCGGAGCTGCGACTTTGGTCCGAACTTTCATCAGCGTCGTCGGAAGACGATTCTTTGTCTCTCACCACCTCCCACGGTGCGTCGTCCTCGGTTCAATTTAGCGTGTTGCTTATGCAGCACTTCTTAAAAGCCTTCTGCACCATTGCATCTGGAAGGGAACGCCAGGCCGACAACACCCAGCTGCAGACAGTCGCAAGCGGAGGCCTTTGTAGGCGACCCGTCGGCATCTTCGGATTGTCGCCGGCCATCCGCTCATTGTACTCCTGTCGCACTCTGTCCTTAAACGGCTTGTTAGTACAACGTCGAGTGGCTGAAGGGTAGACGTCATTCCACCAGGAACGATGATGAGGTCGGTCCTAGCTTCCGTGAGCGCGCGCTTTACTGATTCTGTCAGGTGACCGCGAAACGCATCCAAAACTAGCATGCTCCGATGACGCAGCAGTGCACCGGGCCGGCAATTCCACACCACGTGAACAGATTCAAGCATCATAGCCTCGTCCATGTACCCTATCTCATTCACTCGCACAACACCTGAAGGGAAGGCTTCCTTCGTCATGGTTTTTCTTTTGAAAATGACAAAAGGAGGCAACTTTCTGCCATCTGCCATGCACGCAAGCATGACAGTGAAGCGCGAGTGCTCACTTCCTGTCGACAGAAGTTTCACTTCTTTGGCATTGCGTTCGCTGACCGTGGTAGCCGAAGGCATATCAAACCAGTCAGGGGTCTCGTCAGCGTTCGCAATTAGTCCGAGCATGTAATCGTGCTCCTCTTGAGGCAGAATCACATACTGCTGGAAACTGACGAGCTTATCGGCGAACTCCTCTGGCAGCTTCTGGCATATAGATGTGCGGCGGCGGAGAGAACATCCCTTGCGCCTCATAAAACGACGCACCCATGACTTCGGTGCGCTGAACTCTTCTCGGCGTAGTCCGGCTTCACGCACAAGCTCCAAAGCTTTGCATTGAATTGAATGCAAAATCACGGGAAGTGACCGCGCGCAAAGTCCGCAAGTGCGTCCTCAAGCTGTGGATGTACTGCACGACGTCCGCAAAAGGACATTTTGCTTGGTTTGCACGCGAACAACTTATCTTCCTGTCCACACCAATACCGCACCCTCTTCTCCGAAACGCCGAACATGCGCTGAGCGGATATGTTCCCGTTCGTTTCAGCGAACTCTATAACTTTCTCCTTGAAAGCCGCTGTAAACTGCCTCCGCATGCCGCTACACATTGCTAACGCGGAATTGCACACGAGGTCAAACAAAACAGTGCATGCGAAGACTAACAGCCAGGGAACGAAAAAAAAACACAACGCAGGCAATCGCGTTTGGATGTCGATACGGCTTTGGCTATCAGTTCGCGAACAGGTACGCCGCGGGTTGCCAGACTGCGACTCGCATTCTGCTAATGGCCGCTATATAAGACGAGGGGCGACTTTCACTTGCTGTCTTTAAAGGGAAGCTGAAAGGTTTTCCAGAAAAAATGAGTGAACATGTGTACATAATGGTTTTCAACCCTCCGAATTCGAATATCTTATCGAAATTGAGCGAAAGAAAGCGCAAATATATTTTATTTCGACGAAAAGTGCAGCAGCGGACACGCCCAGCTCGCGCGTCTCGTTTCCGCATGTGATAGGTCGGGCGACCCGTGACGTCAACTTTAGCGACCGACCGCTGCCGCTCCACATGAACCGCGGTGCCAGGTAGTTGGTGCCAAAATGGAAAATTAAGAGGTAATGGAAAATTTAGAGACACTGCGTTTTTCTGAAGAGTTCAGCGTTGCTCCCTACATGTACATGTACGAGCCGATTGCAAAGAGCCAGCCTCTCGAAGAAGCAAACGATGCTGGTGCGAGCAGTGCTTTCGACGAGAACGAAAGCGAAGTCTTGGGATCTCCTTGTGTTGGAAATGCTCTTTGGTGAGTATGTTTTTTGCAAAGCGATCTAGTGATCTCGCCGATCTTTCGCCGATCTAGTGAGCTCGTTTCCGGTCAAACAACTGCAGTGTTGTGTTCCTGCATGCCTCCTCGTGGAACGTAAGCGGGGATGCGATCGTCGGCATTTGTGCGCTGTCCAAAGCTGTCGGCAACCTACAAAGACGGTTCAAACGCGTGAAAAGCTTCCCGGTTCATGCAGTACGTGTAGTGACCTTCATCTGTGCGCCATCCGCACACTACTCGTAACCGAAGTCGTAAAGGCGGCGAATTCCGTCAGCTACGTGAGACGGTCGGTTTCTCGCTGTGCGCGAGAGACGGGGGGAGCGTAGCGTCCTGGCGTGCGCCGGCTTTCCAGCACATGCAAACTCTACATTTGCACTGCGTTATGCTATAGCTGCATGCAGGCTGTTTTACAACACACGTGCAAATAGAAAATTCGCGGCGCTTTGCGACGAAACCTGCGTCGAGGGCGGGAAATAAACATGCACCTTCCGTTCAGCGTGCTAACATGAAGGAGCTCACAGTAAATCAAAATCCAGGTTTGGGCGAGTTCGTGTATTCATAAGGCCTTCCAACACCAGTTATCATCACTCAGTCCGCACTCGTGCCGTCTTTGTTTTCATTGCTCCGATATTTTCGTGCTGCGTTTAGAAAGCCTGCTAGTGGAAATTCTGGTGATAATCGTCGTCACGGAAGTGGTTGGAGCACAGCAGTGTTGTTCTTGAGGGCTTGAAATTCTTTCGCTTTACAGCAGCCTCCCACTTCCTTAAAAGCTTCTTGTCTTGTGGGAAGCAATGGAAGACAACATCGTCGCGGCCGCTGGTGTTCGTGCAACCGTAGGCTGCACAGAAAGACGGCATGATCGGCCCACCACATCAGTTGATGCTGCGCACGTTGACCACCACTCTACATACACACAGACGCACCAACAAAGAAATGCAGGGTCGATCGAAGCAGATTACGACGGCACGCACGCAGAAACAAGCACGGTCAGGCACGGTCGTGCAGGCTGCGAAGGAGCAAAACACTAAAGTTGACGTCACAACACCGCGGTTTCCGGTCTCCGCTCGCATCGTCAGCGTCAGCAGCAGCGCGCGGCATTCGACGGGGGGTGGAGCTACAGCGCAATTTCAAACGACGATTACGTCGCTCCTATTTGAAAAAAAAAAACCAAAATTTGACCTACATGGTTTATAAGGTTCCCGCATCCGTTTATGAGCGTCTTATTGAATTCGACAGACTCTTCAGCTTCCCTTTAAGAAAAAATCTCGACTTTTATTCCGGTTTATACAGTAGTAGAAACATGTTTAGGACAGTAGAACAAACAATCATTTCAGCCTAATTCTTTAAAGTTTACATTGTCATTTGTTTACGAACACTTATAAAAGTGTGATAATGTAAGTGGGAGCACTTGTGTTATCAGCAGTTCCTTGTCATAATGTGATTATGTCATTATTACAGTGATGCACAGGCTCTGCACATGCCTGAAAAAGATTTTATTTATGTGCTGCTGCAAGCCTCCAGTTTTATACTCCCATGGATGTACGCTTTCCCAGCAAGCAACAGCAAGAAACCAAAGGAAACAGAGAATGGAAAGCAGTCTTCAATTTTTGCTTCATTGCTATGAGGAGACCATAATGAATGCTACGCACACAACAGCAAGCCCTTAGTGCAGAGAGAGTACTGATATTACTTTCTTGAATAATAGTTAATGAGCCTGCTGGCAACCAACGTACAAAAAGGCTGTCATGTTCATTCGAGCTCACATATGCTCATTTGCAAACCCGATGCAGTGTTGGATATGCAAAATGCACAAAAATGCAGACCTACCAATGGGAGTGAGCACAGGTGTGGCTGTTTCACAGGGAGCACTGGGCACCACCACCACCTCTTGGAAATCAACCAGGGATAGGCCTCCCTGGGCCACTGTAGGTGTTGCCACTGGAGCACCGGCCAGCACCCCCTGTTCTTTGTCAGGGCCCTCCTCCTTGGCAGGTTCTTCCTTGTCACTCCTCTCCGTCTGTTCTGCCACCGAGGCTGGAGGCGTTGTCTCCTCATCTTCTCTGCTCCCTCCTTCTTCCTTGTCCGTAGGCACCTCTTCTTCCTCGTCCTCATGGTCTGCAACACCAGTGCTGGGAAAAGACAAGTGGTCACGGCGGAACAACAATGGTCAACAAAGGGACCACTGGTAGGATGTCGTCAAGTTCCAAATAGCACATTTACACAATTATAAAGCGGGCTTTCTTTCACAAGCACGAGCTTACATACAGGAACCTTTCCAAGCTGTCAGCTGAACACACATCACAATGTGCTCAATGGCAAGTGAAGTGTCAAAGCCTGTGTGCAACTTTCCATCAAAGTGGAGAGTAGGGCCCATCTGTTGATATAGCAAATAATGTGCCACATCGAATGGCACACTGAGCCAATGAAAGCTTGGCAGTTACAGGTTGAAGACCTGCTGTTACAGGTGTGGCCTACTGCAAGTGCTCATGCAGCATGTCCCTGCGATTATTCACGGACAAGTGCTGTCATGGCAGACGGCAGGCTGCTTCAACTGTACGTTCTGATTATTTCAAGATGAAAGGCTTGTGGAATGCCCTTCACACAGCTATACTCGCGGACAACTTTCTGCGGCAATGAAGGGAAAGCTACAGAGGCAAAGCACACACAAAAGAGAGCGCTTCTGAAAAGAGTACCGTGTTTTCATCCACATTAGTTTAAGCTCTAAAAGAGAAAACATAAACACCTTATTAGCAAAAGTTAACTTATTTTGCGGCCTTTACCTTCCGCGTCTCGGCAAACGCAAAACCATCGTACATTGAAGCTGCGTCGATTCAGCGTCTGTTCCGAGCAACCAAAAGCACTGTCAAACGCTGGCCGACTACATGGCGCGGTAACACACGTGCAGAATCTCCGTCTCTGTAGCTTTCCCTTCACTGCCACAGAAAGTTGTCCATGAGTGTAGTTACACTTGTGCTCACCAGTATACACTCGTGCCTGTCTACATTAAATGCGAATTACTGCACTGGTACTGCAGTTAATTTTCTGCCAGCTCCAATCTAAATCTAAATCTAAATCTAAATCCAATCTAAAGGTTCATTTCATGCCAATTTAGGAACCGTACCACAACATCATGCAGGGATTTGAACTCCAGGCTTTGTCTGATTAGACCTTATTATGCAGTCAAGATACAATACAATTCTGCACAGCAACTTTGGCAAGGGTTCAACTTTTCCCTGCAGTAAGCATCGAGTCGTTTGCTGTACATGAAAGGATGCATGTACAGAGTATTTTCGTTACAGTACGGTCCACTCTTAGAGGGAACACGCGAGCGCATGGCCAACGGCCTGCACGGTGCTAACTGGCAGTGAGGTTTGCAAATGCGGCACATGTGTATAGAGTCGCAAGGGCAGCACGTGCCCCACTTCATCTGCTACTTCTCCGCGACTGCACTTGGCAAGCGCTTTACATGGTGCGATTTATCAAGCCACTATTCTGCCTGCTGCTTGTAGGGTAATCAGCAAGCAGAATCTCGATAAGCTAGTCGTAAGTTTTTCACATAGCGCTCGCAGCAACTGGCCACTTGTTATAACAGACAAGGCCTTAATTGAAGCCAGATGCAGCAAGCATACCAAGCTTGCCCTTCCACCACAAGATGTCTACCTATTCAACAAGCAGGAGGCAGAGTTAGTATCAGTTGCTTCACACTGTGAAAAAAACATTCGTGAGCCATTCCACTCTGCGAAGGTGGATGACCAGCGAAGCTGTTGAGTGCACGACACAGAGGCGACACAGAATTTTGAACAAAGGTACAAGCATATTTATTGTCCTTATCTGTGGTCATTGTGATGCTATAGGTACATGCACACATTTGCTTATCACCTCTGTTACTAAATGTGTCTGTCACGCAAGACAATGAATGGCTCATTCCCCCCCGTGAATGCGGCCTCCCCATTATGATGATGGAAGAGAAGCAAAATTCTACATGGGAATGACGAGCGGCAACAGAGCCAGCTATGAAACACGACAACAATGAACTCATTAGCAGTGGCATGAGCGCGGTTGCGCCGAGGGGCGCCAACGAGCCAGCTGTGGAAGAAAACGACAACGATCGAGAGACTGCTAATGATGACAGCTCGGGTCCCATACGTGACAAAAATTGTTCAAGGACGCGTTACAGGTCCCATAGCCCACAGAAGTATGTGCCATTGAGCTTGAACCCTTTCTGCACAATCACCAGGATCGGCTAGTTTCTGCACACAGATGCCACGAAGCCCCAGACCTTAGCCATATACAGCTTCACTCTAAAAAATAAGCTGGAAGGGTCAGGGCTTGCTAGCATGCGCCGAGCGCTGGGGCGGAGAAGTAGCAGACGACGCGGGGCACACACCGCCTTATGAATCTATGCGCATGCTCCACGCTTCCAAATCTCGCCAGCAGTTAGCACTCCACAGACCGCTGGCCACGTGCTCGCATTTTCCCTCTGAAAGTGGACCGTACTGTACAGTTACAGGCAATATGCAGCCAAAACAAGGTGCCATGTAGCCTGTGCACTACCATGACTCTTCCTACATTTGCTAAAAAGTACTGTACAGTTACAGGCAATATGCAGACAAAACAAGGTGCCATGTAGCCTGTGCACTACCATGACTCTTCCTACATCTGGTAAAAAAAGATGAATGTAGCAGGCAGAAATTAAGAGAAAAAATTATGCATGAAAGGGGAAAACCTCCATGCGAGCACAGCGCGCAAACCACTTGATGTGGTCTTGTTATTTTCACATGCTCTTGTGCTTTCATCTTTTTTCCAGTACAAATGAGCCATTCTCATAAGAGACTTACTCGAGCACTGTAGGTGTGTCCTCCGAGGGCGTTTCAGGAGCGTGCTTGCCTTCGTCATCGCCAGGGGGCGCGTGTGCCCGTGTGGCAGCGGCAATGTGCTCGAGCCACCCACGTTTCTCAACGGCCGACGCGGCAGCGAACTCCCACATGGCACGCTGCTCAGGTTCCGTGTCAAGGAGGAAGAAGGCACGCGGGTCAGTGGCAACATCACGGGCATGCAGGTGCTGCAGCCGCATGACGGGGCACTGTAGCATGCGGTCCTCTGCTGTGGCAGTCGGCAGGCTCACGGAATAGAAGCGTAGCACCAGCCGCTCACTACCATCTTGGCGCTGAAGAACCAGCAATAGATCCTCTAGCAGCACCAGCTGGACATCAAGTGGCTTCTGACGTGGCAGCCGCATTGTTAGTGCACCCTCATGCACCAGTCGGTGTCGCTTGAGGTCAAGATGCCTGTACACTGGGCTCAGGGGGTGGTTCTCTACCTAAAAGCGATCCAAGGGTGCTTTTCTCAATATATAACGTACAGCAAGCACTCATTAACTCCAAATCTGATATCTCAAAATATAAGTTAAATAGAAATTTTCTCTTGGCACACTGTTAAATCCACGTGTTTTCCACCCCTTATCGCGAATAGTTTTTGAGGCGGACTCCGAATATTTAAACATGTCGAGTAAGAAAATACCAAGAAATAGTCGATTACAAAAAAATTTTCATACTTGGTGGAAAACAGGGATCACAATACTGTAGTGGTGCCTTCTGCTCGATCCTATGCCACTTTTACCATCCGCCATTGAAGGCTGGCCAATCCAATTGATAAGGCAGGCGCAGTGTTGCTCTGACCACACAGCACAAAAAGGAATAGCACCGTAAAAAGCGTCGTTACGAAATGGCAGCCCTGAATTCTGCTGCTGCAGCAACTTCCGACTAACGAAGCAGCGAACTCACTAGCCGAGCCAGGCGCTGCACATTCCAGCTTATTCTTTTGCCCGTTTGTCCATCACCACTCACGTGCACTTGCTAAAATGGTTTAGCTCCCAAGAGCGTGACAAACGAGGGTTTTTTTTATTGAAGGCACAGACTCGACATACTCTCTTTAGAAGGGCGAGAATGGGTTTCGAAGCCTTCTTTAACGCTTCGTTAACTAATTTCAATTAACTCTTTCAGCGCTCCTAACGCTTGACAGGCCATTTAGAAGTACAAATATATATTTTATTTTTCACTGACTACTTTCTACAACGTCTATTTTAGTGCACATGGATAATTTGGTTTTGGAGCTACAAAACTATGTTTGGTAGTTTTCTTTTTTATTTATTTATGGCAGTCCACATATAGCGATGATCAGTTCCAATGATTGGATTTTTCTTTCTTGATAGCATTATGACTGTACTGTATTGCTTCTGGGAACAATGAAGCAATGACTACCGTATTTACTCACGTAATGATCGCACCCCTGAAGTTTGCCGTCAAAATTCGATTTTATTCTTCTTTCCCATGTAATGATCGCACCCCGAACTTGTTGCAGTGATATGTCGTGTGCCAAGTCTATCTAATGATGATCGTGCTGTCCACCTCTCGAATGCCACGCGAACAACTTTTCAAGACATACCAACTGGTCTGCATGCACCAAACATTCTTAAGCAGATGCTCCATTTCATTCCTTTCATCACTTTCCGCACTTCCATGAAAAAAAAAAGACACTACAACCAAACTTACCTTGCTTTATTATTTGTAGGCTTTATAATGGTTTTGGTAAAGTACAACAACAACAACAACAACAACAACAACAAAAAAGCGCCTTTCGATTCTTTTCGTCTGCACTCGTGGGCAGGCAACAAATCACGAGCGACAATGATAGTGGCCACATTTCCACTGATACGTTAGCAGTGTACCCTATTCATACACCGACGCTTGTAACACAGCTAAGATATTTGCCCACATTAGGATTGTTGTGAAGACAAATGCCGCAGTTTCTACAGCACGCCCACCATGTGTTTGTATGTCACTGGCAGCTATGCGTGCCCACCTTTGTTTCCGGCCCCTCGAAGTGGACATGGCTATGTCATTGTCACGAACTTGCCGATATTTACGATATTATTCATTACTGATACGGAAGAAACTGTTTCAAGGTGCATAATGTATTCACGAGAAGAAAAACATTCGCATTCGGCGTTTTCGGCTTGCTCCGCCGGCTGCCTTTTTTTTTTGTCCCGCACTGTACAGAAGCAGCCGCCTGCTTGTTGACATGTTGTCATCCCGCAGCAAATGCGAGATGAAAAAAATTTTTTTTCCCTTCGCGGCAAATTTAACCCGCTTAATGATTGCACCCCTGAATTTGCCAGTATCGCCAAAATATTGTTTTAGGCACATACCAAGACACTAGGATGAATAAGGTTCACAATGGTGAGAATGGTTCCTTGGTATGACAAGTATTAACAATTGTACAGCACTTCAAGGTGTTGTGTTCAAAATGTGGATAATTTATCATTTAAAGTACAGCCAAGAAAAAGATACTGAACCAAAACTTGAAAATCTGTGCCTGCCATTAAGTGCATTATATTATAGCGTCATGAAGCAAAACATTTGTTTATAAGTGCCCCGATGGCCGAGACATTGCTCCTCAAGTTTGCACCGAGCCCAAAATGCAAAAGAGAGCTCACTGTAATCAGATACAATTAATATTTTGAAATACAGTGAAACCTTGTTACTACAAACACCACATTAACAAACTTTTCAGATTAGTGAACCATTTAGAAATCCCCAGCGGACTTCTTATGGTTGCAATGTAAAAATATTGCAGTACTAGTATGAACTTCAGGGTACCAAACTTTTCAGAATGACGATAGTTATTCAGTTTCCACGTCGTGTTAACAATGCCTCGGTACTACGAACTAATATTCCGAAATCTGGCTAAATTCAGAGCTCGAACTACTGTGACGCAAGCTAAGGCACAAGAAAAGACTGGCCACGGCGTCACTTGCAAACAAAAGTCTATTTGGAAGCTGACCGTCATCGCCTATGTCCACTGCCTGTCCCATAGGTTGAAAAAGTTGGCATCTCGCTATGGAATGAACATAGTTTTCTCCGTGAAAAATAAGCTCGTCACCATTTGTTCAGCCATATGCAGGCTTAGTGAAAGATCACGCACCCGCACTACAGATGTAAACAATAGGTCTGGTTGCAGTGTTAATCATGTAAACAATTTCATTTCATGCTCAACTTCAGTGGTGTATTCTCTTCAGTGGTTCTTTCTCTTGTGGAAAAGCATATACCGTATTTACACGATTGTAATACCGTATTTACGCAACCACTCTTTTTAAATTTGAAAATCTCAAGTGGGGAAGGTCGACTTACAATCGAAACCAAAACATGGCACCACCAAAAAAGCGAGACCAAGGGGAGCTACCACGCAGTTACAATTTTATGTTTGCTCTATGGCCCTACCCGTAGCTTTTCACTATCCCACGTGTTTGTTCGCTTTTCGGAAGGGTTTTTCAACATTTTTGAGAGTTTTACAGTGCACACAACAGTCATGGGGGAGTGTCGATAATTGATGGAAGCGCCACTGTTCCATTCACGGCGGCACTCTCAGAACGGCGGCGCTTGTGGGGAGTATCGGTAGTTCATGGAAGAGCAGACACCGCTAGTGGGTTTCTCTTTCCATGTTGCGCTTAGCTTTCTCTATAGTTTGACGAAAGGCATTGGTTTGATGCATTCCACTTGACTGCCGGCTACATGCTACTTCTATGCTTTCTCAGTCATCATGAGTGCTCCAAGCCCAATAATCATTCAGTACTTGTTCCCAGCAGTGTTCAAGAGGGCTGCCATCCTTTACGCAGAAGAAAAGAATCACTCCGCAGCAGGCCGCAAGTTCAATGTTTCTGAACGGGTGGTGCGAGAGTGGCGACTGCAGTGAAGCGAAATTTTCACCTTTGACAGCAAGTGAGGAATTTCCCACGTGCCAAAGTCTGGGCACCTTTCGGAGCTGTAGGCTAAGCTTGCGTCGTACGTTGCTGAAATGCGTGATAGGTCCCTGCCACTGAAGTGCGACATGGTCATGAAACAAGCCTGGATCTTCGTCTTTTTAAGGACCTGCTCCGCCGTGAGTACAACGAGTGGCTGGCGGCAGAAGACCGCGAAATTACACCAACCGCACCTGTCAAAAGAGCCTCCCTGATGGCTGCGTGTGGCTGGGTGCATTCGGCGTGGGCTGCTGTTCCGCAAGATGTAGTGGTGCAGTCATTTGCCAAATGTTAAATTTCGCTGGACGACGACGTGTTGTGGGACCGTAGCAACGATGATGATGGCAGCACTAGTGAAGACTAGTAGTCCAATGACCATGTCAGCTACTAATAAATTTTCTTTATCGTATGCACCCTCGGGTATGCTCTCCTTCTTTTTATTTTTTCCTGTCACACGATATGGGGGGTCGAGTTACATTTGAGTCAACCTACAATCGTGTAAATACAGTATGGCCCAACCTGGCTAACACTAGGCTGAAAGAGCATTCCAATTCCAGGAAAGGGATTGTGCATACACATCTTGCAATACACTAAGAGATTGCGACTCCCAAGGTAAATGCACACCAAAGTTTGATGATACTACAGCCCTTTTTAAGCAGAAAGATCGAACAACAAGAGAAGTTGTAGAGGCTCACGATAAAGAAAATGGGGGCAGGGTATGCCAGTCGTGCTTTTATAGCACTTTATGACACTGAAAAATCTTTTCTAGATACGACCCAACATGTGGAAATATTTTGGTGAGCTAACATCAATAAATACAGTGCAGACCACTTATAACGTAACAACCTTTAGCGCGGGACCGGTTATAGCATGGTTTTTTTTTTACCACCCATATATCTCCCATAGAACTCAATGTATAGGCGGACCATTTATTGCGTAGGCATGCGAAGCAGAATACCAGTTATAGCGCAGTTCCTTTAGGCGCGCGACCATGAAATTGGCGCACGCAGCACGGCCTTTTCTTGGAGGCGTTGAGCATGGCCCACATAATCGCACGGTTGCCAGGTGCGCAATGCAGAGAAGGGGGAGCGCGGGCGCGCATGGACACCACTGGCGAAAAGCGAAACAAAAAGGAGGAGAAGGACGGGAGACTTTATAGGCAGGCGGGCAAGTGTTTTCGTCACTATAGCAGCGTCCAATCAGGGCGGCGTCTTCAAGTGGTGTGAGAAAGAGGCATGCCTTATTGCAGGAGACGAAGGAATGTTGTGTTATAAGGGACATAGAAAGTGGGCTGAAGAAGGCGTCGGTGGCGGCCAAACACGGCATTTCCGACACAACCATGTCGACCATATACAAGAACAGGGACAAATTGTGGCAGCAACTGCAGCAAGATTCGTCTTCCCTGTCAAGGAAGAGAATACGTACGTCAAAGTACGAAGACACAGCGCTCTTCAGATGGTTCCGTGAAGTTAGGGCTCAGCGCATGCCAGTGAGTGGCTCCATGCTCCAACAAAAAGCCAAGTACCTTGGTGCTCTTTTAGGCAACGACGACTTCAACCCACTTAATGGATGGATCCAGCGATTCAAGGATCACATGGCATCAGCTGCAAAGTGGTGTGCGGTGAAAGCGGTGAAGTAAACGACGAGTCCATTGAAGTCTGGCTTCGCTTAAACTTGCAAACCATGCTGTCCACGTATACGGACAGAGACGTATACAATGCCGATGAAGCTGGCGCATTTTGTAACCTTCTGCCCAACCGCACTCTTGCGCTGAGGCAAAGCCTGCTCTGGCCGTAAGGCCTCAAAAGAGCGCATAACTGTGTTGTTCTGCGCTAACATGGATGGAAGCGACAAGCGCCGCCTGTTTGTCATTGGAAAATCAGCGAGGCAACATTGCTTTAAAAAGCGAGAGTGCCTGTCAGTGACACACAAATCCAACAAAAAAGCGTGGATGATGCAAGACATATTCACAAGCTGGCTTTGCAAGTTCGATGAAGACATGGTGTTAGAGAAGCGACAGGTCGTGCTCATTCTCGACAATTGCGCAGCCCACAACATCAAGCCAAAGTTTACCGCAGTTGAGTTTCTGCCTGCCAACACGACTGCAAAATGTCAGTTGCTCGACCAGGGTGTCAACGCAACCGTAATAGCACTTTACAAAAAACGCATCTGCGAAAGAGCTTTGCTGAGCATGCAGCAGCAGCAGCCTCTTAACGTGAATTTAAGGGGCGCGATTGATATGGTTATCGTTCGTTTCGTGGTGGCAGGTAAAAGCCACTACAATAAGCAAGTGCTTCAACAAAGCAGGCTTCGTGCGCAATGCACAGGCTCCTGTCGCCGATGAGATGGTCAACACCGACGACGTGTGGTCCGGCCTCGAAAGCAAGTTTGTTTCCGCCACAGACACCTTCCAAGAATATGTCTATGCCGGCGAGTTGGAGCTTCCTGTCTGCAAGGAAGCGAGCATGGATGATGCGATCGTCGCAGTCATGTGCGATAGCGCGGAGCTTGCAACTGAAGACGAGTCGGACGATGGTGGCAACCGGACGCCAGACCCAGATGTCCCGTGCAAAGATGCTTTATAATACCTCAGCAAAGTGAAGATGTACTGCGCGAAGAACAGTTTGAGTGAGAAAGCGCTTCAGTGCTTAAGCCTTGTAGAGGACGAAATTGTTCGAAACACTGTTAAAAAAATCTCCAGAAGAAAATAACAGCGTTCTTCCGCTAAAGCCGCACTTGTCAGAACTTGGTTTCTGTGCTATGTAGTGATTGTGTTGCCTGTGTGTATGAGTGAAATATGTAATAAATTGTGTTTGAAAGGTGGGTGGTTCGTCTGGCATAGGCAAAAGCTGAAAAAAGCATGCTTTGGTTATAACGCAGTACCGCTTAAAGCGCGGATTTTTATAACTCTCGCAACTTACGTTATAAGCGGTCTACACTGTAGTCATTTTTTTATTTTTGCTTTTACGCCGTTTGATGATGCTTGATGACATAGGACATGTTGGGTTTATACCATCTCTAACCTTCCAAATAAACTTTCAGTTGCAAGTAGCGCCATGTCCAGTCTTTTTTTGTGCCTTAGCTTGTGCCCCAGTAGTTTGCTCTCCGAATTTAGTCATGCTTCCATACCAACTCGTCCATTTTTCACTTCCGAAATCTGGAGATACTTAGATTCCTGTGTATCCTTCCCAGTAGCCGGAACAGTAGGCTAGCAGACGACAAGGCGCACAAAGCAGGCACCGCAACGCATTGGTTCGGAAAACCTGAGATGGTGCTTAAATAAATGAAAAAAAAAATGCAGGAGATAATTTTTAAATATCTATTTCGGAAGCAACGAAGCATCGGGTTTTGTGAGTGCATGCTGCGCCCAGGCATAGCCCCGGAGGCAGGCCTCTTCTTTCTGCACATGCCACTTTCTTTTGCGCTTCTTTCGGCGGCCTTACTAGCTACGCAGATGGAGAAATGTAGCCTCTGTGCTCGCGGGGATGCAACACTGTCGCACTTTCAACTTCCTGGATGGTGTCTTCTATGCTCGCCTGCGCTTTGGCATACTTCAGGTGTCCGCCTTGAGAAAGACATTTGCGGTGTCCATGGCAAGAAATGTGGGAAACAAACAAGAAACATTGTGCTTTGGAGGCGACATGGAGCTTCTTTCTTGAAGTAGTTTTCTCATTGTCTGCTTTGTACACGTCACTCTTAGTATACAGTGCTTCAGCAGTGCATGGCAGCAGAATATATGGAAACTGGCAACAGTGTAGGCAGAGAGCCAACAGTGACGTTTTTGTAGATAGCTCAAATGGTGGCAACTTATGGGCTGATGGATTGACAGCTGGAATGGTTAATTTTGGGGCTTTCACTACAACGACCTTTCAGAATAACAAATAATTTTCGGCAATCCCGCGTGATTCATTACATACAGATTTGACTGTATATTTAGTTTTTTAGGTGGTTAGTAGTCTTCCCACAGCTACCCGAATGCCATCTTCAAAAAATTAATTTTATCGCGATTTTGTTATCTCTAATTGATGTCCCTTCAGTGCAACCGAACTGAGGGCTCGCCAGCTGCCAACCAGCCAAGCTAGTGCACAATGCAGTAGATGCAGTCTCGGGTAGCGGCTCCAGCAGCTTCAGCATGACTGAGATAAGACGTGTTTATTCCTGAACCGGCGGCACCAAAGTGCACGAAATGTCGCAAGTGACGTTGGCTGCGCCATGACGCTAGGCTGTGAAGCGTCCACATCTGTGCTGTAAGTGACCATGTATTTTACACGCATAGTTTCAGCAAGATTGTGGCTTAATAATGACTCTCCTTATCCTTGCATGACGGTGAGGCATAAACAGCACGTCACTCGTGGACGTTGGCTAAAGGCATGAGAGTTCCACTCTTCCGCAGTTCTGTTTTGGGTTTTTAGCTAAGTGAAATTGTCCGGAATGCATTATATGCCGCGGAAATTTTTTTCGCAGAGGCTTAACAGAGACGGGCAATTTAGGTGGCACAATGACAAAAGGAACCCATGTACTGAAATGTGTGCTAGCACCAGCGAAATTTTCATCACAAATTTTTGAGAGATGGTAGGTGTAACTTACTTGTCTAATGCACTACAACAAGTGAAAGCTATGTTGTTTAAGCCAATCAAGAGCAATAACCAGAGAAATGGCTAGTTCCCTAGCTGCTGCGTATCTCTCAATTGCAACGTCACAGATTAGCAAAGCACAATAAGTGAGGCTTTTATATTTCTCTGAGATGTGTAACTGATTTACTGTGGTTCACAGAACCCATGGCTTTTGTTGCATTAGAGGGAAGTGTGCGAGGCGGAATATAGTTGCAGAACGCTTCTGCTTCAGTAACGGAAGGACCAACTGTCAGCGCAGCAAACCAGACCTTGTCCAAAGCACTCTTGTCCAGGCGCCGCTGAAGTTCGGCCAAGCGATGGGTGTTCTCAGCCTCGCGCACGGCCTGGTTGACGTGTGCCAGGATGCGCTTGGAGCACTGCAGGGCGTGCTGCAGCTGGGCATGCTCGGGTGAGCCCAGAGCACTGTGCTTGGCCACATTCTCAATGAGCAGCGGGTACTTGGTCAGCCTCTGGAAGCCTGCCGCAACCAAGTCCTTCAGCTGCAGCCGCCGACACAGCGGGTGCATCTCTGCATCCTGCATGCAAGAGTAGTCAGTCGCCATGCGCCCTACGGTTCATCAGGGTGGAACGAAAATTACACAATGCACCAGTGCTCAATTACGGAACAAGCCAAGGAAAACAATCACAGGCAGCACCCTTACACTGCCTCATCAGAACCTACACACAATACTCACACTTGCCTAGACTGATCCTGCCACAGCCTAGCTAGGTATAATGGCCAAGAAAAGCATGTGGGGACTTATGCATTACTTCCCTCATCTCTCTGGTCCTGGAACTATAGGGGTACCAAAAAGGAATGTTAAGATGTATTAGTAAATTATGTTTCTAGAATGCTGAAAAGCACATTCATAATGCAAGTATAGAGGCTTGCTAAGCCAGGAAATACACAGTAACAAAATACAAGCAGTGATGCCCTCTTGAGGTTCCTACACCAGTAGCTTCTTGAGACATGATGAATATTGAAAGCATCAACGCCTGTTTAGATAATCGCTTCTTGAACAAGGAGGACTCGAAAAAGAAAATGTGTATATACAATGGAACCCTGTTCATACGTTTTTCACCGCATCGGGAAGAAACAATGTAAAAGTGGCGAAAACGCAACAGTGAGGAATGCTCCAAAAATGAATGAAAACAGTGCAGCTTTTACTTGAAAGAATTTATTTTCGCAAAGTGAGTTTAGGATTCTAAAAAATCGAGAATGGAGGATTGCCGTTTCTTTTGCTCGCTAGAAAGCACCGCGTGTTTCTCAATAGCCTGAAACGCCGCACTACTGACACTGTCGCTTTGAGATGCGACGTACCTGTGGAGGAGGTCCAGAGCCGCGACGGCTTCTCCAAAGCCAGGATCTGCCAACTCCCTAGAATCTTGTGGCTCGTGCTTATCATCATCACATTCAGTGCCTTCACTTGTGACCAAGTTTGCAACGACCTCAGCGATGCTTTGGCACTCCTATGTCACAACGGCAGCATCCACGGCGATGTAGCCGTATGCGATTCCCGTGGCCCCCAACACATTCATAGCCTCAGTAAGCTCTTGACAGAAAAGAGGCTGCTTCCAACTCTTCATGTTCCATGGCAGTTTCCACTTCCCTATCCATGCAGAAGCCACAGCTCGCAAAGCAGTGCTGTACGGCTGATGCGCTTACTGCAGTCCATGCTGAAGCGACGTAGTGCATAGCGCCAAGTACAGAAATGGTCGTAGGCTGCTGTCCGCGATCAATATGCGCTGTGGGAACGCGCGACTCTCGCGCGTCCCCAGATATCTTGTTTCCCCCCATCTCCTGCAATCCCGCTTCGCCGTGTCGCCTGCGTGACGCCTGCGGTGGTCGATGTGGTTGAAGCGCAGAGCGAGAGATGGCGCGAGTGTTGCGCTGCAACTGGCGGGGTTATTTGGGTGCGGGAGCCGAAGGCCCCGCACCCAAATAACCTCTTGGGTTCTTGGGCCTCTTGGGTACGGAACAGCAAGCAGCCCAGACGTGCCGTGCCGCGCGTGCGCCGACCCATGCTTCTGCGAGACCGCCTCGCGTGGCCACCTTGGAATGCGCCACCGTTGGCGTGACCGTACACGCAAACGACCAGGCGTTGGGATCCAGCATGGGGCGAACATATTCGCTCGCTATCCGGTCGCGGTGAGTCGGACTTCTAGATTTGTCGCGCGTCCATCGGCATGTTTTGTGGATAGCAACTCGGCTAGCAGGCATTGATCTATGAAAGGTGCAATAAATGCCCTTGCGATTGTTTGCACTACTGTGTTGTCGTTCCTTTGTCCCAAGAGCATGGGTGTGAGAACCCCACAGTGCGAGACAGCGCTTCACAATGCACTTCCTGTAGGAATGCTTCAAGTTCTTTATGACGCCTGCATCCAATGGCTGCAAGAGGCTTGTAGTACGCACAGGGAAAAATACAAGCTCGACTCTCCAAAGAAATGGCGACTGTCTTGGGTGGACAATTGTGCTGCCCACAATTGTCCAGAAAGAGGAAAACACTCCTGCACTGGGAACTCATCTTGTAATAAAAGTACTGAAGAAATTCTTCTAACAAAGAACGAGTCATAAATGCATGACTTGCTTCTGTAGTGACATGGCAGTAGGCGAGTGATGTTCAAGCACCATGGGTTCCGATATTTACCGATTACTCATGGCTTCAGCTTGTCCGAGCCATCCCAGTTACAGCAAAGGAGCGCTGTCAATTGGTCTTTGCTGTGTTTGCCTTTGTGGCACGCTTTGCCCTTCAGGCTTAACGACTTCGATGGCTGCACCTGAAATAAGAGGCCTGTTTCGTCGGCATTATAAATGTCACGAGGATCATACCCCTCAATTATAGCAGATAGGGTGGCCTTCCAATCATCAGCTGTTACCAAATTCATGCTTGCTGCTTCTCTGCTTATCTTCTTATAAGTGATGCCGTGGCTCTTCCGGAAACGGTCGATCCAGCCATTCGACGCCGCAAAGTCAGTGACGCCCAGTCTGTCGGCTATCTCCATCGTCTTCTCGCATAAAATGCTGCCGTCGAGTTGACACCGGCATCGCGAGCTTGTTAAACCAGGTAAGAAGAGCTGTGTTGAGATTCCCGAACTTGGCACCCCAAGCCTGCTTAGCTTTTGGGCTGAAGAGTGTTGCATTCCCTTCTATCTTCACAAGCTTCGAGACGATGCTGTTAATCGGGGGCCCGGGTCTTTGGTACTAAAAATGCCAATTTTCTATTTTTATTTTACGCGTTCCCGACACGTTTCCGTGCCTATCTATGAAATTTAGTTACAAAATACCGCATAGTTTTTCTGTGATCGTAATCTAAAGATGCGAATCCGCAAGTTCTGCCTTTTAAATTGGGGACAAATTGCGCTCGATTTTCGATAACAATGAGATAAACTCGATAACTATGTGCTCTGCCAGTGCCATTTCGGTATCACTCGAAAGCTCACGTTTCTGGATTTCTTTATTCGTAAGCCGGCAACATTGCCAGCGTTGTGGTCATGGAAAAAACAACAGAAAAAGAAATTGGCGGCGCACGCTATTGGTGGCCAGGTTTAGCAATTTGACCTCCTCCAGTGCACTACATCTGAAGGCTTAATGTGACACTTGACACCTGCAAAAGATGCCGAGAGCGAGTGGGGCTATACTAATCCAGGTACAACCAAATTAGGAGGGCCCACTAAGCTTCAACACAGACACTCCCTCACCGGAACAGGAATTGGCCTCCCCCCCCTCCACCCCACCCCCCCCACCTCATGATGATTAACCCATAGCCCTCAGTCCCCAGCAGCTGCGGACCACCTGACCAAGGCGGCAGTCAGACCTGTAACGCAGAGGGTGCTAAGAATCTCTGAACCCGAACGGCCGCCAATGGAAACTGACCCTGACAACTTTTACCAGCCGAACTCTGTTCAGTGATGCTAGCTTAGCAGGACACTTTGAGGAGCTATCAGATATTGCTTGGGATATCATTGGCCTTAGCGAGATTAGGGGTGCGATCTTGTACGCGTTCCAAACTCGAACGGAGGCGGTTCGTTCTTTCCGTCGTGAAATTGGCGGTCCGTTCCGTTGCGTTCGTCCGATAGCAGACAACACGGAATGATTGACAGCAGATATCACTTCACAATTGACGTCATGGCGTTCTTCACCGTTCAAACTGACCAACCGTGTGCGGCTCGGTGGAACGGACCGCCTCCGTTCTATTTTGGAACGCGTACAAGATCGCACCCTAGAAGAACTGGTGAGGCTAATACAGTGCTGACTAATGGCCATGTCTTCTGCTATAAGGTCTCCCAGATAAGAAGCAATACAGGGCAGGATTTCTAATCCATAAGGACATAGCGAGCAACATTGACAAATTCTACAGCTTTAATGAGAGGGTAGCAGTAGTCGTAATCACTTATTAAGACGTATAGATTAAAGGTAATACAAGCCTACGCTTCAACATCCAGTCACGATGATGAAGTAGATCAGTTTTACGAAGATGTTGAATTAGCAATGAGAACAGTGCAAACTCAGTATACTGTAGTAATGGGTGACTTCAATGCAAAAGTGGAGAAAAAGACTGGTGAACAAGCAACTGGCAACTATGGCATCGATTCTAGGAACGCTAGAGGAGGGATGCTGGTAGAATTCGCAGAAAGGAATAAGCTTCGAATAATGAACACCTTTTTCAGGTAGCGTAGCAATGGAAAGTGGACCTGGAAAAGCCCTAATGGTGAAACAAGAAATGATATTGACTTCATAATTTCTGCCAACCCCAGCATAGTGCAGGATGTAGAAGTGATACGTAGGGTAAAGTGGAGTGATCATAGGTTAGTGAGATGTAGGATTTACCTCAATTTGAAGTGAGAAAGAGTAAAATTGGTCAAGAAGAAACAGGTCAACCTAGAGGCAGTAAGGGTAAAAGCAGACAAATTCAGGCTGGTGCTTGCAAGCACATATGCAGCCTTAGAACAGAGAGGTGAAGATTGCATAGAGGTAATGAATGAAACGGTAACTAGGCTGGCTTCAGAGGCAGCAATAAAAGTGGGAGGCAAGGCACCAAGGCAACCAGTAGGCAAGCTCTCCCAAGTAACAAAGGACCTAATAAAGAAACGACAAAGAATGAAAGTGTTAAACTCAAGAGTTAAGATAGAATTCGCGGAGCTATCAAAACTGATCAACAAGGCGAAAGTAAGTGATATCTGAAATAATAATGTCAGAAAGACTGAAGAAGCTGTAAGAAATGTACGCAGCCTGAAATCAGTGAGAAGGAAGCTTGGCATAGGAAAAACCAAGATGTATGCATTGAAAGATAAGCAGGGTAATATCATATTAGAGGTTGGATTGCGCAACATTTTGACGCGACACACAGAAGAGAAACATGGTGTGTGTTTCTCTTCAGTGTGTTTCGTCAAAATGTTGCGCAATCCAACCTGTAATATGCTATACCAACACGCCCAGTCGTCAACCTTGGCAGGGTAATATCATCAGCAATCTCAAAGATATAGTAAAAGCAGCATAAGAATTCTATACTGACCTGTACAATACCCAGAGGACTTGGGATAACTCCACTCGAAACAGTAATGAACAGGATACAGAAACTCCTCCTATAACTAGCGATGAGGTCAAAAGGGCGTTGCAAGGCATGAAATGGGGAAGAGCGGCAGAAGAAGATGGAACAGTCGATTTAACCAAAGATGGAAGAGACATAATTGCTTGGAGAACTGGCGGCTCTTTATACGAAGTGTCTATCTACTGCAAGAGTCCCAGAAAACTGGAAGGATGCAATCATCATACTAATCTACAAAAAGGGAGACGTTAAAGAATTGAAAAATTATAGGCCCATTAGCTTACTCCCAGTATTATAGAAAATATTCACCAAGATAATCTCCAACAGAATAAGGGCAACACTGGACTTCAGTCAACCAAGGGAACAGGCAGGCTTCAGGAAGGGATACTCTACTGTGTATCACATCCATGTCGTTAATCAGGTTATCGATAAATCCATTGAGTACAATAAGCCTCAACATATGGCTTTCATAGATTACGAAAAGGCATTTGATTCAGTAGAGATACCAGCAGTCATAGAGGCATTAGGTAATCAAGGAGTACAGAATGCTTATGCAAATACTTTGGAAAATATCTACATAGGTTCTACAGCTACCTTAATTTTACACAAGAAAAGCAGCAAGATACCTATAAAGAAAGGGGTCCGACAGGGAGAAACAATCTCTCCAATGCTATTGACTGCATGTTTGGAAGAAGCATTCATGCTATTACACTGGGAAAGCTTAAGAGTAAGGAGCAACGGTGAATATCTCAGCAACCTTCGGTTTGCAGATGACATTGTCCTGTTCAGCAACAGTGGGGACGAGTTAGAACAAATGATTGGGGACCTTAACAAAGAGTGTGTAAGAGTGGGGTTGAAGATTAATATGGAGAGGACAAAGATGATGAATAGCTGGGCAAATGTACAAGAGTTCAGGATCGCCAGTAAGCCTTTTGAGTATGCGAAAGAGTATGTTTACCTAGGTCAATTAATCTCAGGGAACCCTGATCATGAGAAGGAAATTCATAGAAAAATAAAAATGGGTTGGATCGCATATGGCAGACACTGTCAGCTCCTGACTGGAAGCTTACCGTTATCATTGAAAAGGAAGGTGTATAATCAGTGCATTTTACCGATGCTGACATATGGGGCAGAGTTTTGGAGACTGACAAAGAAGCTTGAGAACAAGTTAAGGACTGCACAAAGAACGATGGAACGAAGAATGCTAGGCATAACCTTGAGAGACAGAAAGAGAGAGGTTTGGATCAGGGAGCAACAGGGTATAGCCAATATTCTTATTGACAATATTCTTATTGATGTGGCAATTGAAGTGGTCAAAATGGTCAAACTTTTTTATTTTCCGATTTATTTATTTTTTCGCGATCCTCGGACCTTCTTTTACCTCGTGGTGAAATATTATAACAAAATAAGCGGTAGAAATCGAGAAAACAGCACTTTCCTAGAGCTCCGTCATAAAAAATTGAGAAAAAATCAGGCTTCGGAAGGTGCCGTCGCACCTCGGATAGCTCGGCTACACGATGACGCAGCGCCGCCATCTTGGTATCATCGTAAAGGGGAGAGATCGGAGCTCAAGATAGCCATTGCGCCATATTTCACCACCGAAAAATAAAACCAGCATACGCGGCCGAAAAAGAGGTAAAAGCGACATCGTAATTGGGCGCAGTAGTCACGTGGGGAACATGGAGCGCTCCTATTGGCTGCTGTACATTTTAATTGCCCGTGAAACAAACTCGCGCGCATTGGCGCAGCAGCGCCTTGCGTGTTCCGTTCATTGCGCTTGACCATCGTGGCAGCCGAACTACCCTAACGTGCGTGTTCCATGAGCCCCAAAGGAAGCAAGTTCCGAACGGCTCACCCGTACGGAAAATGACGAAAGGAGTGGAACAGAAGGTGAAAACTACCCACACAAGCGGATGCCGCCACCCGTGTCGACGAGGTGCGACCGGCGCATGCGGGTGATCGGGAAAGCGCGTCTGCATGCAGTGCTGACGATGGGACCACGTGCGCTGGTGACAACGTGACCGTGGCCTGTGTAGACGACGCGACCGTGGGCTGTGTTGACGACACGACCGTGGGCTGTGTTGACGACGCGACCGTGGGCTGTGTTGACGACGCGACCGTGGGCTGTGTTGACGACGCGACCATGGGCTGTGTTGACAATGCGACCGCGTGCGGTGGTGATAATATGACCACGTGCGCTGGTGATGTGACCGTGGGTTGTGGTGACGACGTGTCCGCGCGTGGTCGTGATAGCAATGAGACATCGGCGAGAGCAGACGTGTGAAATATTCAGCTGCGGATTTCAGCTCCAATTCTCACGAATGAAGAGATTCCGAAACGAGCGGAGACAAGAGCAGATGTTTTGAATGCGCTGTCATCTACCTCTGCAACAAAGAGGAAATTTCAGCTTTTGAAAGAAGAAGTGTGTGCCGACGACGTGGTTCCCGAATCATCATTTTTCATTGTATATAAAGCACTCTTAAACGAGCTGCTCTCTGCAGCAAGCTGCAATCAGTGTGGGAAAACATCAATTCGTGTTGAAACTGGGCCATGTCTTGGGATTGAGACTAAAATGGAACTGTTGTGTGACAACTGTGGGCTGATAAGCAAAAGGTGGTCATCCCCAAGATGTGATGGCACTCAGAAGGTCAACCCTTTCGAAGTGAATGTTCGTGCACTGAGAGCTGTGCAGCCAGTAGGCAAAAAGCAAGCCACATCGAATGATGTTTTCTCCCACATGGACATTTTTCATCGAGGACTGCATCACAAATCGTATGCAAGGCTGCACTGAAGGCACAGTCACCCTGCCACTGCCTCAGCAGCCATGACAGTAGAGTCCGAAAGTGCACAGAAGGTGCGCGAGATCTACAGGGAACTTGGATGCGCCCCAGGCAACGCTGATGTGATCTATGATGGCACTTGGATGACAAGAGGCCACACAAGTCACATTGGTGTTGGCTGTGGTATTGAGTTATATTCTGACCTTGCCTTGGAGCACTGTGTCCTCTACAATAATTGCCATGGATGTTCTCTTGGCGCAAAGCCCGGAGACAGTATTCATTCAGAGTGGCTTGAAGAACACTGACCACAATGCCAAAGAAACACCGAGGCAAGTGCAGGGCAAATGGAAATAATTGCAGCAAAAACCATGTTTCAGCGGTCTCTTCAGAAACACCAGCTCCGTTACACAAATGTCCTTTGTGATGGGGATAGCCACACTTATATTGCCCTCAGTGAAGGGAAGGTGTATGGTTTCATACCCATACACACACAAGAGTGTGTGAATCACGTGAAAAAAAGAATGGGAACTGCTTTGCACAACCTTGTCGAGAAAAACAAGCGCAAGGACCGTGAGCTCAGCACGAGTGGAAAGGGCTGCCTAACACAGGGTTTAATTAAAAAACTAAAATTATTATGGCTTAGCCATAAAAAGTTAGCCAAATAATGTGCCTGCTATGGAAAAGGCCATCATGGCTACTTTTCACCGTATAACATCGACCGATGATGAGCCGCATCACGAGCACTGTCCCACTGGCGTGAACGCTTGGTGCAAGTTTAATTCTGCGGTGGCCTCAGGTCAACCAGCCCCTGCACACAACCTGCAGCTTCCTGCACATGTTCGAGCAGCACTCCTGCCTATGTATATAAGCATCCATCTGCAAGAGAACTCCTTGAAAGATGCCAGCAAGGCAAAACACAGAACGCCATCGAGTCGCTGAACAATGTCATTTGGTCACTCCAATAAAAAAATCAGTTTGCTTCACTCCCGAGTGTTGAAAGTGCTGTGGCCGATGCAGTCTGCCATTTCAATGCTGGCTGTGAAAGAGCACTGCAAACAATTACGTCGCAACTGGGATACAGTCCAGGATCGTGTTCACTGCGGCGGGCTGCTGAAAAGGATGCACAACGTATCAAAAAGGCAACAAAGGCACACGAAACTGCTGCAAAGAAGTGAAAAATTATCTCAACATGTAAAGAAAATGTGTCCTCACTGGCAAAGGACTACATTACACGCCGGTTTTAGGTGCTCAAACTAAATATTTTGATGTTTGCCGCAAATTAAACTTTGAGCTCCGATTTCACAACGAATGAAGACAGAATCATTCTGTCTTTTGCACTTAGATCGTGAAACATTGACGAGTGCAATAAAGCTGTCCATTTTCATCTGCACCTCATAAAAAAAATTATAATGTTTTTTTTGGCAAAGGTCATTAATAAGACAATATGCGCAGAAATGTAAAAAAAAGCGTTTGGGCTTATTTCGGCATTTAAAAAATAAACCAATAGCCTTATTGCACATAATGGGCTTTTTTGAACATGCTGGTATGAAAATCTTGACAAACTTAAGTGTAATTAATTAATTAATTTGGGGGGGGGGGGCAACCATTAGAGGATGTCAAGTTTTCTAACTTGAGAACTATAATAGATAGCTCAAAACTGATTTCAGTTATATCAGCATAACAAATCAGACCTGCAAGCCAAATTTTGTCAATTTATTCCCATAAATAAAAAGAAATTTTCATTGCCACTTCCCCCCATTAAGAGAAAAAAATGGCGCTGGGCAGGTCATGTAATGCACAGGTTAGATAACCGTTGGACCATTAGGGTTACAGAATAGATACCAAGAGAAGGGAAGCGCAGTAGAGGATGGCAGAAGACTAGGCGGTGTGATGGAATTAGGAAATTCGCAGGTGCTAGTTGGAATCAGTTGGCGCAGGACAGGGGTAATTGGAGATCGCAGGGAGAGGCCTTCGTCCTGCAGTGGACATAAAATAGGCTGATGATAATGATGATTGAGCATGTGACCAAGATGGCGAGTCATAATTGGCTCCAAGCACCACGAGCGCTCAAATGACGAAAACAGCCGCCATTTAGTCTTAATCTCGTGACTGCGATGCTGCATATGCTGGAGGTCCGACAAAGTTTCGTTCCGTGAATTGTTATGGGTGGAAACGTACGAGACGCAAGAAACTTTCAAAAGAGATTCTGTCGTCGCAGTCGGCACAAGATATCAGGCAGCTCGCCGCTGAAGTCGTACCGCCGCCGAATGTCGACGCCTCACTGCTTGGCCGGATCCCACATATCCACCCGCCGGTTACACGGTCGTAAGAGTTGAACATGGCTGTCATAACTGAAGAGGACGTGGATAAGATAAGAGCGCACGAGAAAGCTACGCTCAACATGACTGCATCTACGATGGCCATGGAGCGAAAGATTGAGTGTTTTGTTTAAGATCTGACCGCCGATAGTGCAACAGCCTCGGTCACGAAGCCCGCTATTCCTTACGTTGTCGTCGGACTTGCAGCAGTGAACAACCTCGTCATTTTCTCGTGTAATACTTGCGGTGGTTCTGCGTAGCTAGTGCGGAGCAATCAGGATTACGGTCTTGCTACTAAATTGACTGTGGTTTGCGAGATCTGTGGTGAAGTTGTATCGGGACAGAGCTTGCGGGGAATTGAGGGCCCGAAAGCGTGCAATTCTTTTGAAGTGAACGTACTCACAGTGCATGCTATGGCATCAACCGGCAATGACCAAACGGCCATGAATTATACCTAGCACCTACCGATGGCTTTCGGTGCCGTTTTTTAAACTTTCTTTCAATTGTGAAACGTTTCTTGTTGTTTTCTCAAAACCACTATTTTGATGATGATGCCGTATTGGAGGTGCATTATCTCTGCTTTTACTTGTGCTATCACTGTAATTTCTTTTTTTCCAGAGAGGCAAAGCTGTGTAAAGTGCAAATGAATGAAATAATGTTGCATTAATCAAAAAATTAATTTTTTTTTCTTTTTTTAGCAGTTAGATGGATTTCTCTCACTGAAGTTTGCAATGTTCTCATTTGATATAACATTGGGTTAGAACACCATACTTGCTTATTTGCATTTTTTGTTAGTTCCACGTCATTTTTCTATGTCGATATTTATTATGCCATGTATAGTTTGGTAGATACCTCACCTGCAAGCAAATTATGCAACAAAGCTCAAATTCTTCAATTTCTGGAAAGTTATTTGCTCTGCAAGAAAACTGGATGTATATTTAAAACTAGCACATTGAAATAAATAAACTCAGTAAGTTTCATCAAAATCGACAAAGAATTAAAAAAAAAATTTTCAGGCATAGGTCTTTGGCAATGTCGACCCCTTTCTGTGCTGGCTGCTTATCAACTGCGTTAAGCACGTCCAGCTTCTCCTCAAGGGAAAGCGCCTTCCGCTTGCACGACGCCATCATGGCACGACTAACATCGCGGCTGGCGGGCGTTGTCTGGGCGGGTTTGGAGTGCCAGGTTGAGACGTATCACGCAGGAACGTTTTCTACAGCTATCGTTTGTATAAAACTATCTATAGCTTACAACACACTATGAACATTCAGAATTGATTCCGTGTGCTATAGGTTGCCATGCAAGTTGCTGTTAATTAGCTAATTAGGCCTTAAACAGAGAACATCCTGTTTTGGATATCAAGGAATATCTGACACAGAAACAAAAAAATATTTCATTTTTGAGATCAGCTGGTGAAAACACATTAACTGGCCAAATTTTATTCAAACTGTTTAAAAAAAAATGTTTTTTGAAGTGCCTCGTCTCCCTTCAAGTTCGCAAAAGTTGAGTGTGCATTAAATTCAGGGGCGCATTAAAATTGCACAAATACAGCAAGTGACTGACCTAAACTGGTCACCTTTGGACCAAAGCAACCATTTGTTATCGTTACTTTATGGCCCACTTCCTCCCATGACCTCTACGGCTAGCCAGTGTGAATGTGCCCTCACAGCAACAGGTTGCACCATATTCTTAATATTCACTATATTCCAACAGATTGCACCTGCTATTCTGTCCACTAATCACATGGTTACTGGTTCAAATGTTCTTCAATGCAGATGAAGAATGTATAAGATGACTCACAACAAGGAACTGCGCCAGCTTTTGGTCTTTCTTCTGCCTCGCCTTTAGGGCCTCCAGGGCTAGAGACTGGTGCTGGCAAAAGGTGGCCACTGCCTGCTGGAGACGCTCACCAGATTCACCATCCAGCTGCATGGGTACAGATGAGCACCATTCATTACTACAACGTTGCTCACTAAAAAGGCACACACACAAGGCCTGTTCCAGCGACAACAAAATGACTCCCACAACATTCTAAGCCGTCATTCCCACTGCCAGCAGACAATTCACAAGAAAAAATGGGGTTATGCGATATTTCTGTGTAAAGTAGACAAAAGCTCATTAGCCAAGTGTACAAATAGCTCTTGAGTGACCAACAAGCTTTGTAAAGATTTGCCCATAGCATGTGCTTACCATTAACTATTGGAATACAAAAGCTTTTGTAAGACACAAACACAAGCAGAAAGCAAGATCTGACCCCTGGCAACTGCAAGCTGTCTGTTATTTGCACGTGTAGCCTGAGGCACAATGCCTTGTAGAAGGTTTTTGCAAGGATGGGAAATTTCATTATGTAATTTGTGAGTAGGCATTTTACAAAACAGTGATGGAGTGATATGTTGAGATGTTATAATAGTTTATAAGGACTGACTACAACTAAATATTTTTACAGGCTCACTATTGACTTGTGAGCAAGATCTCATATGGAGATGGCCTTCGTGCACTTCATTTTACATATTTCACCTTTTAATGGTTACCGCCGCACATGTACGGTGGTGACTGAACATTAAAATGTTTTTTTGGAATGAAGTGCTCTATAAAAACACCCCGGAAGTGTTGCAACTTTCCCCGACTTATAGGAAAAATTGCCATCGTGCTGCCGCCCCTCGGCATCTGTCGAACTCAAAATGTTATTTTTTTAGTCACTTTATAGTGTCTGCCATCATGACAGTTTGAGAGTATTTTCACTTCACCTAACGTACTGCAACATACCCATGCCTGCTGCTTGCGCACTTTATAATCTGCATTCTCATGCATATTGTCTCCAGTTAAGGGCAAGTATATTTTTATCTCGTTTCTTATCACTCAAAGCGCTACCACAAGATGCTTGCCTGCGTGGTTCAAGCGTAAGCTTACCGAGCGGCCACTCACAAACCGGCGACACTGCTGCACGTGCATCTCCTCTGGTAAAGAGTGTGAGTAGGCTTGTGCGCACATTCAATATTTTCGGATATTTGATTGAATATTAGGCTGTTCAATATTCACTTCGGCTCAAATTTTAATATTTGCCATGAGCGAGCATACAGTAGGATCTCATTAATTCTAACTCCAAAGGGACTGGAAATTTATTTGAATAACAGTGAGTTCAAACTAAGCAGGCGCTCCCATAAATATAGTGCCCAATCAATTGTGCGGTACATACAGTGCACAAAACGAAAATCGTGACTGGGACTGTATTGAAAAGGTTATCTTTTCTCCATCAGCGCTTGACAACCTCTGCCATTTGTCGAATGCTGTCAAATGCCATGCGAACGACTCTTGAAGACATACCAAGCAGTCTGCACGCAGCAAACATTCTTAAGCAGATGCCCCATTTCATTACTTTCACCCCTTTCCGCACTGCCATGAAAAAAAAAAAAAAGGCTACAACTAAACTTGCCTTGGCTTTATTACTTGTAGGCTTCATAATGGTTTTGGCCAACAACAACGACAAAAAACGCGCCTTTCGATTCTTCTCATCTGCACTTGTAGGCACGCAACTAATCGTGAGCGGCAACGATAGTGGCCACGTTTACACTGATACGTTAGAAGTGTACCCCATTCATATGCTGATGCTTGTAACACAGCTAAGATATTCGCCCACCCTTAGAGGGAACGTGCCATATTAGGATATTAGTGAAGACAAATCCCGCAGTTTCCGCAGCATGCCCGCCATGTGTTTCTATGTCACTGGCAACTAAGCGCGCCCACCTGTTTCTGTCCTCTCGAAGTGGACATGGCTATGGTAATGTCGCGAACTTACCGATATTAACGATATTACTCATTACTGATACGGAAGAAACTGTTTCAATGCGCATAATGTACTCACGAGAAGAAAAAAAATCGCGTTCGGCTTGCTTCACCGGCAGCCATTTTTGTTTTGGTGTCCCGCACTATTACAGCGCAATCGTACAGTGGCAGCTGCCTACTTGACCTGCTGTCATTCTGCAGCAAATGCGGGATGAAAAAAAAAAATTTTTTTTCTTTCGTGGGAAATTTAACTTGCAAATGATCACACCCCATTTCATGGGGTGTGATCATGGGCTTCATGGCAGCGTGGCCCGCACTGCCATGAAGCCACACCTCGAGAATTAGCTCTGCTGTGAAGCCCCGCCTCGTCGAAATTCGTATATAACCAGCAACCGAATTTTATTGTTAATTTTCCCAAATTTTTTTGCCTGTACATTTTGTAAAACGGAATGCATTAAGCTTGCATAGAGACGAAAAGCATCAAGCTGAATTTTTGCAACAAAGCATAGAGTGTTAGCATCACGCTGCCAACATTTCTCTTCACAACATCATGATGATGCACGATGGGCAAACTCAAAATGCTCCCGCATCCTCAACCACCACAAAATTTTAAGTAGATTTAAGCACAAGGACCAAGAGTCCATCAATAAATTTTCTTTGTAGCTGGAGTTTTTTTAACTTACTTTCTGCATGAAGATATCTATAATGGCACTCGGAAAATAGGCCTACCCTAGAGATAAACTAGTTTCCTTTTTTGCAAGCAAAGACGCAACTTTTCTTAGATTTGTCAACATCTGGCTATTATGTCAAGGTTTTAGGTAAATCACACAACTATTCAACTATTTGCTTTGAACTTGTTCGACACTAATTACTATTTGCTTCACCTTGACTTCGAACCAAGACATTAATATTTGCACAAGCCTACATGAGAGGACTGATAGTACTATATAACCTAGTGATCGAACATTTACTTACTGCAAGTTTCCAAGTTCGTTTTTCTGACGGGTGTGAACCACTTAGCATGCTTGCAGCTGCTCACAAGCACGCCTCGATTTCGCTATGGCCGCACGTCGCTGGGGTCATATTCTCTAAAGATCCCCACCATTTTTCATTGTTCTTGCTGTGGGTTCAAAGATGGATCAGTGGCCATCGCACCAGTGTCTTTAATGCAAAGGCACCCTTCGTGTGATACATTATAAATATTGAAAATGAAATGTAACGTTCCGAAACATGGGCCCTAGTTGTGTCAAGCTTATTGATGGGATACAGAACAATAATATGAAAAAATGAGGGAAGCATAGAAATTTAACTCGGAAGATGTTACTGTTTCAATACACAGTGTTTACTTCACATATTTTTGAACGGATGGCTGTATTTTTTGGACGAGCGTGAGCATGCAGCAGCTGCACGGCGGTACGTGTAGGGGTGCACGCAGAACGCTGTGACGTCGTGTGCCGGCTTACAGCAGCAGCAGCAGCAGCAACAGAGGTGGGCGGCTGGTGCTTGCCCAATGTCAACCTCTCAGTGCTTCGCATGCGTGCAACCATGCAAGGTGCGAGTGAAAGCGATTGCACGAGTGGTGCAATGACATAAAAGTGCGACGTCAACTAGCTCTGTAGTCGTTTTCTAAAGATGGACTAGTCCAAGTGTACAATTCAAATAATGAATTCAGCCGCTGTTTCGAAAACAGTTGAAGCTGGAAATGAAAGAAGACATTGTAGTTGTTTTGAAATTGTTCGCGCTGAAGGTTCTGAACAGTGTACAGAAACAGGGCGGTGATTTGCATGTGTCGACAATATTCACACGCCGATACAGGCAGTCGACTCTTGTGCAATCGCACGCATATGCATAGAACACCTGTAGCGTCTGTTCGACGTCTGCTCCAGTCCACCTTCTACAGTAAAAGCTCGCTAATTCGGATCTCACGGGACCAGGAAAAATGTCCAAATTATCCTAATGCCGAATTGACGAATTAACAGGAAAAACAACATTAAAATAAAGTTGAAGAAGCATACCTTTATTTACTAAAGTTTTTTGCAATAGTCGTCTGCATTTTCGTGCAGATTCCGGCTGACATCACAATTTTTCTTAACACTTCCAAGTGGCCAAAAGCCCGCAAACTGTCGGAAGTGCTCTGGCAAACGTCCTCCAATATCAAAAGCACCTCCATGACTTCTCCTGAGGTGCGATGAGGTCGTGGCTGCACCTCCTCGCATGACTCTTCGTCTGAATCATGGTCTTCCCGGGCGCCTGTGGCATCATTAATAATTTCTTCACTGGTCAGGAGACCAGTCGTGGCGACACAATCATCAATCGCGATGTAGTCCTGAAGGGTCACATCTGTGGGAAGGACAGCATCGAAGGTCGGGGAGTCATGATCGGTGGACTTGACTAACACCGCGTCGGCTACTGCCGCGTGCTCGGGCTTCACAAAACCGCTGTGCCGAGAACAGTTGGTGATGACTTGCGGAGGTGTAAATTTTCCACACGTGGGCGAGGATGTGCACCGTGCCGAGTAAGCCCACTTCATGCAGCTTTCTAACTTCTGAGCATAAGATAATTCACTGTAGCAGGTGCTTTCGGTACTTTGACTTCACGTAGTGAATAATACCCTGGTCCATTGGCTGAAGGTCACATGTAGTGTTGGGCGGCAAAAAAACTACATTGACGCTCTTCAGTTTGACTGTACAGTTATGTGGACTGCAGCTCTCAGCAACCATAATTATCTTACAGTCCTTAGATGTGAAGTGCCGGTCTAACTGCTGCAGCTAGCCTCGAAAAATGTCCGAGGTCATTCAAGCCTTCCTAAGAAGATTGCTCTGTACTCAACAAGAAGGCTTTTGATGTTTTTAAAACAAAGAGGCTTATGCGTGTTCCCGATGACAAGTGGCAAGCGCTCCGTGCCAGTCATATTAGCGGCAAGAAGCACAGTTATCTTTTGCTTGCACTTTTTGCCACCAATGCATGGGTCCCTTTTGAAAGTCACCGTCTTGTCGGGCAGACAGACAGACAGACAAAGAACTTTAATGACAAGGTCCTGAGAAGCTTTGCCCTAGGGCAGAGCTGCGGGCCGCTCCCACGTGGGGACTGGTAGGCCGAGTCTAACCGCCGCATCGTGGGCTCTCTGGACAGCCCAAGTTTGACGTGAATATTCTGAGCTCCGGATGGCAGAGCTCCATTCTTGTTCTGGGGCAGAGCTCTGAAAAATAGAGCAGTTTCGTGTGCATTGAACACGTCACTTGGTTCATATGCAGCGATGTGCTCAAGCAGCTCCACATTTTTCCACTGGGTGGTCACGCTTTCATCAACGCGGGCCTTTTGACCGCACACTCTTCTGAAGCTCTGAACGAGTCAACGTTCATCATTGCAGCGTACTTCTCACCTTGTGCCATGATGAGAAGTCCGCTCAAAGGTAGATGTGCGTTGCGACAGTCAGTAACCCACTGGAGCAAAGCTTCTTCGAGCTGGGAATGAGCTGTGGTTCGCAACTGCTTTTTTGATGCATGAAACTCCTCGCTTTTGAAGGCTTGAAGAATCTGTTCATTCTTACGTATGTTCCAAACGTGCTCTGCTTTACATTGTACTTAGTCATAACATGATGTTGCAATTCGCCGTTCTTCAAAGCCTGTAAAATTTCCACCTTAGTCGCTAAGTTCTTGGCTTAGTACTTCTGCCGCTTTGCCGGCGTTGCCATCCCTGTAGCGCATGATGGTGGTGGCATGCAAAACACGGTCACAACAAAAAAAGAAAACTCCGCAAGAAGAGATGATACCAACTCAAAAACACAAGGGAAAATGGCATCGAAGGTGCAGTGGAGCGAAGAAAGAAGACACCGGCGTTCGGTGATGCTGCGATCGTCCCCACTAATTGACGACGATGGCGATGCCTCTCAGGTTTCGGTTTCACTCCTGTGGTGCCAGCGCTGCTTTACCACACTTTTGTGTAGCGGCAGCCGTCAGCACTTGTCCGAATTAAGCAGTGTGGGGCCGAATTCTTTCGAATTAACGAAGGTTTGGTCCCATAGATTAACATGCACTTTGGCCGGGACCAATAGAGCTGTCCGAATTATCCAAATTTCCGAATTAACGGGAGTCGCATTAATGAGATTTTACTGTAATTGCGCCAGCGCTATGGTGCGTCCACTGCGGATGCTATATGAAGCTCTCCCATAGCGTTACGCGAAAGTGTCATGACCAAAAGAAAGGCATTGAAGGTCCCTGCTACCACGATACCATAGTGCCCTTTTGCTGACTTGCCCCAACTCTGCAATTAAGCAGGGCTCGTCTGATAGTCACTATCCTTGAAGTGTTCGGAGTACAGAAAGTCATGCTTTGACGACACCCATGTTGGCTACAAGGGACGCACAGCGCTAACCCACATTCTTCAAAGCTTCAGCTCTGCTGAAAAAGTATGACACTGCTTGTCTCGCCCAACGATACTTTTCCCACACCCTTGCACGCAGCAATGTAGAGGTATTCTCCTGTGTTGTGCCAAGTGCTTCATTGATCAGATTACAAAGCAGCACACAACATAAACAATGATTTTGAAGACTTGGGCACAAGCTCTGCTTGCGAAAACAAGTACGCAGCCTAGACCAGCTGCGTTGTTGATACATTGTTCGCTGCCGTATGGTGCCATGCATGCGGGTGGAGAGACACAGGCGATGGCTGGTATGCTGGTATACAGCACAGACAATGTCACAGAAACGGCACTTCCTCTAGTTCATGGTGTGGCTGCTAGATGCGGTATCTTGTGAAACATGCTTCAAATTCATTATTTTCCGCTAGTTGCTGTCTGAAAACAAGGTTGTGTAAGCAATTTCAGCACCCAAGCTTTCATTTGGTCTAAAAATCTCAGCGGCAAAAGTTTCGTTCAGTATCCCTTTAAAACATAAATATAAGTTGTGTGAATGTTATCGCATTTGTAAAAAATCAATTATGGTAGTTCATCCAAGTGTACAACAATAAACTATGTATAAAACTGCAAATATTAAAAAAACATTTTCTGCTTTATTGTCAACTCAAAACGTTCTTCTGTTTTCTCGAAGTAAGTCGCTCTGAAAAGATTGAATATGCAATAATTTAAAAAAATACGATGCTGGGGGAACCTCTCTCCGAGAACATGCGACTCTCAAAGGGTTAAAGATAGGGCAGGTGTCATGAACACGTTCAGCATGTTCATCCAGCAGGAATGCGTTTCCTGTTTCCAATGGACCTCACCAATGAAAGGGCAAACACAGTCTGCTTGTGAACTTGTCTCACTAGTGTTTACCCATGGAGCTATGATGCCACTGCTGTGTTGCTTAATTTAGCAAATGTCAATACTGGGCCACTCAGTGTGTTTAGCTAGCTTTATCAATGGTTCAGTCCATATTTGACAGCAGTATTGCATTTTTCTACCATATGTAGTAGGCAGGCACTCAGGGCAAGCACATTAGCACACAAAGACGACTGCAAAGCTTCATCTCCATTGAACTGAGCAGCAACAAACAAAGGAAACACAAGAAAGTAAGTTACAAAGTTGTTGGTCAAGAGCTGCAAATAGAGATGGTGAATTCACTGCTAGGCTTTAAAATGCATCATTACAAATTGCTCCTTTTGCTGCCACATCATATCGGTCGAGCAGCTGCCCCGAATGGTACATGCACTCTGCCCTGTAATCCCAGTTAGGACACAACTTCATGTGCACAAGAGACTTTTTCCAAAGCACTGCCCAGTGCAGCACAGGGAACCAACCATGGCGAGCATCATGGGGCCAATGTCACCGATGAGCGGCTCCTGTGCTCTCCGCCGCTTCATGAGGGTGCTGAAGCCCTGGTGGATGCGCAGCAGCTCATCCAAATTGGGGAACAGCCTCTGCAGCAGTTCGGGGGCCAGCAGCTCCTGCTGCTGCAAGGGTCGCCGAAAGATGCGCTCAAGCACTTTCAGCGTGCGCACGTGCGACCGTTCTGTGTGGAAGAGCTCATTGAGGACGTCCTGTCGCTTTTTCTCCTTGGGCTTGAGCTGCCGCAGGGTCTCGCGGCCCAGAGCAGCCTGCCAGTCTGGTGGCTCCAGGTCCCACTCCAGGTCCGAGTCATCCAGAGGACCCAGCGGGGGTACCTCCCCACGATGCACTGCCTCCCAGGATTGGCTCGGGCTCTCCAAGCTCCTGCTGACAGAGGCGGCACCCTTGTCAGTCAAGCAGCATTGCATGTTTGGGCTAGGTGGTAGCAGAGTTGATAACTCAGCAAAAAAGTGACCAAACTTTGCTAACTTTAATCACCTTAACGACAACTGTACCTTCTTGGAGTCTTAGCGAGCGATTTGGTTAAATTTCCTCACAGGACTGGCTAAGTTCAATCAATGCCTCGCTCCTATTTTATCCCAAAGGAGATGGCTGCATCTTCATTTCTCGTAACTTTTAAAAACTTACCAATAAGCTTATTAGGGAGAGATCTCAGTGCATCAAAGCTACTTTTTCTGCACATAGCATAATCTTGAGATCTGATACAGTTCTAAGAAATTGGGTGGGAGTTGGGGGGGATCTTCCTTTTCCCATTTCTATTATTGACTGAGTAATTGGGTGTAAGCCTCCTGAATAAGCTAAAGGAAGCAACATTCCTCCTCTCTTGGCCTCCCCTTTTCCAAGTCCCCTCACCGCACATGCCCTCATTTGCTGCTCGCCTTGTCAGTTTGCACTTTTTGATTGCAGCGATCACATCGCACAACAGTGCGATCGACGCGACCATAAGCAACTGTCATGGCACTGGCACGGTCATGGTGCGGATGATCATGCACGTTTCCGTGGAAGCGGTGCCAGCATAACCATGTGACTCCACTCCACCAACAGGAAGGCGTGGGTAAGCCCCAGACATTCTCGCCTGTCCTCGTTCACGGCTCTGATGTCAAGATAAAATAATGTCCTTATCTTTAGTTTTATTCAGGGGGGCTAAGCTTGGTGTGGCTGTTCATGCCCACTGCCAGCCAGAATACGAAATTTACTTTTACAAGCGCTTCGAAATCAAAGACAATGCCCTGCACCGCACTGGCGATCTTTTGCTGATGCCTGCCAAAGTCAAAGCTGCCAATCTGGCGCAGCATGGTGCATTTCCTTCATTTTCCCGCTTTCGACACAATTTGGCAGAGCAACTTGCTTGAGTTTCAAAACTGCGCAAGTGGTGCAAGATCTCTGCCTCTGGTTTAAGAGCCCCGAATGAAATGACTAACACTTACCAGAATTAACCAAAGAATATATACTTAGAGTTATTTCTCAGTGCTTGATGAGCATATAAACCGAAACTTTCCACACATCTCCTGCTGACTTGATTGCTGTAATAGTACTAGGTAAAGAAGGCTCTTCACTGAGGTTAACACAGGTGCAATACAATGACATTCTAATATAGCAGCAACTAGTAGCTTCAGTGCTTGCCTTCTCAAGGCATAAATCTCTGCCATGAATCAGGGATGACAGCAACATGCACAGACTCGAGAAAGCTGCGACTGTTGACAGCATAACATAGATAGTGAGCAGGATGCGTAGGATGCTAACCTGGTGGACAGGCTGGAGTTGGAGGAGCTGCCCGAGTTGTTGAGGTTAGTTGGCTTGTCATCAACGTCCACATCACTGCATAAAGAAAAACACAGTGTGTGTCAAGACTTCAACCGACTAAAGTGTCTGCATGAAATAAAATGCAACTGTCACTATACGATTCTGCTTTTATGACGTCAGCATATAACGACGTGATTAACATGCTGTGGCCATGCAGCTCACAATTTAACCCGAACAATGAGGGTCATTCTCAGTCAATGGTCCCAACTGAACAGAGTACACAAGTGGTAGCTTGCAGTTTTAAATCCACCTCCTTTCTGACAACTTGTATCCATAACTGCAAAAATTTTTGAAGCACGGGATGACAAAAAAAGCTTGACCACAGCCAATGCATCAACATTCAACTGAAATGACGTAGGGCCTGCTTTGCCATTCAACTTGCCGAGTGGAGTCACAAGCAAATTGGACTTTTTCCACTTCCACACTTTTGCTGTCAGCTGTACAGGGGGGAACAAAATAATGCAAGCACCTGACAAACAGCACCCTTGCACCCTTTCATGCGTGTGTGCCTGTCCATACACCGACTTTTTGCCAGCTTGCTGTAGGAATCGTGATGATTGCAGAAGATTATGCTAGAAAAGGGATGTCTTTCTTGGTATGTGGAGCACGCAGTGCATGGTGACATACTGAAACACAATGGCTGAAACAAACAACACTCTTCTAGAGTTATGTTCTGCAATCATTGTGATTACTACAGCAGGCTGGCAAAAGGTCAGCGTATGGACAGGCACACAAGCATGAAGGAGACACGTAAGCAATGTGATGTCTTGACAGAAGGTGCTTGCTTCGTTAAAGGGTGCAGGAATGCAGTTTGGCACACGCTCCCAGATACCATATTATTTTGTCCTCACATGTACAGACTTGGTCGAACGTTCCGAAGCTACAGCGACTGTGCCCGGAAGGGCGCTCGCAGATGCTCGCTGGTTGCAGAGAAAGAGAGCGAGAAGAAACATCGCTCTCGCTTTATCGCTGTCGCACGCTCAGTGATCATAGAGTGGCACGTCAGTTAGTGGGGCATTCAGGTGCGCTTTCACCTTCCATGGTTCCGTCATGCAAATGGGCTGCGGATAAGACCCACTGCCAAGGTGATACCGCGATGCTCTGTAGCCTACTGTTTGGTAACACGAAGCTTTACCACACGACCGGGGTTTTCTGGTGAGATAAAGTCTCAGGTTTAAAATGCGATAGCTGTTGTAATGGGAACCAACCTCAGTGTTTTCCCAACCACAGACAAAATATTTTGAAGTTGATATCGCTGCATATTATGAAGTAGCTCTCCAATTTTTCGAGCTAAAGAAAATTCATTCATAAAAGCCAAACCCAAGACGTGGGCTCGGCGAGGCGACACAACTGGCATGAAAAAGCTTTGGAGCGCTTCGTCGGGAGCACGATAATACAGAGAAAACACTCCTGGCGAAGCGCCACATCTCTAGGATCACCGATCTCTAATGCGCAGAGTGCCATCAGTGAGGGCAAGACTTGCAATGGGGCATGCGGAACAGCTCACTAGTTCTTGCCGTACCACAGAATGGCAGCAAGAACAATGTTCCTTCTCTCTCTTTTTTTTCCCTACAACCAGCGAGCATCTACGAGTGTTGTTGATGGCAATGTCACAATAGCGAAGCATGGCTGCTTCGGGCATGGTCACTGTGGCTTCGGAACTTTCACCCAAACTGTACATGCACAAGGTTCTTACAAGTTGAATTCATAGTAAAATATTCTTGCGCGCACAATTGACAAGGACACAGTGAAGGAGACACACGAGCGCTTACTCACAACTATTTTATTTTCGGAAAGATACAGAACATATATACCCTAGCTATCAGCGCTGAGCATGTGCAACAAGAGTGGTCAGTAAAACATAAACAGATTAAACACAGATTAAGAAGGTTCAACCAGTATTTAAAAAAGCGAATTCATTTTCAGTGATTACAACTGATGGTTGGCTTATGCATCTTTCAGCGCACTTTTTGATATGAAATGCTTCTGCGATTTCACGTGTTAGTTTATTTTTATCTGAAAACAAAATGTCAGTGTTAAAAAATATCGGATCACAATGACATAGAATGCAGTGGTTCGACAAGTGCGAATGATTTTCTTTACCAAGAGAACGTTCATGTTCTTTTACACGGGTGTTTATGCACCGACCGGTTTGTCCTATGTACATGTTGCCACAGGTCAGTGGAAGCCGGTACACAACACCTATTCTGCATTTTGTGAATTTTTTATCGTCTTTTATACCGCAGCTGCATTTTTTTACCTTATTGTCTCATTTTTTGGAAATAGCTTGGCACAGTTTTTGCACTTTGTTAGGAGCGCTGAAAACTACTTCAACGCCATACCGGCTGGAAACCATACCGGCTGGCAATGTTGCCAGCCGGTATGGTTTCCAGCCGGTATGGCGTTGAAGTAGTTTTCAGCGCTCCTAACAAAGTGCAAAAACTGTGCCAAGCTATTTCCAAAAAATTAGACAATAAGGTAAAAAAATGCAGCTGCGGTATAAAAGACGATAAAAAATTCACAAAATGCAGAATAGGTGTTGTGTACCGGCTTCCACTGACCTGTGGCAACATGTACATAGCACAAACCGGTCGGTGCATAAACACCCGTGTAAAAAAACATGAACGTTCTCTTGGTAAAGAAAATCATTCGCACTTGTCGAACCACTGCATTCTATGTCATTGTGATCCGATATTTTTTAACACTGACATTTTGTTTTCAGATAAAAATAAACTAACACGTGAAATCGCAGAAGCATTTCATATCAAAAAGTGCGCTGAAAGATGCATAAGCCAACCATCAGTTGTAATCACTGAAAATGAATTCGCTTTTTTAAATACTGGTTGAACCTTCTTAATCTGTGTTTAATCTGTTTATGTTTTACTGACCACTCTTGTTGCACATGCTCAGCGCTGATAGCTAGGGTATATATGTTCTGTATCTTTCCGAAAATAAAATAGTTGTGAGTAAGCGCTCGTGTGTCTCCTTCACTGTGTCCTTGTCAATTGTGCGCGCAAGAATATTTTACTATGAATTCGTACCAACTCGCCCAACTATCAGTTCTACTCTTACAAGTTAGTTCATTCTTCTTAGTTTATTTTATCCCGCAATTTTTCTTGTGTTAACACCTTTTCACAGAATAAGGGATTCAACATGTGTACAATGCTTACCACATTTTTTTTTTTCTATTTCTATAACTACAGTCGCCCGGAGGGCACATAACATAGCATGTATTTGTGGCATCACAAGGTGCAAGAAATGCAAAATTGACAAAAACACGAACATATGTGAAACAAATTTCCTAGTCTAAGTTCTTTATCACTGAAGGGCACCGCTTCATTTAACCAGAACTAAAAATGTCCAAAGTAATATTTTTCACACTTTCCAAAAACTGTTTCTTGTGGCTTCTCTCACGCAAGATCCATGTGCCCCTTCTTTCTCAATCTAAACACAGTCCACATAAAAAGTCAGAAGTACCACTGCATATCATACAACTTTTCAGAAAACGGTTGATATGCATTCAAGTTTCCGCCATCTGTTGTGCTGTTACACTTGGGATGACATGTCGTGGTTTAAATGCAAAGCAAACGCAGAGCACGCCAAGTTCGTCAAAGCATAAAACAGTGGTGTGCACTTACCTCTTGGACCTTGGGATGTTGGGGTCACTGCGCTTGCGATAAGATGGCCGTGTTTCCCTCTACATAAAACAGAATAACCTGCTGTTAGAAACAGCCCCATCTGACATTCTAGGAATTGGATTTCTCTAAAGCTTTCATCTTTGTCTGCCATAAGCTACTTTAACTTAAGCTCAGTATAAATGTCGACTTTAACATTCTTGCTTGAATAAAAACATTTTGTTAAACCGACAGCAATTTGTAACTGCTAATGTCTGCGATTATTTTCTCCGTCCTGTTTCTCTCAGGAGTGCCCCAAAGTTCTGTCCTTCGGCCCCTTCTAATTTACATAAACGATTTACCTGATTGCATTAACCCCTCTATTAGGCTTTTTGCAGACGACTGTGTAGTATATCGCATGATTTCCTCTGATAATAACACATCACTACTACACACTGACCTTAACAATATTTCTGATTGGTGTAACACATGGAAAATAAAACTCGACGTGACGAAGTGCAGACTAATGAAAATTTTTCGTACCGTTTCCACTAACGCTTATAAGTACAACATAAATGGTTCCCCTCTAGAAGAAATGATTACTTACAGATACTTAGGGGTTCACATTAATTCTAACCTGTCTCGACAGCCACACATTAATTATATTGTCGGTAATGCTAACCACATGCTTGGGTACTTGCGCCGGAATTTTTCAATAGCTCCTTCTTAATAAAACTTTCGTTCGTTCCAAACTAGAATATGCATCAGCTGTATGGGATCCATTTATTGAAAGTCTTATTAGTCACCTTGAAGCTGTACAGAATCGTAGTGCACATCTAATTTTTTCCAACTACTCCCGTCTTTCCAGTGTTTCATGTATGAAAATAGCGTTACGGCTTCCGTTCCTTTCCTTACGCAGGAAAATAGTATGTCTCTCCTTATTTCGTAAGATTTACTACCATAACCCTCGTCTTAAGCAAGAATTACTGTTACACCCTTCATTCATATTGACCATTGTTATAAAGTGTTTGTTCCTCATTGTCACACTAGCCAACACTTTCATTCTTCTGTTTCTCAAACTTGTAATGACTGGAACCACTTGTCCACCTCCATTGTATCTATTACGGAATCCAGTGACTTTAAAGATGTGTTTGAATATGTTACCCGATAGTTGTTCTGAGTTTTTTTTATATCTAAAGTTACCACTCCCTTCTGTAACGCCCTATGGGCCCTGAAGGTATTCAAATAAATAAATAAATAAATAAATAAATAAATAAATAAATAAATAAATAAATAAATAACCTCAAGACTCTTATAAGCCTGCTCAACAACTGCTACGAAATGTCACCATGGCTCACTAACAGCAGCAAAATTTCCAGACTGAATACCTGCCAACTTGTGAATGTTCATAAAAAAGTTTTGTAGACAAGACACCAATAGGGGGAGGGTGCGGATGGAGGATATTACACTTTTTTTCTTTTCTTTAGTTTGCCCAAAGTACACATCTTTTATAGGCTACATACATACTCTGCTATGATGATGTAACTTTAGATGCAGCACACAAGCAGCAACTACTTGAAATAGAATAACAAGCAACACACTGTTTCTAAATCTCAGTGACCTTTTCAGCGATTCTACTGTTGCCTATTTCACCTTCAGTAACTTGCCTATTTCACCTTCAGTAACTTGTCTGAATAAACATGCTCAAAGCAAGAACCCCTATGGTGCCCTCGCACCATCATACTACTTCCAAGGGTATGTGTGATAACTGACAAACAAAAATTTATGTGGTATTAATTATTTGTCTGCAATCATCACTGTGAGGAATTAATCGACAGGATCCACAGCATTATGACTGTGATCCTGTGGAACCTCAGCAATACATCTACATTTCTAGTTTTTCCTATTAGTGACCGCTGTATGTTGGGTTAAATGTATGTTGGTTTGTTCAACATGTTCAACAAAACTTATTTTGCAAGTATTGCAATCTTAAAATATTTTTGCAAACAAAATTGATTTTTTATAAAACTTGACAGAACATAAATAAAATTGCAGAACCCCAAGTTTGTAAAATTTATGGAATATTTGGGAGAGTTGGCAAGTTACTTGTAGCACAGCAGGCCGCTAGCCACTAACATCCCCATGAAGTCAAGAGTGTATTTCGACAATTTTAATCACCACTGTATAGCACTCCAAGAAATCGGAGTATGAACTTTTGCACAGATTAGATATTTAGAGGTTGGTTATGGTGTCGCACACAATATTCCAATCTAGAGGTACAAACCTTGGCCTTAGTTGTTTTATCATCTGGATGAAAACTTCAAAATGGGATAAATTGGGCATTTACGACATACAAAATCACTCAATTGTTTTGAAAGTGGTTTTCAGGCATAGTCTGTGACGAGCAGTCAGGGTGTGCAATTTTTCATCGCTAGTACAAGTGCAATACCATGAATATTTCTTCAGTTAGATGCAAGCCGTCAAGAGCTCTATCGGCAAACCAGAGAAAATGAGCACAAGAAAGTTCACGCTATGTGCTTTGGTTTCTGTACTCCTCTTTGCACTAATGATTAAGTTACATTTGCAATAAGACCCCTATACACAAAGGAAAGCAGACTACTGAATCCAGGCTTGTCTTTCACTTCTTGCTTTTCAAGCACAAACCCTTTAATTAATGAACAGACCCCAAAATAAAGTACACCAATATGGCAAATTCCAGGGCATACCAATTATGAAGAGTAAATTTATCAGCTCAAACCATCACTTGTTTTGACACAAACTCACACCTCTAATTGTGCCCTGCAACAATGGTGTCACTCTACAGTGCTCTCCACAGGCGACAAGAAAGACACTGAGTTATCGTGCACATGTGACAGTGAAAGTATTAAGGTGACCCGTGGGTTTGAATTGTCAATCCCGAAAGCGAAAACTTATGCGTTTGAGAAATCAAATACCTGAAAGACAGCGACCTCTCTAAAGAAAAAAGAGAAAACACCAGGATAGAAAGAGAAACAGTGATCCAGCAACAAGCCATATTCATTCCTTCTGTAATGTGGTGTACCACATGGTAATAAGCACCATTCTCTCCCAGTGATGATGGACGAGTGAAGAGAGCGTGCGTGTACATGCAAGATTCCCTAGGCTTCCTTCCTTATAAGTCTACGTGCCTGATTTATGCAACTGGGTACTTTAACAGGAATTACAAAAATCACACTAGCAATTTATCCTTGCCTACCGCTAAAGAAAGACAAGGAATACATCAAATGCTGCAAAGCATAAGCTAGTTGGCTAGTTTTATTGACAATGTGGGCGAGACGTTGCTCGGACGCCCCCACCCCAGCACACACACACACCCAGCAGTGCCCTGCCGAAGCTGTTCCAACATTAAGCACAAGCCTCTTGCGTGATGGAAAGTATCATTCTACGGCGCCACTCACTGATGACGGACATGCCCGTGTCTGTGTGGGAGCGTGCACGCGGCTGAGAATGCCCCAAACCCTGCGGTTTCTAACCCCTGGTGCGGCCCGCGCACTTTGCTGGAAGGTGAAGGCAGTCACTGCAGGGTCGGCTTTACCTTGTTATGCCTGGTGTCGGAGAGGACGCGTCGGCCAGCGGGTGGCCGCTCGGCGCGTCGCGACGGCATCGCGGGACTGGGGCCGCCATGCGAACCCAAGGTCGCGCCCCAAATAGCGGGCCCTGCTGGCCGCGCGCCAGCGACCCTGCGTCTCGCCAGGTTCGGCTGCGCAGCAGCACGACAGTGCACGGGACGGTGCACGGTGCTGCCGCCCTGGCGCGCGGACGTAAACGGGGGCAGCGCGCGCCAAAGCTCTTCCAAGCTTTGCCCCCCCCCCACCCCCCACCCTCGAGCGTTAGAAGATTCCCGTATCTCAAGATCAGCAGGCCAAGAAGATCTATAAACGCTGGAGGAGGTAGGATGTCGGGCGCGGTGGTGCTGTCCGACGCACAGTTTCCGGGGATGAAAGGCGATTGTGATCGGTGGTCCGCCGATCTGCGCAATGTGCGTTGGTGGGAGAAGTTCGCGCACGGGAAACGGCGGCACGGGCTATGGTGACCACAGAAATACAGGATGCAAGCCGAAGTAGGACTGCGACTTTGACAGCTCGAGTCGGTAGGCCATCGTGATCAGCGAGTTCCGTATTCGTAGCATGAAACACGCTTATCAGCACACCGTATGCGCCGTGACACGGAGGGCTTGTGCGCAGGCGCGAGTAAGAGCGGGCGCGAGAGAGAAAATCTGGGGGCTCCTGCTCCTTGAATATATGACAGTCACTACGGAGGAGGTTTCGTTAGCGTGTGTTGTAGACGTTTGTCCTTAGGCGTGCCGGCATTGCGGAGCGCGGTCCAATTTGTTTACACTAGGCCGCTGCCTAGCGGTGCGGTAAAATAGGTAAAGCAGCGGGCACTGACACCCGATTTGGCGACCGCTGCGTCGGACAGACTACCTCGCACCCGCGGCGCTCGTGGTCAGTCGTGGCGGATCATAGCTTTCTCGCGCCTTACGGCGATTTACCTTAGATATAACATCACAGATGTTTCTTTGGGAGCAGTAGCGACCGTAGTAGAGCCCGGGTCGCGTATATTGAAAATCTAGAAGGCAGAACGCCTTAGCAACCGCGGTTGAACGCAAGTGGCCGAAAGGACGTCGGTGACGATGACTCACTCAGTACCAGCGCCGCAGGCGCGAGAAAGTTTGTCCGAAGTATACTTTCAGAGGCAAAGTTCTGACTGGTGTTTCATAAGTTGCGGGGCGCGGTAGGGCTGAACTTCGCGTCACAAGTTGGCGGCTGGACGTAATTATATTTATTCAGTCGTGTTTTTTTTTTTCTCAACTGTAACAACGTGTCATTATTTCGTATTATTGGCGGCGCCTCCAGGACACCAAAGCGGCAACGGGAACACCAAAGCTAGAACCCGGACTGGTCCGTAGGTTGGGGCCTCGCGGAGGCCTGCGCCTGCCAGGGCTGTACAAGATAGGTCGTCAGCGACATCGGACAGCCAAATTTTTTTTATGCGAACACCCCCTGGCACGCTTCCGCCGCCGCGGCACCAATCCACGGGCCGCCCTGCTTCCACCGTTGATCCCCCCGCTGCCCCTTGTGTGCCCTGAAGATCCTGCGCCGCCTGCTCAGGTGCTCTTCCGAGGCCTCCGTTTGCCGGTTAGATGCGCCCTCATGGAGTAGTGCTTGTAAAAAATCCACTATATCGTCGCGACGAAAAAAGCGACCCGCGACTTGTACAACATTATTACTTCTTTCTGGGCGAGTTGGTGCATACTTAATTTGAATATTATAACAGCGCTCACACATGCATCCACAAAGTAACAAGGACGAGACACAAGCGCTTGTTTCTCACGTCGAGCGCCGTGAGAAGCGCCACGCCCCGCTAAAAACGCGACCCGGCCTTATATGGGTCTCAAAACTCCGAAAGCTGGAGGAACAAGCGCTGTTTGCAGTTGCTGCTGCGTTTCTTGGTAGCAGATAAATTGACAGCGCACCGCGTTTCACGAGAGAGCAGCACAGCACGTACGTAGCCAATGCAACTCGCCATTTCTTGCGGGAGTCAGCGTCATCTGAGGCAAAAAGCTCCACCTGCAAGGATGACTCCGCTCCCGCAATGCGATCAATCGCATGCGTGGAAACCCTCATGCGTAGGATGCAACTGGTCCAGTGACAATGCAAATAAATAATGCTCGTATGACAGAGCAAAGTACACACGGGCAAGGCCTCCGTCAAAAATGTGATGAATACACATCGCTTATTATCGCTCACAACGGTCTGTTTACTTCGGACGAAGTATATAACACGTAGCCTAAATGCGCTGACGTTGGATTGTGGACCTCTCACAACTCGCCCTAATTGCAGAACACATGCCTTGCAGGAAACGACCGAAGGGCAACAAGCATGCAGAGAAAAATGCGACCAGAGACACAGGCAGAGAAGCACGAGCAAGCCACGACGCAGGCCTCCATCTGAGCAGCTGCCGGCCGAGCGCGCACCGAATAAAAACTACCGGTGACCAAACGTCTCGGCAAATCTCGAACTTCCTCCATGATCTCGACGCTAAAAGTGACGTGTCCGGCCGCCATTGGCGTGGAACAGCGATCGTGACGTCGCCGTTAAGTACCGACGCTGAGGCGGCGCCAAATGGTTGGTAGCGGCCTCCAAGCGCGCTTACGCCACCGTCCGGCAGTCTAGATCGGCGCGATACGCTGTTCGCGCCCCATCACCGCCGCGCAAATGTAACCTCCTCGCGTTGGGCGTTCCGGGGTGCTTGCGTACAACACAAAAGGTCAAGAAAATTAAAATTCCTGGGTTTTACGTGCCAAAACTACCATCTAATATGAGTACGCCGGAGTGGATTAACTTTGTGGAGTGGATTAACTGGATTAACTTTGACCGCGTGGAGTTCTTATAGTCAACTCGCGCGTTTTTTTTTTTTTTAACCATATCAGAATATTGTCATTTTCAAATGGCACTGACAGTCCTGTCACCGGTGGGGTGGTTTAATTTGCTTAGAAATTTATCAATAATTTTAAATAACCAATAAACGAGATACCGAAACGGGTAGCTGCTTCGTGTGACGTCCCGATTAGTCGATGACGTCAGATCCTACACAACCTTATTGTAAACACGCAGAAAGCGTGCTAAACTTGCAGTACACGTGGCGCTATCGCCAAAGAAGCGAAGCTGATGATGTCTCCTGACGACACAGGGAGATTTTACCGATTTTCCGAACTAGAAAGCGACGATTTCCGCGACAGTGGCGGCGTAGTCTCTGACGTCCCAAACACAGGGCGGCCAGTAAAAGGTCATGAGTCGGGAACGCAACCAGGGGCCGAATATTATAACGGTTCGGGATACGAACCGTTCGCTTCGCCGCTTACGTCACTAAATGTGCCACTCCCAAGCCGGTGGTGGAAGAAGGGGAGGACGCGACCAATAAATGAGAGGGTGCCACCTCTGAAGGAGGAGGAAGAACTTTATTAAAAACACCAGTCAATGAACGTCAGGAGAGAAATGCTTCTCCACCTTCGCCCTTCAGACACAGCAGCAGCAAAGGCTTGACCGATGATGTCCTGCTGGACGTTGGGGTCTGGGCTGCGGAGCAAAGCCTCCCAGGATTCTAAAGTGCGCGAGCTATCATGCTTAGCCGGACATGTCCACACCATGTGAACCAGATTTGGTGCCTCATCACAGAATTTGCACTTTGACCTGAATACTCCTGGATGCCACTTGCTGTAGAGTACGGGGTTTGGAAAAATCCCCGTCTGTAATTTCCTCCACATAACCTCATCTTTCTTACTGAGCGTTCTGTCCGCTCCCGGGTAAATTTGTCGATTTAGTCTGTAGTGTGCTATGATTTCCTGGTATGCGTGCATATCCTCTCTTCTGTTTATAGTTTCAGTGGTTTGGGAGCTTCCGGGGGTCGACTGGTAAGTGAGACCTCGGGCGACCGAATGAGCCTCCTCGTTCCCTCCAAGTCCCTGGTGAGCTGGTGCCCAAACGAGCAGAACAAGCTGCCTGGGTCCTCCTTCCCTGTTTAATATACGGATGGCAGTCTCCGTCACCTTCCCCGATTCGTAATTTCTCACAGCGTTTTTGGAGTCGCTGATGACCACATTTACCTCCCTTTGGCTGAGGGCCAAGGCTATGGCTACTTCCTCAGCTTCAACCGTCTCGACGCCAGTGACTGTGCAGCACGCCACCGGTGTTCCATCTTCTCTAACCGCCAGGGCCGCGTGTGCCGCTTTGCTTTCATATTCCGCAGCGTCCGTATATAGGACGTCCTGTCGACAAGTGTATCTAGCTTGTAATTCCTCTGCCCTGTCTTTACGTCTGCCGTCGTGAAAGGCAGGGTTCATGTTTCTGGGTAGCGGAGGTATTTTTATCGTGTCCCTGATCTGTCTGGGTATGTATCCTGAGCGCACTTGCTCATGTTTGGGCTCGTAGCCTAATTTCTCTAAAATTTTCCTACCTGTTTTAGATCCAAGTAGCCTGTGGTGCTGCGCGGTACGCTATCCTACTGATTACGAAGGCTTGTGCTAGCCTCAGGAGATTCGCCTCCTTCATGCAAGCATGCCTGTTCGCTATTCGTCTGATAAGACGACATGTTTGATTTGAACTGGCTTCTAACCTAGCAAGCGTTTCATAATTTTTTCGGTTTGCCTGAATCCTCAGCCCGAGGACGCGGATACTGTCGACCGCGGGGATCTCGGCGCCGTTGACGTACAGGTGGATGCCCGCCTCGCGCTTTTGGTGAAGCCGCCGTTTTCCGACTTTTCGACCGAACATTTAAGTCCTTTGGGGTTTCAGGTACTCCTCGATAATGTCAATCGCATTTTGCAGGGAGCTTTCAATTTGCCCACCAGTGCCCTTGTTTATCCATAGTGTTAAGTCATTCGCGTATATGGTGTGGTTTAGATTCTCAATTTCCCCCAACCGTTCGGGGAGTTTCAACATTGCAATGTTGAAGAGGGTAGGTGATAAAGCCGAGCCCTGCATGCGGCGTCCCCACGTTACCCAGGTCAATGCTCTTTATAGATTCTTCCCATATCTTGAAAGTGGCTTTCCTGTTGGTAAGAAAGTCCTTGATGTAATCGTACACTCTCTTCCCGACATTGAGTGAGTTCAAATTCTCCAAGATGGATACGCGCCTCACGTTGTCGAATGCCTTTGCCACATCTAACCCCACGATCACTTTCGTGTCTCGCGTTTGCTTGTCTATAATTTGGTCTTTGAGCTGCAGCATCACGTCGCATGCCGACAGCTTTGGTCGAAAACCGATCATGGTGTCCGGATACAGTCCATTTCCCTCCACGTACCTATTGAGCCGCGTCAGAACGACGTGCTCCATAAGCTTACCCACGCAGGAGGTGAGCGATATAGGCCTGAGGTTCTCGAAGCCCAGTTTTTTACCCGGCTTGGGAATGAAAATGAGGTTGGCGAGCTTCCACTCCTGCGGTATCGACCCCTTCTCCCAGCACTCCTGCATGTACGTTGCGAGGTTGGCGATTGAGCTGTCGTCTAAATTACGGAGCATTTTGTTGCTCACTCTGTCCGGCCCTGCCGCTGACTTAGTCCTTAGCCGATTAATCTCCGCTCTGACCTTAGCCAGGGTGATGGGGGCGTCCAATTCCGAATTCTCTCCCCCTCCGTAGTCCGGGAGGGGTTCAGGTCCGGCGGGATTGATGTACCTATTCCTAACTTCTTCTAAGAGTTCCTTCTTAGTGCCATCAAACTGATGTGCCATTCTTTCCAGCTGTTGTTTGGACGCTGACTTTGTGCTATCCGGATCTAAGAGGTGGCGAAGAAGTCGCCACGTCGCCGCGGTACTCATATTTCTCTCCATCTGATCGCAGACGTTCCCCCAATTTTGCTTCGTGAGCGTGATTGCGTGCTCTTCAATTTCCTTGTTTAAAGCCGCTATCTGTTTACTGATATTTCGATCCCATCTCTTCTGTCGAAGTCGGTCCTCCAGCCTTTTCTTTTTCCTCCAGAGATTAACTAATCTCCTGTCTACCGCTTCGTTGTCCCCCTCAATTTCCACCACTTCGGTGGCCTCTTTAACAGTGCGCACTATACGCCATCGCTCCACTCTGCAATATTAGAGATGGGAGCCGGGTCTCCCCTGAGTGCCCTGAAAGAGTCCCAATTTACAGTCTCCACCCTCCTTTTCCGGGAGGTTGTCGGACCTCCTTCTACCACCACTTCTATGATTTTGTGATCGCTGCCTAAGTCTTCGTTTGTATTGCACCACGTGGCTTTAGTGCCGCTCCCCGTCAAGGTGAGATCGGGTGTCGTATCACACGCGACGCTATTTCCCTCCCTCGTAGGCTGCATCGGGTGGGTTATTAAATCCAGATTATGAGTTTGTATGTCGTCCCACAATTTCGTACCTTTGATCGAAGTCTGCTTATATCCCCATGCCGTGTGGTGAGCGTTAAAGTCCCCTACGATCAACGGCAGGTTGTTCTTAGTTTTACGTAGCGTCGTCGCGAAGAGATCCCCGAAGTCGCATTTTCTTTGTCTGGGAGAGCTGTACACATTTAATACAAACAAGCTACAGTCTTTCTTTCTTTGCGGTATCAGTTCTACGAGGATGTGGTCGATTTGTGCATTCCCGGTGTCATGCTGCACCGCTGTGACGTTTCGCCTGATTAGGGCGGCCACCTGCGTGCTTTCGCCTTCGCCTAGATAGGATTTGTACCCCGACAATTTCGCCTTTCTGCCGCATTCCTGTAGTGCTATTAGCTCCGGTCGATCCCCGTTCCTCAGGAATTCCTGTAGGACCGCACGCTCGCGCGTGAAGCCTCTACAGTTCCATTGCCAAACAGTGTTTTTACTGGATCTGTGAGCCATGACTGCCAACTAGCTGATTTCCTAATACTTGCTGGGTGAGCTATTCATATGCCCGGTCCCTCTTCGCAAATTCTGCCTTAAGTTCCTCAGTGAGTTTATTATACCTCTGATGCAGTCGCTCTGTGAGATTGTTATCTCGCTGATGCAACTGCTGTGTCAGATTTTGGAACATCCCCAACATGCGTTCCTCGAAGGCCTTGCGCCATTCATCGTCCTGACCAGACTTGGTCTCAAATTTTTCCTCCTGTTTCGCTATTTTAGTGTCTATCACTGTCTCTATGTCCTTATCTATCACGTGCTTCTCCATTTCTTTCGCCCTCTTTTTAGCAGGAGGAGGAGACGCTATCTGCTCCTCTGATCCTTCTATATTTGGCTTTTGCGACTCTGAAGTGTACGTCATTATATGACGAGCTAATCGAAGCATTACAGAATGTTTCTGCTTGCTAAATAAATGTAAAATATAAACTAAATATTATACGGCAAATTCTAAAGTATAAACGTGTGGTGCCTGGTGTTTACGTAATGCAGAAGTAAATAAGTAAATTTATTAATGTCATTCTTTTTCATTCTCAGCCGACAGGTGGTATTGCAAGCGTAAATGAGTTGGCAGAGCGCAGCGCTATGTCGTCTGCTACCAGGAGCTCGCACGGTGCACGCAACAGGAACGCACTGCCAGCACTTCTTAAGTAGCGAGCGCAACGAAACCGTGAACTGGTTCTTAGGGTCACCTTTGTATACCAGCCGACTATCAGTCTGTGCGCTTACGGAATCGGTCGGTAGCTCAAAGGTGAAAGCTCTGGTAACCGACAATGCTAGCAATATGAAAGCGGCATGGGCTCTCGTTATTGGGCGATTTCCTCGTGTTATAGCAATTGGTTGTGCCGCACACTCTCTGAACCTGTTGATGAATGATCTACTTACTCTTGGCACAATACACGATGTGCACAATCAGGCGAAATATATAATTAAATACGCGAAGAAAACCCACGTGGTATTGGCCACATTCAAGGAGAGGCAGGAATCGAAGTATGACAAAAGTGTGAGCTGTAGCCTGAAGCTTCCAAATAAGACAAGATGGAGTGGTGTTTGTCTCTCCTTTGAAAGCCTCTTGAGAAACAAGGAGGTCTTGCACGAAACAGCTATAATGGAAAACTTGAAGTTCGACAAGACTCTTAGGCTGGTCGTTCTGGACGAAGAAGAGTTCTGGGTCGCATTGAAATCATGCCATACTTTGCTGGAACCCATTGCAAAGGCTATCAAAGCTGTAGAAAGTGACGGAGCCCTGTTGTCCGACGTCACAAATTTGTTTCACAATGTAGCGGAGGAGATTCACTCGAATGTGCAGTGCTCTGTTCTTTAGCAGAGTGAACGGGATCTCGCCGCAAGAGCTTTAAAGGCACGCAAAGAATTGCAGTTCATACCGTGCACTGTGCGGCAAACCTACTTGACCCAAGATACAAGGGAAAAATCTGACTGACGAAGAAGCCTCGTCTGCGTTTGACTGGACCCCGGAGCACAACAGTACGCGCATGAACCTCGAAGTTGGAAAAGTGTACTGTGATGTGGAAGAACACAGGACCAACGCAGGCATATGGTCAAGATTCATAATATGGGCCTCTGCTAACCACATGCCTCCTTCAACATCGCGGGAGCGAATCTGCACGAGTAAAACAGTGATGCCTCTGGCTCGAAACATTTTACAGATTCCACCATCATCAGCTGCTTGTGAGCGTAACTGGTCCGACTTCGCCAACATTCATACTCTGCGTAATGAAACGGTGCAAAAGCTTGTTTTTGTACACGCACATCTCAACATGTTGAAGAATGCTACAGATGAAGCCAGTGGTACTGACTCTGAATAAGAGGTAGAACATCTCTTTACCATCTTGATCAATGTTTCCATAGCCTAAGCCACGACGAAATAGCCACAGAAGAGACATTTCAGTGTTCTTTGTTCTAACTGCCATAAAAATGAAGCCACACCCTTTTACAGAGAACTGAACGCATTCGTGGTGATGCTTCTGGCCTGCCTTCGATCTGTTAAACCCTGCATTCGTTTGTGAAAAGGCAGAAGGCATTTCACTTCTCTTTTTTATATAATGACAGTTATGATTTTTGACATTTGGCAATAAACCATTGTCATATGCTAAAAAAAATTTATTCTTTTCCATTTTTTTGTGCAAAATTTCGGGAAAGAAAACGTGAAAAAAGAAACAGGTTCTTTTTCGATTGCTCAAAATTTCCGGAAATTTTGCATCTCTAGACAGGACACGTCACCCATTGCATCGCATCAATTCACGCGTTAACCGGACAACTTCAGCGTGTACGTTTCATTTAGAGCTCACCAGAGCTCACGAACATTTAAGCTTTCAGGTACTAACTACCATCTGACGCCTTTGAATATGCCATCGACAGGTCTTGAGTGTTTTTAAACCCGTGCTTGATTATGGGTTTCGGAAAGCCTGGGTTTCTCAAAGGCATCGCCAAATATCTAGAGGAAGTTCCTGTACAATTTATCAAAACGCAGCGATGACCAAATAGGTTTACGGACCATGGGATCTGAGAAAGAGCTGCATACCACAGTCTCAAAACCTAGCCTGGTATTCGCATTTGCAGCCTATGTTAGTATATGCGAACAACATTCTCATAAATGGTTTTACTAAGTGCTGATACAAGATGATCAGAAATTCAACACCTTTTCTGCGATCCCATGGTCCGCAAATTTTTCGGTCGACTAGAATAATGCTACGACTGAGCTCTAACATAAGCACTGAATTCGCGGGTTCAAGAACCGAGTGTTAAAACTGAAATAAAAAATTACTAATTTTTACTGATCTTCCGCGAAAACTAATTCTATTTTTTTAGCTGCCGTGGCAATACAGCTTCGAAGCCATTGGCGAGGATTACAAAGGCGGAATCGGCCATTGCTATAACAGCGGCGAATTGTTTTAATGAAAAACGTGGCACCGAACAGCAAGAAGTTTGCAAGCGAACGTCGATGTAGGTAGGCCTATAGCGTTGCCGCGGTGGTGTACGGCTCCCAGCGTATCTGTGTGCGGGAACGCCTGTTCGAGGCAGCGAGATAATCAAGATAGCGGCGGTGCACGGTGGTTTCGATCAATGACGTTTCGGACCAGCGGTCATGGCAAAAGGTAAAAAAAAAAATTATGGGGTTTTACGTGCCAAAACCACTTTCTGATTATGAGGCACGCCGTGGTGGGGGACTCTGGAAATTTTGACCACGTGGGGTTCTTTAACGTGCACCTAAATCTAAATACACGGGTGTTTTCGCATTTCACCCCAATCGAAATGCGGCCGCCGTGGCCCGGATTCGATCCCGCGACCTCGTGCTCAGCAGCCCAACACCATAGCCACTGAGCAACCACGGCGGGTCATGGCAAAAGGTCCAGAAAATCCGACGGGGAACAGTATTTACGTCCGACATTTCAGATGTTCTTATACATTGATTCTATATGGGGTATTGTGGCGGTGCAGCGAAGGCGTCTGAATTATCGGCCGAGCGTCCGAAGAATCGGTCGTTGGCTGTAGTTGTACAACCCTACTGAAAACATTGCATTGCCGTGAAAACGCGGAAATACTGCACTTTTGCGCAGTTGGCGCAAATAGCACTTGAGTGAGCGCAGCCAGAAGCAGGAAAGTCGAATTGTAGCAAAATGGCGCAAATGGCGCAGTCCGATCACCACTGCATATGAATAAGCGACCCATACGTCATCCTGGTGTTAACATCGCACAACGTAGACGAGACACGAGACGAGAAGACGACACCGCAAGCGCTGTGGTGTCGTCTTCTCGTCTCGTGTCCCGTCTACGCTTTGCGCTGTTAACACCAGGATGGAAAGCCCAAGCTGCTATTCCAGCCATACATCGCGTATGCGAGAAAAAAAGCACGCAACAGTGAGCGGAAAAGGACGGCGACTTGATGGGGACTAACTAGCCAAGCGCTCAACATTCGTGTTAGTTGGAGGTCTCGTGACCAAACGCGCGTTTTCTCTACCACTGCCGTAGCTGCGAATGACTGTGCACGGCTGAGGCTTACGCGGCCTGCGGGTCGTATATAATTGTTGGCAATCATTGGTGGGTGCAGTGATACAGTGAGAGCAGGGATGGCTGCTAACTTCATGCGCACTATCTTCCTTTCCGCGCCCCTAGCGTTGTAGATCGCGAAGTCGCGTGTAGATCGTGTAGATCGCGTAAGAGAGAGAGTGGTAATTATTGGAAATGTCGCTGACAGAGACCGTCGTATAGTGGAAATAAAAACAGGCAGATGATGACGAATATAATTTTAGGAGTCGCGGTGAATCGCACGGCTGTACGAACCGTCCACCCCGGCTGGGGGCGTTCTTCACAATGCCAGCGTTTCGACAGCGAGTGCTCCCATCTGTCAAGTTCTGAACTTGATAGTTTCGTTTTCTAAGATTTTTCGATTTTCAACAGTTTTTACTACAAGACTGACGCACTCAATTAAAAATTCGATGCCAACTGTCACTAGATTTGAACTGTTTCATTTAAATGCAACTAAATTCATCAAATTTGGTGCGGTGACTGCCGAAAAAAAAAAAAGGACTTCCCCTTTACCAGAGACCCCGAGCTGAAGCTTCCTCTTAATTAACGGTGACCCGACCGACACAACACTTGCCTGCTGCGCCGCAGTAACCAATGACACTATTAAAACCGTGTAAAGATGACGACGCTACGGGCAGCAGCCAAGTGGGCATAGAAGTGGGTCATCCGTAAATGAAGCATACCGAGCAAACCTGTGCAAATAATAGGGGCGTGCGAATATTGATTTTTGAGACCGAATCGAATACAAATCGAATAGTGCCACAAGCGAAACGAATCCAACAGTTTTCGAATAATGAATAGCCGTTATCACAATTTATATAAAATGATCTTGCAATTTTCGTATACTTAAGGTTAGCAAGGTCCTGTAATTACATACGTTATGAAAAGTTGTTTATTCAAAGCACAAATGGAGCATTAGGAGTAAACAAGTAGTTCCTTCGCATGCACACACGACTCATCGGAGACCACGAATGATCGCTGTACAGTCTGTAAAGCATGGCTACCTACGCGACGTAGCCTGTTGTACTACGCGAGTTCTCATGGTTTATGTCTGTACTATGCTTATGGGGGCGAAAATTTACCGTACTTTAGTTAAAATTTTACGTTTATTTTAATGCAGTTGACGCTTCGAAATATCATAAAAAGTATTCTAAATACACTCTCATTCACGAAGTGACTATTCGATTCGTTGTTCGAAAGTTTCGAATATTCCTACACCGAATAAGGAAAATACTGCCGTATGCCCGGCACTATTCACTATAGAACTATCGGAAACGGTACAATGGCTGCGGATGCTTACAAGTCTGTGCGCTGTAGGCTTAGTATAGTAACCTATGTGCACATAGTACTTATGCCTGATTATGACTTGATTCCCGCTTCATTGGCGGGCACTAGATCACCATGTCTCCTGCAAAACAGGCGTACTAGAAATATAATGCTCATCAGAACGGCGGCGAAAGGAAGGTGTCTGCTATACTCGGCAGACAGCTATACAAAACGCTATACAAAGTGTATGCAATGTGGCGATGCACAGGGTGAATTCTATCCAACGTTCCCGATGCTTCGGCGCGAGGACTACGCGTGTCAGCTCTGTTTCCGCGAGTACACATTACGTTAGTTGCCGCAGAGACGCCGTTACAACCTCGGCCGGAGGAGCCGAGGAGAGCGCGAAGGCGGCACGGAAACGACCGCACCGAGCGCATCCGCGGTGATTCCCGAGCTCCCGCACTGGCGCACAGATAAAAAAAAGCAAGCCACGGCGAACAGCAGCGGCCGCGGTTTATTCACGACCAGGGTTCCGCCCCTAATGGCGTGCAGGGAGGCCACGCCCTCCGCGGACGACATCACGGCGGGCGCACACGTTACAACAGAGGAGGGAGTCACGTAAACATGCCGGCTATGGCGCCACATCAATTCTGAACGCCGAATTTCATACAAAAATTACGCGAGAGGACAGCATGGCACTGTAACCGCAGTGTGGGGATAATGACAAGCCTGGCCTCGTATCAAACATATTGCTCCATTGCAGCAACAGAACGTGGCTGTAGAAAGGGCTAGGAACCAATTCAACTCCATTGTGGACTTAACAAATTGGCGTTCGTTACAGTAAGTGCAGGTAATCTGACTGCGACGTTAACGGAGTACTCGAAAATGACCAAACGACCGATAACAAACTCGGCAAATATATGCCCCAGCGTTCCGGATGTCCGTACTCGGGGCAGACGCGCAAGCGCCCAATTTCCTCCCAGTGTGCGTGCAACTCGGCGAGGGTACCACCTTCGTTACGTCGCAAAGGCAGAATGAAGAACAGCCCCAGCACGCGGAGACGAGAACAGCAAGTACGCATTGGCAGATTTTTCAGCCGTGTGGTCCGTAGCGAAGGCCCTGAATAAAAGGAAGCGGTTAGACAGCTTATGCTCGGTCACATCTGTCGTCATCAAGTCTTCCCTTCCTTAGCAAATTTGCCAGAATAAATACACTTGGAAAAGGAAGGCAGTCAGTGTTGCGAGGTGGTCATTCATTGTCTGAAAAGCTCTCCATGAACACGACAAAATAAACTTTGCGTATGTTGTAAATCATGCGTATGTTGCCCTCATGTGGGTGGCTTCCTTGGACGGGATGTCACTGCCCTCGGCTGTCCGCTCTGCTCGGTCCACCCGTCACCGCTGGTCCTCCGGGTCAGTGCTTGTCAGCGGGTCCTCCCACCGCTCTTCAGTTGGCGCTCTATTCAATGGCACCTCTCTGACACCGTTGTGCTCCCTAACCATATGATAGAGCGTACTGGGTATTCTGCAGAACTGACAGTTGTATTCGTATAGAGTGAGGTGTATCCTGTGCAATAAAGTTACGTGTGGGAAGTCTTCGTGGCTGCATGGCCTCCTCCTTACTAAGCGTCGGGTGAGGTAGAGGGTACTTCCTTCTGTCTAATATGTAGTGTTTTAGAATGTCTCTGCATCGTTTTGGGACGGGGAGTCGGAGTACGATCGCCTCTCGGGGATGCCCGGTTGGTATGACCTCGGGCTACAGCATCGGCCGCTATGTTTTCCGCAAGGGAATAGTGTTCCGGCGCCCGCACGATGTGAATGTGTGTTTGGTGGGTTATCTGAGGGTGGAGATATAACCTTTCTGAAAAGTTCTGCATGCTGCTTGCGAGTCTAAAGATCGTCATTTGTCCCTGACAGGTTGTCGTGGCGAGCACAATCGCTGCCTTTTCTGTCGAGTCGGTGTCGCAAAGTATGAATGTTGTTGCAGTAAGCTCTGTTCCTGTTCTGCGCGCCGTCTTGCTTGGGTATTGAGCGGCGTCGACGTATCTCGTTGCGGTATATCTTTCTCATCTATTCCTTTTAGCATCTTTCGGTGCTCTCGAGGCCGGCAACGCCGCTTCAGAAACCCGTTTAGGGCTCGCACTATTGTGAGAAACAATGATAAGACGTCGTGTTTTGCGGGCTCAGCCTTTTAAAGATAGCCGATCTCATCACCCGATACGCATGTGGTCCAGGAAAATGCAAACGTCAGGACGATCCATCCATGGGCAATGGCGCGCCGCTGCTTCGGAAAAAGCGAGAAGTACCTATACATGCTAATAAAAGGACTGTGGCAGGCACTTGCCATTAGCCCCGAAATAAGCGGCCCACGGTGCATTCGGATACCGGTCTATTAGTCCAAAAGGCAGACGTTTCTCGCGCCGTGAAAAAGTGTTGTGCTCGTGCCCCTGCACTTGAACGCCTCATCACAGCTCGACCACACATGGGCAGACAGAACAACCGGTTGCGTCGCGCCGTGTGAACGGTCCGCGCTCTACGCGTCCCTCTTCAACGAGAAAAGAGCGGGTGGAGGCTGTTAATCTTTCGCGAAGAACAATAAACAATTTCGCTGTTTATTCCGCGACTGCGCAAGCCAGTGGAGGCATGCGTAGTGCAAAAAAACATTGCGTGGGTGCACCGCCGAATTCTTACTGCCTGCGCACACGCGGTCCTCTCAATGCTCCGCCGTTTTTGAAAGCGCGCGCTATAGTGTTTATTTATACGTCGCTCAAAGCAAGAAAGCCAAATTTCTAACCAGATCGACCAGTGCGACATTGTTCTGTGTGTACCATCAAACACACCGTAATATTCTGCCGCTGTTTTCAACCCATACACGAAATACTCTGGATGTTCCGTTTGTTTCCAGCTTGCACAATGCCCGAGCGTTCTGGCTACGCTTTGCTTTTAGTATTCAGTGCTGGCCTGACATTCAGAGACACCGCCTGCAGTAATAACCTCCTCAGCAATACTACGTGGCTGCTGAACGGCATCCCTCCTTAATTCTTTGGTGGATATGACTGCCGAGCTATCTATAAATTCTGTCGTCGCACATTCTAGAGCATTTTCTTTCCCACAACCACGCTAGTCATGGATCATTTCCCACAGCGTGACTGTGCCGTGATTCTCGGGAAAAAGCGGCCGGACGCAAAGCGTAAACGCCTGAGCGACACGGGAGAAATTGCGGATTGCGTCGTAGGCTGGAGGGGAGCGCGGCCGTGAGACTGCATGCGGTGGACACTGGAAAGCCCACACCGCAACGGAAAGCCGACCGCGTGCTTCATGCACGGTGGCTGCAATTATATAATACAGCGTGTTTAACAAATACGACTTGACCAACATAGACGTCCACACATCTCGGCGGCAGACGAACACACTGGTTAATTATCACTGAAGTCAGGTTTGGATACTGCAGACACAAGCTCGTCGTTGATTGAAATTCAGTGAGCGAAGAGTGCCAGCATGCGGAAATTCAACGCCGGCAGAGAGCAGAGAACAACACCTATACACAGATAATGCTGGGCATGCTGAAGGGTCTGATGTCGGTACTGCAAGAAGGCAAACGGTTCTGTGGATTTTGCCCGGTTACGCCCACTGCCGGGCAAAGGCCTCTCCCATACTTCTCCAACTACCCCGGTCATGTACTAATTGTGGACATGTCCCTACAAACTTCTTAATGTCATCCGCCCACCTAAGTTCCTGCCGCCCCCTGCTACGCTTCCCTTCTCTTAGAATCCAGTCCGTCAGCCTTAATGACCATCGGTTATCTTCCCTCCTCATTACATGTCCTGCCCATGCCCATTCCTTTTTCTTGAACTCAACTAAGATGTCATTACCCGCGTTTGTTCCCTCAACCAATCTGCTCTTTTCTTATATCCCTTAACGTTACACCCATCATTCTTCTTTCCATAGCTCGTTGCGTCGTCCACAATTTCAGCAGAACCCTTTTCGTAAGCCTTCAGGTTTCTGCCCCATACGTGAGTACTGGTAAGACACAGCTGTTATACACTTTTCTCTTGAGGGATAGTGGCAACCTGCTGTTCATGATTTGAGAATGCCTGCCAAACGCATCCCAGCCAATTCTTATTCTTCTGACTATTTCTGTCTCATGATCCGGATCCGCCGTCACTACCTGCCCTAGGTAGATGTATTCCCTTACCATTTCCAGTGCCTCGCTACCTATCGTAAACTGCTGTTCTGAGACTTTTGAACATTACTTTAGTTTTCTGCAGATTAATTTTCAGACCCACCCGTCTGCTTTGCCTCTCCAGGTCAGTGAGCATGCATTGCAATTGGTCTCCTGAGTTACTAAGCAAGGCAATATCATCAGCGAATCGCAAGTTGCTAAGGCATTCTCCATCAACTTTTATCCCCAATTCTTCCCACCACAGGTCTCTGAATACCTCCTGTAAACACGCTGTGAATAGCATTGGAGAGATCGTATCTCCCTGCCTGACGCCTTTTTTTTTATGCGAAGCATATTACGAGGGCTCAACCCAGCTCCTCAGGCGCGGCGGTGACCATGAAATCACGTGACACCGTGACGTCACGACAGAGGAGAAGTGGCTTTGGCTCAACTCTTGCAAGACGGGCTGGGTGGGAATCGAACCAGGGTCTCCGGAGTGTGGGACGGAGACGCTACCACTGAGCCACGAGTACAACGCTTCAAAGCGGTACAAAAGCGCCTCTAGTGAATGCGGTGTTGCCTTAGAAACGCGCTGTTTCTAAGGCGTGCGTCTCTTGCTCAGGCGCACATTTCGTTGCCGCGCCGAACGCTGCTTTGCTCGACGCTCACCGCGTCCAATGCGGGGCGCGTAGTCGCTGCCCTGTAGCCCATTGTCTTACACCCCTTGGCGGGTCGACGGGAACGCTGTCGCGTTCCACTCTTGAAGGCGAAGAAGTAATGCATGAGTTGTTTCTTCGTCTAGCCGAACCAAATATAGCCAAGCAACAGCAGTTCACCAGGCTAAACAGTGGTTCAACAACTAAAATAAAGGCTAGTATGCTTCGCATCCTGGGCTTAACCTTACCTAAGCCACAGCCATTTTTTTTATAGAGATTTTGTTGCTTTGTTTATGGAGGACTACGGTGGCTGTGGATCCGTTATAGATATCTTTCAGTATTTTTACATATGGCTCATCTACACCCCGATTCCGTAATGCCTCCATGACTGCTGAGGTTTCGACTGAATCAAGAGCTTTTTCGTAATCAAAGAAAGCTATATATAAGGGTTGGTTATATTCCGCACATTTCTCTATTACCTGATTGATAGTGTGAATATGGTCTATTGTTGAGTAGCCTTTACGGAATCCTGCCTGGTCCTTTGGTTGACAGAAGTCTAAGGTGTTCCTGATTCTATTTGCGATTACGTTAGTAAATACTTTGTAGGCAACGGACAGTAAGCTGATCGGTCTATAATTTTTTAAGTCTTTGGCGTCCCCTTTCTTGTGGATTAGGATTATGTTAGCGTTCTTCCAAGATTCCGGTACGCTCGACGTCATGGGGCATTGTGGGTGGCCAGTCTTTCTAGAACAATGTTCCCACCATCGTTCAACAAATCTGCTGTTACCTGATCCTCCCCAGCTGCCTTCCCCCTTTGCATAGCTCAAAAGGCGTTCTTTACTTCTTCCGGCGTTACTTGTGGGATTCCAAATTCCTCTAGACTATTCTCACATTATCGTCGTGCGTGCTACTGGTACTGTATAAATCTCTGTAGAACTCCTCAGCCACTTGAACTATCTCATCCATATTAGTAATGATATTGCCGGCTTTGTCTCTTAACGCGTACATCTGATTCTTGCATATTCCTAGTTCCTTCTTCACTGTTTTTAGGCTTCCTCCGTTCCTGAGAGCATGTTCAATTCTATCTATATTATACTTCCCTATGTCAGCTGTCTTACGCTTGTTGATTAACTTCGAAAGTTCTGCCAGTTCTATTCTAGCTGTAGGGTTAGAGGCTTTCAAACATTGCCGTTTCTTGATCAGATGTTTCGTCTCCTGCGATAGCTTACTGGTATCCTGTATAACGGAGTTACCACCGACTTCTATTGCACACTCCTTAATGATGCCCATAAGATTGTCGTTCATTGCTTCAACACTAAGGTCCTTTTCCTGAGTTAAAGCCGAATACCTGTTCTGTAGCTTGATCCGGAATTCTTCTAGTTTCCCTCTTACCGCTAACTCATTGATCGGCTTCTTATGTACGAATTTCTTCCGTTCCCTCCTCAAGTCTAGGCTAATTCAAGTTCTTACCATCCTATGGTCACTGCAGCGCACCTTGCCGAGCCCGTCCACATCTTGTATGATGCCAGGGTCAGCGCAGAATATGAAGTCTATTTCATTTCTAGTCTCGCCATTTGGGCTCCAACACGTCCACTTTCGGCTAACCCGCTTGCAGAAGAAGGTATTCATTATCCGCACATTATTCTGTTCTGCAAATTCTACTAATAACTCTCCCCTGCTATTCCTAGAGCCTATGCCATATTCCCCCACTGACTTGTCTCCAGCCTGCTTTTTGCCTATCTTGGCATTGAAGTCGCCCATCAGTATAGTGTATTTTGTTTTGACTTTACCCATCGCCGATTCCACGTCTTCATAAAAGCTTTGGACTTCCTGGTCATCATGACTGGATGTAGGGGCGTAGACCTGTACTACCTTCAATTTGTACCTCTTATTAAGTTTCACAACAATGCCACCCTCTCGCTAATGCTATAAATTCCTGTATGTTACCAGCTACGTTCTTATTAATCAGGAATCCGACTCCTAGTTCTCGTCCCTCCGCTAAGCCCCGGTAGCACAGTATGTGCCCGCTTTTTAGCACTGTATGTGCTTCTTTTGTCGTCCTAACCTCACTGAGCCCTATTATATCCCATTTACTACCCTCTAATTCCTCCAATAACACTGCTAGACTCGCCTCACTAGATAACGTTCTAACGTAAAACGTTGCCAGGTTCAGATTCTAATGGCGGCCTGTCCGGATCCAGGGATTCTTAGCACCCTCTGCTGCGTCACAGATCTGAACGCCGCCGTGGTCAGTTGCTTCGCGGCTGCTGGGGACTGAGGGCCGGGGTTTGATTGTTGTATTCATATAGGAGGTTGCGGCCAAGTACTGCACCAGGGTGGCCAATCCTGCCCTGGTGAGAGAGTGCGTTGCGGTTCTGGTCACCGGGATCAGGCCGCACTACAGGCCTCTTTATGCAATTTTCTCAACACGCGGATTTTTTTTTTTCCGGTGTAAAATTGCGCGGCACCGGGATTCGGACCACGGTCCTCTTGCACGCGAGGCGGATACTCACCGCCATCTTGATATCGCACGCCAAAAGGAGGTGCGGCAAGGTCGCCACATGCGACACGGCTGCACAACGCACGGTGAACCGCAGCTACACTCGTCCTCGCTTAACTGAGCTAACTGTGTGCTGTGCCCGAACTCACCGCCAACGACAGAATGAAAAGAGGAGGCGCAGCCTGAAGGTCGCACCTTTCCGCTGGTGCAAAACCAGCCTCGTGGCCGCCCGTACAATGTCAAGTTGCTCTGAGAAAGCACACGTCTCCGAAAAAAAGAAAAAAAGCAAGGGCCTGTAATACGAATGAAGAACGCCGAACAAATGAAAAGCGGGTTCCACATCTGAAAGTTGGGGCGCCATCAGCCATGCGTACACAAAAAGGAGCACAGAAGAACCAAGCGGAGTTGGGGGTTTTTGGGCTACAATGCACTACAAGCTCAGTCCCAGCATATGCTTTACACATCCTAATATCACAGCTGGAATGGCGATAAATTTTCGTCCACTTCGTAAGAGGCGTCGTACTCTAAAAGCAAAACGGTGACCTCGCGGAGACTGAACGGAGCGGGCATCATGCTGAAATCCTTGGTCTCGGTAGACGCAACGACGGTGTCGAGTCGTTAACACGTCATTCCTGAACGCGCGCCATGTTCAGCGAACTATCGTCACGACGATATTGCGACAGCGTAGCATGATCTGCCAAGCTCGCTGATTATATATCCACCGAGACGAGGTTACACGAGATCGTGACATGACGGACGAAATGAGGCCACGACATGTAGTATACTTGCGGACTCCGGGACCGATCGTGTGCACCTAATGCTCACCAGTGAGTTGTATCTTGGCTGAAAAGAACACGGAATTGGTTTATGGGTACTATACTGTTTCGTGCCGCAATACACTGCCAAAGACTCAAGGGTGGAAGATTGGGAAGCTGGGCAACTCAAGTTGAGTGTAAAGGAAAGAAGATAAGCAAGAGAAGAGGACAGGATGGGCGCTGTGTCTGCCTCAATGACAAACATTATATATATATATATATATATATATATATATATATATATATATATATATGGGGGGGTGCACACCCCGCCGCGACAGTTGCGATATCGATTCCTAGTCTTGAAAGCACTCATCTACTCTTGCTAGCAAGAATGAAGGGAAACGTACTGCTTTCCACTGAACGATGGGCACGTTTCGGTTGTACTGACAATGTACGAAGCACACTAAAAGCAAGCTGCGCATAGCCGAGACTGGAGTGCGTTGTTACACGATTTACACCCCCCCCCCTCCCCCCCGGTTCACCAGTCGCATTTGGTCCAATTCATTACGGCGAGTATTTCCGTCTGTTGCATGCTTCGTTTCACTAATACCCGTGTCACACGGGCGTTTGGAAGGCCTTCCAACCGATAGTCAGTTGACTCAAAGGTCAAATTCGAGCTGCCACACGAGCCGTTTCGAAGGCCGTCGAGTCAATAGTCTATCGAGTCAACGGACCACGTTACAACTCTATCGAAATCTCGATCGCCTTTGAGCAACGGAAGCGGAAACAGCGCGTACATGCCCTCTCGTTCACAGTGTGCTCGTACTCATGGTTAGAAAAAAAAAACATCAAACCAAAATGCTCTAAAAATACTATATATGATGTTATTAATTATTCAATAAAGTATTTTTGCCACTTGACATGTGCGAACACACACCAAAACGGCGGCCGCATGAGCGGCGCAAGTGTTGCCGCAGTTTCGCTACTCAACAACTTGAAAGCTAAACATATATGTATGGCGATGTATAAACAAATGTTTGTGTATAAACAAACAAAAGAAATTATAGGGCTTTTAAGAGGTTTTAATGTTGTTTAACTTTTCGTGACATGAAAACGAAAATAAAGATCCGCAGCGCCACACAATTTTGCGAGAAACGCCTGAACCGCTCAACGGCCTTTCAAAAGTGCCGTGTAGCAGCGCGACAACTCCTTTGAGTCGATGGAGTTGTGGCGTTTCGAAGGCCGTCGACTGGAAGGCCTTCCAAATGTGCCCGTGTGACACAGGTATAAAACCATCAAGCCTGTTGTGAACTGCACGAATGACCTGCGCCAGTTTATCAAGAGCCGAGTTTAACGAGCCGTTCGCACGGTGCCGGGTGCGTTGAACAACCACGTACGACAGCCAAGGCCTGTATATACGAACTCTTTATCGTGTCAAAACAGTGGTTCTTGTTCGTTTTCTGATCAGCTGTCGCGACTCATTCCTCCCCGACGCTGCGCGATTGTGGTGACGTGAAGCGCACGTGCAGTCTCTGTCAAAAGTTTGAAGCCACTGCGTTCGCGGACGGACCCATGCAGTCGGAACGCGAGCCCCCGTGGACCCTCATCGGCTGAGTGAGACAGTTCTGTAGAATGCTGATTTGAACTGATCAGCACACGTGTTACGGACGTAACAGAGCAGCGCAGCTGCCCACTCCCGTGGGACGTGCTTCGGGGCGCGGGCTGGAGCCCTGCAACAGGACGGCGGCGAGAGACCTTGCCACGAGTGAAGCGGCTCCGAAAATGTTGTACAGGCACACTGCGTCGGCGGCGTGATATCGGTGCTCACCAGGCTAAGCGTCCGGCGCATGGCGACCCGGCGCAGAGTCTCCGGCTCCCCAACCGGCATCGTGGTCGCGGTCCCGAAGAGCGGCAGGCACACGCAATCACTGAGGAGCACCTTCCCTGACTGGCCGGGGAGTTGTCGCCCGGGGAAACCGCGAGCGATCTATACCGCCCGCCGCGCCACCGCCGTAGGGAAGACCTCCCCCAACCCCTCCCTTCGCACCGCTCTTCCTGTCCCAGCGGAAAGCACCACCTCTCACAAGCATTTCAACTGTGGGCAGAGGCTCGCAGATAATCCGCGTCCTGAAAAACTTGAGATTTTTTTTGTTTGTGCGATGGTCTACTGCAGTTGTACTCTCATCCCGCGCGCTCCTCCCCACATGAAGTTCGCTCGCCCGACGCAAGCAGGGCCGTGCACTAGTCACGTTGAGTGAGCCCAACCTGTGCGCGTGAAGTCACTTCTGGCACGGCCAGAGTTTAAGCCAATACAAACCGGGTCAACAGCGCGCGAGCAGAACAGCCGCTTATGCTAGATGGGCACCGCCGGCCCAAACGGACAGCGCGCCACGCGTGCGCGTTGATTCAGCGCGACCAGACGCTCGTTTAGCCAGACCCGTTAAAATCGACCTGCTTATATCTGATGCGCGAAATTCAGTCTCATCTGCGAGTACTCGCGGGTTCCATATCCAGTGGGCGTGTGTAGCCAAGCTGTGCCTTTTACCTATCACCACGAAAGAGATAAAAAGTGCATGATGACAAAAATATGCCCACAGCAGTTGCACCCCAGCCATTTCCGTGACATGCCGTTGTCTACACGTTTCGCAATCAGTTGGCCACGATTAGGACCGCTTGGTATACCCCTTTCGACGCACTTGTGACAGAAACCCAAAAGCACGATGTGTATGATGGCTTCATAAGGCTGCGGTGTTGTCAACGTGCTAGACAAAGCTTATCCGCGGCTACGGCTTACGAACCACGACGAACACGGAAGCAAGCAACATGCATGCGTCAAGCCTGCGCTTGACTCGCGGCGCGAATGCCTTCTGACGGCCATGCGCTATCCCATTCGGCAACGGCACCTCTTTACTGTCCAATTTCATTACTTTTCATACGAAAATGCAGTCGACAAAAATACAGTATATGCTCTCCTGGCATTATTTGAGCGCGTAATTCGATAAGAAATGTTTTGTTGGCGCTCTGGGAGTTAAAAGAATTCTCACCGGCTCCTGAGACAGGTCTGCGCCTCACCCGCCGTTCCCAAGCTCAGAGAAGGGAGGAGCCCGTTGTACCTAGCGTTCCTTCTGGACAACAGGTGCTCCACCGGCCAGCGTGCAGCTACTGAATGCCATCCTCGCTTCATCGTCCTTTTGTCGCCAAAGCACTCGCGACGAAACCAGGGTCACATGAAGCTAAGTGAAAAGCGATTATGTGTCGTGTTTTCGTCTGTTTGACGACACAAGGCTGACGAACGAGACGAGTTCTGGGACCCCAAACTGCAATGGGTCATCGGCCATATGCGTCTTTAAAGGGCCCCTCTCACCAGGTCTGGCCATCTTGAGCTGACAAGCGCACAGCATACAATGCGCGCCAACGATCGTGTCTGCAAAGTATTACATCGCTACGCGCCGCAGAAAGGTCTGAAATTTCAAACCTAACGCCATTTTCCCTTCTCCTCGCGGCCGCTGCGCTCCAAGCCGGACGGTGTCGTACTCGCGTCCCTGCGCCTACGCACTCGGGTCCGGTGTGTGTCGTCGCTCGTGGTGACGCGTGACTTCGAGAATTATTCAAGGCACCATCTGATATTAGTGTGATCTGTTGGTTGAATTGACGAATTGAAGTTTAGAGACATAAAACACACAAACGGAATGTCTGCATGTTCTTTGTTTTACTTCGCACCGAAGCAAGCGAGATGTACTTCCGCTTCGTCTGCTTGTTTCCACGCTCGTGTAGTAACGAGCGCAGGTACCGAAACTGTGCCATTTTCTACCGTGTTGCAGCGCGTGATCATGCTCTGCCATCCGCTTGTTCTGCCTCAGTATTCGTGTAGCACTGAATTATACCGCTAGTCATGTGCCCTTGTGCACAGCGCGCAAAATCGTGCGCTGCGCGAACGAGACAACAGCTTGCGCGCGACGCTGTCAGCGAAAGTGCGTAGCGCCGGAAAAAAAAGCGAGGCGAAAAAAAAAATGAAGGCGGGGCCTGTGCCGATGCGTCACGCGATCCTCGACGTCGGTGTGGGAGGGTCCGGTAGTGTCGTCTCGCTGTAGGAGAATGCCACCAATGCCGTGACCACTAGCACAGTATGCAGGAGGGTAGGAGCAGCTTCATCAAAATGGCATAGTAATGGTTCAGATGTGAGAGCGCGCTTCAGATGGGCAAACGCAGATTCACATTCGGGAGACCACACAAATGGAACATTAGAACCCAGTTTTTGTGCAGACGTGACGCTATCGAGGCGAAGCCTCGTATGAATCAGCCAAAATAGGAAGCGAGGCCTAGGAGACTACGCAAATCATTGGTGTTTTCGGGACGAGGGAAGTGCTGAACTGCCAAAACCTTGTCAGGATCAGGACGAATGCCATCTTTGCTCACAATGTGACCTAGTACCTTGATCGTCTTGCTCGCAAAATTGCATTTCTTGGTGTTTAGCTGAAGTCCAGCGTTGGCAATGCGCGTGAGAACTTCATCCAGACGTTGCAGGTGCTGAGAGAAGGTTGACGAGAAAACAACAATATCGTCCAGGTAGCCCAAGCAAGTCTTCCACTTCAGGCCGCGAACAACGGTGTCAATCATGCGCTCGAACGTTGCGGGCGCATTGCAGAGACCGAATGGCATGACATTAAACTCGTAGAGCCCATCTGGTGTTGAAAACGCTGTTTTCTCTTTATCGTCCTCATGCATAGGTATCTGCCAGTAGCCGGAACGCAGATCGATGCTGGAGAAGTACTCGGCACCCTGCAGGGAATCCAAGGCATCGTCTATTCGCGGCATAGGGTATAAATCCTTGCGTGTGATCTTGTTAAGTGCTCGGTAGTCGACACAAAATCGAACAGAGCCGTCTTTTTTTTTTTTTCGAACCAAAACAACGGGGGAAGACCAAGGGCTAGCAGAGGGGCGTATTATGTTCCGTTGAAGCATGTCGGTGACGTTATCGTCAATGACTTTCCTCTCGGCTAGCGATACGCGATATGGTCTACGGCGCACGATGGATGTACAGTGCTCACGGAATGAAACGCGTCAATTTAGGGCTAAGTAATCCGCATACTTTCGTTTGAACCGGCTACAGTTCGTGTCACATCGACGTAATTCGAACGCGTACACTTACATCGGAGTCATCGTCACCTTTGGTGACCAAATTCCTAGCGACATGACATGGTGCTCTCGCGTACTTTGCACATATGTAGGATTCTACTAAATGCTCCGTGTCCCATTTCATTCCGTGAGCACTGTACCATCTGTCTCTATCCGATGCGTCGTATTCGAAGTCTTTCCCAACGAAGCTGAATGCGCGTCAAACGAAGCTTCATGTTTTTGGAGCAAAGCAAGCAATTGACTGCGAAGGTGTCAGGTCGGAACTGATGGCAGCTGCAAGAGCTGAAGGAGATGCGGCCCGTCCGGTACAAGGAACTTCAGAGGAAGCTGGTCTAACGGAAACAACATATATAGACTGATTCAGCGGCGCAAGCCAATGTAGTGCCTTCAGGGATGAGAATCTTTTCGGATGTCGGGTTTGTAGCGTAGAGAAGTGCAGAGCCATGATCAAACCACACCAGCCCCGATGAAAAGGCTATCCCTCTTGCGAGACAGCGTGCAGATGGTAATACGAGCACATCGCCGCAGTCAATGACGTCAGACGTGATGGTAACGATGATTTGATGGCGAGGAGGTAGCGCGCTATCTTCTGCAGCAAACAAGTAAAGTGGTGCATCATCTGCATGAAGTGAATAGGTCGTGTCGGTCACGTGGAGAACGAGTTGCCCGCAGCAGAAGGAGGCGGAGGCCGTAGTAAGAAAATCCCATCCCAATATGAGCTGCTGGGCACACGAACTTAGCACTGCAAATTGTACGTAATGCAGAAGTCCATCGATGGAAACACGAGCAGTGCACATGGCGATAGGTCGAATGGCGGCACCTTGAGCAGCGAGTAGCGTAGGTCCATCATAGGGGGTCGTAACTTTACGAAGTCGCGAACACAATTCACGGTGAATAACTGAAACACTAACGCCAGTATCTATCAAAGCTTCCACTTGTACACCTTCTACTACAACCAATATCATATTGCACGGACGCGATGGAGGAATTTCTGTCCTGTCGTTCGATGCAGCTTTTCCTCCAAAAGCTGCATAATTCAGTTTTCCGGACGACGCTCGGCGAATTGATAAGCAGGTCAGAGTGGGGACGTAGAGCGGCGAAGGGGTGACGGCGAGCGGCGTCTCGCAGGACGGTACGTCTGAGCCGTCTCGGATGCTACAGTAGGCGATGGAGAGCGGCCACGCGGTGGACCACAAGGACGGCGTTGGTCGTGGAAGCTCCCTAGACGTTGGAAAGTAGCTCCAGGCGAAAAGTCATCCCGTTCGTATACGTCATATCCGCAACGCTCGTCTTGCTTGCGCTCGCGGTAAAAGCGTGCTATGTGGCCACGGTAGCCGCAGTAGTAGCAGATGAGACGAGGAGGACGCCACTGCGGATAGCTGGTTTGGGTAGGTGTGTTGATAGTCATGGAAGCCATGTGAGCCGGTGTTGGTTTTGGAGGCATCGGTGGAACGATGACTGGATTAACTGCGGCTACTCGTGCGTACGTTGGTGGGGCCGTAGGGGTAAGAGGGTCCGTGTACTCTGCACCAGCCATGGACGCCAATGCCTCCTTGATAACATCTCGCAGATTGGTAGCCGAGGCATGAGAAGGCATAGGCCCTGCGGCTAAGCCAAGATACTGTAGCTCTTCTCGAATTATAGCGCGTAGCATTGCTCATGACGTAGGGCCGTCGGCGGCAGTGTTTGCAGTGGTGTCTGGCTGCAACTGTACTGATTCGAGTTCGTCAAGGCGCTGGCAAGTAGCGACGATATCAGCGACGGTAGCGGGGTTCTTGATGGCTAAAGCATTGAAAGCAATAGCTCCGATGCCTTTTAGGATGTGGCGAACCCTGTCAGATTCGGTCATGGCCGTGTTCACGCGCCGACAAAGAGCAAGCACATCCTCGATGTACAACGTATAAGACTCCCCGAGTTCTTGCTTGCGGGTGTCGAGCGTCTTTTTTGCGAGGGCAGAAAGAACTGCCGGTGTGCCGAAGATTTGGCGGAGCTGCTGTTTGAAAGCGCCCCAGTTCGTGCAATCAATCTCATGGTTGAAAAACCAAGTCTGTCAAATAAAAGGCGACGTGACGTAGTTTGGGCGCATCGTCCAAACGTTTAGCCGAACTCACTCGGTCGTAGTCGTCCAACCAATCCTCGACGTCTTCACCGCGAAGTCCAGCAAACAGATGGGGATCACGCTGGTGCCCACTGACAACCCAATACGAAGAGGCTGGGGTATACCCGAGGCCGAGATGGTGGAAGTAGAAGTGCCTGTTGGCTCGTCCTGCGACATGCTGGCGGGTAGCTGGCAACATCGGCGACCCGATCGAAGCTCCAGGAGGTTGAGCGGGGAGTCAGAGGACGGAGGACCGAAGGGCACACTCCACCATTTGTGACGCAGCAGTTGTCATGACGTTTATACCGCGTCAAAGACGCGGCGAACCGACCACGCCCACAGCGCGGATCACCCTCCAGAGCGAGCCTCACAAGCGATGATGAAGAACAACTCCATATGAACCCCACATTATGATGATCATGCACAGATGACAAAGAATGGCTGATAAATTCCCACTATATATATATATATATATATATATATATATATATATATATATATATATATATATATATATATTCAGTGCGAGAACTAAATTTCTACTATGGCACTTTCTAATGTCCGTTCCTGACATATTCCGCGTAGGTGGAGCTTTAAAGCATCAACTGATACAGTTGGCTTGCAGCTTTTTAGCGACTCTGCGTAGGTCACCTTATCGAAAATTGACGCAACAAATTGCAGTTCGCGTTTTATACCGAAACATCATACCTGCTTTTAAAAAGAAAGACTATTAGAACTTGAAGGCGACCGATTGCGATTTTGCCCCCTGCATTGAAAAGGATTTGAATGAAAGTATCTTCGACGGAAGTCCGTCTGGTTGGGAACAAGAGTTGAAAAATTATTAACTCCAACCAATAATTTATTCGAAACCCAACGTTTCGGGACCAGTTCGGTGCCTTCTTCAGAGGCGACTAAAACGTGGGCCAGCAGCAGCATGGGGCGGCCTACGGTCTCTCTTTGTTGGCACGTGGCGCAGGCCACTGACGTACGCGGAGGGGAGCGTTCCCGGTGTCCGATTCATTGTCGCCTTTGTGAGCCGGATGTGCCAAGACGCGCGTCGTTTGTAAAGGTGATGGCTTACTCAAAGGTACAATTCTAATATTTACTTCATCAATCAAGAAATTCCCTGCAATATCGCAAAGATTCCCTTTTTACCTTTCGTACAAAATTGTGGCCGAAAATTCCCCGGAAAAAGGAAAATACCCTGCATGGAACATGACTGGTCGGAAGTCCGGCGGGGTAAAACCCCTTTATTCTGGAAAGTAGCGACACTCCGCCACAACCCCAACGCGCGCAGTCCTCTTCGCTGTCGCCGCGCCTACGCTTCCCGCACGTTGATTGGCAGCGGCACGCGAAATCGCCCTATCAGCTGACTCTCACGTCAAGGAGACGTCATAAAACTTTTTAGCTTTTTTTTTCACTTTTTTGCGGCCGCCATTCGCCTGCGACGTGTTGATGGCGCTGCCACGGCGCACGTGCGTTCTGCAAGCGAAGTAAGCTTCGTTTGCCGGAAGAACACCTGGCCGCTGCACTTTTCAATGCAGCGCATGCCGGAAAAAGGCCTAGCGTTTTTTACAAAACCTCCGAGGAAAACGGCACGTCACGCGGCGAAAACAATGGCTGCACAACATCGGAAGCAAAGACTTCGCCCCTTCGAAACACACCGTTCTTTGCGAGGCAAGTACTGTAGTTTTGTTAATACTTGCAGGCAAAGCTTTTTTTTTATAACTTTTGCAAGCCAGTCTCCGTTAAATTAAACCCAGTGCAGCAGTGCACTGCACATTTAGCGTGTGCGAAGCATATAGCAAACCTTTTTCACAGCGAAGCTGTATATGGCTAGGTTTTGGAAAGATAGCGTGCGTCTATCGAGAATTCCTCCCCATACTTAAGCCGATCCCGAAGATAATGCAATACCGGGCCGACCCGCAGCGGAGGTGAATCAGGCGTTAAGGAGTACTGACACAAAAATATCGATCTGGTTTTTCTGCTTTAATATGTAGCTGGTGACCCAGTAATTACGGCACGAACGTTCATTTACTTCAAAGCGCGTTTGTTTGTAGCGACCAGACCAAGTTTCAATTTCATAGAGCAACGAGATGGGCCGGAGAAGGAACGTAAACACAGCTGGGCACGTGGTCGCAAGAACCTCTGACGTATGCTCTGACGCGCACACCAGCGCGCGCCGCACGCTGGCGCGGGAGTTTCGTGCTCCTATGCTCCGTTCCTTACATAGCAGTCAACGCTGTGGAGGCTTGATGATGATGATGATGAAAACGTTTTATTCAAAGGAAAAGGGGAGGGGAGTTAGGAGAAGGGTGGTCGGATTCTTATTCCGGAATTGCGCTGGCTAAGGACGCCGCCCTGGCTCCTTCCACGAGGGGCTTGTTGGTCCTCGAGGGTTGAGCTGAACAGGGCTGCATCCCAATCCTCCCCACGTTGGCTGACCCTAGCAGGCCCATACCAAATGGTACGAATCTTTCTGCCCGCAGAATTTACACTCGGCCGAAAAGGATTGTGGCTTAATAGCATGTAGCTTGACTGGGTTAATAAATGACATAGTTGGTAATATATTCGTAAATGACATTCTTCTGATTTATCTAAACCCTTGGTCGGGCCCGGGTACTTTCATAGCGATAAGCGCAAGTGCTGTAATACATCTGCATGAGTAACTAATGGCAATGGGAAGTCCGTGTCTTTGGGGAGGGAGGAGGAGGGACCTCGGGGGAGAAAAGCTCGGGCGGCAGCAAGAAACTTCTTGCAAAGCTTCGTTTGCACTTGGATATAGTTCGACGTTTTTTAACCGCAACTGTGTGCAGCTGTTGTTTTTATATAGACTCAGTACTTAATGAAACAAGTTTTAATCCTTATAAACAAACACACTGTGGTACAGGGTCGTCCTTTTTGAAAGGGAACACGCGAGCGCGTGGCCTGTGCTCTGCGGCGGCTGCGTAGAGCGCCAGTCAGTGGCAGCAAGAGGAAGCACGTCCGCTTTTGGCGTCATCTATTGACGGTCAGAATGACTAGGCATGGCCGATTGGAAGCGCCTACTGGACTCCCTTCCCCGTATTACTGATGCGCAAGGAGCGGGGCCTGCAGCTAGCAAATCGCGCTCGCGCTGCAGGCCCCACTCCTTGCGCATCAGTAATACGGGGAAGGGAGTCCAGTAGGCGCTTCCAATCGGCCATGCCTAGTCATTCTGACCGTCAATAGATGACGCCAAAAGCGGACGTGCTTCCTCTCGCTGCCACTGACCGGCGCTCTAGGCAGCCGCCGCAGAGCACAGGCCACGCGCTCGTGTGTTCCCTTTCAAAAAGGACGACCCTGTACACGGCCGCTAATGCGTTGTTTTAGATTAGTTTTATTTGGTTTTTCAGATTTTTAAAATGTGCAACCCGTCGGGAGGAGTTGCTCGCACGAGCGAACGCTGTTGTGCACAGCGATGCACAGACGGAACGCGCGGAGTTTCTCTTAACCGAAGCTCTCGCGTAGGCACCACAGCGTTGAGTGCTGCGTTTGAAACAAAGTATAGTTCGTCTGCTACGCCTGCACGTGCTCTGCGGTGTCCTGCCACCATCGTCGTCCAGCGGCGACCGCGCCGTCTAGGAGTTTCCGGGAGACACAATGTGATGCCGGAGACTCTTAGGAAGCGACGACCGCAGCCCCGCTTGCCTTCAGCGCTGAAGCCAGCACTAAAATGTGAGGGACATTCTGCACCATACTCTCACCTCGGAAGAGCGCCGCAAGTACACCAGCGTGGCAGCGGTTGGAGAAGCCGTAGTACCGCTTTTAAAAGCACGACGTACCGTGTTGACGCGAATACAAGAGCTGTGCAATTATAACAGCTGACACAGTTTCCGACGTCTACGTTTCTGTTCAATATAGACCAAAACGTGTGCACTCAATGTAATGCCAAGCTAGTTTACCTGTAATAGCCAAGGCGAGCCTGGTGTTTTTAACAAAAATCAGATACATGGAATACGAGAGACCTTGTATACGAGTCACCGACGTTCGAAGTGAAGCTACAATATATTTTCGTTACATGCAAGCAGGCCATCGAAAGCTGTTTTGCCTTTAATATGAGCGTTATCGTAAAAGGGCCGCGCCCTATAGTTTCCAGCGTCTAAATGTGGGGAAAGGGAGCTGCTTGTAGCTGCGTCAGCACGGTACTCGACGGCGAGCGGACAAGGAAACGCGCTGCTGTTCCACAGATGAAGGGAAAGGAGCAAAGATAGGGAGATTTTTTTTCTTCTCTTCAAGGCACGTCGTCCCCAATCGATCAATGGCGCACGTCACGGGCTCGCCGCTGGCCTGACTACTGCCGGCCGCAGCAGCCGCCGGTGCTTGCGCAATCTGGAGCGCATACAGCGGCCCCAGCCGCAGGCGGAATCCCGCTATTGTGCCACGCACGCACGACGGCTTCCGCTCACGTCGGCACGGCTTCCCCGCCATGGCTGCCTCTGAAGTCGCTTCAGGGGGCGGGCTGCTCATACGGATTGTGCAGCAGAACAGCGAAGACGCGGCGAGAAACTATAAAGGCTTTGAAATTGGCGAGACTACTCGGTTAAACCGCAGCCCCCCCCCCCCTTTTTTTTCTTCTTTCTCTCTGTCTTCGATAATTACGGGCCTGATGGAAGGCCTCCTAATGAAGTATGAAGGGAGCGCCAACCTCGGCCTGCGTGCACATCAAACAATAAGAGCTCGAGAGGTCAGATAAGCCTTCCTCCGTGTGACTTTGTCATTACGAGCCCAGTCATGGCAATGGCCAACAGCATATTGGAGCATGCTTTCTAGGAGCAAAAATGACGATTTGAAGCAGATTTTGTAGCATAAAAAAAGATTATTCGGAATCGTTGTCAGCCGGACAATATTTCTGCACGTCAAAAATGGTTCCAGTGTGCCAGAACACATTACGAAAATTCTCGAGAAAGATAATCTTCATATGCAACCACACACAAACAAATTACAAACATCACGCAGCCACACCGAGTAAACCTACATGCTCAAAAAAGAAAATACTGAGTATCCCCAGTGGCAAAGCAAGCCACACAAACGCATAAAAAACAACAACCACAAAACAATAGTGTCCCGTCGTATGCAGGATGGCCACTTAAAGGACAGCTGAACACTTTTTTTTTAAAAGTGAACTTTCACTGAATTATTACAATTTTTCACCCCCTGAATACGAATATCATTGTTTAACAGGCCAGAAATTACCCCTACTCGCTTTATTTAGCAAAAACAAACCGCAGCGTCTGTGGGAGACGCCGCGCGTCTCTTGACGGGCTCTGACGGCGAAGACGATTGTGACGTCATCTTAGGTATCGGTGGGGTGCATGATTCGAACAGAGCGCTCACGTGACCCCTGTATTGACGACATCCTCGCGCCCCATCTGTTGCCGCTGCGCTTGGCGCGCGAGGTGGGGGAGGAGCTTCAGCGAAAATTTAAACGGCGATTGCAGCGCTGCTACAAGTACAATCGAGGAAATAACTTCAGGAGTTGAATTATACTGTGGCAGCCTTCGAAACCACGGTAACTCTTCCAGTTCTAAAAACTCTTCAGCTTCCCTTTAAGCAATGTTATTTTACGCCTAAAGTCATCTAGGTAGTAAGATGGCAGAGCTACAAAACCATTGCATCACAAGTGGACACAGATAAACGTGACACAGCAATGCAACTAATAACATGCAATGGGGTAAGTTTCCGTTTGCCGAGCGCCATGGCGCAGCCGCAGTGCCGAACGCACGAAGTTCACGCAGTCCCTTGAGGTCTCCCACCAAGGCCACACCAGTGATATGAAGTGCGAATGCGTGACACACCAACAACACGGAATGAATAGTGCACGCCCTGCTAGGGCTGACAGAATTTCATCCCCAGACTACACAAGACCTGCAAATATGAAGCACAGAGCTTTCTAATGACAGACAGCAAACGTGCACAAGCGTGCAGTGCACTGGATTAGCTCAGTGATCCTTTAGCTCAGTTAGCTTTATGAATGGCAGGATATACGAGGGAATGCTCTGTTAGGGTGGTGGAAACCACCGCTTGGCATAGACCACAACTCCTCTTTGTAGTGGCCTTCGAGATTGTACTGTGAGGCTCATCTTGGAGCAGCTTTAAAGCAGTTTCTCTTGTTGGTAGCATGGATGTAGCAGCTTTAATGGAATGTAACAGAGTGGAGCAATTGTAGCAGCATTCCCACAACTGTAAACCCACCTTTATTGGAAACCAACTAGTGGCGTGGACGCCGCTTGCTCTTTATCGTCGGTGCTGGCTATGATTGGTGAGGTGACCGAGTCTCGTGATACATGGTTCTTTTAGTCTGTTAGCAGATTGGTCTTACAATAACTTACCTGCCGTAAAGATAGGAAAGCCCTTGTGTATACTGGGGGAAAACTTTAAAGCAAAGCTTTCTATGCAATAAATAAAAGATTGCTGCAAAACACAGGTCCACTAGTACAACAGCATGTCTCTAATTCATTAGTTTCAGAGAAAAAAAGCACTTGAGCCTATTCAAGAAAAATTCTATTGATAAAAGAAAATATTTTCGATATTTTCATACACTTGACCCGAGCTATAATCAGCACTAGCATACAGTCGAACCTCGTTAATACGTACGTCTCGGCATAATGTGCAATTGCAGTTAAAATGCAGTCGGGAAGATTCCCCCACCTAGCCCCATTGAACTCCATGTATTAGCTGATCACTTAAGCCTTAGTTGGTCAGTGCCCACCAAACGGTTAGTGCGTACTATTTTCTTTCTTGTTCTACATGCACAGGCACAAAATTGGCAAAATCTTGTGTGTGCAGATGTTTGATTCTCAAGTTGCGTCACCTGGACGACAGCAGTCAGCGATAGCGATGTTTAAACATGGCCACCATGGCGCAGTTCCTGCTCATTCAACTGTTGCCGATTGCAGTGCACAAAAGCATGGCCTCTAAGATTCACTTCCGGTAACGCAAAGAAGCTGCCAGTAGGGGTGCGAATTCGCTGTTTAGAATCCAATCTAATTTCAAATCTAAATTAGAATCCAATCTAATTCAAGTAGTAACCGTGCAGAAGCAAATTTTTTTAATGCATAGGCATTTCTATGCTTAGCCAACGAGAAAAATGTTCCTCCGTCTGTCCGTCCTGTAAGACCACCACTTTCAAGATAAAGCCGCAGCAGTGAGCAACTGTACCTTCACGCTATGTCGCTTCAACATGAACAAGGCAGAGAGAACACGGCACTCATGAAGATCTCGGCACAAGCCACACCATGCCCCTTTCGCAGATAGCTTTCAAGATGTGGGCCTGCGTGTCTCTCTTCAGCACGCAGTGGTGGAAACGCAGCATGCAGAGCTAGTCGGCACCCTCTGTCCACATCGCAGATAGTTTTCAAGATACAGTCCATGCGGCCGTGCTATATATGCACGAGCCGCTGGTGTACGTTTCATCATGGTTTATAATGGTTTGCGATGGATGGATAAGGCGCTAATGAGCAATAACGACTTATAATGATCGGAACATCATCAGCGCACAGGGCGCTGCCACCTGCAGTACTTCGCTTGCATTATAAATGCACCTTGCGCCGCCGTGCGCACCAGTTCGTGTCGCCACAGCGCTGTTGTTCATTTGTACTAGCCGGATCAAGTTTCATAAGATTGATAATGACACCATCCATGCATGGAGATGAACAAGTCGCACAATGCTTACACGTAGACAACTCCCAGAGAAGTTCCTGCGTGAATTTTTTTTTTTCATTCTGCCAGTCTTCTTGTTCAACGGTCCTTGCTACAGCGTGTCATCTTTACGTTATTGAGAAGTCGACATTGTTACATCTTCGGAGTTCTCGGAGAGTGACATTGTTGCCGCCATCGCACCTTGCCCATCTTCAAGTGAAAGTGATGACAACAATGACGATGTGGAAGTGGACAACGGCCCTTCAATATCTGACGTGGCGCATGCTTTGAGCGTCTCTAGAGCTTTCGCAGAGAAGCGGGGCCTCGTGGACAAACTTGCTCGCGGCCTTACCGCGTTCGAATATGTCGCGGCAAGTGAAGAGCACCGATATTTTGCTGCCTGCCCGCAAATAAAGCCTGTCTGAGTGTGCTTGTTTGAGAGCATCATGACGTAGTTCTTTTCCGACTCATAAGTAGCTTCTAAACTGGCATTGGCAGGCAGTTAATTCGTACATCGTTTAGTGCATACCTAAACGTCGTTCTCGGCCGACTACGTATTACCATGGTTTGACTGTACTAATTCGGTGTTCCCTTTAATAAATGCCGAACGTACTGTACATAGTATTGATTTCTATATACCTAAGTTGCTGGTAGGTTGCAACATTCTTGTTGTGCATGGCTAGGAGACCCTTAAGCATGTGAAGCACCTTATTTTCTTACCTGAAATTTGCAAGAAGTAAATTTTGTTGAAAATTTTCGCTGTTCTATATTAGAATATATTCCGTTTTCTTTTTTCGTGACTTGATTCTATATTCGATTCATAGCCTACGAAAGTCAAACGCCTTTGTAACAAAGGGCTTGGGTCCTCTGAATTCCTTCAGCATACAGGTCCCTTTTGCTGTAAAGGTTGTGCATCGTACTGCTCACAATAGAGTAGGTTCAGGAAGCTTAATAAAACTTTTATTTAACATGAATTCAAGAGAGACTTAGCGAGATAAGTAGCTAATTTGATTGTGCACACTTGGTTCGACAAAATGGGTGAGTTGCATTGAGGTTTTCATCATGCTTTGCAGCAGAACGCAGGATTTGCCTAGGTAAATCTAGAGACTGACGCAAGCCACTAACGCTTCCCTTGCCATCATAATTCTTGGCTCATTCACAGACTCTTTATAACTCTTTCCTTCATTGACATGTGCATCATTTTCACCCTAGTTGACCTTGAAGGAGGCCTTCAAAGCCAGCTAGGGTGAGAATGGTGCAGATGTCAATGTCGTTGGTAGTCACTTAAAGATTACATTATGTCATCATCATTTGCGACACACAGCAATTCCTGGAGCAGTGTGAAAGGACTACTTTTGCATCATAGTGCAAGCCTTATTGCTTGTACAGAGCACACCTCGGTGCATCTGTGAGGGGCAATGGCGGCACCTCTACATGGCGTTTGTTCTAATGCAACAAATGACCCGTCAGGGACGCCTGAATTTCTTCGTTGTACAGGCTAATTCGTTGTAGCGGCCTTCGTTGTAGAGGCGCTCACAACACATATGAAAGATAGGAATTAGACCGGGGCATAATTAATCCTACGTTACACAGGTAATTTTGTTGCAGAGGCGTTCGGACAATAATAACCACCCGTTGTCCAAACGAATGTCAAAAGGCCATAAGAATAAAAAACCCAAAGGATTACGACAAAACAAAAGGGCTGAGTGTGTGTTGAACAACTAGGTTGCTCCAGCTCATGATATACTCCGAATCACGTCAAACATTAGCATCTATATTCACAAAATGGTTCTGAAATTGAAAAGATTTTCCTCAACCCATCCAAGTGAAGCACAGTGCTGCCCTTTGACCAAGGAGACCATTGCTGCTCAACAACATCTCTCAGCAACTCTTTTGAGAAGCAGCTCTCCACTCCGGTGCATTCCAGTCATTTTAGCTCAGCAATTTCCAAGGAGCACAAATGGGTAGCAGTGCTTTTCGGCTAAGGGGCAGCACTGTCATCGACTTTCCTGGGCTGAGATAGAGTGCGGAAAGGAGGAACATTCTAGGCTACGTGGCAGCCCCTCATGGTGTTATTTTTATGGACTGAACAGACTGTAAGCACTCACCCTTTGACGAAAGCTCTCCGAACGCCCTACAGCAGTGGCAGAGTTCTTGCGGGCCGCCCTGCACAACAACAAAAGCACCTCAGGACCGACAGTGTCATCAATACCTCTACTAACATATAATAATAAAAAAGTAATAAAAGCAAAGGATTAAACAGACTTCACATCTTTTATGAAAGCTGTGGCATGTGTTTGGTACTAAATGAGCGCCATCTAATAAAAAAAATTAAAAAAATTTAGGAGCAGATTCACCACATCTGTTGGAATCAATGTGATGCAAAGCTTTCATGAAGCTGTTAATTAAACGCCATGGAGTGAAATCTTGCTACAACAAACTTCATATAAACTGTCTTATTTTTTAGATTAACAAATATCACAATGTTTTCCAGCCAAAAAGCCTGTTGTCTTAGTGTAAAAATATTTTTATGCTGAGAATTTCAAAACACTGAATATAATTTGAAATACCAAATGAACTATCCTTTTTCCGTGTTAGCAGCAGCACAAAATAATTACCTTGTAACCGAAATATTTTGTGAATTTGGGATTAAAGAGGCCATTAAGCATTTCCCATGCCATAAGTACCACCATCACCATCAATATGACCAGCCTTATTGTCATTGCCTGCAGTAACAGTTGCTCGACGAAACACAAACTGACACATCAACCCTGTGAGGAGAGAAAAATTATACCTATTGCCTAATCCACAATAGCGACAATTCAACTGTAGTTTTTTCTGTCTGATGAAAATGTTTTGATGTCTGTCCCCTCTGCTTTCTTTGTTCATAAGAATTACTGGTTTTAACAATGGCATTTTCCTGCCACATGAATACTGCTATAAGTGGGTTTGACTGTATAGCCTCTGAGATAGGCAACATGAGGAAAGTTGTGTCATTATCTTGATGCTAGCCAATGTAAAAGCTCAGTGTGATATAGGTGCAAGCTGCACACAGCTTTGATTGCAGTTTGAACAACGAAAAGCTCCTGTGAAGTTTTTTTTTGTGAAGTTTTGCTGTGAAGTTTTGCTTTTGCTATTAGTCTATTGTTCATAAAAACTGTAACATGCATAGCCATAAAAGGTGTTGCAAGACCCCTTAACCTTCCCAGTGTAAATTTTTTTTCTCCGATAGAGTTAAACCTTGATATGACAAAGTTGGTAAGATCAGCAATTTGCTTCAATATATGGAAATTGCGTTACATTGAAATTTGATCTCTTGTGCATATGAGTAGGGGTGCGCAAATATTTGAATATCACTGAATCAAATAGTGAATGTTCGATTAACTGAATTCGCGAATCGACTACCTACTATTAGATTTCTAGAATATTCTATACATTAGGTTAGACACCCACGTGGTGTCACTTGCACCACGGAGCCCCTTGTGCTCAATACTGCCCATGCGAGCATTTCACTTTGTTTTCAGTGCAAAAGAAGTACCTAGCGCGCTGCAGACAAGCCGCTTCGGCTGACGCAGTACATATCATACTTTTTTCACCGCGAGCACACCCCGATGTCAGGCCGATGCAGGGATCACGTACTGTTACGGTTCACTTTGTACGGCAATGAATTGAACAGATGATAAACGCTTAGGACACAAATGCCCAATCATCACGCTCTTCAACATGAAAAGACCTGTCCGCCAGGTGTTTGCAATGGGATTATGCATGGAATGTGCAAATCTTACTGCTTTCTGTCATACGTTCAACACCTCTAAGCCAAGGAGTCGTTTCCCTCCCAAGACCCTCTGTGTAGCACCCAACGCACTTGACGAAGCGCCCGACGTGTCCCGACAAGGCCCTCTACCGGGGAGCAAGAGAGAATGAGGCTGCCCAGATGGGGAAAGGTACAAGAAAGCCAGCGAGCCATAACATGTGGTCACATCTCCTTTGCCCTTGCGTGCAGGTGCAAGGAACCTGAACGTTTCTGCATTTTTGTCTTGTCATTATGGGTGAGCGCACTGCTCACCCATAATGATGTATTAAACTTCTGTTATTTGTTTCTACATCACCTCGTCTTCCCTGCCGAACCATCTTTGATGGCCAACCTGGTTCGAGCTCCAAGCAGACGCTGTTCAAGGCTCCAAAACCCTGTCCCCGTAACAACTAGTAAGCAGTGGAGAGGTGTGGGTCTACTAGCCTCGTCTACCAAGTCGCAACTGAATGCAGCATTTGCTATGGTCTAACAAGATTTTTGGCTGCAAGGTGGTGAGTGTGGGAATTTCTATGCTGAGTTTTGCTAGGTTTTGTTGAAGCGCTAGAACTGAATGGGTAATTCAAGCTATTGTTGTCACCTAGTTAGGCAATTTAGCTGTGTATGGTAGAGAGAGAGCAGCACCGAAAACACCCATGAACTTGAAGTCATTGCATACACTGCAGTTGACGGAGCTGGTGAAGGAGTTGCACCTGGATGTCACTAATGCACTCTGCAAACCAGAGTTGATCGAGGCTATTCTTGCTCTAGAGGCTGAGGATGATAAGCTTATGGAATGCCTGAAGAGGATTAGAGAGAGGGAGAGTGTAAAAAGTCAGGCAGAAAAGCGCGAACAGGAATGTAAAAAACAAACAACATGAAGAACAGGAACGTAAAGAACAGAAAAAGCATGAGGAAAGGGAACAGACACTTGAAGCAACTCGAGCTTGAAGGTGAACGTGCTCGAGCAGCAGGGCAGATGGGTCAAGGAAACAGTACAGGGGAGCGCGTATCATTAAAGATGACAGATCTAATGCAGCTCGAAGAGGACAATGGTTTCTTCTAGGTGACTTTCGAGTGGACGTGCGAGAAGCAAGGGTTCTCCCACGAATCGTGACCACAGCATCTGCTCACACTGTTATCGAGTGAGGCAATGGATGTAATTGCTCGCTTAAGCAGTGAGGAAGCTGAGGATTATGATAAGGTAAAGTCCAGTTTGCCAAGGAATTATAGGCTGTCAGCAGAAGCATTCCAGCAGAAGTTCTGCGAAATGGAAAAGGCTAGGAATTAACCCTATTTGGGGCGACCTCACCACTCAAAAAGTTGGCGCTGCCATCGGGGTGACGTGGTATGAGGGATCACGTGGACACAGTGGCCACGTTGGCTGCTTCAAAAGCGCCAAAGCAAGCCAAAAACGAAAGTTTAAAATCCAACCTGCACAGCAGTTCTGATTAAGGGGGGAGCTTTTCCCGCTTCAGGTGTCTACTTGACAACACTTGAAAGCACTATACTAAGAGGTAATGGCTGCCTCTGAAGGTCCAACATGGTAGGCTACTGCTCGGTCCACAGTGCCGGACGCACGCAACGGAGCCCAGTGTGAGCCTTCACATGTACCCATGGGACAAGAAGCTGTGTGAAGCTTAGATCACAATATTTAGAACTGGCAAGCAGCCATCGGCTACAACTTGGGTGTGCAGCAAGCACTTCTGCAATGAAAATTTCTGCTACGGCGTCAGGGCTGCCATGTTCAGCTAGTACCAGAAAGCGTGCACGAGACACCCGCCTGTGCACGCTGCCCGGCTAATGTCACATGAAGCTATGAACTATGAACTTGTTGATGTTAGGCACTGGTAAGTACACTGGAACAGAAAGGGAACAGTAAGAAGCACATTTAAAAAAGGCATGGCATATGCTCATGTTTGTGTTAGCACCAAACAATGAATATATACTGGATTAAGAATAATAAACAACGGGAAATTGCGTGCTTAGAAGACCGATAAACATACAGTGCGATGCAACTTGAGAAATAATGATATTGAAATGTCCAAAGTTTTAGAAGAAACGAAAAAAAAAAAAGAATCATCGTAATGGCACATGACAAGCTGCCATAGTCGTCGAAGTTTCTAGTTGCAATGAAATTATTTTTGAACAGCTCTGATAACGTCCGTGCAACAATGGTTGCTAGTGTACTGTCAAATGCTCATATGCTCCAGCCTAAAGCTCACGGCACGGTGCGAAAATGCGCTCACAGCGAAAGTGAAACTTTGTGTGCGGACATGTATGCAGACACGCAGTCGGTCGCTGTGAACCCGTGTGATCACTGCATGGAGGCTACATTCTGTTATGCTCCATTTCATTAGACAGACAGCCCGCTATAACAACATATTTCACATAATTTGCTCTCAGTGACTGCCTACCTTTCACGCAAGAAACTAGTTCGGGAGACTCCATCATGGCGACCGCGCGCAATGGGTGTTCACTGTACATATTCGGTAAACTGATAGCGTCTGTTAACCATTCTGTGCTTACTGTTTGTTCAAGATTATTATTTTGACAGTAAAAAACTTCTGTCATTTCAAGAGTGCTTATAGAAATGTCCACGAGGGCTCTTGCATGGTGTTTTTATTGACTGCCGACAGCCAAACCTATGAGGAGTGTGTCGCGTTATCCCTCGTACTACACCAGTGAGGCGCTTCCGACAGATGGCGACTCCGTAAATTCTCGCTGCCAATACAGAATTTGCACATAAGCTTATGTTAAACAAGGAGGAGTGGCTCAAGGAACAAAAAGCCTATGGTGATCATGCCAAAGTTGCTCAGTGTTTTGCACTTGAACAACTTTAGAACCGGTTACCCGAGAACATGAGCTATTGGGTTCAAGATAGACCAGAAGTTTGCACAGTAGCCAGAAATGCTGAACTCGCGAAGTCAGCGACGGCCAGAAAGGCTGTGCCAAATAGAGGCTCAAAAGGTCGAAGCTTAGCCCGATAAACGAAAGGACGAGCCTATGATTGAGGGTACCTCAAAATGTAATTTACTTCCTGGTTGAAAGGGATGCCTGAAATTAAGGCAGAGCAGCAAAAGAAATTGGAAACGAGGAAACCCTTTCTTTGCTACAACTGTGACAAACCAGGGCACATTGCTGCGCAATGCAACCAGGCAAAGGCAGTGTTTTTATCAGTCCATTGCAATGACGAGAACATGAAGCTGCTCGAACCGTATATGCGCTAAATGGGAAACCATGTCGTGTACTGCGTAATTCCGTGGCTACTATGGACATGGCTCATGTGGAACCTGAGATGTTCGCAGGTGAATGCATCTGGATTAAGCAAGCTGTAGAAGCTCACAGTGTGTCACAGAGTGCATGCCCGCGCCCCTCTCAAGATGGCCGCCATTGCCGCAGCAGCAGCAACGCCGCTTGCACGGCAATGGGGAAGAGAGCTTCCCATTGTGCCTGAGCTCGCCAGACCGGTTTGGTCAAGTGTGTCGCCTGAGCGCGGCGAAGGGACGAGGCGGCTCGGCAAGCGGCAGAGCGGCTTGGAAGACGGAGCAGGTTGGTCGGGCACCGGGGGACAGCTGAAGATGTGGTCGGCAGGCTGAGATCTCCAGGCCAAAGTCTTCGCCGGTCGAGCGACAGACGGTGCAAGTCCGTCAGGATCTTCGGCAGCGAGGTTGCAGCAGCCTGACGCTCTTCAGATCGGGACCTCGGCAAGCACGCCCCAGATAAGCCTCGTGTTCCAGCTTGCTCTCAGAACTTTTCGCCGGACTCTCTTTTCTAATCGCGTTTAATCTTTCATTTGTTTATCCATCGCATGTTAATTTTTGTATGTTCTGTTAGTGTAGTGTTTGCCGTATTTATTGTCGCGTATACAGGGTGTCTACCAAGTTGACATTTCCAAATTCCCTGAGTTTTCCAGGTTTTCCCTGAGCACCTTTGCGAAATTCCCTGAATGAGCCAGAACTTTGTTTTATGTCAAGACAGGCTGACACCACGTTGCCCGATGCTGTCACTCTCTAGTAAGCATGCTGAAACAAAAAATTACCTAATCCAGTTTGAATAGTAAGGAGTAATATCTATTTTATTTAAAAAGAAAACAAAAGGAAGGTTTTAGTAAAATGCACAGCGAAAGAAATGGTAAAGCCCATTCTAAATTGAGTCGAACATTTTCAAATACGAATGAAAAGGAGATGCATACATAAGTAAATATTTTCTAACATCAGCTATTTCTGTCAACTGATAGCAAGCTCATCTGTATGAGGTCCTGAACTTTGTCACAACTAAGGTTCTCTCTCAGCAGCTGGGAAGTCAACCTCAACTGTCCTGACATACTGACATACATACAACATCTCAGTGTTGGGTTTCACTGCTTAAACAATTTATATTAGTTTGGATGAGGGACACTTGTGTCTCAGCGTCAGCAAACACTTAGTTTTTTTAGCTCAAGCTCCTTCAAAAAGGCGGTGGCACCCTTCTTTTCCTGTTAATTCCTCAGTGCGTCGGTCCTTTCTGTTCTCATCCTCCTTCTACCACGCTTTCACCACATGGATCATCTGATGCATCCTCTTGGTCAGTTGTACAGTCAACATTTGATTTTTCGGACTTCCGAGGGGCCGCAAAAAAAATTGAAAAAAAAAAACGGGCAGTCTGAAAAAAATTTATGCATGTCTTTAACTGCCTTTAAGGGCTAAAATTACCACAGGCACGTCTGAAAAAGCTCTGAAGGCCTGCCAGTACGCTTATTAGGCATATCAGGGCTTGTACTGTGACAGGAAACGGGGTGCACGCATGTGTAATTAAGGAATACATACTGTGTCCCGTGACAATTGCCCCCTTCCCACGCTTGTTATGCTTCACCGCCTAACAATAGTGCATGAGGCGAAGCTAACTTTCGGAGACTGGCATTACGCAACGCGCTGTGCTCTGCGAGCTTTAAGGCCAATCGCGAGGATTACAAATGCGGAGTCGGTGCCATTGGTGATAGCGGCGAATTCTTTCAATGAAAAACACGGCACCGCACGGCAAGAAGCTTAATAGCGTAACACAGAAACAGCTAGGCCTAACGTTGCCATGGTGGTGGTTACGGCTGCCAGCGGATCTGCCTGCGAGAGTGCCGGTTCGAGGCGGCGAGATAATCAAAATAGCGGCGGTGGCGGCTTTGATTAATGCCATTTCAGACCTGCAGTCAGGGCAATATACGTTGACTATATGGAGTACGTGGTGGTGCCGCAAAACCGTACAAATTATCGGGCGTGTCCGAAAAATCGGGCGTCTAGAAAATCGGTCGTTAACTACTCTGGCAATACATCGTGCCGATGACACGGCGTCAATGACGATTCGTTGCGATTCCTCTGTTACTGGAGCCAGCATTAACACGACTTTCGTTCCCTTTCAATAAAGTTACAGCTAATTTTCCCTGATAGAAGCACAAATTCCCTGAGTTTTCCCTGAGTTTTTCCAGACTGTTCAAATTCCCTGAGAATTCCCAGTTTTCCCGGTTTTCCCGGTTGGTAGACACCCTGGTATATTTTTCATTTGTGTCGCGGATTTTCTGTTATTTTGCGAGTGTTAATGGTTTTCACGTGGTGGGCTTAGTGTCGCGCGAGTGGCGTCAGGGCGTGTGTTGTGTGACCTGCGCGCCTTCCGCGAGCTAGGACCCACTACTGGAAGTTTGGATGTTTTTTTCCATTATGTCTCGCGCCTGATTTCATTTTATTAAATTGAGTGTGTGTTGTACGACGTCGCTTCCCATCTCATGCCTCTGGTTCACGGTCGATCAGGCGTGGACCTTATCGCCGGTCAGCAGTCGAACCCTCACTAAACGCATGCGGGGTGGGTTTGTTGTCGCCCCATCCCCTCCGGTTCGGACAGTGCGACTACCTCACCACCAATCCTTGACAACTGGCGTCCGCACGACAGGACTCGCTGACCGCTATCTTCCGTGACCACGAGGCATAGCGGGCGGAACAGACGCATACCGCCAAGAGTGGGAGAAGGCCGAGATATGGCTGATGCGCTGCTTGATGAATTGGAGCGCATCGTGGCCGTCGGGAGGCAGATGGGCCTTGAGGGGCCAGCGCTCCGGGAGTTCTTGCGCGACGCGGATCGTCGTGAGCGCAGGGAAGCGCGAGAGCTGCGACAACGCGAGGCGGAGGAGTGCGATGCGGCACAGTCTTCCCAGCGCGTCCTCAAGTTAGAGAGGGAAAATGCGCTGTTGCGCGCGAGGGGGGCCGTGACAAAAGCATTCGGAACACAGAGTGCCTGCCGGGCTCGACCGTCGCCGCTGACTAACCTCATCCCAGGTTGAGACACAGTCCAAATAAGCCTGGCTCTGCAACTGATGAGCTTGAACTGCTGCTTATGACAATGAACTCAAATGCAGGCATCACTGATGACCCATTAGGTTGCGGTGTGCTGATTCCTGCTGCCGTTACATTCGAAGACTTTACAGACGTCAGCAGTGCGGTGACGTCGCGTGCCGAACTAAACGATCACGAAACGATTGAGCAAGTTCTCCCACCGTCAAACTGTGACTATAACTTGGATGATAACAATGTGCCATGTGCTCCGGAGCCTTCACATGAGGATCTGACTCGAGCCTTTGTAGTCCTTGCACTGGCATACAGAGAAAACGCAAAACTGGCAGAAATACAGGTGGACTTGGTTGCACGTAAGTGGAAGTGTGAGCAGCAATGAATCAACCGCTTCTTACATTTGTTTTTTCGGACATTCGATAGTTTGGAGTTGTTTATCTTCTCCACGGAGTCTGAATTATCAGTTGTTGACTGTACTCAGTTTTTCACACCCCTACTTAAGTAATGTCGCCAATGAATTTTTCTTACACGAAAAGATCCGAAAAGTTTTCCAAATTATCGGGCAATTGAAAAAAGCAAATTTAATGAACAAAAAATTCATTGCATTGAATTTGAGAGTCGGAAATGAAAGATAGCTTCATGCCATGTAAACATTACCGTCACATTGGCAGACCGAAGCGAGGCTAGCTAAACTTTTACATCCGCGCCACCACCACAGCTGACAGGATCGCCTACAATGGGACAACACTATCATGAAAAATGCTGGCAGTGGGCAGTGAATGCTTCGTCTGCATTTCAGCTCAACATGTCTCCGAAGGTCAGAAATTATGCGACCCTGATTACTGAACACGTAGGAAAACAGCGCACATGATGCCATGCCATCACGATACACCCACTCCTTGCATGCGTGGCAGATTACATCTAGAACAGGGCGCACAGGCTGTGTATGCACGCAGCCGTGCTGACAGCCATGCACAACCGCACGCCTGCAAGAACCTGCATGTCTTGGCAACTTACCCCCTGTCGAGCAGCTCTGCAGCACCACCCGCCACAGCAGCTTCGCACTCATCCCCGGTTTCTGGACGACTCCGATCTGCACCAATTGTAGTACCTTGCATTAGATCTTCCACTGGTTCCCAGGGAAAATGATTACGGAACACATTTTGTCTCAAATAGAGTCAATTATGGCATTCTGTCTCATGTCCAAAAATATTTGTAAGCATGAAATAATTCTCAACTTATGCACTTCTGTACTGTAGTAATACAGTACATACTCCTTCTATAGTACAGTAAAACCTCGTTAAACCGTACCCACTTAAACAGTAGTTTCGTTTAAAAGTACTAAAGTCAAATCTGCGACTCAGCGGCCATTTAACATAATGTGTTTTGTATCCGCATAAATCGTACCAGCTCGCTGCGTACGCATCGGTTAAAACGAAGCGTTTCCACTTTTCGTTGCGCAAACACGGCGGTGCGCCATCTCCATCTGGTGGCCCAGCAGAACAACAAGCCTCAGAGATCGGAACAATGGCCTCCAAGCGCCCTGTGCGTTTGCGCGTGAAGCCGCATCATCATCAACATAATTTCGACGCCGTGCCAGAGAGCGTTGTTGCGTCGTGCAAGCGAGAACTTGCATGATGCCGAAGCTCAGATAAAAAAAGACGCCGGGTACACAGCACAGAAGAAAAATTAGACATTGTCCGTGCTATCGAACGTGACACGAAGAAGTCGGCGCTGGCACGTGACAGGGATCTGCTGTTGACTACGGTGTGTGGCATTTGGAATGCAAAGAAGTTGCTCGGCAGCGCTGCTGCGACTGCGAAGAGATGTCGACTACGAGGTTCGACTTTTCGCCATCGTTGCCTCTGTTGTTGAGGAAGTGTCGTCTAGCGACAGTGATGAGAACTACATGGAAAGTGACAGCACGGGAGATTCAGGCCCGACAATGGCAGAAGCTGCGTGGTACGTCAGCCTCATGAATGTAATCATTGCGACGAGAACAGGGGCACGATAACGTTACTCTATTCCAAACTCCGGCACCCCGCAATGAAAAAGGTGCCTCGCAACTTTTGCAGCGCTACCACACGCGTGCACGAAGAATACGTAACGCCAATGAGGAATCTGCCATGCGAGAAGAGAGGGCTGGCTGAAAAGCTGGCACGCAGCTTCAGTAAGTTTAAGGCCGCTGACATCGTGCTAGGCCGCTGCGGCATCAAAAGAAAACACTTTTGTTGCACGAAGTGAATAAATACTGCACGTTTTTTTCCCTTTTCATCACACTCTCTCAGAGTTCTGTTTAGAGTTCTGTTTTCGACAGGTAAGTGGGCGATCTCCTGCTATTTCGGTTAAACAGTACTACCGTTTAGTATGTACTTTTTTTTGAGCTCCGGCCAACTACGGTTTAACGAGGTTTCACTGTAATAAAGTACAACATCGTTAATTCGAACTCCAAGGGGACCGGAAATTTATTCAAATAAAATGGACTTTTAACTAAATTTAACTAACCTTTAAACATAGTGCCCAGTCAATTGTGCAATACAGCACGCAAAACTAGGACTTACTGGGCTCACAGTGAAAAAGTAATCTTTCCTCCATCAGTGACTATATGACATGTACTGGAAGAAGCCTAGGTTTTGAATAAAGTCCAAATGCAATAAGATCACACCTCATGTGCTGTTTGTTGTCGGTTTGACGGAAAATGTACAAAGGTGAGGCAAGAAGGATGATGGCTTGACGCGCACCATACTTTCGTGTGTCCAATGTTGGAGATCCCGTGGTCGAGCTAGAAGGGGAGCGCAGTTGAGCATACAGTAATGTGATCAAGTATGCGCTAGGAGGGGGAGGAGGAGAGGGGGAGGAGGTGAGTGCGCGCTGGGAGCTCCTTCCGGCTCCTTTAAGGTGGACGGGAAAGGAGGGCGCTCGCAGTTCCCACGCGTCTTTCCTGGACATTTTTGCAGCCGGTAGCTAGCAACACATCACACCTTTGCCTTTGCAAGCATGAGAGTGAGATATTTTGTTTGAAATAACCATTGCGTGGCTTTTTGAGTTCGAACTTGTGGGAGTTTTTCTCTATTCAGTACTACATAGAACTTTCCCAGGACCAACAGAGCAGTCTGAATTATCCATCAACTTGAAATAGGAGATTTTGAATTATATATCTGGAGTTCACTATACTGTTATATTGAGTGCAGAGTGCATTCTATTCTTCTGGTCTGTGTACAAGAAAAAAACTGTGCAGAGGCAGGCTAAATGTGTTATCACCCGACTATGGTGCAACTACCAGCAACATTAGACTGAATTTATTATAAGAACCTTGAGCTTTTAGAGCTCCAAATTATTTATTCAGCATCATGCTGCCGTCTGCTAGCCTCTTGAATAGCTCAGATAGTATGAAGACTATGCAGGGAAAGCGTTTGTCCGAGGTTTGATCATTAGTGACATCTTTTCACTTTTTCTTTATTGCAAACTTTGCCCTTCAAGGTCACTGAATGGCATTTATTCATAGCGCTCTGCTAGAGTCAGGCCAATGGCAATTTTCCCTTACCTGGGACTTATTCCACCTTGCAGGTCTTTGCAGAAATTAACACATTTACTTAGCTCTGTACAACTCCATAAATAATATGGCGTCCTGAAGTGCCTACGAGCTAATACAAGTTGTGCATGCGTCCCAGGCTGTCCTAGCAAATCATGCAGGCAGTGTGCTCACCTGGGTCCAGAGGTAGCACGGCCGGGTCAAGGGAGCCGGTCCAGTCCTCCACGGAGTGCTGGGTGCCCCGGCGGGCATTTGGGCGGCGTGCTTTGGTCTTGATGCCCTCCATGAGGTTCAGACCAGACATGCGATGGTTCTTCTTGGCCTTCTTGTGCCGCAGTGACCCGATGCACTGCTCCTCCACCACCCGCACGCACGTCTTGTGGATATTCATCTCGCAGTCTGCAAATCAGAACAACCACAACAGCCCCCTTTACTGCATGCACAACTATCACTGCTCAAGAGACAGGAGAATCAAGAGGTGGGTGAGTGGTACATTTTGGGATCCTAGGGGAAAGGTATGCAGGAGATAAAGAATGGCTTCATTTCAGCACTTCCTGCCTCTATGGCCAGTGTGGGTGCAGGAGTATGTTTGAAAAAACTCAAATTTATTAGTGCAGTAAGAATAGCCATGCATGGCTAGCCACTGAGGCGTGCCATATATACATATATATATGTAAATGCAGACTTGAGCATAAGCAGCGCATCAATCATTTTACATGATTCTGGGGTTTTGTACTTTGTACAGCTCCAGACGAATTTTGACCTTGCGCCTCAAACCTCTATGTCTTGTTTTAAGTTTTATACAGTTACAACTTCTGGTCAGGCCTCCTTAAAGCTAAAATTTCTTTCATTATGTAGTTCCTTAAGCTGCGTCTGTAGAAATTTGATTTACTACGGCCTTAAACTTAAGTCTGTAGGAATTACTTTACTAGTAAGCGCTATGGTTTGGGAACATAGTGGCAGAGAACAAGAGACAAAGGAGGCTGGCAGACACAACATGGGCACTGATTTGCAGCTCAATTTTGCTGGGAAAGCATCTAGTTTGAATACAGGAACAAAATGCCTGGCACATACGTTTTGGGAGTGGTGTTGTCGCATCTTGCCAGCCATTGTAGTGATTGCAGCTGCCCGCCTTCTTTTGAGGATACCTCAAAATTATTCTCAATTATTATGAAACATCACTCAATTATTATGAAACATTCTCAACTATTATGAAACATCACAATCAGCGCACAAATGAGATTGCTGTATATTTGTATAAGCCAGCCATCAGTATCCCTGGCAAATGAAGAGATTTTATTCATTGATCACTTTTGAGTGTATGATGGCTTTCTCACGTAATCCACATGACTTTGATGATTATTCTACTGGGTATAATCTTTTTCTTCAAGTAAAGAACTTTCAGTTGTTAGACCAGCGCTTGTCCTGTCTTTTTTCTTGTGTTTTCTTTGTGTGTGTGCTGTCCAAGAACGGGCAGGTTCCAACACGCCCGCTTTTAAATCCCTCTGCATGCTTGGAAGAAGCATCCACATGGACATAAACCTTCCTGTCAAGCAGCAATGGAGAGAGAGAGAGGGGGAAGGCAGACAAGTACAAATGCTCACTGGTGCACTGGTAGCCCTGGTCACCAACTCCCCAGATGATGTGCTGGCAGTGGTTGCAGTAGGTGACGCAGTGGTACTGCTGTGACTGGAAGTGGTGGCCTCGGGTGTTTATCGTCTGAAATGCAAACTGCCACAGGACAAAGCCGATTTCAAGCATTAGGTTGATTTTTCATTACGAAGCAAAGGCCATTATGACAGGATGTCTCATTTCACAATATGCCCCATTAGTGCCTGCCCCCTACATGCACAACTTATTTAAGAGAAACATTGGTTGCAACAGTGACATATCCTTAGAGTTTCGATATTGCTGAATGTTTCATCGCGATGAAAGGCTCTAGCGACAAGCAAATTATAGCAAGTGTAAGCGGCAAAAAAAATTCCCTGATGATTACAATACTCCCTAATACGAAGTTTTAGTGCAGCTCTATATGTGCGTTTTCATTTCGTGATATACAGTCAAAACCCACAATAAAATCCTGCAACAAGGAAATTCTCATGACAAAGAAATGTTTTCATATCCCTGGCGAATGCCTATAAAATTAAATTATTTTCCTACCTCTCGACAACGAAATGTCGCTGTACTACCAATCCTGCATCAACGAAATATGCTGGAATGTAACGCTGCAGGATACCTACTCGTGGAAGGCTAACAGGCTCCAAAATGTGCTCAAATGTGATTGATCGGCAAAAAAATTGCATTATATACCAACACATTACACTTGCTTGGGCACCAGCATTTTGGTTTACAAAAACAACCAACTGGCAGAAGTGATTCCGAGCAGTGGAAACAGGTTATGGCTAACACATTGCTTGTTGATCGCCTGTTTCAAGTGGCACGCATGTTGCTACTGACATGTCACGACCGTCTTTGCACACCTAGTGCAGTGCGTAATGTGCGCATCGATGAGAAAAATGCAGCAAAAACAAGGAAATCCATATCCCACTGACCCAGAATCATTTATGGTGCTTGAGATGGCGGTCGCAGCATAGAATGCCAAGCAACGCGCCGTGATTGAGCGATCGTCCGGGAATGTGCATCCCTTGCTTCAAGATTGCTGGTTTTGGTGCCACTCGACAGGCATTGTGAAAGGATTTGGCGCTAGATGTAGATTTTTGCAAAGGGGCCGTAACCTCATTCAACTGCTTTAAGGTATACGAGATACGACCACTTTAGTGCTCAGCACCGGATGCGTTGGCGTCTACGGGCGAGAGATGCGCTGGAGAAATGCTGCTGCATGCAGGGAGCGTTGTTGCTCTGTGTCCGGTGCCGAGTTACACAAAACCTCACACAAGTGATTGCATCTCTTAAAGCAATTGACCGAAAATACTGCTACGGAGCAGTGCTGCCACTGCTGTTTGACACATGCAGTGCAGTTTGTACTGCCGGCAATATGGTTCTATATCCTCAGGAAAGCTTGCCAAAGTAGGCTAATGGAATTTTGAGCGCAAAGTTTTGTTATGAGATGCATTAACTATCTGTGCTGCCTAATTTTGCAACAACAAAATTCTCATGAAAGCGAATTTTTTCGCATTCCTTGCTGATTTCCTTACTGCAAGGTTCAACTGTATTGGCTGGCACGGACAATCTGTCTGGTGTGGTACATTGCAAGCTGGTCAAAGTGCACAAGTAAACTCAAGTAAGGAAACGAAACAAGTAACACTCAAGCACAATGACAGTGGCGAGCAGAGTCGGCGATCAGCGAAAATCTGATCTGCAGGTCAAGCACAACGGCTTTTATACGCAACTCGTCTAAGGTTCCATTGTAATCGCATGGCTTCCAAAAAAGCCTCGCCTGTCACGTACTGCAGATTCTGCCTTCTGCGGCATGTGAAAGAAACTGGTCCAAGTTTGCAAATGTGTACACCAAGCTATGCAACATGCTCACAAGGGATCGTGTGGGAAAACTTTTGTACGTGCGCTCGAACCTCAATATTCTGGAGGCTTTGTCCGCTGCACAGTAAAGCAGTGACGCGTCAAGTAGAAATGAATCGGACAAAGATTGATACAAATATTGGTCTTGATGCTTTGATGTGAAATTAAGCTTATATTTTGAACCTGGAAGCTCTACTGTGACTTTTGTGATGCGATAATGTAACGACTATATTCTTTTCAGTATTAAAGAAATAAATGTGTCGGGTTTTTCATAGCTCTGTGCACAATCGTAATGTTTTTTTCAATTTTTCATATAAAAAGATAGAAACATGAAAGATACCAGTTTTTTTTCACACCCCTCAAAATTTCATAAAATTTCACCTCTCTGGTCTACCGTCCGTCTTCCTATTTTCTGCATTTGCTCTATCAGCAAGGAAGTGCCAAATGCAAAGACATGCCGCGTTCACCACTATGCCGAAATTAAAAGGACAGACAAAAATCTGGCTGCATCACGGGCGTACGAAGTTCCTGAAATTTGCATGCGGGTCTGGCACAAACAGGAGAGGCGTTCTACTCCGGAAGCTGCTGCATACGGTGCAATCCCTATCTTGAAGGTGATCGGCGATGCAGACAAGAGTCTACGCATCTAGGCACACCGCACTGTGTTTTCATTGTTTAAGTAGTTTGCGATGAGCTGAGAGGCTGCACAAAGATCAATTCGCCCGCTCCTGCTACAGCACTTCCTCACTCCAACGTTTTGGTAACGATTTTCTACTGTCATTGACTGAGATGTGCTCATGTTTGCTTGTGCGTGTGTGACATCATGCTAGTTAATTTAGTTAGTGAGCAAATGTTTAAAAGTTTATAGGGCTGATAAAACTACTATCCTTACTTCTCATATAGCTGTCTACTAATTTGCTATCACAATCAATGCTTTGCCTTTCGGGCGAAACTGCAACTTTTTTTTATTTATCACAACTTTAGTGCGTTGGAAGTAAATCTTTTCAAAATGAGAGAAAGTTGTATTTCTGTATGAAAGAATGAAGCGCGCGCTACAATAAAGGACTTTTCTTTTTTAGGTCACAGTAAACAGGTGCACATTACACTCGAGGGCAACTTTTTACCTTTTTTTTGTTTTGTTGTAATGGAAATTGCGAGCACGTTACAATCATAAATATGGTACTGCCAAATAAATCGGCGGTCTGTTTTCACATTTTTTCTGCATCTTGTTCAATTCAACCTGCTCAATTTCATCAGTCTCGTCAGAGTCAAATCAACGAAAGTTGACAGTATAGTGAAATTTCACTGCTGCTACGAAAAAATATTGAGACAATAAATGTAAACTGCCACGGATACAGATCATCAAATTGTTGAATTATATGCGGCTGCCTGCCAAGGCATTTCTCAAACTACACGCCGAGCAAATGAGAGCAGCCACCAAAGTGCAGCAGTGTAGCCGCAAGACCCTTTCATCATCTTCTATGCAAAGTGCGATAAAATCCTATCATGCCCTATGCACCATTTGCTGAGGGTGCGAGGAGAAGAGTGCGAAGGTGAGCTGAAAAGGATGGTGCCTTGATGTGCGTTGTCTTAATGCACATCCTAGAGGGGGAGGTTCAGGTAATGGGGATAAGATGGCTGTGCGTTTCCTCCTCTCCATCCCTGCGCCACAGCTGCACTTGGTTGTCAGCGTACAACCAGACAGCGCGCGAGCCGTCTTGGAGTTATCTTGCAGCAAGGCACAATGCAAGGCGAGCCAAAATGGCTGTGGCTTCATTTGAGTGACTATCAGCAGCAGTGGCGGAGCTCTTCGCGCTTTGCTTTGTACCGTGGATGTGAGTGAAGGTATTGACACGGCACAAAATCTTACGTTTGGTCACCAATTCTTAAGTTAAACAATGACTTTTTTTTTCACAGCGAAATTACTTTTTTTCGATTTCCCGATTATTAAAAAAAATTTTACAGCCACCCTTCCACTTGAGAAAATTTGGCAGCAACAGTACTTATTTGCACAAAAGGTATTTCAATATAGCAAAATTTCGTACGAAAGCCGATTTTACCGACTTCGTTATATCGAGGTTTAACTGATTACATCTACACAATATGGCAGCTCCATAAATTGGCAGGAAAGTTCTAGTGGAAGCACAAACAACACAAGAAACCATGCAAAAGCCTTCCTGCACATAATGGTGCCAACCTGATATACAGTAGAAGCTTGTTGATAAGATCCTGCTTCGTACAATTTCTCGGTGAGAACGCTTGTGATCAAGAATGCAAAAAAATGACCCAATACAGTTACGGTTCTGTTATACCAATTAATATATTCCCGGAAAACACAATCGGTACCAACATTCAGTATGTAGTCGAACCCACTTATAATGATACCGGTTTTAACAATACATAGGTTATAACAATGAAACGCTGCTGCACTGTCAACTTTTGTATGTTTTCTATGGGGAAATAATCTGCTTACTACAATGTCCCCCATGCCGCATTATCGGTTATAACGATGAAGTCTGGCTGCTGGATGTTCGTGCCGAAAGGTAATGGAGTGCAAAATCCTTGAAAAGAAAAAAGAAAAAGTGAAATGCGAGTCGCTGCACTATTGGTCGCCGCTCCAACTGTGGCCACGCACTCCTCTCCATGAGAGATGCTCATACCTCTGACCACCCCCCAAAATACGAATGAATCGTGCCAACTACGCTGCCAGCACTATGGCGCTGCTCCCAGATTGTTCGCCAAGCCCTCACAGTTGGTCCTTTATTCTACAGCCCTCATTCTGTGCAATAAAGCTAACGGATTAAGCTGCACGTGCTTGTCTTTGTTCATTGCATCAAAGTCGTTCCTGGCCATGTTTCTCAGCCTCATTTGACTTGCTGACTTGTTTGAATGGCTGATCCGCCTGCTGATCCTCGGCAGTGCATGATGTTGTCGATGAAAAGCACACTGTTATAAATTTGAAAACAAAGTGCTTCTAACCGACAAGGTGATCGTCGTGAACGCGCTTACATCGGATAGCGAGAGTGACGGCCATGACGTCAGCACTGATGCGGTAGGGCAGGCTGCCTGAACGTTGTACCCGCGGGAAATCCTGTACAGTAAAAGCTTATTCAATCTCAACTCGTCATCTGCATAGATAATAAACTTAACTTCTGGGGAGATATGGACTATGTCATAATATATAATGTGAACAATAAAGGACCAAGAATGCTCACCTGTAGTAGACCTGAAATTATCTTCTTCCTGTCTGATACTATATCATTTATAGAAACAAATTGACATTTATGCGCCAGATAGCTTTTAAGTAACACGAGTGGGAGCCCGCAAATGACATAATGGTTAAATTTTTCATATAAAATGGTGTGGTGAATGTTGTCAAGTGCTTGTATGAAATCCACAAAAATCTAGACCATTCTGCAGGTCCCTATCTTCTAAGCATTGGTGCTGGTTAAGGTGGTACGGGTGAAAGGCTGTCACTTAGAACCCTCCAAACTGATCACTTGTAAATTGGTACCTGGGCGGCCACATCCTGCACACTAGTACGAGGGTTTGAGGGCATAAATGCTAGAACATCCGCGCGTAGGCTAGCACTCAAAGATCGAGTCCTCTGCCGCTGTTTCTTGAAGCCGCCGGTTTGTCTCAAGCTTTCATAATTTCTCATGATAGTTAATGCGTTTGGTCTACCGCCGCACTTCTATGACATATGTGTATATATACAGTGAAAGCTCGTTAATTAGAACTTCAGTAATTCGAATTTATGGATAGTTCGAACTGTACGATTTGGTCCAGCCAAGCTCCACAGAAGTCTATGTATAAGAAAGCCCATTAATTCAAACGCGAAAAGGTTCCGCCACGGATAATTCGAACTATGCGCCACCATGCTGGCGGCTTGGCACCTGGCACACGGCCAGAGAAATGCGCCTACTGCCTACACACAAGGCTACGTCACCTCTGTAACGGAGAGAATGGCGAGAGAAGGCAAAATCGGGAAAAATCTAACCGGCGCGGGGTCAGCTCTCCGTTCTACGTGACCTCCGAGACTTCTTGCCCGTCGCGAATCTTGGAGGCTTCGCAAATCTTGTGCAGCTGCTAATGTTGTGCGGCAGATGGCGCGGCAAGCACCAAAGCACAGCGAATCAGGTGTGTCGCAGCTGTGCTTGCAATCAAGAACCGACGAATCGGGGCCTTCGCCACCTTCACATGTTCAGCGTCTTTGTCTCGGCAGTCTTCATCGGATATGCACGTCTGTTTTCAGCTTATGAGGTACCGGCCGTCGTGATTCTTTGTGATGGTGTTTAGTCTCGGCTAACTTTCGTTTCGGTGGACATCGGTGGTGTGGCACAGTCGGACTCAGAGCTGCGACTTGAAGATGGCGTGTGCCCGCAATAAATATATTGTGTGTATGCATGCTGTTTACAGTGGAAATTTAAAACAATGTTGAAGCGAGAAAACACGGAGGAGGCAACCACCACTAGTGTTTCTAATGCACATGTACTCCTATTGTCAGGATTTGCAGAAATAAAGTGAAACTATGAATTAAAAGCCACGCATGTCTGCGCCAACAATGATGCAGTAAACTATCAGCCCCAGTAAGATTTCAAGTGAAAAGGTCAAGGAAAGTCAAAGGAAACCTCAAACGATGTGGGTGACACAACCCTGCTAATGGCACCCCCCGGCAAACTCCGGAGGGGGCTCAGGCCCTGAAGCCCCCCCCTTGAGTCGGTGCCTATGCTGACAGACATGCGGTTTTCTCGCACAAGCCAGTGGGAAGTATGTGGCAAGATGCTTGTGGCGATCACGTCCCAGTGTTTCTTCTGAATTTCTCAAGCTGAGATGCTGCAGCAGCAACCTTCTCGCATTCTTTAAAAGGTGCCTTTTGGGGACACCAAAGCGATGCCTCAGCGGAGCTCGTATGTTACTTGCCGCCCTTGACCCCTCTTTCCCGTTGTTACAGCAGTGCCATTCTTGAAGGCCGACAGCTGCGGCTTGTTTACAACATCCGTTCGGAGCGCACAGGAACCAGAGTTAAACAGTCCAATAAGTCAGCACAATCAGAAGCCGAATGGAGGAAGGTGGTGGGGGGAGAACTGGCCTTATACCTTTCTCGGAACAGCTACAGCATCTCCCATTTTGATTTTTTTTTTATGCAACCCTGTTATAACAATTAGCGGTTATAACGATGGAATTTTTGTGGCACTTGAACGTTGTCATAAGTGGGTTCGACTGTACAGTAAAACCTTGTTAAATCGTATCCGCTTAAACAGTAGTTTTGTTTTAAAAGTAGTAAAGTCAAATCCCTGACTCAACGACCATCGAACATAACGTTTTGTACCCGCATAAACCGTACCAGCTTAATGCGTACATATCAGTTAACACGTACTGTTTCCACTCTTGGTCACGCAAACATGGCAGGGCGTTGTCTCCATCGGGTGGCCCGGCAGAACAAGCCTCAGAGATCAGAACAACGGCCTTCAAGCACTCTGTGCGTTGTGCATGGAGCCACATCAACATCAACATAATTTTGGCGCCGTGCTAGAGAGTGTTGTGGCATCGTGCAAGCAAGGACTCATGTCATGTCAAAGCTCAGATAAAAAAAAGATACGGGGTGCTCAGCGATAGAAGAAAAATTAAACATTGTTTGTGCTATCGAACATGACACGAAGCCGGCGCTGGCACGCGACAGGGACCTACTGTTAACTACGGTGTGTGGCATTTGGAATGCGAACAAGTTGCTCGGCAGCGCTGCTGTGACTGCGAAGAGATGCCATGTCGGCTACGATAGCGAGGTCGCCTACCAACTCGCCCAAACTGCCACGCTTTTGACGAGGTTTGACTTTTCATCATCGTTGCCTCTGTTGTTGCCGAAGTGTCGCCTAGCAACAGGGATGAGGACAACTCAGAAAGCGACAGCACGGGCAATTCAGGCCCAACAGTGGCAGAAGCTGCACAATACGTCAGCCTCATGAATGCAATCGTCGCGACGAGAACAGCACCCCGCAATGAAAAAGGCGCCATGCAACTTCTGCAAGGCTACCGTGCCCATGCACGGAGAATATGCAACGCCAATGAGGAATCTTCCATGTGAGTATTTGCCGAGGAGAGGGCACAGGCTGAAAAGCTGGCTTGCAGCTTCAGTAAGTTCGAGGCCGCTGTCGTCGCTGCTAGGCCGCCGCGGCATCAAAATAAAATAACACTTTTGTCGCTTGAAGTGAATAAATACTGCACGTTTTTTTCCGCTTTCATCACACTCTTTCTTAGTTCCGTTTTTGACAGGCAAGTGGGCGATCTCATGCTCAATTTCATGCTATTTCGGTCAAGCAGTGGTACCGTTTAGTACGTACTTTTTCCAAGTTCCGGCCAACTATGGTATAACGAGGTTTCACTGTATTGCCAAACTTTGATTGTATGCTACGTTTTTTTTTGGCCATTAGATCCCATGTGAACAAGAAAAAGTGCGCCGCATGTGTGATCGAGAGCAGTAGGCATGCACAAAGGCAGCTTCCCCGCAGTACTCGTCTGCCGTGTCACGTGAACATGTCGGCACACTCTCGGTTTCTTGTTCTGATACCAGCCAATCTCCTCGTGAATTGTCACATGTCTCCCTTCACAGCTATCTTCTCCAACGCTATCGCATAAGCATCTCCACCTATCTGTTTCACTGCACTTGTGGCGTAGGAAGCATAGTGCCGGCTTTTAACAAGCAATAACCTAAGCATGCCCCCGTTCCCTGCTGCAGGTGGCGTGAAGTGAGTGTCATATTTTGCTCTGGCGGCATTGCATTCCAATGCTGCCAACAGTCATTTCGGTTTCCCATCGCAAAGCTAATGACAACACACGTCTTCGGTCGCTCAGGCCCCACCAGGTTCACACGCGCCTGCGCCTCATGCTGCAATAATTCTCGCCGAGTCAAAACTTCCTGCTAAAATGCCCTGCCTGAAAAAGCTGCTGACCCAGCCTGAATTCAATAAGCCTAAATGTAAGCTTGCCGAAGCTACAAAAACAAAAATGTGCGTCTTGGACCTCTTGGACCCCACCAGATGAGCACATACCGCATATCATATTGACCACAAATAAAGATGGGGACAGCGGAAGAGAACACAAAAACAACACGGGCGGCAACTTTCAACTCATATATAGCACGTATCGTCGTCTCATGCTGCCATAATTCGTGCAACGCTTCGCATTACGTAGATGTCAACAATAGTAAAGTTTCGACTTTTGTTGCGAGTTCGGATCATACACTTTCCCTGTTAGTACATTTTTCTGGCATTCTTGTTCCACAATGTATGAGCTAGGTACTACTACATTAAACTGCTGCACCTTTGAGACATTCCTGAATGTGTTGTACCAAAGTTTTAAACTCACTACGGTAAATTACTGAAGTCTTAATTATTATATACCTTTAATATTTAATGAGTTGCCAAATCATGCGTATACAGTAACTTTGCATAGCCAAATTTAAGCTGCTGTTATCTGTCTCAAAAGTGGATGTGTTTGATCAAACAATATTTACTTTATAGGCAATTTTTCTAACCTTCTGACCAAATAATTTTGTACTTTGCTTTTTATAACCCTTTTAGGGACGACTTTGGTGCACTCACAATCTTTTGCTGTGTAAATTGTGGCAAAATAAAGATTACTATTGTTGTTATTACAGTAGAATCTCGGTGATACGAATCTCAAGGAGTGGCGAAAATATTCGTATCACCCGAAATTTCGTATCACCAAAAACGAGCGAAATCCGTCCCGAAACCATGAGACACGCACAAACACATTTATTTACGTGCAAAGAAGTCACGGATGTCCTTCTGCGTCTTCTTCTCTGCGAGGTCGGCCAGCAGAGAATTTTGGAAGCTGAAAAACTGGGCGGTAGTGCTCTCACGCACAGTCTCGGACGTCACAGCACGCCGCAGAATATCGAGAGCGTGCATAGTTTCGGCTGCCGACGGTGGTTGATCGTCACCATTTTGGCACTCGTTCTACTAACTTCTAACTTTACATGGTGAGCAGTCTTCACTTCTTTGGAGTTTACGCCAAAGTGCTGCACATTCTGCATAATTTGGTCGCGCTGACCGACGATGGTAGACAGCGTAGAAATTGGCAGGCCGAATTCCTTGGCCATGTCAATGCGCCTTTTCTTGGGCTCTTCGTCCACCTTCTTCAAAATATCCAGTTTGTCCTTCAAGGACAGCGCCTTCCGCTTTCGCGACATCGTACTGTCTGCAGTACCTTTCGGGCTGACGCGATCAATGTTAAACAACACGCTGCACTTCCGTAGTTGTCGCGCACGAGGAAACAAAGAAGCGGGAGCTGCTGCTAGCGTAGCAACCTGCTTGCTGACTGTAGCGGAAAGACCGGGCCGGGAGAAATGTGGGGGAGGACAAATCGCGCTCGACCGGTTGGGTTGGCTGGTTCGCAGGGCGAACGTACCAATAAGCAGCGGCGCTAGCCTCCGGCAACAACAAACTAAAAAGAAAAAGACGAAGCGACCGCCCCCAAAACTAGAGAGAGAGAAAGCTTCCCTTGCCTCGTTACCCTCCCTGCTGCCGCGGAATCCCAAACTGGCACTGACGCACGCTGCGCCGTTTCTTTTTTTTTTTTTTTCGTTGGTGGCGGCTCGACGGTTGCGGTACCGAAGTTTGTATCACCCGGCGCGACGCGGAAAAGTGTTCGGAACATCCAAATTTCGGCTCATTGTACACAATGCTGTTGGGCGGGGGAATTTTGCGAATTTGTATCACACCGAATTTCGTATCAGCCGGGTTCGTATCACCGAGATTCTACTGTATATCTTATATTAAGAACTAGGGAATCAATTAATGTACCCCATGACCCACCTTTTTGTTGCGAGGAAAGAACTTCAGGCGCGACTTTTCACGGGCTACAAAGGTGGGAAACCGCTCGATGAGGGTCACTGCATTGGGCGTCTTGACGCCAAAGCTCTTCAGCACTGTGGCCAAGGCAGAGGCTAGTGCGGACTTGTAGTCTGACAGATTCTCGGGGTCCTCCTTCCTGCGGGAGCACCATCAGCATTCATAACAACAGCTGGGTGGCATGAACAGAGGCTCTTGAGTGCAAACATTATGTCACAAGGCCTCATTATGCGCAATCGCACCAGAACTTAGCTACGACAGGCTTTAAAAAACAAGTATCAACCATGTGACGATTTTCGCAATGCCAGTAAATCAGTGGTTCAACAAAACAAACATAGCTGAAAATGTGACATGTAGTTTGCCTAGTCACTTGTTTCCCCTTCAATGCGCTTTATTTCAACCATCCCAAAGAATTAGCAGATTACCATATAACAAATCACAATTGACTAATAGAGCAAAAGCTTTGCTGCAACAAATACCTGTAAACCTTAATTTGGTTGTTTTGAATGAAGATTCATGAAAACGATATAAGCCACAGTAAGGCTAGCAGTTCAGCAGAGCAGCAACAGGAGATCAAGTGCAGTTGCTGACAACTACAGTTAATGCGGAACATCTGTAGACAAATTTGGTGCAGCAAAGCTTCCGGTCACAAGTGGTACAAGTGAACAAAAGAGCCTCACCCTAACGTCTCCAGTTCAGTGAGCAGCAGGGATTCAACTATGTGGAGCTCAGCGTTCTTGTCCCGTAGTGAGTCGTCCAGGGTAACGTCATTCGGCATGTACAGCCCAGACAGCCCTGCGGACAACACAGACAGTGGGATACACACAGTGCACACCAGTAACCTCCAATCTGACCAACCATGAAGGTGTGCATGCTTTTCTGCCTGCTTTGAGAGGAAAGAAATGGACAGGCAATGAGATGCTTGGGTAAGGAATGAAGTGCCATTCAGTTTTATCTACTGCTAATGTTTCTTCATTGGTTCTCTTACTGTAAACAAACAGTTCAACTTCAACGTACTGAACTTGAATATAATATATTATCAGATCTAATGAAGTAAATATAAGATGTTGATACAGCCAACGACTGAATTTTCGGACGCCCAAATTTTCGGACATGCCCGATATTTCGGACTTCTTCGCAGCACCTCCACGAGCCCCATAGAATCTATGTATAAGGACATCTGAAGTTTCGGACGCTCGAACCTCCGGTGTCCAATTTTCTGGACTTTTTGACGCGGCGGAAGGTCCTTTGGCTCCTCACACGGCGGGCGCCCTTGCGAAGGAAATTGACTTGCAACCAAAGAATATCACCGCTTTGAACCAACACTAGCCGAATCTAGCCGTCACACACCGATTTGGTCTGGCCACGCTGGCTATGTTCATCGCCGCAAATGGTCGCACTTCCCCCTCCGGCAAAGTTTCCGGAGCGGCGCTATTTCGTTTGTTTGCGCAGGCCACGTTTTGGCTAGCGTGGTGTGTGGTTGTGCTGTTGTGTCAAGTGTGCTATGCGACGCTAGGCCTAGGTGCTTTGACGCTCGTCAGCGAACTCCACTGTTCGCAACTTGAGGATTTTGCTTGCCTTCGATGGCCCCCACTCCGCTTTCGTCATCCTCGCCGATGGCATCGAAGCGTGGAAAGCAGTACTGTACCCACGGAAATAACTTTTGAACAGTTTGTTTACGCTGACAACAAGCTCAACTTCTGCACAGAACTGACTGAGGAGGGAATAGTTCGTCAGGTTGTTGGGGATTCAGAAGACGCCAATGTTGAAAATGAGGAGCCAATGCCTGCGCCGCCTACAAGCGCCGAGTGGAGGCGAGCACTGTTGACTCTTTCATCGATCTAGAGTGCTGACATGACCCTTGCTCAAATCAAGGCGAATATGATCGCATGTGACCAGAACGCCATCCAAACAACCATCAACAAGTTCTTCAAGCCACTGCAGCAATAACACTGGCTGCCTGACAATGCACATGTATATAATAAACCAGCAGTCGGCTGCATACATAGTTTTTAAACGCCTATTTTTATAGCACCTTCATTGATGCTTTGGCAGGGTTTCGGAAGCCTCGTACTTCGCCCTGTACCTCTAGACACAAGAAAAAAAGAAAAAAGGTGCGTTTTTTTGCATGCATTCATTTTTTCAGACTGCCTGAATTTTCGGACGTTTTCGTTCCCTAGAGGGTGCGAAAAATCGGTCGCTGACTGTACCAGTACATATTAATATGTATAAAATGAATATTAGATATGATGAAAACATTGTGTCAGGTGCAACTTCATCATACCAAGGTTCAACTTCATTAAACTCATGGATTAAAAAACCTACGACACCTAGTGTGGCAGGTCACACATTGACAGAGGTAGGGAAGCACATAACCAACTCCACTTAAAGGGACACTAAAGCGAAACAATAAATCAGTTTAGACTAATGAAGCATTGTTTGAGAACCCTGCAGGCAGTCATTCAAAAAAAACTGTTTGATTATTAGATGAGAAAATGATGGTCCAAGAATTAGTATTTGAATTTCACGCTGAAACCCCAGCGCCAGTACGTCAGCGTGACGTCGGGGATTGCAAAGTATGTTTTCGCATTTGGGCCGCGTTGGCTGAATAAAGGTTCCTGAAACTTGCCATGTTTAATACTTGGTTCCTTTAGAACACAATGTAGTCAATCTGTACCCCTATATATAATTAGTAGGCTCTAGAAAATGCCATCAAAATCCAAGACGTCACGGCCCCCAGGTGTGGGAACTTAAGTAGGCGTCGCCACCCGTATTTCGTTCTTGCGCTTTTTCTGGCCTACCAAACATCTTATCGTTGTAAGAGTGGTGTTTTTGGTGTTGTAGAACGGTAATTTACTGACGCAGAAGAAATCATTTTTCACTTTAGTGTCCCTTTGAGTACTACTTCGCAGGCACTTCTATCATTTCCATGGTAAACCTGACACTCACATCGCGTACAAATTTTTGTAACATATGTGGTGACCACATCATGCAATTAATTGGGGACTGTACACTGTATAACAGATGTGGCCCTGTTAACCCTTTAAGGGTCAATGACGTAAATATACGGCGCCACGAACAAGTAAAAAAATGGTCGATGCAGTATATTTACGGCGCTGTTTATACGTTTAAAAAGTGCGCCAATTTCCTAACTTTTTCTTTTCTGTCATGTGCTGCCACTACGTGGAAGTACAGGGAACTTTTTCGCGCGCCTCCCTCTCTCGGTTTTCGTTGCATGGTTTTTTTAAGAGCTAGTTTGCTCCCGTGCGTCTATATACTACCGCTTGTGCATTGGCGCATGCATGCGGGCGGCGGTTTGGGTTTTGTTCCGCGGGCGGTTTCGGCTTCTTGCGCTTGCAAAACTGATGGATATCTCGTTACCAATCGCTCAAAGGGCAACCGCCTGTCTCTCGCTCATTTAGTACTCACAAGGATGCGCATTGGAAGGATGCCACCGTGCGTGTCTTTTCATTGCTTTTTCTCGGGGGGGAAATTTGTGAAAATTAATTGCCTCTGGTTGACGATAAAATGAAGATTAGCAGAAATTTGTCACACGTGCTTTTTTGACGGGCAAATAACCACACAGTTTTCTTGAGTGTGCGCACCTGAACAGTTCTATTACGCTGTGGATGTACATATTAGTGTAAGAGCTTGGAAAATTTGAGTCTTGCGAAATATTAAAAAAGAAAGTAAGTTATGGAGTTTTACATGCCAAAAGCAATTTCTGATTCTGAGGCACACCGTAGTGGAGGACCCTGGAATTTCGACCCCCTGGGCTTCTTTAACATGCACCGAAATCTAAGCATACGGGTGTTTTCGCATTTCGCCCCCATCTAAATGCGGCCACTGTGACCTGGATACAAACCCGCGGCGAAATATTCTCGTGTGTGCATTTTCAAAACCTTGAACTATCTGTATAACAATGCGTCAAATTTTTAATTCTTACAAGTTTATTTCCTTTTTTTATTGTTGTTATTCATGAATGAAGAGTACATATACACCAACTCAAAATACTTTTTTTCTCACTTTACGGTCACCTTAGAAAAATTAGCCATTTTTTTCCGAAATAACTCCCTAAGAAGAATTGCAATCTGCAGTAAAAAAAATCAACCCTCAAAGGGTTAATACAATCTGTCTTCTAAGCCAAGCTTAGCTTCAATCTTTGTAATTGAGGAGTGAATGATTGTAATGAGAATCACTGCAGTAGGGCGTCCTAAACTAACTCTTGAACATGCATAACGGCTTTAAGCACACACTAAAATCTCGGCACATGCCTGCGTGTTGCAACTTAAGGGGACTGACCGATGGTGCGGGTGTTTCGGAAGTCGACAAGTAGGCGCTTGAGCTGCTCCATGGCCTTCTCACGTGCCTTGAGGAAGATGTCCTTTAGTTCCTCTTCTTCCTGGCCCTGCTGTTCCTGGCTTGTCTGCAGAACCTTGTCTGCAAGGTGGACCATAGGCCACTCTGGTTCTTCACCTGAGGTGGCACTTCAGCCTTCATTACCATTCACACATATACAGTCGCCAACCAATAACAGGGAAATGCTTGATTATTCAGACAGCTTTGCGGCACTGCCATCAGCCCCATGGACTAACATGTCCATGGATGACCAATATCTTGGACACCTTATGGTGTCCATTATGGGCCATTCGATAGTTACAGCGCGCCACCAAGTTGAGAGGAAAAAGCAATATTTTTGCTTTGGTACGTCGCCAACTTGTTCCCAAAGCCCAAACTAGCGAAGCCTAATCACGAAAGCTACTCGGCAAGTTAAGCCAAGCCGATAAGTTCTAAAAGCTGCGTTTACAGGTTGTTGTGAGAGTATAGTGGATCCAGCCTTTGTTTATCCTGTTAGTATTTATGCTTTGCACAGCAACATGGTCCTGGGCGACTTCTTTTATTCAGTATCATCAAGCAGCTTCAAGTGGCAACAACTCCACGCTCGAGGTCTGTGCCAACGAGGGTGATGATTAAGGAAGGGAAAAAATTACTGTTATAAAAAAATCAGTGATCATTTATTGCAGTGCAGTCGACTTCTGCAACGTTACCCCGAGACAGAGAGATACTGTGTATGCATTGACCGTACTTTCGCCTATCTGTAGTAAAATATGACTATGGTCGAATTATGGACTAACCAGGTTACAGGCAAGCGTATGTGGATGCAGGAATGCGCTGAAAAGCTTTGCTGGCCACTTGCGGAATAAAGTCACTTATTTTCTTTCAAATCTGATATTTCAGACTTCCAATTATTCGGACATTTAGGCAGACCCCAGGGGTCAAGTCTGAATTATTGGTCAGCGACTGTAGTACTACTGATATAGCACCTCAGAAGGTTTCCTAACATCTATAAGTTGATTCATTCCCAAAACAAGCACCTCTGGCTTTAATGAGTGGTTACAGCCCCTAACGGAAACCTTACTGTTGAAACCAAGACTCACGTCATCACAAGCCACTGAATTATGCTAGCCACTTTACTGCTTCTGTATGGCAACAACCTTGTCCGCTACATGTTTACGAACTTCTTGAGCAAATCCATTCACTTCTGCATTCTTAGACAACACAGGCTACTCCCCTTCCTGTGGTACACATGTCGTATTACAGATTAGCAGTTTCCTCCCTATTCATTCTAAATATCAGCTGTCCTGCATTTCTTTAGGTCTAGTTTCTGTTAATATCAGTTGACATGTCATTAGCACATATGCAATACAGTCATGAACACTGGATAAGGCACCTTGCCATTAAAGCACGTACGAAAGAAGCCTTGTAACACAATAGCCAGCTTTTACAAAAGTCTCCTACACAGCCAAGACAAAATAACACAAAATGATGCACAGCTACAGCAGGTGACACGAGGTGCTGCCCATCACATTTACAGTAAGTGCAGCATGGAAACCGTGGTTTTGCATCTAGGAGGCCAACCAACATACCAATTTCCTTCAGGATGGTCTCGTCGATGTTCTCGATACCAAGGGGCTGCAAACAAAATAAAAGCAGCATAAATCTCACTTTTGCCTTCTTTGGATCCCATTCTTGCTCTTTCATTAGCAGTGCTGTTGTTGGACTAGGCCTGCTCCATCAAAATTTTGATTCAGTGCCACTTGTTTACGGCAAGTCAAGAAGCCATTCTCTACAAACTTGCTGCTTGCATAGCTTTACCCAGATTTCGGCCCAACAAATGAGCAGACTTCGGGACAGAAACTTAACTTCACAAAATAAATATTTTACCACTTCTGCCCCATTCATGAATTTTGTCAGGATTTCACCCATGCGTGCTCAAATGTGGGCTAAGGTGCAACCATCGAACAGGCAATGCTCAAAAACTGACACTCTCTAGCGGTTCCATTACAATGTAGCAACACAATGTTTCAGTCCATTGACACTCCAATGTTACAATGTTCAATGCAAGCTGGTATCACCTGGTGACTGAGTGGACAATGGCATTGTCATCACACACTCCATACCAGCCAAGCACGGTGCGAGGACATTGTGCTTTGCACAATCTGATTGCTCATATGCCCCCCTTCATGCCTTCCCCCATTAACATGCAAGAACTAGGGGTGAACAAATATTTGAAGCTTTGAGTATGGATAGAAAGCATGTAATATTCTATTCATATTCAAAAATGAACTATTCTATGCATTCTAATACTGCAAACTAACCAAGTATTTCGCAAACAACCAACTGTTTAAGCCTAGTTACTGTTTTCCGTCTGCTAAACAAAGGCTTGGTAATGTTCAGAAGTGTGACGACAGAAGTTTTCTAAGAAATGCAGAAATAAAATGGGCAATACACGCTTTGCTAACGGTTTCATGATGGAGGCCTACATGCCAGTGTGTAATTCTTGCTTCCACTCTGTCATTCAGTGTTTTTGGAAGTCTAACTGTGTAAACAAGCCTTTTAACATATGTATATGGTAGAAAAGCCATTCAGCAGTTTTTGTTTTGTTATGCGCTTTCTAATTTCTTTCGTTTTCTTTTCTTTTTCCTCAACCATAGTCTTTCCGGGAAGCTAGTCATATGACAGGCATTTTTTCTTGGAGCATTTGTTTGCAACAGGCTCTAGGCTCTAATATGACTGAGAGGTTACTCATCCAGCTTTTTAAAGGAAAATCAGTGATCTTGTGTTCGAAGTGATCCTCTGTTTCTAATAGTTAGCTGTGCTTTTTGCACAAGTCAGTACAGGCATGGTACCTAATTAAACTGAAATAAATATTCCTACTGTAAATATATGCGTCTATGTCTGACTAGACAATATTTGTTACCTACTATATACAGTCGCCGACTGATTTTCCGGACTCCAAAAATTTGGACATGCCCGATTATTCGGTCAGCCTCGCGGCACCGCCATTCTTCCCATAGACCATAATGTATAACAACTGCCGAAAGTTCGGACACCTTGCAACCTCTCGTCTGATTTTTCGGACACTCCTTGAGCCAACTCGGTCGAGAGCACCATGCACCGACTCTGACCGGTGCATGGTTCGACTTGCTGAACGCCATTTTTTGTTTTGAACGGAGCTTCCTTGCTGCCCCACGAAGTAGGGCTACTGGAAATCCCTGCTCATCATCATCGTTTCTGCCTGGTTAGATAGAGTGGCTCTGCAGCAGTTCCGGTTTCAGCTTAGTAAGCCATGTCAAGACAATCCAGCAGCTGATTTGTTTCTTCGCGCAAAACGCTGCGAGCAGGCCGCGTTTTTCGTTTGTGCGACTGGTGTCAGCACGGTGGTGTTTGCTTTGTGCGCTGTGTCGAGGTTTCGGTGATCCAACGCGGCATACGTAAACATCGTGTCAAGGGTCTAATGGCGCCAACAGTGTTCGCGCAGACTGCGCTGGGGAATGCCGGCAAGCGGGTGCCGGGAGGCCTAAGACTTGTCGCCTTCCAATGTGCTCCCTACTGACGCGGAAAATGTTCTGCCGAGACCTGCGCAGTGGTTGCATTGCGATTCCGGACACCGTCTCATTTGACAGTTTCATAGGTGCTGACACTGCTGTATTGACATGCGCAGAACTCGACGACGGCAAGATCATTCATCAGGTTTCTGCTGCACCACCGGACAATGACTCTGAGTCGGAAGATGACGCACCATGTGCTACAGCGGAGCGTGTACAAGCAGTGACTGTGCTTTTAGCCGCTAATAGTGACCGTACAACCCTCTCAGAGATTCAGGCTTATCTGATTGCGCGTAAACGGAACAGCGTGCAACGGCGCATTCACGATTTCTTCCAAGCCTACTGCCGAGCCCGTATAAGTGCGTGGAAATAAAGGATTTAGTTTTTTTTCTTAATCTGCTTTTTCAGACACCTGTTTATTCGGACATTTTCGCAGTCTCCATGAGGTCCGAATAAACGGTCGGCGACTGTATGTTCATTTCATATTTTTAGAAAATGATATCCACGTACCTTTATTTATAGCATGCAAATAACCTTTCCCTAGAGCAATACACAGTACGTTTGAGCAGGGTGAAAATTCTAATGCAATAGTGTGAAGGCCCCATGTTGCGGAAAATCCTGTGTCGGTGCCTGCCATCGGTGTTGTCCATCAGAAAAGATCATCCCGAACCACACCTACACAGGGCACAACCAATTATACGTTGAACTAACTGAATTTCTCAAATTCAATTTCTCATGCCATGGCTCGCTGTTGATGTCGGGCGGACAGCTCAGATCGTTCTTGTGGAAATGACGAAAGAAGCTTCGCTGCAAAGACCCTCTGGAGCGTGCTGCTGAAAATGACACTCTTATGGAGCTGCTCCTCCAGCATACGCTATGAGTGTGCTGGGGCTGCTGCGCAGGCCTTTGACAAGCTACGGCTTGCCGTCAACGACAGGTGGACAGTTCATATTGCTCTCACGGAAAACGACGCAAAGAGACTTCACTGCAAAGACCCTGTAGTGTGTGGTGCCGAAAGTATAGCTCCTCCAGTTTACGCTGTGACTTTACTGTGTGTGCCATGCAGGTGTGTGACTTTTTGCCTTCGCAACAAATGTTCCATCGCAACAAAGAACCCACACAATCATAGATGATAGCCTAGACCCGAGACTCATTATGGTCACCTGTCACTGAACACTGTCATGCCAACCAACATGCTGAAACAAATTACCCTTTTCCACACCAGGCATGCCCAACTGCCACATGACAATGCTGATTGCCAATTTTGGAAGGCTGTGGCTATGTACCGTATTTACTCGATTCTAAGCACCCCCATTTTTTCACGATCGCAATGCTCAAAGTGAGGGGGGGGGGGGGGTGCTTAGATTCGAAAAATCTGGAATTACCCCCCGCCCCTCCCTCTTTTCGCTGCGACATCACAACGAGACGGGTGCGAGGAATAGGATTTTATTTTGCAAACATTCAAAACAAAAATCGGCGCAGACAGTGGACCCACCGCTTGTGTGGGATGCTTAGTCACTATCACTGCAACTCGAGTTTGTCGCACCACTTGAACCGCCACTCTCGGTATCCCACAGCAGGTCGTCTTCCGTTCCATCGAAGTAGTTTGTGATCGAGCACTTCTTAAATGATTTGACCACAACGTCCACTTGCATCTGCTTCCAAGCGTCCGAAATCCACTTGCGATGTTTGATGGGTACGCTTTCTGCAGCTTTCGCCGTACAGCCATACAGTCCGGCTGTACGGCCTACTCGCGCCGCGGCTGCCGTCCCACCTCGGGACTCCGAGGCTCCGGCTCGATGACAGAGTGAACAAGCGCGCTTGGCGGCCTTGACTACGCGCTCTTCCTAACAAATAGAGAGGTGCTTAGATTCGCAAGCAAACTTTTTCCCTAACTTTCTCGCGAAAATAGAGGGCGGGTGCTTAGAATAGAGAAAATACGGTAGATATAATGTCATTTAAACACTTCTCTGAGGATGCTATGAACAGTGTGGCTCATCCCTGTGTTGAGATACAGTCAAAGTCTGTGTTGAGCATGTGCAACTTTTCTCTTTTTTTCTACCATTCTTTTCTCCCGCCTTTCATTTACTTCTCTTTAGTTTATATATATGTGTATGTCCTTACATGTGTAACTAGATATGTATATGTATTGTTTATGTGTACTGGGTCTGCATAATTTAAGCGCAGTCATCGTCTTTCACTTTATTTTGCTCCACACACTGTGTTTATCATGCTCTTTTGCTACTACTTACATCATTCAATTTGTTCTGTAGTGCACCACACTAAAGGCACCAAGCTGTTCGTGGTCACTTGTTCAATAAATAAATAGTAAATAAATAAATAAATAGGTAAAAAAATATGTGAATTCCACGCACTGTGGGAATTGACATAAGCGAAGCTTTATGTGCTGTTTGCTTTCATTGAACATAATTAGCAGTGATGTTGACAGCAAATGTTTAATTTCTTCAACGTTTAGTCCAACACATCCATTCACCACTACTGTTTGTCTGCGTTGTACACAGAACACAAAGGGGGAGGTGTTTGCTAGAGGCATTGTTTTGCGCCATACTTTATAACCTCCGAGAAGGTTGAGCGTATTCATTGCCTCACATGGTGCATCGCATCATGGCAGGAGCACTAAATTTAATTGCATTATGGGGTTGTACATGCCAAAATCACAATCGGATTACAGTAGAACTTTGTTGAAACATTCCCTTTACGTACGTTTTCCCGGCACCAACATTCGCAATCGAGACCACAAAAAATTACCTAATATAGTTACGCTCATTTTTTACTGGTTCATACGCTCCTGAAAAACAATACTTTTCAGCACCAACGTTCAGTACATTGCCAAAGTGCGATCATGTGATACCGTTTTCCGGCAGCTAGATCCCATGTAAAAAGGAAAATGTGCGAGGCCCGTGCATTCGAGAACAGTATATAGCTGCCTGCCGCAGCAGCTTCACCACAATACTCTCCTGCCCGTCTCGTGTGAAAACGTCGGCGTGCACTCAGTTTCACATTTTAGTACCAGCAAATCTTCTGCAGGGTCATCACACACAGCATTCACAGCTATCACCGCCAATCCTATTGCCATGAACGTCTTTGTCTGTTTCACAGTGCAAGTACTGTTGGAAGCATAGTGCACGCTTTTAATAGGCGATAAGTGAAACGCAACACCATTTCCTGCCACAGACTGCTATCGTATATGTTTTCTGGCTGCAAGATCCTATGTGAACAAGAAAATGATGGCGCGCACAGTTTCTTTTTCTGGTACGAGCAAATGTCCACCCAGGTTGTCATACGCTGCATTCACAATTGCTGCCAAACCTATTATGATAAGCATCTTCACCAATCCGTTTTACTGCGTGCGGTGCGTAGTGCCATTGGTAACCTACTGCACGCTTTGTGTAGGTGATAATCCAAATGCGCTGCCATTCCTTGCTGCAGGCGGCGCGAAGTGGGCATCACGCTTCGCTTCCGTGGCATCCAGAGCCGCCCACCCGCTCGATTTCGTTTCGGCTTCCCGTTGCCCTCTTAAAGCACCATGCAGTACAGAACAACAAACACATCTCAGGCCGCCAGCGCACAACCAGCTCGATGCGTGTCGGCATCTCATGCAGCAACGATCCGGATGACGCTTTGCATTACGTAGACGTCAACAATAGTTGAATTAGTGAAATTTTTTTAGTTACTTTGGATCGTACGTTTTCCTGCTTAGTGCCTTTTTCCTCAGTTTTTTTCCAAAACATATGAACGAGGTTCTGCTGTCTAAGGCATGCCGTAGTGGCAGACTCCGGATTAATTTTGACACTATGGTGTTCTTTAATGTATCCCTAAATATAAGTGCATGAGCGTTCTGTATTCTGTCCTCGTCAAAATGCGGCTGCCATGGTCAAGATCAAACCTACGACCTCGAGCAGTGCCACAGCTGTAAAGCCACTGTGGTGGGCACAGAAGTATTGATTTGATACGTGACCATTTCCGTAGTGTCGCCTAGACCCTACAGTGCGCTTTAATGAAGCTCTGCTTTTGCACGCCCTGCATAAGTTGTCCGCTTGACAAATTTGCATGGTGTTTACCGTATTTACTCGCATAATGATCACACTTTTTTGTCAGAAAAACTGACGCAAAATCAGGGGTGCGATCATTACGCGAGTTATATTTCCCGCAAAAAGAAAAAAAAATTGTCCCGCGTTTGCTGCGGGACACCAAAACAAAAATGGCGGCCGGCGGAGCAAGCCAAACACGATTTTCTTTTTTTCTTCTCGTGAGTACATTATGTGCACTGAAACAGTTTCTTCCGTATAAGTAATGAATAATATCGTTAACATCTGCAAGTTTGCAGCAATAACGCAGCCCTGTCCATTTTGAGGGGACAGAAACAGACGAGTGCGCTTAGCTGCCAGTGACATAGAAACAAATGGCCGGCATTCTGCGGAAACTGCGGCATCCGTCTTCACTACTATCCTAATACGGCACGTTTCCGCTAAGGGTGGGTGAATATCTTAGCTTTGTTACAAGCGTCAGCGTATGAATAGGGTACACTTTTAACGTATCAGTGTAAACGTGGGTACTATCGTTGCCGCTCGCGATTTGTTGCGTGCCCACGAGTGCAGATGAGAAGAATCGAAAGGCGCCTTTTTTGTTGTTGTTGACAACAACCATTATAAAGCCTACACATAATAAAGGAAAGTTTGGTTCCAGCTTTTTTTTTAGTCATGGAAGTGCGGAAAATGATGAAGGTAATGAAATGAGGCATCTGCTTAAGAATGTTTGGTGTGTGCAGACCGTTTGGTTTGTCTTGAAGAGTCGTTCGCGTAGCATTCGACAGATGGTAAGCGCGATCAATATTAGCTAGACTTGGCACACGACATATCGCTGCGGCAAGTTCGGGGTGCGATCATTACACGGGAAATAAAAAAAATCAAATTTTGACGACAAAATTCAGGGGTGCGATCATTACAAGAGTGCGATCATTATGCGAGTAAATACGGTGTTATTCAGAAATAGCAGAAGCATACCGTACTGCACATTCAACTTAAATTTAACCCATTTGCCTGCAACCACTTTCATGTCTACAGTAGTAGCATTTCCTTGTCTTCTCACATCAAACCGCGCACCCCTTGTATGGGAACTGTGAGCAAAGAATGAAAAGGCTGTTATTCCCTTGTTTCGTGACTGCATCGGTTCTACCCATTCTCTGCCTCCTCTCCCCCCTCCTCTCTGCTATTATATCTAGCTTCCCTCTGGACTTGCACATTAGGAGAAAGGCAAGTGCTGCAATTTATGCAGTGCTTTTGCAGGGGTCAAGGATAATTACAGCTGTCAAGAAGATAATATGGTGATGCGCAGAGAACTCCAGAGGGCATTGTGCACATTTGATGTGGGGCAGCTTCTCATATCTTTCCTCTCTGCCTCACTCCTGTCGTGTATACACATGCTCTGAACCACCCCGATGCGATGTGCCAGACAGTAGCAGCAGCAGCACTGGGAAAGTTGAAGGAAGAGGCAGAGAAAGCTTCGCTTTAAAAAGAAAGCGTCGAAGTGCACAAGCACACTGTGGGACTTGCAGCACTTTCATGTGTCCTGTTACAAGTTTACACCCTTATATTGGTGACAAGATGTCCACGGTAGGCCAAAAGCTGTACAAGCCATGCCCAGAATGCAGTGGTTTTCACAAGTGAGAGAGCGCTGCCTCACCGCATTCTGCACCAGGAAGGTAGAGGTGATCTCGTAGGCCCATTTCTTCATTTCCTTGCCAGTGCCCAGCTTGTACAAGTTCGTGATTATCAGAAACAGCTGCACACAGACACAGACACACAGAGACTCAATACACAGTCTACACCTCCTTCACAAAGTTTTGCGTAGGACTACAGACTTCCCTAGCATTTTAACACTATCAATTGGCTTTTAATATTTTCACTGTTTTACTCACACTGCTTTATCTGCACTTCCATGTCCAAACATGAGAAGCAAAACCAGACTGCTCTGCACAATTGGCTGAACAGCATATTTGGCAAACTGAGATGATTAATGAAAAAAAAAAGGGAACAGTAGAAATATAGGACCTTACAAAAGCCAAGTTATGACTGAAGGATTCTGTGAAAGCATTCCAACACCCACTTCTTGATTGAGGTGATTACCTTGCAAGATTTTCAAAAGCCACGAAGTGCTCAACTTCTGTATTTTGTGCTTGTAGACTTTAAAGGCTAAGTTACAAGGAGCGAGCTTTCATGTTGAACTTTACACGGCAGAACTAGACACAGTGGGACGACACCAACTGTTCACTGGTTTGGCTACATGGAGCGAAAAAGAGGTGTGTGCGTTTGCCGCCTCGCTGTTAGTGCTTCCAGACACAATAAACATGTTTTTGTTTAAAAAAAAATTATAGAAAGAGTTTTCACTATTGTCTGTTTTATGGCTAAGCAACTTGAGAAACAAGTTCCATACATGTGTTTACGAATGATTTCTACACAAACTGCTCATTATATGCATTACAAGTGGCTGATTGTGTAAATATGATGCAATGTTATGCAGGCCCTACTGGATGGTCTATTGGCCAGCCTATTAGGCAGACCAGCCTGAATATCATCACATTTTTGGAATGCTTCACTGAAACTTGCATGCAACTTTTCATTCTAATTCATTAAGCATTTAATCTTCCCAGTTCTGCACAATAGGCACCAGCTGGCCGCTGGTGAACAGCACCGCAAACAGAAGCAGTCAGGGGTGGCATGTGAAGCAGACGATGGGACTAAGGCGCTCACGGTGCTTCCAGTGACTTTGCACTGCAGGTTTCAAGGCCTGACGTACCAAAAAACAGTTTCGTGTGTCTGCTTTTGAGAAAGGTCACCACTTGTACAAGGTAGACCACATTCATGGCATCAGCTAAAATATCAAGTAAAAAACTAGTGCAAATTGGGATGCAAATGCACCTAGAAAACAGAGCTCCCTGCGGCAAGCTAAGGCTTGGAACTCCAGCAGTTATATTCCAGATGTTACTTTGCTAAGCATATTACACCGTCGCGTATGTAATCATGTAGATAAAGTGAAGAGCAAAAAAATTATGGGCTAAGAAAGGAGATGCACGTCCGCCCCTCCTTCCCCCTCTTCTTTTTAAGTTTCTTGAGCTGCTTCACCAGTCACACATCTGCCTTTTTTTTTTTCGCCACAGGTGAGCGCTAAGTGATTGCTGTGGGACCGAATGCAGTCACAATGCATTGCAAAGGTCCTCGCATTCATTGTATACAATGATACATTGGCTCAGTGCCCCCAGCGCTTACGGTCGGTGCCAAAAGCGCCAGCAACCATGTGCTTCGAGTATTTCTGTTCCATTGCTCAGCACTGTACATACCGTTTCCTACATACTGCACATATCTAGTCTTTCCGCTGTTCCATCTGGTGAGGCCACAATGAAAAACAATTGAAGTGAATGGCCTAACCTGCTTCAGTCATGTTTTAGTAACTGTTCATGTACCCAAAAACACAACATGTTTGATCAGATATGGTTTCACATGACATTTCAGCAACGTAAAACATAAAAACACGACGGAACAAATTAAATCAATGTAGCTGGCGGCAACACCTGCTGTGCCCAGCCGTCACACGCCATTACATTACATCACGGATACTGTGATTACGGGGAACAGGCCAATGGCCTCGTCAAAATTGTTCTCAAATGGGATGATTTATGGCCACCAATGGAGTACCTCCATCACGAGAGGTTTGGGAAATTAGCAAGGCGACGGTCCTTCACCTGTCATCCACCCAAACTGGCATGTCCACGCTGGAGACGGGGTCAGTGTGCTATCCCCCATCACCTGTTTAAGCCCAGTGATGTGCGTTTGTTTCCGACAAAGCTCCCCTCAAAGGGAAAGGGCAACAAAATTCTGGATTGGTGGGACTTGATGTCATCCATCTCCTGATGCCGGATTGAGGGGAGGCAACTAAACAATAAGCACGCAAGGGATAAAAAGAGTGATGGGCACCTGGAGTGATTGGCTGCTACAACTTCTTCATGAACTTATTTTTCTGTACTCCTTTGAAACTTACTCCTTTGAAACTGTACTCCTTTGAAACAAGACACTCCGGAACCTTGACGGACCTTCTGTAGACGCGCTCTTAAACTACATCAACGAGTGCTGGCAACAAGGTAAAGTACCACCGGAATGGAAACATGCCGAGGTAGCCATGATACCTAAACCCAACAAGCCCATCAGCGTGCAGAACCTTCGACCTATATCCCTAACCTCGTGTGCTGGAAAACCCTACGAGCACATGGTGCACAACCGCATGATCGACTATCTCGAAGACAACGAACACGTCCCAAGCACTATGTTCGGATTTCGAGCTCACCTGTCCGCGCAAGACGTGTTGCTGCAAATCAAGGAAAAAGTCATCGACAAGCTGGACACGCACAGCAAAAGAGCCATCCTCGCACTTGACGTGAAAGGGGCTTTCGACAACGTGTCACACGAAGCCATACTGCAGCACCTCAACGTATATAACTGCGGTGAAAAAGTATATAATTACATCAAAGCTTTTCTGAAAGAACGTACAGCCACAGTGGGGATAGGCAACTTACGCTCTGAGAAATTCGACATACCGCGAAAGGGAACGCCACAAGGCTCCGTCATTTCGCCGATGCTATTCAATCTGGCGATGAGCACACTACCCAAGCAACTGAAGCAAATAGAAGGGATTGGTCACGCAATATATGCTGACGACCTCACCATCTGGACTACGGGAGGGTCAACAGGTCAACAGCAAGACGCTCTGCAAGAAGCGGTTGACACTACGGAAAAGTACCTGGAACCATGTGGACTGACGTGCGCACCTGAAAAATCGGAGCTCTTGGTGCTAAGGAAGCGCACAAGAGCCCGACAACCGCAGCAGATACCAGACCCGGTAGTAAAGGTGGGAGGCATCATGATTCCGCAGGTTACGACGCTCCGCATCCTCGGACTCCTGATTCAAAAGGACGGGGCCGGGGGAGCAGAGTTGGAAAAAATTCAAAGAACAGTGCAACAAATAACCCACCTTATCAAAAGAGTGACGAGCAAAAGCCACGGACTCAAGGAAGAAGACTGCACGAAAATGATACAAGCGCTGCTCACGAGCATCGTCACGTACGGGACCCCATACGTTGACATGAAGAACAGTCAACGAGACAAAGTAAACGCCCTCATCAGAAAATCATACAAAATTGCCTTGGGTCTGTCCCCCTCGACGTCCACAGCGAAATTACTCAAAATGGGAGTCCACAACACGTGGGAAGAGCTCGTGGAGGCGCACAACGTCAACCAACTGGAGAGACTAAAGCTGACAAGGACGGGAAGAGCCCTGCTGCAAGATCTGGGCTACCAAGTCGAGGATGAAAGGCACCTACCTCAGCGTATCCCACACGAGATCAGAGACAAGCTACACATAAGTACCATTCCCAGAAACATGCATCCCGAGTACGACAAGGAAAGGAGACAGGCGAGAACACAGGCGCTCAAGCGCATACTCGAACGCACCAACAGCAAAGAAGAAAACGTTAGATATACAGATGCAGCTGCGTACAGTACCAACGACCGATTCGCAATCTGCGTGGTCGACGAGAAGGGCGAACAACTTACAGCCACATCCATACGTGCCAAGGACGCGAGCACAGCGGAAGAGGTGGGCATAGCCCTGGCCATCGCAACGTGCAAGAAGGCCATGGTTACCGTGGTGACGGACTCGCAAGAAGCATGCCGAAGGTATATGAACGGAAGGATTGGAAAGGCAGCGCTTCAGGTCTTGAACACCACCAAGATAGAAGCAGCACAAATCCTCTGGACACCGGGGCACGAGTCTCTCACGGGGAACCAGGCGGCGCACGCCGCGGCTCGAGATCATGCACGCCGAGCCATCTCCGACGCGCAGAGAACGCGTACCGACGACTGTGAAGAGGATGAAGAACACATATCCAAGAAGTACTCGGATATCTTGGCGCACTACAGGAAGCAGAGGCGTCGCTACCCGCCCGCGCATAAGACGATGAGTAGGGACCAAGCGGTAACCTGGAGAAGACTACAGGCTGGAACGTACCCACACGGAACACTGCTGCACGCCATGTACCCGGGCATCTACGGGCGAGACTGCAAGTTCTGCCCGCCGGACACGCCCAACACCTTGCGCCATATGGTGCTTGGATGCAAGAATAATCGAGAAGCACAACCATCATCATCGCCATCAGGCGATAACATGCAGAAAGAGGCGGACTCGGAAGAAGAATTGGAAGACCAGTGGGAGGCTCTGCTGGTGACGCAAGACCCTGACAGCCAGCTGCGGTTGGTGAACAGGGCTCGGGCGGCGGCAGCGAGCCATGGCTACCTGGACTGAGGAGGCCACCCACCTTTGGGCTCAAGAAGCCTGGTCTCAAAATAAAGTTTATTTCTCTCTCTCTCTCTCTTTGAAACTCTTGTAAATATGTAAAACAATGTGTGTAAAATGTCTTGGATATCAGGCTCACCCCCACATTCCCTTACTCCTCCAGGAGGAAAGGATATTCCACATCTTCGGAGCCCCGGTCGCAACAGTAAGCACAAGTAATTTCCCCTGTGGTGTCTTAGGTGTCTTTGTTGGCTTCTTATACGATATGATTAATTGGGCCCCACGATTCCCTTCCTTCTCTTTTAAAAGCACCAGGCTGTTGACTTTCAAAAATATTTCATTATAGTAACAAATTTCAATATAACAACATTCTCGTTAGAGCAAAGTATTTAGCTTTCTATAATTTCTTGTCCATGAAATAAAATGAAGTATGTTTATACACAATTTCAATATAGCAACATTTCACTGCTGCCGTGATGGAATATTGAGACAATAAATGGAAACTTCTGCACAAGCAGATGGTCATATGGTTGAATTAGAAGTGGCTGCTTACGAATGCACCTTGCAAATTGCCTGACGCACGGCCAAGAGTGACTGTCAAAGTGGAGTAGCGTCAGGTTCACTATGTCATGTTCGTCGCAGACTCTCAATTCAACAAGATGAATTTCTACAGTGAAGCTGTGTATGATTCAGATCCCCGGATTTCTTCATCTCCGTCAATAGAAGAGTCGACAGAAGAGAGAAGAGCATTCCATGAATGGAAATGAAAAGTGCCCATCTCTATTGGAATTATGCATGCAAGACACACCCACTATTCGTTTCAATAAAGGAAAGCACAAAACAAGTGTCAAAACCACATGACAGGTGATAAGACATGTTCGAACAATGCAATGCACATAGTGTTCATCACATGCATTTCTCAGTAAGATTGCAGTTGCATAAGCTACAGTTGCAGGGAAGCGGCAACTGTAGCATATGAAGCAGGGAGTAACACTACTACTGCATCACACTTCACGTCACACTTCGTGTATACATCACTACACTTTCATATGTAAAAGAAAAACTCGCCTAACAATTGATTTCATTTGTGTTGTGATAGCGCTATGGGAAGGCTGCGGATATTTAGGACTACCAAAGAGCGCAGTGACCACGATGAGCGGTGATGGGAACAGCAATGTCAATATGCACGACGGAGTCGTGCTCAGGCTCGACAAGACCCAGTTGTTCGTGCCCAAGAGGCTCAGCACAAGCACCTGGCACAGCAAAACAATGCAGAACTCTAAGAGCACTGACTTTTTGGTGAGTTGGTTAAGCATAGCAGATCACGGTCAAGCGCACACGAACAAGGGCAGAATGAGGGGATGACAAAACAAGCTCTTGCTTCTAACTGATCATGTATTTACCAAATTGCATCATATGAACTCTTTTGCGTGGCATCACAAGACCGAAATGCCGACATCAGGTGGCCATGCTCAGAAACTTAGTTTCTTTGGACGACATAAACGGAATGTGCGCTTACAGATGACAGACTCACCTTTCTAACACAATCTGCTTCAATTATTTCCCTAACATCCTGGTTCTTATTTTTGGCTACTATCTTACACATGTTGACCATGGGCTTACATGGCTTCTTGTTCTTTATTCCACACTCATGACAATGCACCGAAAGATTCCCATCACGGTAATTCCCCACCTTCCTCCTGTGTTCTAGAAGTCTTTCATTCAGACACCTTCCAGTCTGACCGATATACCGTATTTAGATGATTGTAAGTCGACCCATTTTTTTTTAATTTGAAAAGCTGAAGTGGGGGGGTTGACTTACAATCGAAACCAAAACATGGCACCGCCAAAAAAGCGTGACCAACGAGATATCAGGGGAGCTACAACGTAGTTACAATTTTATGCTTGCTCTATGGCCCTATCCATAGTTTTCGCTATCCTGCACATTTGTTCGCTTTCCAGAAGGGATTTTCAACATTTTTCAGAGTTTTACAGCGCACACAACACTTATGGGGGGGGGGTGTCGATAGTTGATGGAAGTGCAGCTGTTCTATTCACGGCAGCACTCCCAGAACGGCGGCGCTTGCAGGGAGTATCGATAGTTCATAGAAGAGCAGACACCACTCAAGTGTTTCTCTTTCCCTGTACCTCTTAGTTTGATGCGTTCGACTCGACTGTCGGCTACGTGCTACTTCCATGCTTCCTCAGTGGTCATGAGTGCTACAGGCTCACTAAACACGCGGCGCTTGTTCACAGCAGTGTTCAACAGGGCTGCCGTCCTTTACGCCGAAGAAACGAATCTCTGCGCAGCGGGCCGCAAGTTCGATGTTTCCGAACGGGTGGTGCGAGAGTAGAGACTGCAGCGAAGTAAAATTTTCACCTGTGACAGCAAGCGAAAAATTTCGCACGGGCCAAAGTCAGGGCGCTTTCCGGAGCTTTAGGCCAAGCTTGCGGCGTACGTCGCTGAAATGTGTGATCGGACCCTGCCAGTGAAGTGCGACATGGTCATGAAACAAACCCAAATCTTCACCTTTTAAAGGGATACTAAAGGTTAATATTAAGTCAACGTGGACTGTTGAAATACCATCCAAGAAACATCGAAACGCCTGTTTCATGCGAAGAAGAGACTTATTTTAAGAGAAAATGCGTTCTGAAGCATTTGCGTACCTCTAGCGCAGTTCAAATCACCCGCCCTTCGATCAAGGAGTAGTGACGTCATAGTCTCACAGTGACGTTGCGCCGTCGGTGAATAAAACAGCGCCTGTAGACAGCGCTACAGCTTTTCTGCGCAAAGCGCGGTGGCTAGCGTAAGGGAAAGCGCACGACGATAAGCTGGTTCTTTATTTTATGGCGCCAACTTTGACGCTCGTTGCAATGGACGACCTTGACGACAGATTGGCTCGCGATGCTGGGCTCAACTTCAGCTATTTAGGCACTGATGAACATGACCTACTGCTGAGGGCTCGCGCTGCTGGCGTCATTGCGTACTGCTACGACAGCAACTGTATGTCATGGCTGTACATATTCCACATTTGCAGCTTTTCCTTCGTGAAAACTAAATGCTAAACTCAGTGCCCCGTCTTCGACCTGCTGTTGTTCTTGCGCTTTGGAGAATGCAGGCAAGACCGACGGAACAGCGCTACGGGAAAGCATTGCTTTGAAAGGCACTCCACACGACTTCAGTAAGTTGGCGTTGAGCTCGTACTCGTTGGCACACAGTGGTAAGTAACGTTGGATCCGCTGCTGCAACTACCCTTGGCCAAGTTCTGTGGACCGTTGGCGCGTCCTACGACATCACATGGACGTGGCATTCTCGCTGCTTGTTCCAAATGCAAGTTTCGCAAGCCATCAGAACCAGCAGAGCACGATGCGATAACGAAACAGCTGAAACTCCAAAGCGCGCACAGCGCAGAGTCGAGCGAAAACGAAACCTTTTGACCACCCACACTACGGAAGTGTAACGTCAAAAGGTTAATTTTTCTTAGAATCAAACAGAAGTAGACAAGTAGCATTTTCTTCAATCTTATAACCTAATGAAATGATCTTTTTAATATGAGTAGTTGAGTACTAGTGACATAAATTATGATGAGGAGTGCCTTTGTCATCGGGCTAGTACCGGAATGTCGCAGGGGGTTCTCAAATCATGTTATGCATTTACCTCAATTTCTCGGTTACTAAAGCTCTGTTCGCGATTATATTGATGCCTTAGACGTTCTAGAGCCTTGCTTTATCACTTTAACTTGACTTCATAGTAACCTTTAGTGTCCCTTTAAGGATCTGCTCCGGCATGAGTAAGAGTGGCTGGTGGCAGAAGACCGCGAACTTACGCCAACCGCACCTGTCAAAAGAGCATCCCTGATGGCTGCGTGTAGTTGGGTGCATTCAGCATGGGCTGCTGTACCACAAAATGTCGTGGTGCGGTCGTTTGCCAAGTGTGGAATTTCGTCGGACGATGACGCACTGTCGAACTGTAGTAGCAGCGATGATGATAGCAGAACTGGTGAGGACAATGGCACAAGTGAAGACGAGTAGTCCGGTGACCATGCCAGCTACCAATAAATTTTCATTTTTGAATGCACCCTCAGGCATGCTTTTTTTTTTCCTGTCACGCGATATGGGGGGGGGGGGGGGGGAGTTCGACTGACATTCGACTTACAATCGTGTGAATACGGTAGCTGGAACAACACGATAAGGGAACTCCATATATAATGTTTTCTCGGCAAGGAGGAACGTAGCATCGAACCAGTACGTGGCGCCACCCTCCTCCTCCTCCTCGCACTGGTATGTACGGATTCCGTTTTCTCTCAGCGGCAGCTTGCAATGGTAGCGGTTTAATTGCTAGTTAGTGTGATTCTAATGTGTTCTGTCCGAGATTTCTGCGACGTCAGATGACTCAAGGTCGACAGGCTACCACTCTGCTATATTCGGCTAAGATATTCGGCTAACACAGCTAAGATATTCGCCCACCCTTAGTGGAAACATGCCGTATTAGAATAGTAGTGAAGACAAATGCTGCAGTTTCTGCAGCATGCCTGCCATGTGTTTCTATGTCAGTGGCAGTTACGCGCGCCCATCTCTGTTTCTCTCCCCTAAAGTGGACATGGCTACGTAACTGTCGCAAACTTGCCGATATTAACAATATTATTCATTACTGATACCGAAGAAACTGTTTCAATGCGCGTAATGTACTCAGGGAAGAACAAAAATCACATTCAACGTGTTTGGCTTGCTCTGCCGGCCGCCATATTTGTTTTGGTATCCCGCAGTGTTACAGCGGCAGCCACCTGCTTGTTGACCTGTTGTCATCCTGCAGCAAACGCGGGATGAAAAAAAAGAATGTTCGTGGAAAATTTAACCCGCCTAATGACTGCACCCCTGAATTTGCGTCAATTTCTTTTTACAAAGAAGTGTGATCATTATGCAAGTAAACACTGTAGTTACAATGAGTATATATAGCAAAAATTACGCTTAAATCGAACAAAAATAGCAGCGACTCTAGATATAGAGAACATCAAGCGGTGCAAAAGTGCCTCCAGAAGTTGGCTTTCCCTTGTGGCGGCGAGGATACCCAGCGGCGCGGCTCCATCTACCCGCTCTACCTCGTGACCACGCCACGTCGTGCAAGTCGTCGACGCCCCCTGCAAAAAATTATCCTGGCCCGCCCGCAGCGCCTGCTCACACAACCCATCTTGTGCCCTCGTCGAACAAGATGGTGGAAGTGCGAGTGGTTTCGCTGCTTTTCTGGTTCATTGTGTGTGCGCCTTGTGGGCCTTCTCCCACAGTGCTGCCGTGATGGCTAGCACGAAGTGACAAAATTTGCTTTTTGCCATGAAGCTCAAAATCATGAATTAATTTGAACACGGTCAGAAGTCGGATGTCGCCGCAGCGTACGAGATTCCAAGGAGCACTCCAAGCACGACCCTGAAGGAAGAACAAGGGAAATATTAGGGCTAAAGCAGACAAACTTGCGACCCGATTCCCGTAACATACGTACAACGACGTCGAGGCGGCTGTGTGCAAGTGGTTCACCCAAAATTGCTTCAGATGTGCTGGCTTCCACGTGCCCAGTGGTGAATGAAAATTCTGATGAGTGTGACAAAGCCGTTGCCAGTGTCGCCGAAGTTTGGAGCGAACTGTTATCATTTCTGGAAGCCGTTGGTGGATCAATGGTTGACGAGTTTGTAAGTGCGGATGATGGTGTCGCGAACACGAGAGAGCCCAAAAACGAAGACTACACTGCCGACATCGTACCGAGCACAAGTGATAGTGAACACAATGAGGAAAGCAATGACGATCCTTTGCCGACATCATCTGATGTGATTGGTGCACTCGCATTAGTCTGGCGCTTCTGCATGAATGTGGAAGGTTGCGGCCTCAGCTGTTTCTACTCTTTAGACAATGTGGAGAAGTGCGAGCGTCACAGGCAGCGAAATTGCCCCAGCAGAAGAAAATACAAGACTATTTTATGTGAAACTAAGCTAGTTTCATCAATAAAGTGCTTTTATAAATGGTACGTGCCTTTATGACGCCCAATTCCTTGGCAGGTTTATATCGAATTAAGCCCTACAGTCGAAACCTGCGGTAACGAAATCCCGAGGGAACGAAATTCTCGTCGCAACGAAATATTTTTGGATGCCCGGCGAACAGCCATAGGAGCCAATACATTACCTATCTCGCGACAACGAAACTTTTTTCTATAGCAATCCCTCATTAACGAAATTTTCTGAAACGACAGTCCGTAAATAATCTACTCATGTAACACTAGTTGTGTCCGGAAACTGCTCAAATGCATTCTTTGTGTGCTTAAATTGCATTAACTACCGCCACAGCACACTTGCGTGGCCGCCGCCATCATTGTTTACAATAAAAAAAGCCTCGCACCACCTCTCATGACAGACGACAGCGATGATGATGATGGTGGTCGTTCGCCCGTCGCAACAGGTGACTGCGCAGTGTCCGGGCCAAAAATGCAATTAGAACTTAAATGATACAAATAAAAAGAGACAAGAACCGTAGGCGATCTCGCAGCGAGCACATTTTATTTAATCCTATGTGCCATTACAGCTTGTGCTAAATGCAGAGCGAAACACCTGCGTGCGTGGCAGCCAAATCGACATCTACTACACGTGAAGGTTCCGATAACCCGGATGACGCTTTAGTATCAGTGGGCTTTGTGCACTGCCGCACATGATCGTGTGCTCAGTGTCGTTGGTGCTAGAGTGCGTCAAATGTGTGTCTCTGTGCCAATCGGACCATTTGCTTTGACAGCCTGCTAAGGTGCCGCCTTCAGCCAAAAAGAGGAAATTTATGACACTGCAGGATAAGGCTGCAATTATTGCCCAAGCTGAAAAGGGCACGAAGAAAATGGATATCGCCGAAGAATTTGGAAGTGCGTGCAGTTCGATATCGACGATTCTGAAAAACAAGGCCTCCATTCTCGCCGCGCTCGGAAATGGTGTGAGTGCGAAAAACAAAACGGTGAGTGCTGCGGCTTTTCCAGACGTTGACAAGGTGGTGTTTGCATGGTTTTGTGAACAGCGTGCCAACAAAGTGCCGCTGTCTGGCAGAGTTCTTCAACAAAAAGTGCTAGACTTCGCATGCATTCTCGGGCACGCTGATTTTAAGTCTAGCCCTGGCTGGTTGAGCCGTTTCAAAGCCCGCCATGATATTGGCGGCGAGGAGTTACGGAGTCGCCCTCTATCGGAAACGCCTCGCTGGCGTAGTATGAGGGATCACGTGGCGCGCTCCTCATAGGTTTTGCTGTCAGCGCTCACTGAAAACACCACGCGCGAGCTCTCCCGGACATTTCTGTAAGTACTTTCGAAACGAGAGAAGTTTCTTACTGTCTAAATAATAATCTTTGGCAAACTGAAAGCACACAATCGTTTACAGCCGCGATCTCTTTACCGAATACGTACAGTGAACGCCACTGCGCGCGGTCGCCGCGATGGAGTCTCCCGAACCGGCTTCTTGCGTGAAAGGTAGGTAAACGCTGAGAGCAAACTATATGAAATATGTTCTTATAGTGTTTGTATAACTAAATGGAGCGTAATAGAACGAAGCCTCAATGCAGCGATCGCGCAGATTCGCAGCGACCGACTGCGCGTCTGCATGCTTGTCCGCGCACTGTTTCGCTTTCTCCGCGCGCACGTTTTCGCACCGTGCCATGAGCTTAAAGCCGCAGAATATGAGCATTTGACAGTATACAAGCAACCATTGTTGCGTGGGCGCTATCAAAGCTGTTCAAAAATAATTTCATTGTAGAGACTTGATGCCTACGGGACTGTGATGTGCCGTCGCGACGATTCAATCTTTTTTTTTCTTCTAAATTCTTTGACCTTTCAATACTATTTCTCGAGTTGCGTCGCACTGTATGTTTATCGGCGTTCTCAGCGCGCAATTTCCCGCTGCTCCTTTTTTGTAATCCAGTGCATTAATTCATAACACAAACATGACCATATGCCATGCTTTCTTTAAATGTGCTTCTTACCGCTGCCTTTCCACTCCACTGAACTTGCCAGTATCTATAATATCACAAGTTCATAGACTAAACCGTCATGACATTAGTCGGGCAGCGGACTCGCGCGAGCGTCTCAGTGCGCGTTTTCAGAACGTAGCGGACCGGGCGCCGTAGCAGAAATCTTCCTCGCGTCTTGGCTTGCTGCATACCCAAGTTGTAGCCGATGACTGTTTACCGGTTTTATGTTTCGCGAGCCAAGCTTCACCCAGCTTGTCCTGCGGCTACGTGCGAATAAGGCTGACACCGGCCTCCGTTACATGCGTCCGGCCCTGCGGCACCGAACAGTAGCCTACCATGTCGCGCGCCTTCAAAGGCAGCCACTACCTATTGTAGTGCTTGCAAGCGTTGTAAAGGAGACACTCGAAGCGGGAAAATTTCGCCACTACATGAAAACCGCAGCGTACGAGGGAATTTAAGCTCGTTTTCAGCTCGCTTCGGCGCGCCCGAAGCAGCCGACGCGGCCGCTATGTCCACGTGATCCCTCCTAGCACGTCACGCCGACGGGGGCGCCAGCTTTTCCAGTGGTGGAGCTCGAGGCCAATAGTGGCCAAAGTCATTTCCGGGGAGGCAGCAGCCGTCGACCCTTTGACAACGTTGTTGTGGCTGTTGACCAACAAAGAAGTATTGGACCAGTACAAGCCCTCGGACATTTACAACACAGATGAGACGGCCTTATTCTACGAGATGCTGCCATCGAAGACCCTGGACTTAAAAGGCCAGAAATGCTGCGGGGGAAACACAGCAAGCAGCGTGCAACAATTTTGTTGTGCACCAACATGGACAGCACAGATAAACGGCCACTGCTTGTAATCGGCAGAAGTAAGAAGCCCCGCTGCTTCAAGGGAAATCGTCGGCTGCCCGTACAGTACACCGCGAACCTGAAGGCATGGATGACCCGGGCCATATTTGGCAGCTGGCTCGAGGCCTTCGATACGGACATGCGGAAGGCAGGCTGATCGGTCTGCCTTTTTTGGGACCATTGCAGTGCCCATCATGTCGATGACGTGGAACTGGAAAACGTGCGCTTGGTTTTTTTTCCACCGAACTGCACTTCCGTGCTGCAGCCACTTGATCAAGGCGTCATTCGTAGCGTCAAGTGCGCCTACAAGGAGAGGCTGATTCAGCGTCTGCTGCTGAACCTCCAGTTGAAGCGTCTCACCGTAGTGGACATGTTCATGGCGCTTGAGATGATGGCCGCCGCATGGGTTGCAACGTCGCCAGCCATGATAGCTAATAGTTTTAATCATGCCGGCTTCATTGCCACTCGGCAAGCATCATGCGCTGATCCAGTAGCATCGCAAGAAGATTCGCCTGAAGGTGCACAAGTTGACAGTGCTGACGGCGCAGTGCCGCCATCACTGGCCCACGCATGGGATGAACTTTCTGCCATGACAGATGGTGTTCCGGATGGCCTCAGCATCGATGAGTTCGTTCGTGTGGATGAAGGTGTTGTCGTCCATGAAGAGATGACTGATGAGGTCATCATAAGTAGCGTTTGCCAAGGTGCCGATGACGCCGACGACCACCAGACACCAAATCAAGAGAGGGCTGCGAACCCGTGGGATGTGTTGAATGCCTTCAATGTAATTCGATCATTTTTCGGTGAGCATGATAACGACGTGGCAATGGACCACTTCTTGCAGTGCGAGTCGAGAGCAGTAAAATTGCGGCAAAACAAGGCTCGGCAAAGTAAGCTGACTGACTTTTGGCAATTTTTTTTTGCAAGCCAATTTCCTTCCCTGCCTTTTTTGCCTCATTCTCGCGCTAACGAAATTCCCGCAAAAGCGAAATGTTTTGTTTTCCCCGGCGATTTCATTATTGCGGGTTTCGACTGTATATTGAAGTGATAAGAGCTTTTTTTGAGAGTTCGATATAACTGAGTTCGATTGTACCTTGAACCGCCTACGAAAAATAGGAAATCATAGCAATGTCAGAGTAGTGCTTGCCGCCCCTGAGAAGCTAGGGAAACTTCACCAACTGACTAACCCTTTCCACAAAAAGGGCCTTGCACTGTCAAATATTGTGATCCTTTTGTAACATGTGTGTCTTGCATGGTATACAAAATTCCCTTATAGGTGGTTCCAGCTACAGTCACCAATTCATTTTTCGGACTCAAAAAATTCAGACACGCTCGATTATTCGGTCTCCTTCGCGCACCACCATTCTCCCCATAGACCATAATGTATAACAGCCGAAAGTTCGGACACCTTGCAACCTCTCGCCTGATTTTTCGGACACCCCTTGAGCCAACTCGATCATGAGCACCATGCACGACGGTGACTGGTGCATAGCTCGACTTGCTGAATGCCATTTTTGTTTTGAACGGAGCCTCCTTGCTGCCCCATGAAGTGACGCTACAGAAAATCCACGATCATCATCATCGTTTCTGCCTGGTTCGATAGAGTGGCTACAGCAGTTCCAGTCTCAGCTTATTAAGCCATGTCAAGACAATCCAGCAGCTGATTTGTTTCTTTCTTTGTGCACGACCTGCACAACACTGCGAGTAGACAAGGTTTTTGTTTGTGTGACTGGTGTCCGCGTGACAGCGTGGTGGTGTTTGCTTTGTGTGCTGTGTTGAGGTTTCGGTGATCCAACGCGACATACGGAAACCTCGCGTCAAGTGTCTAATGGTGCCGACAATGCCTGCACAGACTGTGCTGGGGAATGCCGGTAAGCGGGTACCGGAAGGCCTAGGTTTTGTCGCCTTCCAATGTGCTCCCTACTGACGCCGAAAATGTTCTGCATAGACCTGCACAGTGGTTGCATTGAGATTCCGGACACCGTCTCATTTGACAGTTTCACAGGTGCTGACACTGCTGTACTGACATGCGTAGAACTCGACGATGGTGAGATCATTCGTCAGGTTTCTGCTGCAGCGCCAGACGATGACTCCGAGTCGGAAGATGACGCACCATGTGCTATGCTGACATCGCATGCAGAGCGTGTACAAGCAGGGACTGTGCCTTCAGCCACCTAGTGTGACCGTACGACCCTCTCCGAAATTCAGGCTTATCTGATTGTGCGTAAACGGAACAGCGTGCAACGGCGCATTCACGTTTTCTTCAAGGCTACTGCCAAACTCGAATAAGTGCGTGGAAATAAAGGATTTCCTTTTTTTTTTTTCTTAATCTGCTTTTTCGGGCACCTGTTTATTCGGACATTTCCGCAGTCCCCATGAGGTCCGAATAAACGGTCGGCGACTGTATATCGTTCAGACTGGAAGGTGTTTGAATGAAAGATTTCCAGAACACAGAACGAAGGTGGGCAATTATTGCGATGGGAATCTTTCTGTGCATTGTCATGAGTGTGGAATAAAGAACAAGAAGCTGTGTAAACCTTTGTTCAACATGTATAAGATAGTAGCCAACAAATAAGCAACAGGTTGTTAGGGAGATAACTGATGCAGATTGAGCTAGAAAGGGGCGTTTGTCGTGTGTCAGCGCACCTTCTGTTTTTCTGTCGTCCAAAGAAACTAATTTTCCAAGCATGGCCGCCTGATGTCGGCATTTCGGTCTTGTGACATCATGAAGGAAAGCGTTCATATGATGCAATTTTGTAAATACAGATCAGTTGGAAGTAAGCGCTTGTGTTGTCATCTCCTCACTCTGTCCTTGTCCGTGGACACTTGACCGTGATCTGCTATGCAGAACTCTTGCTGTCAATCATTTCATGTAGCACATTGCTCAATCGTTCAAGGCTACCTCAAGGCAAATGTCCAATCCTGTCTACAATTATTGTAAACAAGGCTACCGTGCAGGAGCCAAAATGTAACTTTATCTCTATTTTTTATGCCCAAGGTTTGACTTTCAACTACTTATAAACCAGGACTAGGTTCAACACCGCACAAAAGATGTCGATATTGTAGGGAGGGAATGGTGGTGCCATATGTAATTGCTGGTGAAACATGGCATACACTGTGCATTGTGGCAAACCACTTCTTCAGAAATCCACTAGGCAGAGGAAGGTTTCATGGCAACGAAATATCATCCACCCAAGAGCAGCATGAAGCTACAAAAGAAACAGATTGCAGAGCAAGGCTAAATCAGGTGACAACGCAAAGCTTGCACTGTCTTCAAATAGTGGGCTAGCTGGTTCATACTTTACGATTGGTTTAGTGCAATTCTCGTCGTCTTTGTTGCAGTGTCGTACCCGTTTGCACATAACGAATTGTCTTGTAAAGTTTTACTTTGCAGTTTTATGCTACATTCAGGTGGACGCTAACTTCTGCTTTTGTTTTAAACATTGTTTTCTGCCCTAATAATGAAAGACCACTGTTCCATTCTAGAGACAACGGCACATACTTTTGATTCATTATAGATACACAACGTAGAATGAACCTAAAATGCTCAACTGCATTCAATGCAGAAGGCCAACTTTTTCATCACATTTACTCGTACTCCTTCAGCTAATCTGTGAGCAACAAGAATGACATAGGACCTAAAACCGTCAGATAGTAGCCCCTTAGCACTCATTCAGACACATTGACAGGGGCTTGTGCCTAGCTGAGCCTGTCAGTACGGCACACCCAGATGGTCTCACCGCAAGCCCTGCCAGCCCAAACTCTTTGCTCGCTTCAATATTGCACACACTGACCAGGCTGGAGGGTTTCATCTGGCTCGAAAGCAAGTAGTGCAGGAACACTGCCAAGTGCGCAGGATGCCGCAGGAGCTTCCAGATATTGTTGAAAGGACCATTGTCACCCAACTGCGTCTGCAAAAGCCAGTAAGCAAACATCAACTGCGTCATGAAATGTGTCGCCCTCTACTATGGGACATCGCATTTACTATAGCTGACTTGGACCTCGATGGGACCAACAAAATCGATCTAATTATCTGGCAGGTCGAAATAAACAATGCAGAAAAAATTCCAAAACACTACACCAATTCATCTGACATTATTTGTCCACATCTAACATGTCCCCTGATCAAATGTGAGCTCACTTTCTGTGTGTCCAAAGTGGAATACTATCATAGAAACGGCATTAAAGCTCCTAAACAAGGTAGAAGTCTAATGTGCACCCGGTATTTTAGCAACAAAAATGGGCAAGGGTCTAAAACATGTTGCCCAATTTAATAATAATAATAATAATAATAATAATAATAATAATAATAATAATAATAATAATAATAATAATAATATCAAATTACAATGATCACAACCTAAGTGGGCACACCACATCCATTGGAAGGACAATTTTAATTCTTTAAAATTAGATTTTAAACACATGGATCTCTTTGAGGATTACATTGTGTTTAGTGATGTATTCTTATAGTGAGGTTCAAGTGCTCAAATGGGGCAATTGGAAGTCAGCACCCCTATTCATACTTTCTTGACATCGCTCTCTCGTCGCACACAATCACACTTTTAGCAAAGACAGTGTAGACATGCTCTGATCCTACTATACAGAACTATGCCAAAGGCAGGGGCAGTACTGACCAACTCGTTGTCTGAGGTTCGTTCCTCATCGTCCATGGAGAGAATGCTGCTCTGCTGCAGAGGCACTCGGCCACCTGTAGGAGGTCCCTCTGGGGGAGTGCCATACTGCACACACAACACAGGTCTCACTATAAGAAGCAAATAAGTTGCGGTTGATATGCACTGCTTAAAAATGACCTCATAATTCCCAGATTTCTTATTTTCATAACGGTGAACAAAACGCAGCACAAGGCTAAGAGTCAGTATACTGAGATATACACACAGCACAACTACATGCTTCCTTCTGAAATTTCATAAAGCAATCAAGTACACATGCGAAGCTAGTGGTAGTGTATACCGTAATATCGCAAAAAATGCCCCACGACCAAAAGAAAACCCACCTCGTTTTTTGGCAAGATTTGCAATTTTTTCCGCAACATCGAAAGATAGCCTACTTCTCGTAATCCCAGTGTCCTGGGGGGGTGGCACCGCTGAGGAGGATCAGAGGAGGATCGCAGTGTGGAGGTATCGAGAGGTTGTAACTCGTAGGGCACATCTGTCACTTGACGCAAGACACAGTAGGGCCTGAGTAGGGTGAAATCAGGGCCCGTATTCTGAAACATTCACCTTCCGTGAAACTATCGCCCTGGCCACGCCTCCGCCAACGGCGCGCGCTGATTGGCGATTTTAGCAAAACCGGAAAATAAACAGCGCCATCTAGTAGTTCCGGCCTACGTCATTTTAACGTCATGGTGTCGATGGGTGCTCTCGACATATATTGAGTAAACGAACATGTCTTTTGGCATCTCTTGGCGTTCGGTTGGTGGTGGAGTGCAGTAAAGATATGATAGGTGGTAGTTTATAGTAGCCTTTTTGCTGGTGTCTTACACGCGTTGTTTCACAGCGATATTTTTTTATTCATATAAAATAAAACATTTCACACTTCCTTATTCAATTAATTTTATCTAAAGCGGCCGTAACCAACTGTAGTCAGTGTGCAGAACCCGTAATGCGGTCACTACACAAAAACAACACACCCGAGCCGCTCTGCACTCGCCGGGTGTGATCTTTCATGAGATGTGAAGCGTTCGAGTGCGCATGTTGGTTGTGCACACTGACGTCACGAGTAAGCAGTAACTTGGTTTACTGAATGCGACTTTTGCGGCGACGACACTTTCGCGGAAGGCGAACGTTTCAGAATACGGCACCAGCTTCTCACAAAGACCAAATTGCCATGCTAGTTTACAAAGAAGCACGATGTCATCAGGCTTAAAGTGGGCAGTGCAGTGGCAAGCATTATATGTACATCGTTGCTTTGGTAATGTAATAGTGCTGACAATGTTCCCTGTGAAGATGACACTTAAAGGAAAATGCGACCAGCCAAGGACTAGGCTTGTAGACAACATTTTTAAGACGAAAGCCTTTTATGCCCCATGAAGTGAAAAATCCAGCATCCAGCATTATCATCTGATGGTACCAAAAACCATGTGACCAAATGATGATGCGATGTTCCCAGTGCTGGACCAGCTGCGGCTTACACTGCGAAATTCCATGGTGAACAGTCACGGCGTCAGATGGACGCCGTGGCCCACTCCCGAAATTGGATTAAGGCTGATCAAGGTTGATACAAATTAGAGCAAGGTGGATTAAGATAGAGTTTTAATGTAAAGAAAAATCACGTAACAATATCTAAATGACTGACAATTTTTGTTCCTGTCGGATGAAACAGACAAGTAATGCTTGCAAACACATAATATAAACTGCAGAATGCAATATCAGTGCAGCGAAGCTGCAGCAGTTTCAAACACTGGCTGTAATGTTACAATGGAATGCCAAGCGGGTGCAGCAGCAGCTATGGGAGATAAGGAGGTAGAGCAGAAGGTGCATGCTATAGTGCAGTGGTTTAGTAGGTTTACACCATCATGGTTCACAAGGGCTATGAGCCTCCCAGAGCTATGGCTCAGCTTAGGTTTAGCGTGGCTGTGCACCTGCAGTGGTGTCCCACAGTAGAACACAAGTTGGCCTTACACACAGAGGCCAATGATTGACCATCAGAATGCCTGATATCAGAAATGCTAGCAGCCCCCTGCAGTCTTCATTGTTCAACATTCTGGATACAATACCCACAGTAAAATTAAAATGAAGCTACCTCGTAAACAACAAAATAATAAATAAAAGAAGAATTGCAGCACTGGCTTGTCCCTCCTTGGAATAAACTATTTGCAAAAATTAAAGCAGAAAGTTTCAGCTTTGTAATGACAGCAGGCCATCATTTGCCATTCATGTGGATAACTTATAATTTTAAAGAGACTTACACATTGTCTTTATACTATGCTCATATCCCTACGGGCCTATTTTTTCATATGTGATGAAGTCCTGGACTGAGGGCTTACTAACCTAGTGGCACCTCTCAACATCAATAAAATCTTCATTAATTTTGACCTATGAGGCTAGTGGTGCTTCTACATAGCTGTTTGGATATACAGTCGAACCCGGCTATATTGAACTTACAAAAAAAGCCTATCAGTTCGATATAGGGCATAATTCGAAATAAGCCTGCTGAAGAATTGGACATCACAAAAACACATACCATTTATAAAATCACTTTATCGATGAAACAAGCTTAGTTTTGCATGAAATAGTCTTGCATTTTCTTCTGCTTGGGCAATTTTGCTACTTGCGACGCACGCACTGCTCCACAATGTCTAAAGGGTTGGAGCAACTGATAATGCGACCTTCCACACTCGCGCAGAAGCACCGGACTAGTGCGAGTGCACCAATCGCCTCAGAGAAAGTGGGCGAAGGACCATCGTTGCTTTCCTCATTGTGCCCACTTTCGCTTGTGCTAGGTACCATGTCGGCAATGTAGTCTGTCTTCGGGCTCTCCCGCAGTCGCAACACCATCATTTGCACTCACAAACTCGACTGTTGACTCGTCAAATGCTTCTGGAAATTCTGAGGCTTTGTCGCACTCATCAGAATTTACAGTCATCACCGGCCACGTGGAAAACAGCACGTCTGAAGCAATTTTGGATGAACCACTTGTACACAGCCGTGCAAACACACCGGGAACCATGGGTATCGGGTTGCGAGTTTGTCTGCTTTAGCCCTGATCTCCCCCTTCAAGATGACAGTGCTGAGAGTGCTCCTCGGAATCTTGCACGCTGCAGGGTCATCCGATTTCTCACCGCGTTTGACCCAATTTATGATTTCAAGCTTAACAGCGAAAAGCTAATTCTGCCGTTTCATCACGGCAGTACTGCAGGAGAGGCCCACAAGGCACAAACACAATGAACCAGAAAAGAAGCGAGACAACTCACACTTGCGCCATCTTGCACGACGAGGGCAAGGGAGCCTCTGATAGGCTGTTTGAGCAAGTGCTGCCGGTGGGCCAGGACAATTTTTTTGCAGGGGGCTGTTGACGGCTCGCCCGACGCAGTGCGGTCACGGTAGGGTGGATGCAATTAGATGGAGCCATGCGACCGCGAGGGAAAGCCAACTTCTGGGGGCACTTTTGCGCCGCTTGTCGTTTTATATATCGGGAGTCGCTACTATTTTTGTTCCATGTAAGCATAATTTTTGCTATATACAGTGAAACCTCATTAAATCGTAGCTGGCCGAAGCTCGGTAAAAGTATGTACTAAACAGTAGTACTGCTTAACCGAAATAGCATGAGATCGCCCACTTACCAGTCAAAAACAGAACTCGGAGTGAGTGCGACGAAAGGGCAAGAACAAGCAGTATTTAAGTATAACTGCGAGTCGGCCTAGTTGAAACAGATTCATCTTAAAACTTGTTGTGCGCAAACAAACAGGGACGAAGAATAGGAGCAACGCAAGGACGAGCGCTTTGTTACCAGTTGTTACCAGTTGTTAGAACGTTGTTAAAACAGTTGTTAGAAAGCGCTCATCCTTGTGTTGCTCCTATTCTTCGTCCCTGTTTGTTTGCGCACAAAGAATTTTAAGATGCAGTATTTATTCGCTTCATGCGACAAAAGCGCGATTTCCGTTTAATGTTGAAGGAGGCTAGCAGCGATGACAGCGGCCTCAAACTTACTGAAGCTGCAAGCCAGCTTTTCAGCCAGCCCCTTCTTTTCGGCAAGCACTAGCATGGCAGATTCCTCATTGGCATGGCATATTCTCTGTGCAAGAGTGCGGTAGTGCTGCAGAAGTTGTGGGGCGCCTTTTTTATTGCAGGGTGCTGTTCTCGCTGCGATGACGGCATTCATGAGGCTCACGTAACGCACAGCTTCTGCCACTGTCAGGCCTGAGTCGCCCGTGCTGTCGCTTGTGATGTCATCCTCATCACTGTCGTTAGGTAACATTTTGGCAACAAGGACGGCGATGGCAATAAGTTGAAACTCGTAGCCAACATCTCTTCGTGGTCGCAGCAGTGCTGCTGAGCAACTTGTTCGCATTCTAAATGCCACACGCTATAGTCAGCGGTAAATGTCTGTTACGTGCCAGCACCAACTTCTTCGTGACACATTTGATAGCACGAACGATGTCAAATTTTTTTTCTACGCTGAGCACCCGGTGTTTTTTATCCAAGCTTCTGCATGACGTGTGTCCTAGCTTGCACGACGCCACACCGCTCTTCGGCACGGCGCCGAAATGATGCTGATGTGGCTTCACACACACGTGCACAGGGCGCTTGGAGGCCGTTCCAATCTCTGAAGCTTGTTCTGCCGGGCCGCCCAATGGGGTCATACTGCCGTGATTGCATGACGAATAGTGGAAACACTACGTGTTAACCGATACGTACGCAATGAGCTGGTGTGGTTTATGTGGATACGAAACGCATTTTGTTCAATGACCGCTGAGTTGGGGATTTGACTGTTACTTTTAATATGAAACTACTGTTTAAGCGGGCACAGTTTAACAATGTTTTCCTGGAAGAGCACTCTATATTGACGAAGTTCCAACAAGGGTTTAGGAAAGGGTTTTCAGCCATAACTCAGCTCGTCACATTGTTTCATATTCTTGCATTAACCCCGGATAGACGCGATAAAATAAATATGCTTTTCTTATATTTGTCCAAAGCTTTTAACAAAGTTCCTCATGGCAAACGAATTTCAAACTTAGATCAATAGGTAATCCAAAAATTTTTGTTTGTTGGATTTCAGTCTACTTAACTAATCGCAACCAATACTTAGATGGACTCTGATTGTCTTCCAGTCAGATATGGTGTAACACAGGGCAGTGAGCTTGGCCCTTTGCTCTTTCCACTGTATATCAATGATATTGTTGATGTTGTTAGCCCTAGTGTAGAAATTAGATTGTTTCCTGATGATTGTGTTTTGTTTAAAAAAATTATTTGCACTAACGATTACAACGACCTCAAGACTAGTCTTGGTAATATACATGAATTGCGTAAACAAAGAAGAACGTTACTGAACACGAGCAATGTGTATGCCTTCCAGAAACTCGGCAAGAAGATCTACGTTCATATACTTACTTATTAAGGTCTCTACCATTACAACAAATAAGTTGCAACAAATATCTCGATGTGACACTGACTTTTAACCTATCTTGGAATGTTCATATTGATTATGTTTGCTCATCTGCCTTCTGCAAGTTCTATGTCTTGAAACAAACTTATGACTGCTCCCACTAATGTTAAACTCCACTGCTTTACTGTTCTTGTACGAAAAAACTAGAATATGCATGCATCATATGGGACCCTTATACTAAGCGCACCATTGACAGCCTTGAATGTGTTCAGGTAAAGTCTGTAAGGTTCATAGTGAACAAACTTTCGACGTTAGTCTCACCTTCTAATTTAACGCAAGCTAATGACATACCACCTTAATGACACAAAGACAAAAATCTAGGTTGGAATTACTTTTCCAACTTTTGGATAACAAACTAGCTCTAGATCTATCACTGTATTTACGAGGGGATTTGAAAAGTTCAGGGCCTGACTCAGACATAGTGACCGTGGGTTGAAATTTTGCAGTCAGTTCTCTACATAGTCTCTCTTGAGGGCCACACACATGTGCCATCACTCCTGGAGTTTCATTATTCCACTTTGGTAGAACGTTTAGTCCTGCTCCTCCAAAAAGTCTTTTAGGGAATCCATGATGGCCTCATGAGAAGGTAAATGACTTCCACCAAAGTGCTTTTTCATCTGTGGGTAGGCAGTAGTCCGAGGGATCCAAATCAGGGGAATAGGGCGGCTGCTAAAGCAGCTGGAAACCACAGGAAGAGAATTGCAGCCATCGCACGAACTGGCACATTGTCCTGGTGAAACAGCACCCTGTTCCAGAGCATCCCTCGCCGTCTTTCCTTAACTGCCGATCTCAGACGATGAACCGGAGCTGCATACTATCTCCCGTTGATGGTTTGACCTTTCAGTAAGAATTTCAGGAGGAATTCCAGGAGAATGACAGCCTTGCAATCCCAGAACACTGATGCCATAACCTTGCCAGCAGATGGAATCACCTTTGCATTTTTGGGGTGGGGGAGATGGGATCTTTCCATAGTTTAGAGGCTTCTTTTAACTCGGGACGAAAGTGATGCAACCAAGTTTCATTTATTGTAACGGATCTCTGCAGAAAAAGATTAATATCAGCTTGAAACAGTTGCAGATTTTCTGTAGAGTGAAGTTAAAAAAATTATGGGGTTTTACATCCCAAAACCACTTTCTGATTATGAGGCAAACTGTAGCGGGGGACTCCAGAAATTTGGACCACCTGGGGTTTTTTAACATGCATCTAAATCTAAGTAGACAGGTGTTTTCGCATTTCACCCCCATCGAAGCAGAGTGAAGTTCTCTCAGATGTTTGTTCTCTAATGTGATCTAAGGTGGTAGGCCCATTTTTGCAACGGGCGACCATGTCGACTCCGTCGCACAGGCACCATACCAGTGGAGTCGAGGCTCTGCCTCACTCGATCCTGGAAGTTCTACGTCGTGGACCGCAATTTGCCGTCGAGCCGAGGACTTCAACACCGGAACTACTGGCAATGGTGCGACGAGTTGCGCGCGCAGGGCCAGAGTCTCAAAGTGCCAGGTGCCTGTCCGACGGAGTCGACGTGGTCGCCCGTTGCAAAATGGGCACAAAGAGCCTACCTGTGCGACAAGTGGTGACGTATTTGAAAGAACATTCCCTCTCATTGCTTACTTCTGACAAGGAGCGGGGCTTCGCTGTGATGCCGAAAGACGTCTACCAATATAAGGCGTTAGAGGCCATAAGGCCATAAGTTCTGTTTTTAACAGTCATGAAAAGTCTGTTCTGCGGAAAGCAAAGTCAGCTGCAAAGAAGCTACGCGGAAATCTCAAGCTCGACCGCCTTGTGCGTAGCAACGAAACTAGCAAAAAATCATCCCTTGACATGTAAAAACGCATAAACCTGAGTGGCCCCTGCGGGTTACAGTATCTGAGAAGGGCACTTGGCAGAAAATGATTGCCCTGTTTTTGCAAGAAAAACTAAAACTACTAACCGTTGACGATTCTTTCCAGGTGAAATCCTCAGACAATGTAATAAGGTTTTTAAAAGACAATTCTAGCACTGACTTTGCAGCATGCTCTGTAGACGATAAAGATTTATATTATTCGATCCCCCAACATGAAATTTTTCAGTGCGTGGAAGAATGTATAGATGCACACGGTGCTGTCGCTTTTCAGAATGCCTCCGGGGTTTCAACTGGTGGGTTCCAGGAACTCCTTTCTGTATATTTGAAGTCCACTTATGTTACGTGGGAAGGGAATGTGTACCTCCAGAAACGCGGCGTCTGTATAGGGTCATGTATTGCGCCAGCACTTAGCGATTTGTTTCTTGCCCAGAAAGATAGATCACTTCAGAACGCCCTAACCAGAACAAGCGTCGAGGGAGTCTTTCGGTATGTTGACGATTACTGGGTTCTATGTGATGGCTCTGGCACGAATTCAGATGACGCAGTTTCGGAGGCAGTAACATGCTTAAGTCATGCGCTTCAGCCACTTGCTGTTACCGACGAGGTCCCAACGCAAGGGTCTTTGAGATTCCTTGATCTCAGACTCGAGCTCTCCAAAGGGAAGGTCTGCCGGGCCTATGAACCCAGAGGCGACAAGGTGCCACTGCCATTCAAATCAGCGCATTCAAAACTGGTGAAGAGAGCAATTGCAAACCTTTGTCTAACAAATGCGCTCAAAAAATCGTGCATCCACGTAATGGAATAAAGTTTTCGTCAGCAGGTTGACCGGCTTACTAGGGCTGGTTACCCGTCGCACCTTCTTGTGTCCGTTGCAGAGAAAATGAGCAAGAACCTAAAACTCGAGCGTGCCCATGGCAAGCCAGGTGGCGAGAAACCAAAAATGAAAGAAAAGCAACGGACTGTGGCCCTGCCATACGTGCACAACTTATCTCACTGCTTGAAAAAGATTGGGCGCAAAGCTGGAGTTAATGTAGTGCTTACTGCCCTCAAAAAACTAAAAAGCCTCTGCCAACGCGTCAATGCAGAAGAGCCGATAAACCAGGAAGGGTGCACGATAAATCACCAGAATCATTTTGTGGAGTGCACAGAAGCCGTAGTGTCTTCAATACCTCTGAAATGTGGAAAAAGGTATATAGGGCAAACTTCGAGATGCACAAATGAAAGACTAAAGGAACACAAACTTAGCGTCGAGCAGGCTAACAGGAATTTAGGCATCCATATCATGGATTGCCCCTCAAAAGATTGCGCTGCACAATTCAGACGCTGTAAAGTGCTGAAGAAACACAATGACCAGCTGGTCCGGGAGATAACTGAGGCAGCCGAGATTACCAGACTTCGTGACCAATGCATTATCACGCCGTCCATGTTACTGACAAAAAAAGAACTTGAGCTTTCGAATGTGCAACCACTATCTTGAGTGCTAAAAAGAAAAAGTGCATGTTTCAAATGATGTGCGATCATGTGACTGCGACACATGTGGGCAATGGTTATAAGAAGCCGGGTTTCTTTCGGAATAAACGTTGTTGAAAGTCGGCGCTTGTGGTGGCTTCTCGTCTCGTCTCTTGTCTACATTTTGCACTGTTACTAGCAGGATAGTACTACTGCTGTTGCCATGTTCAAACAATAACGGAGTCCATAAACCTCAAATATGGCACATTAGCTGACTTAAACACTACTGAATTTTGGGGGGATAAAATTTTGCCTTATATTTAAACAAATATGGTAAGATTGCATCATTACTTTACTATCATGGGTCTGGTTACTCTAGCACAATGGTGGTGCGATCTTGACACCTTCTGCATCTTGCAAAGTGAGCTACAGAAGCCCCCCTGCTTTGAAAATTGGGTATGCCATGCTACACTGTCCCATCGCCTCACGAGCTAGCTCAACATCTTGCAAAATTACCTGCAGCAATGAACGCTCATGGTTGTAGCCAGTAGGTCCCAGAAAGTTGTCTACAGGTCTAAGCGATGTACTGCATTCTGGGAGAAGACGAAACATTACCTGTAGTGGTCGGCCTTCAAGGCTGTCGTCCAATCCGGGAAACTCGCCTTCCAGGAATCCCTGCCAGCAGCGGTTAGCAGCAGGAACACGAGGGGGAAGGGGGAGAGGCACTATGTTAGTCACTAGGACAAGCCATGCATTCCTGACACTGTGACGCAAGAAGTCAGGCTGGCCTACTCAGTAAGGTGAGCAAAGAGGTAAGTTGGTGAGAAGTCAAGTGCAATGTTACAGAACCAAGGGATAAAGATGTTCATTACTATGTTCAAGTTGTTCATTATTACTTCCTACAGTGCTTCTACATAGCCAAGCATAGCAGTGTGAGGTAGCTAGTTAATGCGGTCCTCTAAACAGTAGCATGGCCTCCTTTCAGGATTTGCACAAGAGTCTAACAATAGTTAAACCTCATTAATTTGGATTTCGCGAGACTGAAGAAAATGTCAAAATTAATTGTATGTTGAATTACCGAGGGTATCAAGAGAACAATAAATAAATGATTACTACATGAGCCCACCTTTATTTACTGAATGAATTGGCAAATCCTTCAGCGCAAGAGCAGTACGGAAGCTACAATTTCGTAAGCAGTGCAGCGGCAGTGCGAGACCTATGTCTTCATCCATGACATGCTTTTGCCTACCGCATGTACATCTTGATTATTTTTTCACCAATGAGCAGGTTGGCAACAGATTTTCTGCCCAGCATGATGTACCCGGCGAATTTGATGATCATGTAGGCCACGGTAGAATCTGTCTTCCTCCTTGACAGCTTCTGCCGTGTTTGTGACATTGTGTGTACATTGCAGTAAGTCAAAACTAAACTGCTGCTCGCCACAGTAGGTGTGAACAAAACTGTGGTCGATATTGACGCGATTGTGGATGGTGAACATCCAGTTCTGAAGGCACGCTGCCAACGCATGCACCTAGTGTTACATCTAAACATGGCCAAGGGCATTACTCAAGACGTCTGCCACAAGGCAACCCTACCCATCCATCAGTGCTTACCCAGAAGTCAATACAGTGTTGACACTGACTGCTGATAGGTCCACAAAAAGGCTCCCCACCACTACCCGACAGCCTGAACTAATGATGAAAAAGGCCAACTTATAATGCTACCGTGGGAACGGCTTGTACCTTGGATTCCTAGGTTGCTATACGGTCCCATATATTCGGTCATATTATATATATATATATTCCATACCATCGGAGGTGGGAGTGCTGCAAAACAATGCGATATCATGAGCTGAATATTGCGACCGATCCAATGATTGTGGCTGGCTGCGATACAGTCATCAGATTCCCTAGTCGAGTCACCTAGGGAAGACGATGGTACAGTAAAAGCTTGATAATTCACAACTCGTTAATTTGAAATTTCGGATAATTCAAAGTAGCCACCGTGGTCCGTCCAACAATGTGTTGAAAGCAATATGTATTGCATCCCGTTAGTTCACACTAAAATTCGCACCGCCACCGATAATTAAAACTCCATGTCATTGTGGATGTGCAGAGTGCTAGAGCGTGGGAGCACGTTGGTGATGCTGGTGTCACCGTGTGGGCCGTATAGCTTTGCTCTTTCCATCTGTGGCCCTTTGTTCAGGCCTGACTGGAGAGACACGTTTGCAGCTGGCCAGGCATGGCCAATGTCTCTGCTGCAGGTCGGTTCTCTTCCTCTCTCAAGACCTTCAAGATAAAAATGCGGACGCAGTGCTTCATGTTTTTTTTCTTTCCGTTTTTTTTTTTGTGGATGGATTTTTTTTGTGGAGTTTGTTTTTTTTCTTTATGTTACGTCTTGGAGGCTATGCTCTTTCCCTAGGAGGTGTTCTGCCGAGAAGCAGCACCAGGGCACCAGATAGTCGTTCGGAGCGCAAGCGTTCGGGCCCCAGGTAATGTCTATAACATGGCAGTCGTGACGGTTATCAGCACTCACAGTACCAAAAAGCATAGCCTTTGAGACTTCTGGCTATTACTCAAAGGAAAGCACCGCTGGGTTGCATGTTTGGATGCTACAGCTACAAAAGTACAACGGAGACCGACGTTGTGGCTGGGTGTGGTGCATTTCACAAGTGCATTTTAGAGTGCAGCTCTTGTTTCTACGGCGAGCATTGGCGGTGCAAAGGCGTGTTTATAGTGCAATGTTTTCAGCGCTTATCGCTTGCGGCCAGTTACGCTATGCCGCTTGCGCTGTGCCAGCTGAAATGCTGTCCCCTCTGAACTTCGCACCCCTTTGAACGGCTGTCTGCGACCGTCGGTGAAGCAGCATGGGCATCTTTTTTTCTCAGCGCCATGCATTGTGGGTCGGTCCAGCAAACGCGCGGATGGAGCAAGAGCCATCTCGATGTCAGGCACGTCGAACTGCGTTGGCCGCATCCGGTTATGTTGGCTGCACCAGTGCTTCGAACTAAAATAAAGACGTTCTCACCAATGTGACGTAGCATGTGCGTGCGCGTATGTGCTCAAGCTACGTTGGACTATTGCGTGCCTTAGCCGAGCCAATTTTTTTTCTGATTTTCATCATACGAATTTTGGTAGCATCCCGACGTAATTCAAATTAACGAGCTTTTACTGTACCAAAAGCAGAGACCTTTCGTGCAGTGGGGCTGACGTGTCCTGATGTGAACTCAGACGTTTCATGTGCTCCGGCATGGAGTGGGCTCCGTAACTGGAGCCATGTAACTAATGTAAAATAAACCGTTTTTCCTTCATTCCTACTAGCGGACATATTCGTTGACGGTCTTGGTGAATTCCTTGCCCTAAAGCCACCTTGAGTCACAACTATAGTCAAAGCAAAACTACTGTTTACCGCAAACACTGCAAATGAAACCATGGTCTCTGTTGACGCAATTGTTGATGGCAACCATGCAGATATGAAGACACGCTGCCAGTGCACACGCTGAGTCCAAACAAAACTACCGTTTGCTGCAGCCGTGACGAGGAAAACCATGGTCTTGATCGACACAATTACGGATGGACGCAGCTATGAAGGCAAGCGACCAAAGCACAGTCATGATGTGAGGCAGTAAATGCAAGAATACAGGCTACGCAGGCACAAATAGGCATGAGACGTTCCGGCATTTGTTCCAGTGTTTCTGTACGGTATCCACTGATGACCATGGCAATGTGGTCTCTGCCACTTTGTTTTGGTTGGACGCGAGCACCACTTTTTCTCTTTTCGTCGCACTTGCAAAACTCTGCACTCACAACACCTTAGGGTTTGTCCGCATTATCTCTCTTGTTACCCCGCCTATAGAAATCGATCAATTCGATTAAGTTTTTTTATGCACTGTTAAACACTGTCATTGGAATTCTTCTACAAGCAACATCATGCACCATCTGAAATGACGACTGACTCCAACTTTGTCAGATTTGCCCACTTTTGGCAGATTGGAGAGTCTGGTTAAACAAAACTTCAACTGTAGGTACAGTAAAAGCTCGTTAATTCGAACCGCAAGGGGAAGCCGCTTCAGTTCGAATTAACGAAAATTCGAACTAACGAAAGTGAAGGAGAGCAACAGCACACTGCGATTTGTAAGCAGTAGGGCATGTCAGAAATTTGGCGTGTCAGAAAGTGATGGCGTGTGCCGCGGGCACACGCCATCTTCAAGTAGAAGCTCTGGGTCCAACTGTGCCACACCACCGATGTCCACCGAAACGAACGTTAGCCGAGGCTTAACACTATCACAATGATTCGCGACGGCCGATACCTCCTAAGCTGAAAACAGAGGTGCACCACCGATGAAGACTGCCGAGACAAAGACGCTGAACATGTGAAGGTGGCGAAGGCCCTGATTCGTTGGTTCTTGATTGCAAGCGCAGCTGCGACGTACTTGATTCGCTGTGTTTTGGCGCTTGCCGTGCCATCTCCGCACAACATTAGCAGCTGTACAAGATTTGCAAAGCCTCCGAGATTCGCAACGGGCAAGAAGTCTTGGAGGTTACGTAGAACGGAGAGGCGGCAGCCGCCACTGCCTTCTGGCTGACCCCGCGTCGGTTAGATTTTTTTCCGATTTTGCCTTCTCTCGGCGTTCTCTCCGTTTCGGAGGCAATACAGCCTTGTGTGTAGGCATTAGGCGCTTTTCTCTGGCCGTGTGCCAGGTGAGCGTAGTTCGAATTATCCGTGAGGAAACCTTCTCGCGTTCGAATTAACTGACTTTTTTATACATAGACTTCTGTGGAGCTCGGCCGGACCAAATCGTACAGTTCGAATTATCCATAAATTCGAATTATTGAAGTTCGAATTAACGAGCTTTCACTGTACTGTCGAAGCTAGCATACAGCACTCCAAACACTTCCTCAATAAGATAATGTAAAATTTTCGCGTTGGCCGACTTTGCAACACAACTTTTAAATGACAGCAGCAGTGAACACACAGAAGCTTCTCTTGGGTTGTTTGATGTGCCAATCCAATGTCTAGGCTATTTTAACTAATTGTCTAGGCTATGTCTCAAGAAACAGTAGATGCTAATGAATGCATGTTATCTTGATAATTGCGCTCGGCTAATGTCAAGTGCACCTTTGTTTTTCTCACCATAGGTTATGTTTACCCATCAGTGTTTCGACAGCGTATGTACAAACTACTACAAGCAATCCTTCCTTTCTCGTGGGATTTTCACTCACAAAAGAGCATGCAGTCAACTTCAAACTGACCTTCAACTGAAACTTTACTAGCAGTCTAATCTTACATTCTGAACACCGTCTCTGCAACTGCCCTTATTCATTACTGTACAATATCGTGCAACACTCCACATTAGTGCACAGCCCTGTACAGCAGCTGAACGAAGCATGTGGAGGCTCCAGTTCCACCTGAATGCACACTAGACTACCTTGCTTGCACAGAGAAGCTGACCAAATGCAATATTCCAGTATGAGGAGGCTTCTGCATGCTCCATGACCTGACAACCACTGCTTTGCAAGCATAAAGAATGCAATAAAAAACAAACCAGGGGCCTGCTGTGACGAGTAAAAACAAATTCTCCACGTTCAGCAGGAACTTACCCTTTTTCACATTTGCAAAGCTACTGCTTTTTCGCATAGCGTGGGCATCACTATGGCTAGTATTGACGTCAACGAATTTTGCGTTGGGATAGGAGCAAGGTTGTATATTTCAGATTTATTTTGCTCTCTGTACTTATACTAAAAATAGCAAAATAGCAAATTGCTTCAAACCATAGAAAACTGACAAATTCACCTCATGAATTCTGGTGCTTCAGCTTACCTCAATTAGCTCACCAAAACCATAAGATATGTATAATGGGCAGATACTGCAAGCTGCAGCGGAACACAAGGGCGTTAAAAGCAAAAGCCATAAACTGTTATTAATCTGTTACACAGTCCATATAACAACCCACAATGACAACTAGAGCTTTAGTGTTTCGTTGGCTGAGTGAAGCATTACCATTTATTACTTGCATGTTGCTGTTCTTCAAGATAACACAACCTGCCATTCCTACAAATAGCTTTTTACATTGCACAAACCATAAACGGCCTTGGAAGCTGCCCATGCAAATATTGCCATCTCAAAGCCCCTATGTCCCACCAACTTTGCTTCATGACTGCAAGAGCTGCATGTGGCTTATAAACCCTGGTTCTTGCCAGCCTTATTTCATGTCACACTGAGTCACCAACAAAAAAATTTCAGCAGGAGGTAGATGTTTAAGTAATTAGATAGTCATAGGCCACCACAAATGGCATAGAGACAATGAAATAGAGCTGATGGAAATTACTGCCCCTAGCAAATCACAAGAGCAAAGAAAAGATTAAGGTTACCACTTCACACAAAGCAATAAAATCATTTTGAAACTGTGCAAGCTCACAACAGAAACTTTTTTATGCATCATCTCATAAAGCGATCACTTTTTGAGCTATTTCCTTCATCTCTCTAAACCATCTACATTCGACTTTTTTTTTTTCTTGATTTAACTGGATATTCGATTCGAAATCTACCTATTCGATATTTACATGCCCCTACTAAGCAACGAAAAGACAAAGAAAGAACACAGTGTGACACAAATTCTCTCACTTTCCTACATGATCAAGCACATTTGCGTAGACAGGGAACACAGATATCTTTTACAGTCGACATGTCATGTGACATTCACAACCGCCCCAGCCCGGGTGACAATGCTTGCCTCTTCAGAGGTGTTGTCAGCTTCCTCGGTCGTGTCATCACCGCGCCAAGCCTCCGTCAGGTCACCAGGGTCCTGAACACAAAATGGACAGTTCGACAAAGTCTTCTGCTTGGCAAGTTGGTGAAGCATTTTCTTGCAAGGCAGGGTAACTAGTCATGAACCCATACAGTCCTGTACTTACAAGTAATGTTAAAATAGTATTTTTTCAGGCACAATACATGCACACACAAAGCATTAAAGTTCTATATAAAGTCCCACAAATAAGTATTATAAACCTCAATACAAGGGGCAATTTTTGAACCGGAAAGTAGAGAGAAAGAAAACGAGGACACTTGTGTTGAATGTAACAAAAAAAATAAAGAACAGGGTTAAGGGCTCCAGATTAATTTTGATCATCTGTGGTCGTTCTTTAATGTGTACGTAAAGCCCAGTACATGAGCATTCTTGCATTCCGCTCTTGTAAAAACATGGCTGCCCCAGCCAGGAAGTGAATCCATATTCTTGTGCTCAGCAGCAGACCATCACACCATACAGCCACCACAGCACAGTCAGACCAAGTAAATCCACAGTAATGTAGTAGATTCGGCCATTGCACTTAAATCCACTAGATAAGCTTTCTTTGTTACCCTCTGGAATGACAGCTTTAGTTCCTCTTATTGCCGCCACTACTCACACATACACATTCATGACCATTAAGATTTTGGCTACCATAGTGTGTATATAGCTCCCGTAGGGAGCCAGAGTTGTGCAAAGGTTTGTCATCTTGGGCTCCAATGTTATGCCGCAAAGCCACTCCTCACAAACACAGGAGCTGCACTCGCGTCATGGGCGCTGTCAGTAGCGCAGTTATTTTCTTGTTTTTTGGGAATGTTGTAAGGAGCACTCTAACTCTCATGCCTCATTAATATGCTCAGTTTTTACACTTACATCTAAATATCAGTACTGAAAAATGCAATGCACGCTGAGCACATATATGCCGGTGCAAAGCAACAGCGTGTGCAAGCCTTCCTGATTTCCAGGAAACATATCGAGCACAATACCGAACTTCCAGAGAATGGCTGCTTCATTAGGCATGCAGGTGATCATGGCTCATGGCAGCCGAGTGGTGTGAATGCATAAAACTTAAAAGCTTGAAACAGTGCTGTTTTGTCTATAGCTCCAGAAAAACACTGGGAATGCGGGAGATGGAAATTCAAGGCGATGAGCAAAACGAGAACAAGGTGAAAACAGGAGCCAACTTTTCGACAAGTGGACTTGTCTTTTTCAAAGCAACATATGCTCTCCTCTGCACAGTATATACATAAGTACCATTCTTCTAAAGGGGGGAGAGGCTAAGGTGGGTGGGTGAGGCAGTGACTGAAGGTGTGTTAGTGGCAAGCGTAAAGGAAAGGTGTGCCCTTGAACGTCTGTGGAGGAATGTGAGGTAGTGCCGTGTGTCAGCTGTTTGACATGTTACTGTAGGTTCCTTTTTTCATGGAAGGGGCATGGACAATGGAAGGGGCGATTACCTGCTCTACTGGAGGTCAGTGAACTATCGTCTTGTTGAAAGAGAGAATAAAAGTAGCAGCAGAAAATGGTGCTCGTGAAAAATAAAATAAATAAAGAACGAATGAGAGAAACGAGTGAAAGAAAATGCAGGTTGGAATATTCAGTGGTGGTCCAGCCAGCTTAGGATTTGGAGCAATTTTTGGAGCAGGAGAAATGTCATTTTGGAGCAGTTTAGGAGCATCCACAACAGCATTTTGGGGCAGTTTCAGAGCAGAAAAATGGGTCTTTTTGGAACATTTGGAGCAGTACAGCAGTAATCTGTAGCCATTTGATGAAGCTTGTTATTACTGTACAATCAGTAAGTGCTGCTCAAGAGTGAAACAAGACAAATAGTTACAGCAACCAATTAAGCTTGCTTACCGACGGATTGTATACCATGCATGGTATGTTGCAAACTTTTTTATTTGGGCAGACAAGAAACTTCATTTTGTTAACAATTAAATAAAGTTTTGTAGGCCAATGAGAACAAAGATATATGCCTGGGCGCAAGACAGACTTGCAATTACCATTACCACTGAGCTGGAACATTTCGCACCTTAAGACACGAGACAAAAACTGATGGCAAATGTCTTATGTGCATTCTAAATGACAGATGTGCTTCGATATACTTTACCGCACTAGACAAAATGTGTATTATGCCCAATAACAGTGGTAGAAGCTTGACAAGAGACTATGCGTCTATGAACAGTGCCAAGATGAGATGCCTCCTTATGGTATGTTGCAAAGATGGTGATGGCAGTCAAGAACAACGGTCGTACTATCCCGTACACTCGCTTTCATTATGAGGTGGTCTGCCAGCTTCCCATTGTTGTGTAGCCTCTGCGAATAGATACAAGTCAATGTGGCGTAAAACCGTAACTTTTGTCGCCAATACCCAACCGACCTTTCAAAGCACTACCTTTTACTGCCCCAAAGGGCTCAAATCGCCAAAGGCACGTCCAAAATAGCTCTGAAGGCCTGCATATACAATTATTCCGCGTATCGGTGCTCGTACTGTGACAGGAGACAACGGGTGCACGCGTGTATCATTCAGGAATACATACTGTGTCCAGTGACAATTGCGTCGTCTTCCCCGTCTAGGTGTGCTTCACCGCAGTACTCCGAATAAACTTCACCGCGTCACTCTTCTATATTGAGGCGAAGCTGACTTTCAGGAACCGGCATGATGCAAAGCGCCGTGCTTCCGCGCTCCAAAGCCATTGTCGAGGATTTTAAAGACGCAGCCAGTGCAATTTCTAACAGTGGCGAATTGTTTTACTGAAAAACGGCACCAAACAGCAAGAAGCTTGGTAGCCAACATTGAAGTAGCTAGGCCTAGCACACGTGGTGGTGGCTACGGCTGCCAGCGGATCTACGTACAAGAGCACCTGTTTGAGGCAGCGAGAGAATCAATATGGTGGCGGTTGTGGCTTCGATCGATGTCGTTTCGGGCCAGCGAAGGGTTTTAGCATCCAAAATGTCAGACATTCTCATACATTGACTATGGGGTACTGTGGTGGTACCACAACGGTGTCCGAAAAATCAGGCGTCTGGATATCCAATCGGTCCTTGACTGTAGTTACATTCAAGGCTATAAATTACACTGGACCTAGTGCAAGTAAAGCTAGTTCTCACTTTCTGTGCACAGCTATTTGCAGTGCTTTTAATTTTAATGTCACTTTAAAGGTGCTAGCAGGTTTTGCACGTGAGGTGAGAACATGCCTTCATGAGGGGGAATGATTTGCCTGACTTTTGCATGCACTAAAATGTCTAACATTTCTGTTGCGGCGATAGGTAACCTTTGGTACATCAGGAAACATCCAGGTACATCCGGGAATACTGCTGGCTGTATAGCCAGCCATACTTAGACTATACTAGTCATCACCCACAACACTGCAAGTGAGCAAAAGTCAGCCAACATCATTCCCCTGTAATAAAAGCATGTTGTCGCCCCCAGGTGCAAAACTTGCAGGCACCTTCAAAGTGACATTGAAAAATTAAAGGCACCACAAATAGTTATACACACGAAGTCAAAACTAGCTTTACTTGCACTAGTTCCAATGTAATTTATATGCTTGAATGTTCTTTTTGTAAGAAACAACATATCGGTGAAACGGGACAATCAATAAACGTCAGGTTAAATGGACATCACGTGAACACAGCTAAAAAACTTTCCAAAGCTGTCGCCAAGCATGCCAACCGCCGACCAGGCCATAACATTGATGAACTTAAACTGCGCATACTACAGTCAAAGTTCCATTCTGCACGAGATAGAAAATACAGAGAATCACACCTCATCTATAGGTTCAAGACACAGCAACCAATAGGCATAAATGTTTCAAAGGGAGCTTTAGAATCTGTTCACTCTGTTCAATTTCAAACTATACGAAACAGCACTTAGTTATTATTCATTGGGTTGCTTAGTTCTTTTTTTTAATTGGGTTGTCAATAGTATTCCAACCTCCCTTTTTTTTCACTCTTTCCCCTCGTTCTTTTATGATGTTACGGGAAGGAAGAAGCGTTCGTCTATTTACAGGTAGCTTTTAATGGCTGAGCCAACAAGCGTAGAGCATCGATCCTGCTAAAACACTTCTTCGTCGTCTCCAAGACCACCATCAGCGCCGTCTTCTTTCCACATTACCGACTGTGACATCACCCCCGTCGGAAAAAGCACCTGATTGGTGCGGCTCATCGGTCGAAGAAAGGTAAGGTTTGAGACGGCTGACGTGGATGATGTCAGAGAGGGTGAAGGCACCGTGGCATTCAGCGGAGACACTTCATATGTGACAGGGGTCACCTGGCGAAGGATGCGGTAAGGGCCATAGTATCGCGAGAGGAATTTCTCGGAAAGACCAATATGCCGAGCTGGATACCATACTAGCACAGGAGCGCCTGGTTCGTAGTTCACGTCGTGATGGCGCTTTTCGTAACAGTACTTGTGGCGTGTCTGGGAAGCAGACAGACGAATGCGGGCAATCTGGCGTGCTTGGGTCGCTGTGGCTATTACATCCCGAGTGTACTCTGTCGGTGAGTCGAGCGTGGTCGAGAGGAGTGTCTCGAAAGGCAAAGTCGGCTCACGGCCGAAGAGGAGATAGAAGGGTGAATAGCCAGCTGTGTCGTGGCGTGAGGAATTGTAGGCGAACGTGACAAATGGTAGAGCATTGTCCCAGTCGCGATGATCGGAGGAAACATACATTGCGAGCATGTCCGTTAATGTGCGGTTCAGGCGTTCGGTAAGACCGTTAGTTTGAGGATGGTAAGCGGTAGTGAGTTTATGTTTAGTAGCACATGATCAAAGTGGGTCGTCTATGACTTTGGCAAGAAAGTATCTGCCACGATCGGTGAGAAGTTGACGAGGTGCACCGTGGTGCAAGATAACGTCGTGAAGCAAGAAATCAGCGAAGTCTGTAGCGCAGCTGGTCGGTAGGGCTCTAGTAATGGCATAGAGAGTTGTATAGTCCGTAGCGACGGCAATCCACCTATTTCCGTCCTTGGATATAGGGAATGGTCCAAGGAGATCAAGGCCAATGCGAAAGAAAGGGTCGGCCGGTATATCCAAAGGCTGCAGCAGTCCGGCAGGAGGCACAGCTGGTCTTTTTTGGCGTTGACACGACTCGCACGCGGCAACATAGCGCCAGACGGAGCGGATGAGACGCGGCCAGAAAAACCGGCGCCGAATTCGGTCATAGGTCCGCGTGACGCCAAGGTGTCCAGCGGTGGGAACGTCGTGCAGTTGCTGCAGTACAATCGTTTGCAGATGAGACGGAATGACGGTTAGGAGCTCGGGCCCATTGGGGTGCATGTTGCGGCGATACAAGATGCCATTTTGTAGTACGAACATGGGAAGGGATGGGTCAGACGGAGCAGAGAGCAGGCGTTCGATAATGGGGCGTAACGACTCGTCGCGTCGTTGTTCAGTGCCAATGTCTTGCAAGGCTGAGAGGGAAAGAACGCAGATCGGTGCGACATCCACTAAACCGTCCGGTACATCGACGGGATGACGAGACAGGCAGTCGGCGGCCAGATGTAGCCGACCCGACTTGTAGACCACAGTGTAGGTGTATTCTTGCAGCCGTAGGGCCCAGCGACCGAGGCGGTCGGTGGGATCCTTGAGGGAGGAAAGCCAACAAAGGGCGTGGTGGTCGGTTGTAACTGTAAATGGTCGTCCATATATGTAGGGTCGGAACTTGCCCACCGCCCAAATGAGGGCGAGGCACTCGCGTTCAGTAATCGAGTAATTGCGCTCGGCGGGAGAGAGGAGGCGACTGGCGTAGGCGATAACGCGGTTGTGCCCACATTGGCGTTAAGCTAAAACTGCGCCGATTCCGTAGCCACTGGCGTCAGTGCGGATTTCTGTCGGAGCGGAGGGGTCAAAATGGGCGAGAACAGGAGGTGTAGTAAGCAGCGTGATGAGCTGCGAGAAAGCAGACGCTTGTTCAGAGCCCCAATAGAAAGGAACGTCTTTCTTCAGGAGGTCAGTCAGGGGACGGGCAACATGGGTGAAATTTTCCACAAACCTGCGGAAGTAAGAGCAAAGGCCCATAAAGCTGCGAACATCTTTGGCACAAGTTGGTACAGGGAAATTCTGCACAGCATGAACTTTAGCAAGGTCGGGGCGAATGCCTGACGAATCGACAAGGTGTCCGAGCATAGTTATTTGGCGGTGACCGAAGTGGCACTTGGACGAGTTGAGCTGTAAGCCAGCGGTGCGAAAAACAGAAAGAACAGATGAAAGTCTTTCAAGATGAGTTGCAAAAGTTGAAGAGAATACGATGACGTCATCCAAGTACAGTCGCCGACCGTTTATTCGGACCTCACGGGGACTGCAAAAATGTCCGAACAAACAGGTGTCCGAAAAAGCAGATTAAGAAAAAAAAATGAAATCCTTTATTTCCACGCACTTATTTGGGCTTGGCAGTAGGCTTGGAAGAAAGCGTGAATGCGCCGTTGCACGCTGTTCCGTTTACGCGCAATCAGATAAGCCTGAATCTCGGAGAGGGTCGTACGGTCACTATTAGCGGCTGATAGCACAGTGACTGCTTGTACACGCTCCACATGCGACGGCAGCGTAGCACATGGTGAGTAATCTTCCGACTCTGAGTCATCGTCCGGCGGTGCAGCAGAAACCTGACGAATGATCTTGCCATCGTCGAGTTCTGCGCATGTCAATACAGCAGTGTCAGCACCTATGAAACTGTCAAATGAGACTGTGTCCGGAACCGCAATGCAAGCACTGCGCAGGTCTCGGAAGAACATTTTCCGCGTCAGGTGGGGCGCACATCGGAAGGCGACTTAGGCCTCCCGGCACCCGCTAGCCGGCATTCCCCAGCGAAGTCTGTGCGGGCACTGTCGGCGCCATTAGACACTTGACGCGATGTTTCCGTACACCGCGTTGGATCACCGAAACCTCGACACAGCGCACAAACGAAAAACGTGGCCTGCTCGCAGCGTCGTGTGCGAAGAAACAAATAAGCTGCTGGATTGTCTTGACATGGCTTACTAAGCTGAAACCGGAACTGCTGCAGAGGCACTCTAACCAGGCAGAAACGATGATGATGAGCGGGGATTTCCAGTAGCGCCACTTCGTGGGGCAGCAAGGAAGCTCTGTTCAAAACAAACATGGCGTTCAGCAAGTCGAACGATGTATGGAACCATGCACCGGTCAGAGTCGGTGCATGGTGCTCTCGACCGAGTTGGCTCAAGGAGTGTCTGAAAAATCAGACGAGAGGTTGCAAGGTGTCCGAACTTTCGGCAGTTGTTATACATTATGGTCTATGGGGAGAATGGCGGTGCCGCGAAGCTGACCAAATAATCGGGCATGTCCGAATTTTTGGAGTCCGGAAAATCGGTCGGCGACTGTAGCCCAAACAGATGGACCATTTCAAACCACGCAAGAGCATGTCCATCATCCGTTCAAAGGTCGCCGGGGCATTGCACAAGCCAAATGGCATTACTCGGAACTGATAAAGGCAGTCTGGTGTGACGAATGCGGTCTTTTCACGGTCCATGTCATCCACGGCAATTTGCCAATATCCAGAGCGAAGGTCTATAGATGAAAAATAAGTGGCACCGTGGAGACAATCCAGAGCATCGTCAATGCGGGGAAGTGGATACACATCTTTCTTGGTGATCGTGTTGAGATGACGATAGTCAACGCAGAATCACCAGCTGTTATCCTTCTTTTTGACGAGAACAACAGGGGACGCCCACGGACTGGAAGAGTGTTCAATAATCCCTTTGGCAAGCATCTTGTCAACCTCGCTCTGGATAACTTGTCATTCAGAGGGCGACACCCGGTATGGGCGTCTGCGAACAGGTGCTGCATCGCCGGTATTTATCCGATGCGTCACGACCGTAGTTTGACGCAAAGGGCGATCGTTCAGATCGAAAATGTCGGAGTAGGACTCGAGGAGGCCACGGAGCTCTGCGGCTTGTTGGGTAGAGAGGTCCGGTGCAATCATCTTTGTAAAGTCATCGGTCGGGGCTGATGCAGAAGGCGCAGAATGAGCAGTGGTCGAAGACGGCACAACAGATAGAGCAGAAATGTGGCACTTGTGTGTTGGTGACAACGTGGCAAGAGAGATGCCTCGAGGAACTACTTGCGGGCACTGTCCGAAATTCAGGATCGGAAGACATGTCTGATTGTCCGCAACAGAAACGATGGTGTGTGGGAAGGAGACATTGTGAGAAAGCAGGACTGACGTCGCGGGAGTGAGGACATAGTCTCCATCAGGTACAGGTGGGCTGGCTAAAACAGGGATGAAGGTTGCTGCAAGAGATGGCAGGCGTATAAAATCCGCGGAACAAAGCTGAGCTGGAGCTTGAGCAGGAAGGTCAATGGGAACAGGTAGGGGTAAGTCAAGTTGTACGACACCGGCAGAACAGTCAATCAGAGCAGAATGGGCGGACAAAAAGTCGAGGCCGAGGATCACATTGTGAGGGCAACGTTCAAGCACACTAAACAAAATGGACGTGTGGCGACCGGCGACACTGACACGACCAGTACACATTCCAAGCACAGCCGGAGTTCCACCATCGGCGACCTAGAGCAGTCGAGTCGGAGCAGGAGTAAGTACCTTTTTCAAGCGCGTTCGAAGCTCCACATTCATGATGGAAATTTGGGCTCCAGTGTCGATGAGTGCTGTAACGGGCAAACCATCCACGTCCACGTCCAGAAGGTTCCGATTAGTAGGCAGGGTCAGCAGAGGAATTTCAGGCCGGTGTTCTAGAGCAGCGTCACCTCCAGGAGCTGCCCCAGTTAGTTTCCCGTCTGAGAGCGGCGACGGTAAGCTGGGGATGGAGAGCGACGCAGCTGGGGCGAACGGGAGCGGCGACTATGTGGTGATGGCGATCGGCTGGTCGCGGTGGCTCGAGCGTTGTAAGGTGCGTCTTCAACCTCGGTGGAGAGTGATGGCGGGCGAGGATTCGGTGGGGAGCGGCGGTAGGCGGGAAAGCTTGGTCGTGAGTGGGCTGGCCAGGAACTTCGACAGTGGCGAGAGATGTGGCCCACACGTCCACAGTAAAAACAGATGGGTCTATCGTCATGGGTGCGCCATTCGGCCGGGTTGCGATAGCTCGGATATGGACCGTATTGGCTCCGGTGAACAGGGGCAGAGGCAGCAGACGAAGCAAAGTCAGGACGGCTGGCGGAGCAGATGGATGGAAGACCTACATTCGCAAGTTCTTGGCGAATGACCGACTAAATGAGTGACACAAGCGGCCGGGAATCGTCAAAGCACTGCGTCACAGGCGTGGCAGGAGACGCTGCTTCGATTTCTCGCCAAACGATACGGACGACGTTCTCGGAGGAGGTGGGCTCACGCGGTGAACAAATGTCTTCACACGTCGACGAAGCTGCGGTATTAGGTAGACGCGTGAACTGTTGAACTATGCGGCTACTCTTCGCGTCTTCAAAGCGGCGACATTCGTTAATGATCTCATTGACTGTTGTGATGTTCTTATAAACAAGCAGGTTAAACGCGTCGTCCGCGATGCCCTTTAAGACGTGGCTGACCTTGTCTGCCTCTGCCATATTGTTATCTACTTTGCGGCAAAGAGCGAGGACGTCCTGGATATAGGCCACGTACGATTCAGTGGACGTCTGTACACGGGTCCCAAGGTCCTTCTTTGCAGCACGTTGGCGGCCGAAGGGTTTTCCGAACAAATCCCTAAGCTTCTGTTTGCACTGGTCCCAACTCGTAATCTCTTCTTCTTGTGTTTCGAACCAGACCCGTGCTGGTTTCTTGAGGTAGAATATTACATTAGCCAGCATAAGCGTGTTATCCCACCTGTTGTGTGCGCTGACCCGTTCATAATTCTGTAACCAGTCATCGACGTCAACGTTGTCAATCCCGGAAAACATGCCAGGGTCGCGAGGCTGGGCCAGGATCACCGTCGGGGGCGACGACGGGGCCGCGGTTGAACTGTCTCCTTCGGAAGACATGGCGGCCAGGTTACGTCCGCTGCGGAGCTCCGTCTTGCTCAATTACCCCGCACGTCCACCAATGATGTTACGGGAAGGAAGAAGCGCTCGTCTATTTACAGGTAGCTTTTAATGGCTGAGCCAACAAGCGTAGAGCATCGATCCTGCTAAAACACTTCTTCGTCGTCTCCAAGACCACCATCAGCGTCGTCTTCTTTCCACATTACTGACTGTGACAATATATATATATATATTTTTTTTCACAAGCACCGTTTTCTGCTGCTACTTTATTATTAGATAATAGTTCGCTGACCTCCAGCAGAGCAGGTAATCCCCCCTTCCGTTGTCCATGCCCCTTCCACAAAGAAAGGAACCTACAGTAACATGTCAAACGGCTGACACACAGCACTACCTCACATTCCTCCACAGACATTCAGTGGCACACCTTTCTTTTCACTTCCATACCCTTGTCACTAACACACCCTCAGTCATTGCCTCGCCCACCTGCCTTACCCTCTCCTCCCTTTTGGAAGAATGGTACCTATATATACACTGTGCCGAGGAGAGCATATATCGCCTTGAAAAAAACAAGTCCATTTGACGAAACGTTGGCTCCTACTTTCATCTTGTTCTCGTTTTGCTAACCATAGCTCTAGCATTTCAACCCTCCATCTGATGAGTGTATGCTGCGAGCAAAACGTGTACTCATCCATTGCCCTGTGCCACTATGTCGACATAATCAATTCTAGTACAGTAAAACCTCGTTAAACCGTACCCGCTTAAACAGTAGTTTCATTCTAAGAGTAGTAAAGTCAAATCCCCGACTCAGCAACCATTGAACATAATGTGTTTTGTATTCACATAAACCGTACCAGCTTATTGCATACATATCGGTTAACAAGTAGCGTTTCCACTTTTCGTCGCACAAACATGGCAGTGCTTCGTCCCCATCGGGCGACCCGGCAAAACAACAAGCTTCAGAGATCTGAACAACAGCCTCCAAGCGCCCTGTGCATTTGCGCATGAAGCCACATCAACATCAACATCATTTCAGCGCCGTCCCAGAGAGCATTGTGGAGTCGTGTGAGCGAGGACTCGCATTATGCCAAAGCTCGGATAAAAAAGACACCAAGAAGACACGAAGAAGCCAGCATTGGCACGTGACATGGTTCTACTGTTGACTACAGAGTGTGGCATTTGGAATATGAAGAAGTTGCTCGGCAGCGCTGCTGCGACCGCAAAGAGATGTCGGCTGCGAGGTTCGACTTTTCGCCATTGTTTCCTCTTTTGCCGAAGTGTCGCCTAGCGAGAGTGATAAGGATCATACGAAAAGCGACAGCATGGGCGATTCAGGCCCGACAGTGGCAGAAGCTGTGCGTTACAAAAGCCTCACGAATGCAATCGTCGTGATGAGAACAGCACCCCGCAATAAAAAGGTGCCCCTGACTTCTGCCACACTACCACACTCGGGCACGGAGAATATGCAACACTAACGAGGAATCTGAAATGCGAGTTTTTCCTGAGAAGAGGGGTCTGGTTGAAAAGCTGGCTCGCAGCTTCAGTAAGTTTGAGGCAGCTGTCGTCGCTGCTAGGCTGCCACGGCATCAAACGAAAATAACACTTTTGTCGCACGAAGTAAATTAAATACCGCATGTTTTTTCCCCTTTCATCACACTCTCTCTTCTGTTTTTGACAGGTAAGTTGGCGGTCTCATGCTATTTTGGTTAAGCAGTACTGCCGTTTAGTACATACTTTTTCCGAGCTCCGGCCAATTACGGTTTAACGAGGTTTCACTGTATACCCACCATATGCGCATAATATACAACATCGCCCACGCTATGAGCGTCATGCACCAAGGAGATACACACGGCTACAAAAGCTGCATGCCCTAGTGATTCATTGCATGGAAAAGTAAGTTTTCATGGGTACTTCGCATTCAGCACCCTCTGCAACGACAAGCTTGAATCAAAAGACAGGAGTGGCTATTCTTGCAGTTGGCGGCACACATGAGATTTTTCATGTAGCACTGCGCAAGACTGTTCACCTCTTTCATTGCAGTTATATTACAGTTTAGCGTTCTACACATCGTCCTACTGCCAGTGCTGTCAGTGCACTGCACTGCAGTGACTTCCCAATTTAACTAGTCTATCCCGCAGTGTTGCATCGAATGGTGGCTGAGCTTATGCTTTTAAAGCGTGAAATAAGAGGGAAAGAAGAATATTCCATTTCATATTCAGAGTATGGTTTTGAACGTAATGCAAGGTGCTCTTCTAGGCCAGTAAATTGTGTAGTAAAATAAATGTGCATTATATCATACTGCAGATAGATTGCTTGAAAGGTAACAATATCATGGTAAGCTGACAGCGGAGCTCCATCAAGTTTACCAAATTTTTCTTTTCTCCCCACGTCTGCTGCACAGAAAGAGATTGGAGAATGTCATCTTTGTCTGCTAACCTTTCTCAGTCTTTCAATGTGAACAATCTAAAGTGCGCACTTCAAGCATTCGACATGACATTATGGAAGTGCAAACTTTGTTTTCTGCAGCATTGCTGTTTTGCACAATAAAAAATATTTTCAAGTTTTTTTTGCTATATTCAGAGTTAAAGTGCCATGCACAACAGGACATGGCAAGGTCTGGTAGACATGCTATTTGATTTCACCGCTGCAACATCCCTACAATGATGAGGAGGCAGAAGCACACTCACCCTAACAGGCGTCACTGGGGGATTGTCTGTGCAAGAAGAAGGCACAAGCCCCAGGTCAAGACTAGGCCCCACAGGGGGCTCCTCAACTGGACCTAGGGTGCCCTCAAGGGTGCACAGCAGTGTCTCAGGGCTCGAACGCTGTCGTAAGTGTGTTGGTACACTCTGCAAGGCACACAAAATGCACAAGGCTGAGTGGTGCACTGAGTGGTACACAGCCACAGTACACTGTTGGCTATCACAAACTTATGCCAATCACAAACTTATGCCAAATCGACTGAACTTTTTCAGGTGTTTCAACAGTCAAATGGCACTAGCTCTGAAATTCTGCTGAAAATGGAGAACCATCACCGCACTTCGCAACTGAACATGACACAGGTCCCGTGTGAAAGTCCCGACTAAATAATTGTTTACAGAGAAGTAAAAGAGCGGCCAAGTTTACCACAACTCTGCTGCTTGCTTGTACCATAGAGGTTGTCTAGGAATATGTGTGCCATAGATATTTTTGGACATCCCTGTTTAACAGTTCCTACAGTCCTGATTTTTCTGGACTCTCTAGGGGCCACGAAAATGTCTGAAAAAGATTGGGCAGTCCAAAAAAATATGAATGCATGCCTTTTATTGTCCCCAAAGCTGAAATCACCACAGGCATACCCGAAATAGCTCTGAAGGCTTGCCAGTGCACTTATTAGGTGTATCAATGCCCGTACTGTGACAGGAGATGGCAGGTGCACACGTGCATAATTAAGGAGTACATACTGTGGCCCATGAAAGTTGCCCCTTTCCACTTTTGATATGCTTCACCGCAATACATTGCGTATGCTTCGGTGCGTAATACCACTGTATCGCGGCAAAGCCCTACTTTAAGAAATCGGCATCATGCAATCGTGCATCATGCACTTCGAAGTAATCGGTGATGATTACAAAGGCAGTGTCATCACTATTGCTGACAGCGGCAAATTCTTTCAAGGAAAAATACTGCACAGAATAGCACAAAGCTTGGAAGTGAACGTCGAAACAAATAGATGTAGCATTGCCACGGTGCGGGCTGCCAGTGGACCAGCATGCGAGAGCGCCACTTCGACACTGTGAGATAATTCAAATGAAAGCAGTGATGGCTTCTATTAATGCTGTTTCGGACCTACAGCCATGGCAAGAATTCCAGAAAATTGAACGGCAAAAGGTCTTGTGTCTGAAATTCCAGACATTCTTATACATTGACTCTATGGGGTACGTGGTGATTCCACTTGGCCGTCCCAATTATTGGGCATGTCCTAAATATCGGTCGCTGACTGTGTTAATGCGACAGCGTTAAGGGTCCCGTGTCGCAGAAAATCTGGCGTCAGCATGCAGCGTTCCGCGTCTAACTTCGGATGTCGCTACAGCAAAAAGAATTTCGAACCAAATTTCGTATCACGCATACCCAACCACTCTTCTACCACTAAAGTTGCGCATACCTTGTCTTTCATACTTTACAAAGTTATTCCTCAGAATTTCGAGAACGGCAGCCTACAAACAGATTTAATGAAAAAAAGAAAGAAAAAGAACACCAACAGCACATATCTTTTATGTTAGCTATTCTCAGACTGAAATATTAAAAGTGCGAAACAATAACATGTGATCGACCTACGCAAGAGGCCGCGTTTCTACCAGAAAGCTTTCCTTCGTGTATTGCCTTCGCCGCAAGCATTTCCTGGTAAACGTTACGGTTACATAAGCTGCAGTTGCCGGGAAGCATGAAAAGCAGCTGGAGTTCTTTGAATGCTATCACATTCCACTCTTAAGGCGCATTCACATCGAAGGCGAGGCGGGCAAAGCGGGCAGGCGGAAAGCGGAAAGCGGCGAAAACCTCCTCGCCGAGCGGGCAAAGTACGTAGGCGGGCAGCCCAATCACTCTCGAACCGATTTTTTCCGCCATGCAGGAGCTTCCCGCTTTCCCGCAGCCAACCAGGGCTCGAGGAGACAAGCTGACTGAAAATGGCATCCACTGAGACAGCTGGATTTCACGCTACACTTTTGATCGACACAATCAAATGTTGCCCGATGCTATATGACAAGAGACACAGCGTATACAAGGACACCGAATACAAGAATCAAAGCACTGGCATAACCCATTCTCTCTCGTTCTTGCAAGGCGGGGCAAACCCACCAGCGGCGTTGGCGAGTTGTCTTCCTTCAAGCTTTCTGCTGCTCGTCTTAAAAAGCTGCTTACGGAGCGACGAGTAGAATGCCAACTATTTCGTCTTCTTCGTCCGAGCTGATCATTCTTCGCAGGTGGTTCACAAGTGAGAGCGGCTGGCCAGACAACGGTGGCGCGGTGACGACGCCTGCGCGTGCGGGTTGAGGACAGACGACCGGTGCCAAGAGATGGCGACATGTGTGCCACGAAAATGCTAGATGCCCCGCCTTCCGGCGACGCGGGCCGCCAGGCAAGCCGTGCGGTCGGAACAGGCACGCGCGCTCACCGCCTCACCGCGTTGAACATCCGCTTGGCTGCTTAGACGCTCCGCTTTCGGTGTGAATGTGCCTTTAAAGGTAATGCTTACGCATACTCCAAATTTTTGAACCCTGTTTGAGTGCTGCGCAAAGCATGAGCGTAGGATTCCCTCTTTCCCTTTGTGAATACTCTCCTTAGTGTCATGGCCCTCGTCTGACTGCCGCAAATGTTCAGATGTAGATACGTGCAGAAAGCTGAGCAAGCAGCGGGGCTAACCATGGCTTTCAAATGAGTAACCATAATTCTCAACTGTGATGAAATTATCAAGAACGCTCACCCATGGGCTGGGTCCAAGTGCATGCGACAGGTTCTCCAATGAGGCCGAGCTTGCCAGTGGTCCCGACCGAGGGCGCCCTGTCGTCGGGTGAGGTGCAACATGGAAGGAACTCGAGCGTAGCCCCTCGGGGCCTTCCGTGCTCCGACGCGCTTCTATACCCGGGCGCGGACGTGAACTGGCACCGGTGACCTCCTGACCAGAGTTGGAGCCCTTGAGGGCCAACAGCTGGTTCTCCAGGTGAGAAATGCGTTTGCGGGCACTCTGCATCTCTGTATGGCTTTTCTCTGATGATGTTTTGCCATAATCCTGCAGCAGTTGCTGAGACAGAACGGGAAATGCAAGTGCAACAAAAATGTGGTAGCTGCAAGACTGCAGAGTATGGCAAGTGATTTAATTTCTTGACAAAAGTTGGCGATGTTTCCTCCATCATTATTCAACACTCAAGACAAGGGCAGAAAGCAAGCACACACAGCGCTGACTCGGCAATTGTCACATGTCTTTTTAATCACAGTAAAAACATGCTTCAAGACACACACACACAAGACAATGCCAAATACGAAACAACCAAAACACAAATGTTCTTGTCAGTGTTTCAGGTCAAGCAGATGCAGAAGATTCACGTTTTGTTAAATAACTGAACTTGATATTGATAAGAATATTGCAGCATTCTATCAGGTAATTGCCCTGTGAGCATTTCTTAGCGTTTTTGTTTTAATTACGGTACACTGATTTCTGGAGGAGTCAGCATCTACTAAGTGCTGCATAAAGAGGAGCACCAGGTGTACATGTATCAATCTTATTGCTAGATGACTGCCCTATCTCAGCTCACATTTTGCACAGCAGTACCATCTTGCATGAAGTTTAGCTTAATACTCCATTTGGGGCCTTGCATAACTGTTTTGTCAACAAGAATTTCAAAGTGGGTGTTGTCTGCGACAACCCCACTTAAGACATGTTTATTCTACTGTAATGAAATGGGGCTGCAATCTATTGTAGCTATGGTGAACACCATGCTTTCGCTGTAGCCATGACAAACGGTCCAGTGAAGCTGAAGATAATTGAGGATCTTTTAGAGGTATCGCTACTGTCGACATTCATTTCAGATTCAACTTCAACCGGTAATAAATGCATGCAAACAAGGTAATAAACTAAGTTCATGCAAAATAGTACCTTTGTGCAAAATTTGAGCAGAGATCAGCCAACAATTTTTCTGGAAGAGTCACATTCATCTGAAACTCCTATTAGACGACAATCAGTACACTTGCAACAAGTGGCAAGACTCCCTATGATTGTTTTCTTCATGTTAGCTCACCCTCCTGCAGCCTTTCTTAAAAGGCATTGGCCCATTTGGCTCATATTTTCTGTAAGTACCAGGCAGTGGTGATAATTTGAATGACAATGTTTACAATCCGTGCAATATGTGTCACATTATTTATAGTGGATTCCAATGGCAGATTCGGAGTGGCCAATGAACTCTGCGCCAAAGGACTACACTACAGCCGAGTGCCACAGAATGAAATCTGCGATTGAAACACAGGCACTCCCGCCAGGGCAAGTGGCAGGGGGCGCTCGCGCACATCCGCTTCAGGAAACGCCCAGCATTCCTCGCATTTTTTCATCATTTTCGGCTTAAACTCGCGCACACGTTGTGTTTAGAAGTTTTGTGTTTCTTTCCAGCCTCCCGCACTCTAATAGAAGCCACACTGCATGAAAGTCTGCTTCTCTCGTCTGCCGTCCGCCATGATTGTTTGTCAGAAAGATGGGAGACGCAGCAAAGCCTGCGATCAGCTCTGTGGCAACACATCGAGACAGCCTGAAGTGCCTTCAGAACTGCATTTCATCAAGAAATGTAAAGGTCGTTAAAAGTGTGAACTTTCGAAAAGGATTTGTTGTTACCTCTTCATCCGAGTAATGGTGAATGAAATAGTCGACGAAATGCGCAACTTTCGGTCTCTAGGCCGGCAGGGAATACATGATGTCTTGCTTGAATGCACTAGCTTCCAAAGCTTCTTCGTCGCATGAGTCGCCACTGGTCGATTCGGAAATTGAGCTAGATCAATCATCGCTCCCCATAAGCAGTAAAAGCGCAATTTGACGATGCGAAGCACCACTCATTTCTTCCGAGAGACCGTGATTCAAGTTCACGGGTACTCGCACCATAGTGGTATGTTGGCCTTGTTGGCTGTGGGTGGGCTGACATCAAGCAACTTCCGGTCGGCTCCATCATTTTTTGTGGAGTAGTGCGTCCTCTACTCCACAAAGACTAGACCGGAGTGGATGTAGTGGCGAAGCTGCTTCCAATCCGGCAATTAAAGATACGGGAGACACTCTCAATCTCGCAATGTAATAGACTTGCTCTGCAAAGAGCAGAAAAACTACTGGCTGAAGTGCTCCGCATCTGCTATTGGAATTCACCATTAGACATATACTTGCGTAAAATGTCTTCTTAAGAGTTCTTTTTGAGCAAACAGTTCTAAGCTTTCCCCAATCCTCATTTTAACATTCCTTGTATATAACAAAAGCAGGACAGAAAGCCCTTTCTGATGGGAAATTTCATTCAACATGGTCACTCAAAGGTATACATAGCAATGCACTACAAGAAAAATAATTTAGCATATTGGTACCAAATTACAGTTACTACTTGTAGCCTAACCAGCTACCAGCTTTGTACATGCTTGCCTGTCAGCGCTGCACAAGCATCTGGCAGGGATGAGATCGATTAGCTAGCCCACCCAAAGCTGGCAGGCAGCTGGATCATAACTAGCTGTAACACTATAGACGAACACCTTATTGTTACTGTTCTTTCACCAAAAAGAATCTTTGCAATCAAGTTTGCAGTCTTAGCACTGCCAAAATTCTGATTTATGAATAGGGTTGTCCATCTCAAAGCTGCCCAATGGGCTATGAGAGAGAGAAACATTTATTTTCAAGACCCTTGTCCAGGTCTGCGCTCTAAGGTGAAGGCTATGAGAGGTGCCACAGTGGATGGCTCCGGATTATTGTTTATTGCCCAGGATTTTTGAATGTGCCCCCAAAATCTAAGTGCACAAGAATCTTAGTGTTTTGCATACATATTAGAGCATCCGTCGTGGCTACATTACAAGCCTGCAACCCAAGCTACAAGCATACTGCCACAGCTATCACAGTATTGCAGATTCTGCAAGGAGCAAGTACAGCACTCACCACCAGATAAGCCTGCTCCTTCTCCAACATCTTCTTGATTGTCAGGTACGATATGTTTGTGCATTGCTGTTGCTTCTCAGGCTGCAAGAAATGCCACCTTTGTCAGATTACTTTTTAGACTACTTTTCCAACACACATTTTATTTTCACACACAAGAAATATTAACTGAGACAAGTTGCAAAAATCTCATTATCGAGTCGCACAACGGTACAAACTTTAAAAGTGCATGGAATAGAGAACACATTATTCTACACGTTAACTCTTTTACTCCACATCTACACCACATCTATAGCAGATGACAAGGGTTCAAAATGTGAAAACCTACAGGAAACTTTTATGCCCCCACAACACTGCCATGTGTACAAATTTGAGACTAAGGTTACACTTATTGCACTTATGCGAGACAGTGATTACCATTTGTCAGTCACAAATATTGATCAGACAGATAACACTGGGTGTGGCTATAGCAGTCACATTACAGGAGCCCACACCTGTTCTACCTTGTGTGTTCCTCTGTGCCCCATGAGCACGCAATAAAACGTCCCAGCAAAGGAACTAAGACAAGGTGCCAGGCCTGCTTCTGCATGCGTTCCGGCAAAGACTGCAAGTACACATCTATCACACGAGAAGGTGTTGATAGTTAACAGCCATGCAATGTAGTTCGCTAAACTGGGGAACACAGAGGATGTCTTCTGTCCATGGCACACAAGTGGACTGATGGGTTTTGACATCACACAGTGACTAAGGGGCCATGAGAGATGCTGCAGCTGTGGATTACTTTGGGCCACCTGGGTAGCCCAGTACAAGAGTTTTTGCACTGCACCACTATCGAAATGCGGCTGTCGTGGCTGGGAGCTGAAGCCGCAAGCTTTTGCTCAGCAGCAGATCCTCGCAGCCACCAAGCCATCACAGCAGGTTGCACTAAAAATTTTGCTAGACTTTTGTTCAACCGAACTTTCATTGCATTCTTAAACTGAAAAGTGCAGCCACATTTTCAACAAGAGGATTGAAAATAAGTAAAATAAGTACCATCATTTTTGTCAGCCCTGCTACTGGGCGCAACATTGAGCAGAGTCACCGCCTAGTGGACACTGGCTGAACCGCGCACAGCGTGGATGGGCGTGGTGCATCGTCTGCTAGCCACGTGTTTACTACAGGTGCACATACAGTGTCCATATTCTGTACAGACTGTGTTCTGTGGTTGCAGTGCAGTCAAATGCTGGTATCCATTCTTCAACCATCTGCAGAAGCATTTGGCCTGGCACTGCAGTCTGCGCTGTAGTAAGATTAATGACTGCATGTGTCGAGTGCGTGATATACGATAGTTGCAACGATCACAGGCCACAAATCATTTCAATTTTCTTGCTATTCTGTGTTTTAAGCACACTAAAAAATAATTTTTATGCGAAGCATACTAGCCGCACAACCACGCTCTTCCTTGCTGCGCCGCGCGCGGCCGCGTAGCTACCATATGACGTCATAACAGCTGCAAAAGCGGAGGCTCAACTCGTGCGCTCGCTTGCGGCCGCGTAGCTACATAGCCGGGTCTCAGCTCGTGCGCTCGCCTGCGGTCGCACAGATGGTACTGCGGCCTAACTCCCGCTCCTCCCGCTAGGGCACTGACGTCACAACAGCTGCAAGCCAGGCTCAACTCTTGCACTCGCCTGCGGTCGCACAGCCGGTGCTGCGGCCTAACTCCCGTTCCTCCCGCTAGGGCACTGGCGTCATAACAGCTGTATAAAAGAGCGGCGCGCTCTCGTCGTGCTAAGGTTAAGCCCAGTATGCTTCGCATCCTGGGCTTAACCTTAGCTAAGCCAAAGCCATATTTTGTAAATGTAAATAAATGAACTGGTCGTAGCGAGACATGAGTGCACTACTTCAGCGACGTTTTTGTCTCAACATGTTGGTGATTTCGCGTACTTTGCAATACTATGAAAGGTGGTGCAAAGATTAGTTAGCAGCAGAAAAAAAGATCTTTAGCACTCATATCATATCGCGGGGTACACTTGATCTCAGGCCTATAATTGCATGACTGTTGCTTGGTAGTTACACTACTAGCCTTAGTTACGTGATCAGCTTGTGCCTGAGGTGTCCTTTTATTATGTGGTAGTGACACCACTTCAAAAAGGTCGATTTGTTTCTCAAGTGAATTATGTCACTTGAGTACTTAGATTCTCTGTTACAAAAGAAAAGTGAATATATATTATGTGTGGCAATGGCAGTTGCTAGATAGAGGACGTCATAACAGTTTTCCTGGAGGCTATTACTATGTGCTTTTTGTGCCGCATTGTTAGCTTAATACAAGTAGTGGCCATTATTTTCTGAAAGAAAGAAGAATACTTTGGCCCTTAAAATAATTTCAACTTGTTCACATCACTTTCGTGCACGCAACCATGCCAAGGCAACTTTCTGCTTAAACGCTGCATATTGCTGTAACTGCGATAAAAATAAGAGCATGTGAAGTAGCATGGTGATCACGCTAATATGCTGTTGCTTGGTGAGAAATTGTTTACTGTACCTGGAAATTGTTTCGAACTTACACGGAGAAAAAAAAAGGTGAGGTGTACAAGCAGTGAAATAGAATGGACACTAAAGCTCTTTCTTTTTTTATACCGGTACAAGATTAGCAGAAAAGGCTGTATCAGCTGAGCTGCCCAACACCAACATTGAGTGAGAAGGCAGAATGCAAGTAGTGGAAGAGGCACAGAGGGCTGCAAGGAAGTGCCAAAACACAAACAGTGCGTTTGAGAGCCAGTCCCCATTTGAGTGACAGTTTGCAGGAAGGTTCTGTGCATTTCGTGCAAGAATGTAGCACTGGAGGGCAATATATTATCAGTCAACCGCAGTCAGTGCATTTTACTAATGTACCATATTTACTTGCAGAATGATCGCACTCGTGTAATGATCATACCCCTGAATTTTGACCTCAGAATTCGATTTTTTTTCTTTCCCACGTAATGATCGCACCCCAAACTTGCCACAGTAATATGTCGTGTGCCAAGTCTAGCTGATGATGATCGTGTTTACCACCTGTCAAATGCTACGCGAATGACTCTTCAAGACCTACCAAGCAGTCTGCACACACCAAACAAATTCTTAAGCAGATGCCCCATTTCATTCCTCTCAACACTTTCTGCACTCCCAAGAAAAAGAAAAAATCTACAACCAAACTTGCCTTGGCTTTATTATTTGTAGGCTTTGTAATAATTGTGGTCAACAGCAACAACAACGCCCTCTCGTCTGCACTCGTGGGCACACAACAAATTGCGAGCAGCAATGACAGTATCCAGGTTTACATTGATATGTTAGAAGTGTTCTCTATTCATTTGCCAATGCTTGTAACACAGCAAAGATATTCACCCACCCTTAGCAGAAACATAATAATAATATTTGGGGTTTTACGTGCCAAAACCACTTTCTGATTATGAGGCACGCCGTAGTGGAGGACTCTGGAAATTTTGGCCACCTGGGGTTCTTTAATGTGCACCTAAATCTAAGCACACGGGTGTTTTCGCATTTCGCCCCCATCAAAATGCGGCCGCCGTGGCCGGGATTCGATCCCGCGACCTCGTGCTCAGCAGCCCAACACCATAGCCACTGAGCAACCACGGCGGGTTTAGCAGAAACATGCCATATTAGGATGGTAGTGAAGACAAATGCCGCAGTTTTCGCAGCAAGCCCACCATGTGTTTGTCACTGGCAGCTGAGCACGCCCAGCTCTGTTTCTGTCTCATCAAAGTGGACATGGCTACGTTATTGCCACAAACTTGCCGATATTAATGATATTATTCATTACAGATATGGAAGAAACTGTTTCAATGCACGTAATGTACTCACAAGAAAAAAAATCGCATTCGGCACATCCGGCTTGCTCTGCCAGCTGCCATTTTTGTTTTTGTGTCCCGCATTGTTACAGCGCCAGCCATAGAGTTTCCTACAATATACTAGAGGGAACTCTGGTGCTGCAGTCGTTGACCTACCATGGGAATGATGGGAAGCGCGTGGATTTGTCTGATCTCCGTGCTTGTGGATTCAGGCGTTCTTGTGGCTTTGTTTATTACGCTTTATATTTCTTCAGTGTCGTAAATTTCATAGCGATCTATGCATTTCGAAGTACAGAACACACTGCGAGCACACACCAACGCTACTAAATGCAATGATTCAGCTTGTCGAGGAGGCCAAATTGAAACACGCCAAGCGTCTCAAGACACTGGCATGCCCACAATAAATTCATAAAGGCGTTTCACGTCGCTTGTCAACGCATGTGTCCGTGGCTTAATGGTCTCAATATCAGGCCTCTGTGGTAGAGGTCCTGTGTTCAAGTCCTGCCGTCGGACAATTTTAAGAATGTTTATTAAATTATTTATTACGCAGTACATTGCTGAAAATCAGTTTACAAAGTCGGAAAGCCTTTCGAAGCGAGAAGGATGAAGTTAAGGCAGATCCAGGTGCTTCCCATAATTCCCAGCAGGTACAACCGCTCCCATTGCAGCTCCGTAGACACTAGGGCCAGAGTTCCCTCGAGTAATTATTGTATGAAACTCAATAGCAGCAGCCACCTGCTTGTTGACCTGTTGTAATCCTGCAGCAAATGTGGGATGGAAAAAAAAAAAAAAAGAATTGTTTCTAGCAGAAAATTTACCCCGCCTAATAATTGGTTGGCACAGGACAGGGGTAACTGGAGATCGCAGGGAGAGGCCTTCGTTCTGCAGTGGATATAAAATAGGCTGAAGATGATGCTCGCACCCCTAAATTTGCATCCATAAAAAAAAAAGAAGAAAGTGCTGTCATTATGTGCGTAAATAGGGTACAATCTGCTGAAATTGCCAGCAGTGAAGGGCGACTGCGCAAATTTCAATGCATGCCACAAACCACCTATCTATACTAACACGGCAACAGTGCTGCCACCTAAAGTTCAATCTTGTGGCCACTAGCAGCCACATGAACAAAGGAGAAAAATAAGGACATACATCTACTGGCTGGGGCCCAGTGATACGTTCCGAAGATTGCTTCGAAGCCAGCGGCTGGTGGCTGGGTGGCGAGGCTGCAGGTGCTGTGCTGGTGGTTCCACCACCAGTGTTGTTGTTGGGCCGTTCACCACCACCAGCACCCCCACTACCTCCACCAGAGGGTGGCGGTCCGAGCAGGGTGAGTGCCACATGGGCCCCCGACTTGATCAGGTGCACCACATCCTGGTGGTTAGATTGTGTCACCAATGTTCCGTTGACCTTGATAATACGGTCACCCTGGTGAACACCTGCCCGTGCCGCTGCCCCACCTGGACAAAGGCCACAAGAACTCACCAAAGCACTCAACACTCTAAAGCACTTGTGCACACCTACACCCTTTTTACACGTGGCAGCTTATCCTATGTGGTCAGGTCATTCCCGTCAAGACATTATTAGCACGTAGTGTAATCAAAATGTTGCTAGTGTAATAAATCCACTGCAACAACTAGGTATACCCTGTAATTAAACAAAAACAGTGCGCATGTATCTGCTTGCGAATGCAGGCCACAACTTCAATTGTGGATTTCAGGCAACAGTGAAGATGCTGAAGCATGCGGACGTGTATTTAGTTCAAAAGAAAGAGGATGCACATGTAGTGACATTTTCAAGTTGTTATACAATTCTGAAGTGCAATACCTTAAAGAGAGTGACAACTGATTTTTAAGGACCTAGCTTTTATGGCGGTATCTATGCCACGTAGCTGACCGCAGCTTGATGTCAGCTATCGGCCAATAGCAGCCAGCAAAGAGAATGAAAAAATAATGCGTCTGATGACGAAATAGTGCGTCCAGAAGAGAGTGAGGACAGGGCCTTCAGTTGAAAAGAGAGCGCTTGAGAGAAAGGCGACTTAGCGATTCACTTGCGAGCTCCCCGCACCACGCACAACAGCGAAACTTGGCTGAAATGTTCACAGCAGCATATGCTACCAGCAGACTATGTTATTTCACCAAGCCCGAGAGGTGGTTCAGGGCCCCTTTAAAGGAGCGCCAAACTTTCTGAACATAGTAAAGAAACAGTGCCGATCTGTTAACGAGACTTCTGTGAATATGTGAGCAAAATATTATTGCACTGCATGTAACAGAGAATTCACAATCTTGTGCAAAAAGCAGAGAACAGACTTACCGACATAATGTAGTGCAAAGGCACAATTACAAAGAAGAGACACAGAACACACAATCTTTGTAATTGTGCCTTTGCACTACGTTATGTCGGCAAGCAAACACCAACCAGCCCAACAAGTGCTTTGACAGAGAACAGTTGCTTGCTCTTGCACCCACAATGTCGTCATTAAAAGCAGTTGGTCCACCAAAGCTATTGGCCGATTTCGGGATCGTAAGAACATCCTCAGTAATACATAATTGCTAATTTTGAGTCAAATAAATGAGAAATATATGTCTACAATGTCAAAAAGACAGACTAAGTCATTTCATCTTTCATTTCAATTCATTTCAATTCATTTCAATTAGTGCAATTAGAATTTTACTTAAATCTAGATATTATTTTAGCAAACCAACATTGCTGACCTTGTATTATTCTTTTATTCACAGCCATCTTAATTATTGCATTACAGCATGGGGTAACACACATCCAACTCATATAGCACCACTACAGCATTTGCAGAATCAAGCCATCCGGATATTGTCATTCATCTCATACAACTGCAGTGCTTCTGATATGCTTTTCAACCACAGAATACTTTCAGTAAAAAATATTGTTAAATATAAATTAGCCATAACGTTATTTAAGGTAATACGTAATCCTTCTTCAGTAAATATATTTTCTGCGGCTACTTTGGTTAACTTGAACCGCACAAGGTTTGCAGCTAACAACAATTTCTTATTGCCACTAATACATACTAATTACGGAAAACAATCTGGATATTTCGCAGCATTATCCCCTTGGAACAGCCTCCCATTAAATGTCAAGCACTCTTCGTCTTTGAGTTCCTTCAAGAAAACATTCACTTTTCTACTAGATAGCCAAAATAATCCACATATCTAAGCTATTCACCTCACTCCTGCTCATTTCCTTGCCATTCTTTTTTTTCTTTTTTTCTTTGGTTTTCTTTTTCTCTCATTTATAGCCTTTATAAGTATTTTGGTTTGTTATGTTGCGAATGTCCTAAACTACTGTTTTAATTGTACGACTAGCTATTGACTTTATATTACTTTACAGTTTGTACTTATACTTCGAATAATCTTCCTCATAGTGACTACTGTATTGCTGTTTTATGCCTTGTATTTCCTTTAATGTATATATTTTCTGACAGGAGGTCCCCTTTCAGCCACATGCTCTGGGACCTCCTTCTGTATACTTATGTAAACATGTACGGCTCCTCCTTATTAAAGAAATAAACTGAAACTGAAACTGCGTGTAGCTATGCCTGCTGTGCGTGGCCTCCAAGATGGCAGCGACGTGTTGCATAGCCTAGGCTACCGTAGTTGACAGGGGGTGCCGCGACCATCCCTTTCACCCCTGCGACACTTTAACCGAGGCTTTGCCCTTTTAGCTTCTCTGCTGCGTAGCTTCCAGCACGCTAGTGGAGATGAAATGAGAGAAAAAGCCAGGTATCGGTGTGATAACTTCACTTATAGTTGAAGTACTACTTGAAAAATTTTAGTGGCATGAGATTCGTGGGACGATGTACTTTAATAGTGAGATCATTCTATGATTTGCTGCAAAAGTGTTTCAAGGTCACTTTAATTAAAGCACTGTTGCAATGAATGCTAGAGAAGGAATAAACAGGAAACATTTTCAGCTGGCATGGAGGTTGCGATAGATTTGGGGTATGTGTTGCATGGTCAGTAAGCATCCAATACTCGTATATGCATTGTGATTGTTTGCTTCGGGTTAAATTATGTAAAAGATGCACCAATTAGTGCAATTAGAAACTCTATTCAAGTGTCCTGGCTACTACAGGCTACTGACATGACAGAACCCTTTGCCACAAGTGCTAGAGTATGTCTATGTGACCATCCAATGCCAAATGTTGCACAAAAATGTGACAGCTATTGCATCTAAGTATTTTCACAGGCACATTTCTTTTATTTATTTATTTATTTATAATGTCAAGAGGTGTTATAGTTCAATTGATTAAACAGTCGGATAGCAGGGCATGTAGCGAGAGGACACAGAGCTTCGGTAACACAGGCACAAGGCTTCCAATCACACGTCGTCGTCTTTCTCGAAGTAGTGCCTGCTGCTCATTCTTCTCCAGTACAATTACCTTGCCGGAGAAGAGGAGCCGTCTCGGCGACCTACGGGCAAGATAACACAGGTGGATCAAAGTACGGCTTGAGCCGCTGAACGTGCACGATTTCGCGCCCTTGGCGGCGCTTATCGGAAGGCGGCTCAAGGGGTTCTACCAAATAGTTCACAGGGAACGTTTGACTGATGACACGGTAGGGACCCTGGCACTTGGAAACAAGCTTGGGTGAAAGTCCAGGGCTGGTAGCGGGAACCCAAAGCCAGACTAGTGAGTCAGGGGCATAGGGTGCCGGAGAGGAGGGAATATCCCAAAGGTGCTTCTGTCGCTGCTGATCTTCCAAAGTAAATGTGCAGGCGAGCATTCGGCACTCTTCCGTGTGTGCAGCAGCTTTGGACAGGGTAGTAGCCTCCGTTGTGTCAGGGTGATGCGGAATGATGGTGTCCATTGCGCAAGAAGGCTCACGTCCGTAAAGAAGAAAGAACGGGGAAAATCCTGTAGTGGTCTGCGTGGCGGTATTATAAGCGTACGTCACGAAGGGTAGAATTCGGTCCCGATTGGTTTGGTCAGATGCGACGTACATGGCTAACATATCGCCAAGAGTGCGGTTAAAGCGCTCAGTCATGCCATTAGTTTTCGGGTGGTATGCAGTAGTAGTACGGTGAATTACATTGCATTCCTTGAGCAGGGATTCTATAACATCAGACAAAAAGACGCGGCCTCTGTCGCTCAGCAACTCTCTTGGGGCTCCATGGCGAAGTTTTGGCGTAGCGTGTGAGATGGTGTATCGCCACTATCACCCAGCGGTTGCCATCTGAAGTACTCGAAAGGGGCCCATAAAGATCAACTCCGACCTGGTCAAAGGCCCGTCCTGGACAAGGCAATGGTCGGAGTGGAGCAGCTAAGGCATGAGGGATATTCTTGCGGCTTTGGCAAGCGAGGCAGAAGTGGACATATTGGCGGACGAATCGGTACATGCCGCGCCAGTAATAACGAATTCGCAGGCACGCGTATGTTTTTAGTACTCCTGCATGTGCGCATTGCGGGTCATCGTGAAACGATGCACATATGTCCAAACGTAGATGCCGAGGAACCACGAGTAACCATTTGCGCCCGTCCGAAAGGTATTTACGGCAGTACAGGAGCCTGTCACGAACAGCGAAGTGGTGTGCTTGGCAACGCAATGAACAGCCAGTAGAACGCACTGATGGGTCTGACAGAAAAGCCAGCATAGCAACAATCCATGGATCCTTCTGCTGCTCCGAAAGCATATGCGTGGCAGTGAGGGAGGACTCGCATATTCGTACTTTCTGATAATTGGGCTGGCCTGACACTGGGTAGCAAGACAAGGCATCCGTGTCCGAATGTTTACGGCCTGAGCGGTACAGCACTCGACTATCATACTCTTGGAGGCAAAGCGCCCAACGAGCGAGGCGACCTGAAGGATCTTTCAAGGACGACAGCCAGCAGAGTGCATGGTGGTCCGTGATGACGTCGAACAGGCGGCCGTAGAGGTAAGGACGAAACTCAGTTATGGCCCCCATGATAGCCAGGCATTCTTTTTCTGTAACGGAATAGTTAGCTTCTGCTTTCGTGAGTGCACGGCTAGCAAAGGCAACAACGTATTCACCGAAGCCAGTCTTTCGTTGTGCAAGAACAGCGCCAATGCCGATGCCACTGGCATCCGGGTGCGCTGAGGTCAAAATGTCGAAGTATGGGGGGTGAGGTTAGAAGACGGCGCAGCGTCGTGAATGCGGCATCGCAAACTGGCGACTAAATCAAGAGGTCGTGTATACCCGCGAGAAGCTGTGTCAAAGGCGCTATTATGGTGGCGAAGTTGCGGATGAAACAACGAAAATAGGAGCATAATCCGATGAAGCTGCGCAGTTCTTTTATGGTTTTAGGTCGTGGAAATTCAGCAACGGCTTGATGTTTGGTTGGATCTGGTAGCACACCATCTTTCGAAACAACGTGGCCAAGGATGATTAGCTGTCGGGCGGCGAAGCGACACTTCTTCAAGTTGAGCTGGAGTCCAGCATCAGCAAGGCAAGTGAGCACGCGTTTGAGTCGGAACAGGTGAGAAGAAAAGTCCGGGGAAAAGATGACAATGTCATTGAGATAACAAAGGCATGTCTGCCATTTGAGGCCCCCGAGGATGTTATCCATCATTCTTTCAAAAGTTGCAGGCGCATTACAGAGGCCAAAGGGCATCACGGTAAATTCACATAAGCCGTCAGGCGTAACAAATGCCGTTTTCGGATGGTCTGCATCAGCCACCGGGACCTGCCAATAACCGGATCGTAAGTCTAAGGACGAAAAGAATTCAGCGCCTTGGAGGCAGTCCAGTGTGTCGTCGATACGGAGAAGAGGGCAGACATCTTTCCGGGTTATCTTGTTGAGTCGTCGCTAGTCCGCACAAAAACGACATGTCCCATCTTTCTTTTTGACCAGCACTACTGGAGAAGCCCAAGGACTGTATGATGGCTGTATCACGCCGCGTCAGAGCATGTCTCCTATGTGCTCATCGATGACACGGCACTCCGTCGCGGACACACGATATGGACATTGGCGCAGCGGCGCGTGGCTGCCGGTGTCGATATGATGAACGACTGTGGAGGTACGGCCCAAACATTGTTTCTGGAGGTCGAAAGAAATTCGAAATCGGTTAAGGAGGTCGAGGATCTCCGTGCGCTCATTCGGAGTGAGGTTGGGATCGGTAGACGGAGCAAACTCTCGATTACATGCAGGCGGAGGCGCAGAGACAGGGAGAGTCATGGAGTCAACGTGAAGAGAAGTCGAGTCATCAGGCACATCGTAGACAGAGCTCGTGTGGAATTCATCTGCAAAACCGAGCCACTCGCCATGATGTAAGCTTGATGGACACAAAAACAGATTCAAAACGTAAAGTGCGCTGGAGCCCTGGCGAAAGTGAAGGAGGGCAAAGAGAAGCAAGAAGGGATGACGGCGTGCAGCAAGTTGAGATGGCGTGAAAAGAACTGTGGAATTGTAGAAAGCAGCACAGGAAACGGGTACAAGGGTGGAAGAGAAAGAAGGGATCTCAGTGGTGGTGGCGACGAACACTCGAGCAGAAGCTGGAGGCAAATCTTCAGAAAGACTGCCGCAAAATGGAGTCAGTGCAAGTTCTGCACGGGCACAATCAATAATAGCGTGATGAGATGAGAGGAAGTCCCATCCTAGAATGATGGCATGAGAGCAGCGAGGAAGAACAACAAATTCAATGTGGTATACACTGTCTTGTAAGGAGACACGGACGGTACATGTTCCTAAGGGCTCAATTGGCTCAGCGCTTGCTGTGCGTAGCGGAATGGCAGAAAACGGCGTCGCGACTTTTCGGAGCATATGGCGAAGCTGGTCGGCAATCACGGACACTGTGGCACCTGTGTCGACAAGCGCGTGAACGGCGATACCTTCGGCAAAAACTTCAATGACGTTCGTAGGAAATAAACGAGGGCTTGAGCAGTTCGAAGAGATCGCAGTTCTTGCCTACGGAATTGCGCCTTTTAGTTGTCCTTTACAGTTGGAGGGCAGTGGACGATGGGGGACAGGGAACGTCGACAGGGAGATGGAGACCGACGAGTGTTGAAGCTTTGGGTAGCAGGAGATGAAGGAGCGAAGTGCGGAATTGGTGGTGAATAGCGGGACTGGGAGTCAGGAGCATCCCCTCGAAGTCTCGCAGCATCGGGAGGATACCAACCTCGCCGGCGGCAGAACCGTGCCACGTGGCCAGCAAAGCCACACGCGAAGCAAATCGGCCGGTTGTATTGGGTACACCACAGATTATCAACAGGGGGCCTAGGTAGCGGTGCACTGGTCGGAGCTGGGCATAGGGGCTGTGGAGGCGCGCAGAAGCCACTTCTGGGCAAGTAGTTCGCAGCTGCAGAAGGCTAGGCGTAGAAGCCGCTTGTGGGCGTGTAATGCGCAACTTCAGACGGAGGTCTTGGCCTGGCAACGACGGCAGCGTACGTGAGCGGAACCGTCGCTGAAGGTGGCTGATTAGCGAGAGGTAGCGCGTCGCTGAGTTGTTCATGGATGACGTGTCGCAGTTCCGGGGACAAAGAAGACTCAGACGACTGGGTAGCAGGCAGCAGTGACAGTTGCCGTGCCACTTCTTCGCGAATGAATTGCTTGATTTGGTCGAGGAACGAAGAGTGGGTGGGAGCAGCACTGGAACTGTCAGTTAAAGCCGAAACAATGTCGTCCAACGCGGCAGCTCGGTGCGTGGTAAGGCGTTGTTTGCGGAGCTCATCATAGCTCTGGCACAGTGTAATGACCTCGTTAATCGTTTGAGGATTTTTCGCCAAAAGCATTTGGAAGGCTTCATCCTCTATGCCCTTCATGACATTCCTTATCTTTTCAGAGTCGGGCATGGCGGGATTAATGCGCCGGCAAAGGTCAACTACGTCTTCAATGTAGCTGGTGAAGTTTTCACCCTTTTGCTGAGCGCGACCACGCAAGCGTTGTTCTGTGCGAAGCTTGCGCACAGCAGGGTGACCGAAGACTTCTTTGAAACAATGGGTAAGTGCTGTCCAGGTGGAAAGGTTGGATTCATGATTCCGGAACCAAAGATTAGTGACTCCAGAAAGATAGAAGATGACGTTAGTCAGTTTAGCTTTGTCATTCCACTTGTTATGCGCACTCACGCGATCGTATGACAAGAGCCAATCCTCCACGCCAAGGTCGTCGTTGCCGCTGAAGACCGGAGGATCTCGTTGGTGTAGAGCACCGGAGCAGATGACAGGCGATGCCAGGGGAGGATCGGGCTGCGCGGCGTCGTGAGGCATGGCAGAAACAGTAAAGACCGTCCGGCTACAGAGTTCCAGGTTTGGGAAGAGCCCAGCACGGATAGCAGAGCACGTAGCGAGAGGACACAGAGCTTCGGTAACATAGGCACAAGGCTTCCAATCACACGTCGTCGTCGTCTTTCTCAAAGCAGTGCCTGCTGCTTGTTCTTCTCCAGTACAATAAATACATCGCAGGTGCCAATAGAAACATTGAGTGATGGGAAACCAGAACAAATTAATGCTGTTTATGACTATAAAAATTGTCTACAATACTTAACACACAATTTTACATAAAGTAAGTTTACAACTTCTCAGGGAATGTTCAGTGGTTAGTGATGGAGCTAAGGCTATCAGGAAGATAATTCCAGAGTGCAATGGCTTGCGGCAACTCTGAGGAATTAAAAGCTTTGGTTCTACCATACATTCGCTTGATGCTGAGATGATTATGAAGATGTCTAGAAGTACGTACTGGGGTTACAAGGGGCAGTTTGTGTTGTGTTGTGTCGCGAATGTAGTATTTGCATATCAGGCATAACAGGGTGATTGTTCTACAGGTACATAATGCTTGAAGGGACAAGCCTGCTTTAGTTCAAGTGACACCAGAGTACCGGTCGTAGTTGGGTGAAATGAATCTGGTGGCTCTGTTTTGTAGTGCGAACATTGAAATGAGCTAATCTTGATGAGATGACCAGATCGATGAGGCAAATTCAACCTACAGACGGACGAAGGTTACATAAGCTAATTTGCATGTGCTAGGAGGTGAGTGATGTAGGTTTTGACATAAATAAACATAGTGTTTGTGATGCCTTAGCACATTTGCTAATGATATGGGTTTTCCATGAAAGATTAGACGTGAGATCTAAGCCCAAGTACTTATAATATATGACTGCGCCCAAGCCACTGCTGAGTTGTTTATTGAGTGGTAAAAGTTTGAATTTGACAGTTTATGAGAAAAACTATTTCGCACTCTGACGAGTTGAGGGTCATTAGCCAATCACAACATCAGGAATGGAATCATACTGAAGGCAGATGTGGTCATCAGGACTTTATGTATCAGCTCCATATGCGATACAGCTCATCAGCTCTATATGTAATGCAATTGTCGGCAAATAGTTGCATGCAGGAGGAAATGTTAGAGGGTAAGTCATTGTTGTAAATTAGAAAAAGCAGTGGACCAGAAACACTGCCTTGTGGCACGCCAGAAGTCACATCAAGAAGAGAAGAAGAAGGAGAATTTGTTACTGTTAGGTGGCTATGAAATGTCAAAAAAGTTCAAAGTGAAGAGCCATTTGTGAGCCAAGTCAAGAGCAGACAATACTGAAATGAGCTGAGAGTGAACAACACAATTGGGTGCTTTAGAGTAGTCTAGAAAGATAAAAACTGTTTGAATTTTATTATCCTTGTTAAAATGCAAGTCGGATGTAAATTCCAATAGCTGTGTCGCACAAAAATGATTTTCTAAACCCATGCTGATTATTATAGAAGAAGTTGTTAGACTGTTTCAGCAATTTGCAATAGATGCAGGTTAGTGAGATAGGTCAGTAATTTTCAGACTAATTCTTGTTACCACTTTTGAGCACGGGAACTATTTTGCCAACCTTCCAGTCACTCGAGATCAGTCCTAATGATAATGATTGCATGAAAATGATGCACACAATTTGGCTAGAGATGGACAACATAATCTTTAGTATTTTGGAATTGATGTTATCTATGCCTGTGGAAAATGATACTTTGAGATTTGAGATTAGTTTTGCTATCCCTTCTGCTGTAATGTTAATGTGCCTGACACCATCATCACCAGCTTATATTATGTCCACTACAGGACGAAGGCCTCTCCCGCAATCTCCAATTACCCCTGTCCTGCGCCAGCCTATTCCAACCAGCACCTGCAAATTTTTCCTAATTTCGTTGCACCACCTAGTCTTCTGTCGTCCTCTACTGCGCTTCCCTGCTCTTGGTACCCATTCCGTCACCCTAATGGTCCAACGGTTATTAACCTGCACACTACATGACCTGCCCAACATAATTTTTTTCTCTTCATGTCAATTAGAATGTCATTTATACCCGTTTGCTCGCTGACCCAAACCACTCTCCTTCTGTCTCTTAAAGTTATGCCTAGCATTCTTCATTCCATCGCTCATTGCGCAGTCCTTAATTTGTTCTCAAGTTTCTTTGTCAGTCTCCAAGTCCCTGCCCCATATGTCAGCACTAGGAAAATGCACCGATTGTATACTTTCCTTTTCAATGATAACGGTAAGCTTCCAGTCAGGAGCTCATGACGTTTGCTGTATGCAATCCAACCCATTTTTATTCTTCTGTGAATTTCCTTCTCATGGTCAAGGTTCCCTGTAATTAGTTGACCTAGGTAAACATAGTCCCACAGAGACTCTAGAGGATGACTGGTGATCCTGAATTTTTGTTCCCTTGCCCGGTTATTCATCATTATCTTTGTTCTTCTGCATATTAATCTTCAGCCTCACTCTTACACACTCTCTGTTAAGGTCCTCAATCATTTGTTGTAGCTCGTTTGCAGTGCTGCTGAATAGAACAATGTCATCGGCAAACCGAAGGTTGCTGAGGTATTCACCGCCGATCCTTACTCCCAAACCTTCCCAGTTTAATAGCTTGAATATTTCTTCCAGGCACGCAGTGAATAGCAATGAAGAGATTGTGTCTCCTTGTCCGACTCCTTTCTTCATATCGTAGGTATCTTCCTACTTGTGTAGAATTAAGGTGGGTGTGGAATCTCTGTATATATTTTCCAAGGTATTTACGTAAGTGGTCTGTACTCCTTGATTACGCAATGCCTCTATGACTGCTGGTATCTCTACTGAATCAAATGCTTTTTCGTAATCCATGAAAGACATATAAAGAGGCTTATTGTACTCTGCAGATTTCTCGATAACCTGATTAATGACATGGATGTCATCCATTGTAGAGAACCCTGTCCTAAAGCCCGCCTGTTCCCTTGGTTGACTAAAGTCTAATGTCGCCCTTATCCTATTAGAGATTATTTTGGTAAATATTTTCTATAATACTGGGAGTAAGCTAATGGGCCTATAAATTTTCAATTCTTTAACGTCTCCGTTTTTGTAAATTAGTATGATGTTTGCATCCTTCCAGTTTTCTGGGACCCTTGCAGTAGATAGACACTTCGTATAAAGAGCCGCCAGTTCTCCAAGCATTACGTCTCCTCCATGTTTGATTAAATCGACTGTTATTCCATCGTCTCCTGCCGCTTTTCCCCGTTTCATGTCTTGCAAGGCCCTTCTGACCTCATCTCTAGTTATAGGAGGAGTTTCTGTATCCTGTTCATTATTGTTCCGAATGGAGTTCTTCTGAGTCCTCTGCGTACTGTACAGGTCAGTATAGAATTCTTTCGCTGCATTTATTATACCTTCGATATTGCTGATGATATTACCCTGCTTATCTTCCAGTGCAGTGCATGCATCTTGGTTTGTCCTATGCCAAGTTTCTTTCTCACCGATTTCAGGCTGCGTCCATTTTTTATGGCTTCTTCAGTCTTTCTAACGTTATAGTTTCGAATATCCCTTATCTTCGCCTTGTTGATCAGTTTTGACAGTTCTGTGAATTCTATCTTATCTCTTGAGTTGGACACTCTCATTCTTTGTCGTTCCTTTATAAGGTCCTTTGTTATTTGGGAGAGCTTGCCTACTGGTTGCCTTGGTGCCTTGCATCCGACTTCAGTTGCTGCATCTGAAGCCAGCCTTGTTACGGTTTCATTCATTAGCTCTATGTCGTCATCATGACCTCTCTGTTCTAAGGCTGCATATTTGTTTGCAAGTAACAGTCTAAATTTGTCTGCTTTTAGCCTTACTGCCTCTAAGTCGACCTGTTTCTTCTTGACCAATTATACTCCTTCTCTCTTCAAATTGAGGTGAATCCTAGCCCTCACTAACCTATGATCCCTGCACTTTACCCTACCTATCACTTCTACATCCTGCACTATGCTGGGATAGGCAGTTTATGGTGCCTGGCACCATAAACTGAAAATCGAGATCGGGAACAATGGGTACTCGGGAATTATCTTCAACATGACTGATGTAAAGAAGCTGTTAAACTCGAACGCAGATTGTTGACTGGACATTGCTGTGTGGTCATCATTAAGGACAATTACGTTGTAGGCAAGACAATCAGGAGCAATAGTTTGTCAAAACTTTTTCAGGTCTACCTTAAGAAGGTAACATAGATCATGTGAGTAATACTTGTTTTTAGCTGAGATTACTTCGGCGCAGTAATTCTTTACGAATCTTTCTAATGAGCCCATGCACAAGGACAGCTCGAATTTTTAGCTCATTTACACAGCATTTTTTTTTTGGTTACGTAAAGTACGAAGATGGTTGTTAAACCAGGGTTTATACTTAACATTAGTTCTTGTAATTAAGGTAATGTACTTATCAACTAACGCTAAAAGAGTGTCATTAAAGAGCACCCAGTTTTCATTAACTGAATGACAGGAAAAAGAGGGTAGGAATATATCACTATAAAATGTAGTTAGATCAGTATTCATATCAACATAGTTAGCCTTATTATAATCATGGATTTGTTTAACAGCTACGCCTGCAAATGGCAACGGAATGTTAACCTGTAAATGCAGTAACTTATGGTCACTGAAACCTCCCGAACAAGAAATAGTGCCAACTGTCTTGGGAACATTAGTCAATAACAGATAGAGGACTTTTGGGCCTCCTGTGGGTTCAGACACTACCTCAAATAGGTTAAGATCTAAAGCCAAGTTAACGAACTCGGCCGAACTTCGATTGGTAGAAGACAGCTGGGACCAATTGATATCCCGCAGATTAGAGTCACCAAAAATGTAACTGTTATTTGTGGAAAATTGTTGGATAGCACTTTCAATACTGTTATGCAGTTGTTCAACGAAAATGTGGTCCTGATCTGGTGAGCGGTGGCAAGCACTAATGCAAAATGCAAAAAGCCACTATGAGATCTGTTATGCCCACAAATAATTGGCTAGGTCTGGGTCAGTTCATAGCCAAGTTATCACCTGTCCACCACATCTGAATATATAAGACAATGAGTACAAAGTTAAATGCTATCATATAGGAGCTCTAGTAAAAGGCCCCAGGGTATGCTTGATGAAACACTACATAATTACATCAAGGGCAAAGCAATGATGCAGCTGCATAATGACTGCAGTTGAATAATAATTATTGGTTAGTCAAACATTTATTGTTAAATTTCTGAACGAAAATGCAGCTGTCATGTATCTGCATCAAACTTTTTTCCTTCAAGTTTTGTTCTGACAACAGTGACCAAATGAAGCTAGGCCCGGAAACAGACAGCTGTCCGAAAATAAGCAGAGAAACATGTAAAAAAAGATAGCTTGTGACAAACAGAAAATTTAATTCATGGAATTTATTAACGTGGTAGTCTCATAGTCTAGCTCATTACAGGTAAAGCTGATGATGATAAGCAGTGTTTATTGATGCAAGGGCCAAGTGACAGGTAAAGCTAATGCCAGGTAAAGTGACAGGCAAGTGACAGGTAAAGCTAATGAGTTAAAAGACAACGCTGTAATGAGAAGCTGGGGCGAGATCGCATAAGCATTTTGCTTTCTGAGTGTTCGATTCACCTCCTGCATCACTGAATAGGCAATGTTCAATTAGCGCTTCTGCATCGCTACGCTGACGACCACCTGCGGCACCAGCGACTCACGAGTGCAGGGAAACATTTGGAAAGCGGGGTGTTTGCACACACTTGCCCCAGAGCAAACCGACAGAGTCCTGAAATAGTAGGCAAGCATGCACATGCTGTCTGACAAGTGATTAAGTCAACTCATCAGTCAAGCGCAACTACTAACACATGGAGCACTGTCTGGCAAGGCCTGTTGGCAGTTGTACAAGTAAGCAAGAAGGGGGCCCACCTGGTTTGACGGACTGCACAAAAACGGGGTTATCGCCTGATACAGTTAGGCCATAGCCCTTCTCATCCCGCCGCACGATCAGGCACCGCTGCACCAGCAGGACACCTGTGCACACAGATGAATTCCCAAGGGTATTCCAGTGAGACATTGTTCTGGGATGTGGTAAAGCAGCACTTTATGCTCCACCAAGAAAAGTCCTTGTCGGAGCACCCCTTTAGCACACCACTCAGAACTGGCATTACCCTGCACGTAACTAGCAATGGCACACAAATGCAGTTGAAGGCACAAATAAGTGATTTTATACGTCTACACATGGGTGTACAGCCATGCTAATACTTAGCCTGAAAACATTTTAAACATGTTCTTGCTTCTCCTGCGGAGAGTGTTGGAGATTTCTGGTTGGGGTGCCTCAAGTGTGCTAGCGTAATCAGTCTTCCTTCCCAATACTAAATGTTCCCTCTTTACAGCCCATGTTTGATATAATTAAGCTGCCACACATGTGCCTTCATACTCGAGTAGTCTGATGGTGGCTATACGTAGTACTCGTGTAACAACATGTCACTATGATGGACAGGATATACCTAATAAAAGATACATATACCGCCAACCCACATTTCTTAGCTTGAGTCGATTAACAATTCATGCTACACAAATACAACACCTACAATTAGGAAATTCAAGTCCTCCTTTCCATAGTTAGCAGAGAATGGAATTGTAACAACACTGTGACTGGCCTTGTGCTACCATTATGTTCCAAAATGTGCTTTCAACATTGTCGGCAGCTTTAACCACACAGTGCAATGGTACCTAAGCAATGTGCTTAACAACAAAGGCAACAAAGAGCACTCTGTAGTGTGTGTTTCTCTTCTGCATGTCTCGTCAAAATGTTGACCAATCCAACCTCTAAAAAAAAGGCAACTGACCATGTGCTATTAGCCTCATTTGTTATCATATCAGGCTGTAAGAGTTGTAGCCTTCTTTCTTGCTCTTTCCTTTATGAAAAATGTACAAGAGAAAGTTAATGCTCTCCACAAATGCAGCAATTTCTCTCTTGCTTCCCTGGAGTTTGTGGGGTTTCCGGTTCTCGCGGTGGTTGTGTAAAGCCGTTGCGTTGTGTTGCCGGGGGCTCCGTGTCCCTCTCCTCCTTGCCTGGACGGGGTGGCAGCGGGTCATAAAACACTGTCACTCTGCTGTCATCCCGCCCACGGGAAGGTCAACAGGCTTTCGCCATTGGCTAAGATTTTGGCGGGATTCGGGCCCTGCTTGCGTGCACTCCGGGTAAGCGCGCGCAAGACGGGCGCCCGGGGAGACCACATCGGGGCGTCGGAAGGTGCGTACGTGTTCCTCTCTGCCGGCGGCGGACAAAGAGGGCCGCCGCCGGCCGATGGTTACTTCGGCTCGTCGGGGTCCCGGCCTCGGCGGGCGTGCGCGCACTCTTCCGTCGTCTCGATGTCCTGAGGCAGCGTTTGCCGATCGTGCCCCCGTCTGTTCGTCTGTCGTTTCTCTCTATTTCCCTTTTCTCCGCTGTGGGGCGCACGATGGCAGGCGCTGACCGAAGTATAGGCAAATTCTTACTGCTGGGGGTTCTTTGTTCTTTGTTATCTCTCTCTGTCGCGGTGCGCCATTCTAGCGGCCACCGGCGACCATTTGGCCATGTTTTGTCTAATTAGATTTATATTCGGACGTTATGTTAAAACGTGTGTCTGTATTGAATCCAACTTTAATAAATGTACTTTCTGTCTTCTCGAGAGCTTTGCCTGGGTCTCCCTTGCTGCGCGCGCGGTCTCGCCTTCCCCTAAGCTGTGGGGCCGGCAGGGCGCGTACGCGCGCAGCTGCGCGTCGGTACACGGAGCGGGCCGGAGCAGGCGCGGGCGCGCGGTGCCCTGCACGCATGGCGGCTCGGAGTACTCGAACCCGCGGTGGTCGTCCGGCGCGAGCGGAATCGGAGCGTGCGCGCCGTGAGCGTAGCGGACGAGAACACTACAAATTGGCGCCCAACGTGGGGCCAGGAGCCTAATCAGCCTCTGGCCGCCGAGTGTCCGGGCTGCTGCGTTGCAGAGGCTGCATTGCGAACGCGCTTTGTCAACCGAGCCATGTCTCTCATCCGTGTGCCGAATTCGTCTATTTTCCTCTCACTCCTTCTGTCATACCTTGCCTCAGTAAAAGTAGCGTGGTAAGCGTATCGGACAACCGCTTCGAAGTTCCGCGCTTCGCAGCGCGGACGAGGAAAGGAGCCAAGTGGCCGCCGAGATGCTGCAGTCTTCATCGACTGTGGAGACCATGCGGGGCCGGAAGTCTCGCCGATTCGTACCAGGAGGGCCGACTTTTCCGTCCTTCCATCTGCTCAACGATTCGGTGAGTCTGACGGATTTTCGTGGGTCTCTAGCATCATTACCATTCTGGCGGCTGCTAATTGCGCGGACTGCTCGGGTACAGTGCCTCTAAGGCCGGCTAACTCTGCAGAAGTTCGCGGTTTTGCTATTGTTGGCGCGGCTCAGTGGCTTGCCCGGCAGTTCTCAGTTGATGCGCGCCTTTCCTCGCAAAATTCAAGCCGTGATAGCTGACGCACTATTCATATGCCCTCTGTCACCTTTAGGAAGACCGGTTAGTGGTGGTGCCTTCTGCACCACCAATTGAGGGCAAAGCTGGCAGCGCATAGCCGAGCGGAGACAAAGGCCACGAAACAGGCCCGCTCCGCGAAGAGGCAAGCGCCCCGGACATCCCTCCGTCGCGCACGCAGAAGGGGACGCTCCACGCGACGATGACGGGGAGGGCAGCCCGGGTGGAAAGCCAGCCGGGGGAACGAAACCCGCCACCCCCACCAAAGGGTGTCGGAATCGTCTTTTTCTATTTTTTTTAAACGGCCCGAAGAGCGGCGAAGGGACCGCAGAGTGACCCGTTTGTAAATAATTGTAAATAGTTCTTCGATGGCCTCAGGGAGGCGGAGCGCCGGAACGTGGCTGGTATTGCACGGGCGTGGGCGCCGTAGGGTTGCTTGTGTTGCAACGGGCGCGCGGGGCCGGATACAGCATGTGTCGCTGTTGCCCCGGGTGGGTTCGCTCTGCGGGGTCATAGCGAGCTCGGCCGATGAAGATCGCGTGCCACCCGCCAACACTGCAATCTGAGAGCTTTGTTCAAGGTGGTAACCCCAGGCGCCGGAGAAACGCGATTTAGCGCCACTCCGGCAAGCATCGCACGGTCATCACAGCGCCAAGGTTTTCGTTAAAATCGATTCGCGCTGCGAGTTGGCCCGGCGTGGAGCGACTCTTCGTCTATCGCCGAACCTTCCACGTCTGTTCATCACATAGACATCGCGTATTCGAAGTCAATTTTGATTGGTGTCGCGGATGGACAGTGTGCGTCCGTGGAAGGAATTTCTGCTAGCGTCGAAGTCGTATGTCATCGCGCTAGTGAAGACCACGTTTACTGTGTCCGGCTGAACTCAGACGGAGTAACCATCTATACTGAGATGAGGCATGCCTAGGCGGACCCAGAACTTTGGATCAGCCACCCCTTTCTCTTCAAAAAGCTCTCAGCTACCCACTTCGCTGCGATCAGGCAAGCTGCTATCCGCCTTTCTCTGTCCTTGTTTTCCCTTTGTTCAGTGTTTCTTCGTTAGGATACTTGTTTCTCTGCGTCTTACATAGGCGTCTTCGTTTTGATTTTGTGTATGTGTTTCCTTAGGTATGGCTCGTGTTCCTTTTATGTCAGTCATTTATTTGTATCTATGTGTTTTGCGTTTCGAGAGTGTTTCGCGTGTGTTTCCGCTGCCGTGTTGCGTCAACGGGTGATGTCGAACTGGATCGAAGCCTGGCGACGGTGGGGCGGCGGATTGGGCTGTGCGGTCACGACGATTGGCGCGGATCATGGCTGTACCATGGAGCGGACACCGCCAGAAGCACCGGCACCGGAGGCCGTTGTCGGATGCCGTTGAAGTGGCTTGGAGTCGCACGCGTGGCATGCGGGCTTTGTTCCTGCTCGCCGGAGATATTTAACGCGGACATTCTCTGTACATTTTCTTGGCCATCTGTTGTTCTCTTGTGTTTTGATTGATTGTGTGGGCCAACGTTTTGTCGATTCCCTTGTCCGCGTTTGTGTCTGGGTATCGTGTCTCTGAGAGTTTGTCTTTTGTTGTTGCTCTTGCCTTTTCTTGAGTGGATGCTTTTGTTGTGCATGTTCGCGTTGGGGCGTGGGTTCGTGTGGACTTTCTTTTGTGTTGGTGTTGTGTAGCTCAGACGTACCTATTTGATTTGTTCTAGTAGCTTGCTTTTCTTCCTTTGATGTCTTTTTGTTTATGTTTTGGGGGGCTGGTGATTTTGGGTTCGGACTGCCAATGGGTGGCTCCGGTATTGGCAATGTAACTACTATTTCTTTGTTCTTTGTTTTCTTTTCTTCTTTGGCTGACATCGGAGCCACCAGCCTTGCATTGGTAGGGAGCATTTAAGGAGGGAGGGATGTGGGGTTTCCGGTTCTCGCGGTGGTTGTGTAAAGCCGTTGCGTTGTGTTGCCGGGGGCTCCGTGTCCCTCTCCTCCTTGCCTGGACGGGGTGGCAGCGGGTCATAAAACACTGTCACTCTGCTGTCATCCCGCCCACAGGAAGGTCAACAGGCTTTTCCCATTGGCCGACATTTTGGCGGGATTCGGGCCCTGCTTGCGTGCACTCCGGGTAAGCGCGCGCAAGACGGGACCCCGGGAGACCACATCGGGGCGTCGGAAGGTGCGTACGTGTTCCTCTCTGCTGGCGGCGGCCCCCTTTGTCCGCCGCCGGCCGATGGTTACTTCGGCTCGTCGGGGTCCCGGCCTCGGCGGGCGGCACGCGCACTTTTCCGTCGTCTCGATGTCCTGAGGCAGCGTCTGCCGATCGTGCCCCCGTCTGTTCGTCTGTCGTTCCTCTCTATTTCCCTTTTCTCTGCTGTGGGGCGCACGATGGCAGGCGCTGACCGAAGGATAGGCAAATTCTTACTGCTTGGGTTTTTAGTTCTTTGTTCCTCGTTTCTCTGTTCTCTGTCGCGGTGCGCCATTCTAGCGGCCACCGGCGACCATTCGGCCATGTTTGTCTAATTAGATTCGTATACGTGCGTGACGTTAAAACGTGTGTCTGTATTGAATCCAACCTTAATAAATGTACTTTCTGTCTTCTCGAGAGCTTTGCCTAGGGTCTCCCTTGCTGCGCGCGCGGTCTCGCCTTCCCCTAAGCTGTGGGGCCGGCGGGGCGCGTACGCGCGCAGCTGCGCGTCGGTACACGGAGCGGGCCTGAGCAGGCGCGGGCGCGCGGTGCCCTGCACACATGGCGGCTCGGAGTGCTCGAACCCGCGGTGGTCGTCCGGCGCGAGCGGAATCGGAGCGTGCGCGCCGTGAGCGTAGCTGACGAGAACACCACAAGTTTCAGCTACTAAGAGTTTCTTCAGTAAGTAAACCTCTCTAACACCTCTCCCCCAATGCTGCTGCTTCTTTCTCAAAATGCCCAAACTACTGCAAGCAAGATAAATTTTTAAATTGTGCACAAGTTTTCAACAATGATTGTTGAAGTAAGCGAAGCTTCATGTTGTTAGACTGTCTTTTCCACTTCTTATCATTGTCAAGCTTTTCGTCTTTTGATCTACCTGAAGCAGCTTCACCTGCTATGTCACTCTTCCCTGATTGATGGATGACTTCGTTTGAAGTTATCCCTGCAGTGTGACGCAACACGTCATCTCAGGGCACCAGTGTAGCACATGCCGCTGAGGTGCGTCTCTTCAGCCACAACCGAGTGCAAGTATGTATGAACCACCACTGCAAGGATGACATCGTTATAGACGCAACCAATCGATCGGTGTATAGTGCTTTACACATACCCTCCTCCTTTTATGATGACCTTCACAGCAACAGTAACAAGTTCTCATAAGGACAATGTCATCTTAAGAACTTTGCAATGCTAACAATGTTGTCTTTGTCCACTTTAGCCTGCTGTTTGCTCAAAGATGCATGCTGCTGCGCCCCGCAGCCCTTCAGAGTGGCGAATGCCACCCCTGCGACATGCAGTTATCCCGCTTCACACTATGATTCTTCGCACCTGTCAGCAGCTCAAATTGGTCTGTCCACACCGGAGTGAAGGTCCGTGCAAGGCTACGCTTCTTGTCACCTGTCAGCCGCACAAACTGGCATGACCACGCCGGTGATCAAAGTCAGTGTGTGTTCTCCCTACTTTCCCCGTTTGTGCCCAGTGATGTATGTGTGTTTCTGACCGGGCTGACGTCGGCTCTGGACCTTTAAACCTGTGTGTGTGCGCGGCACTGAAACCTGTGCAACACGTGTATGTGAGTCCGCCTCCTCCAAAATGGCGGGTCATCTTCAATGACGTCGAACTATGACGCCGAGCGGAGAGGATATAAGCAGCTATTGTCGGCTGCTAGTGCGTGTTCGTTGTGTGCTCGCTGTCGTGCTCGAGATGTACTAGTGAGCTGCGTGCTAGTTGTCAGGCTCAAAATGTACTCGTGAGCTGTGTGCTCGTAAGCTGTTTGCTGTATGTTAGTCTCGCGGGCTCCATATGGGAGTCATGCTAGACTGTCGATGTACCTCACGTTTCAACTGTAAATACTGCAAATAAATCCTGTTCACCGAGTTCCTCTCTACGACCTTCAACTCCTTCAAATGGTGGCAGCGGCAAGATCGTCCGACGACTCCTACATCTGGTTGACAGCAGTGGGATCGTCCGACAACTCTTACAGTGTATAGAGTGACATCAGGGCCTTCACGACACTTAGGGAGCCTGTATATATCGCTGACTTTTGAAGTTTTGATTTTCTTATATGCTGCACAGCAGACAGTGATGCGTAGGCCTCGGCTGTAAATATACTTGTTACCAGATATAGTACATCGGATTCTGAGATGGATGGGTCGACGGCAGCATAGGACACCCTGGCATTAGACTTCAAAGCGTCTGTGTAGAACTCTGCGCAGAAGTGCTTGTGCTGGAGTTCTAGGAAATGCGTTAGGATTTCGATCTCTGGTACGTGTTTTGTTACTTCTAAAAAGGATATGTCACATTCTATGACATGCCACTCCCAAGGTGGTAACAACTTGGTTGGATGCATTAGGCGAAGCTCGAGGAGTGGGACACGTATTTCATCACTAAGCTCCCTCACACGAAGCGAGAAAGGCTGTCTTACAGAGGGACGATTATGGAAAAGTGTAGTACACGTCATATCGTTAACAGTGTTAAGACATGGATGTTGATAATTGGTGTATTTTCAGGAAATATGTAAGGCTGATGTAAGTTCTCTGTAGATGGAGGGACCATTCATTTGATTCCACGTATAAGTTTCAATCGGGCTTGTTCTGAAAGCGCCAGTGGCTAAGTCATGTCAGTGGCTAAGACATGTCAGCCCATGAGATACTAGTGAGAGCTCGGAATTTCTTCCAGTCAGCTGTATCAATTTTCCACCTAGAGCCTGTGGTGGATATTTGTTTTCTTTAGGTGTTCTTAGCAGTATGGGAAAGTCGTGACTTCCGTAAGGATTGTTGATAGCTTCCCATTCGAGTTCAGGCAGTATACAGGGGGAAACTAGGCTGAGGTCAATTGAAGAAAATGTTCTGTTTGCGAGAGAATAATATGTGGGTGCCTTCTTATTCAGGAGACACGCACCAGAAGAAAAAAGGAACTGTTCAACGAGAGGACCTCGCGCATCTATACGAGGGTCGCCCCACAGGTAGTTGTGTGCATTGAAATCCCCAAGAACACCATAGGGTTCTGGCAATTCATCTATAAAGGACTGAAATTCATGTTTCCTTAGTTTGTAATGTGGGGGTATATAAAGCGAGGAAATAGTGATAAGTTTGTTTAGCAGAACAACTCGAACCGCCATTGCTTCAAGGGCCGTTCGTAGCTGTAAACGTTGACACGCTATGCTTTTTGCATTGCAATTGCAACACCGCCCGATGATGCGATTGCATCATTGCGATCTTTGCGAAAAGTAACATACTGCCGAAGAAAGTTTGTGTATTTTGGTTTTAAGTGTGTTTCCTGTAAACACAGCACTTTCGGATTGTGTTTGTGGATGAGTTCTTGCACATCATCAAGGTTTCTAAGGAGACCTCTGACGTTCCATTGCATAATTTGTGTATCCATATTGGAAGTAAATAGTTGCTGAGTATGGAAACGGAAGTGATGCCTTAGATTACAGAGCTCTTTCGAGGCCCTGTAATCGGGGTTTTGCCCTTTCTGAAGCATTCGAGGGAGCCTCGCCGCTCCTTAGGCGTTTGGTGCGCCCCGAGGACAGGTGTGTCCGTTGTTGCCTCTAGTGAGGCTCCAGACACGTGCTCTTGCGAGCGAGAAGTTACCAGAGAGAGTCCCGCCTAGGAGGGCAGGACCCCTGCGCCCACCAGCCCGGAGGTCGATGGGGCTCCCTGAAGGATTTGGCTGCGCCGGCTGTTGCCGACGCTGGAAGGGGCCGGGGAGGTTGGGGTAGCCTCGGCTGCGCCCACGTTTGGGGTCAATGGTTCCTTTTGTCGGAGGGGCGCGACCGCGAGTACGCAGCGTGATCCCCGTCACAGTTTACACAGCGGAGAGCATTCTCACAAGCTTCAGAGGTGTGTTCATGGGCACTGCATTTTGCACAAGTTTGGCAGCCTCAGCAGCTTTGCAAACTGTGGCCGAAGCGCTGACATTTGGAACATCGGAGTGGATTGGGCACGTACGGCCTAACACGGAGCTTGATGTACCCAGCCTCGATTGACTCGGGCAGGACACTTGAACCAAAAGTGATTATTAGGTGCTTGGTTTGGATCTCTTTACCATCTCGCCGCATCTTAATTCTTCTGACATTGATAACATTTTGCTCACTGAAGCCCTCCAGGAGTTCCGCTACAGTAAGCTCAAGCAAATTATCATCCGACACAACACCACAGGTGGTGTTTATTGTACTGTGCGGGGTTACTGCTATGTGGGTCTCCCCAGATGACACTAGTTTCGGTAGTTTCTCGTATTGTTTCAGATCGTGGAGCTTCAAGAGGAGGTCACCGCTTGCCATCCTCAACACCTTGTAACATGGACCAAAAACATCAGTCAAGGACTTTGAGACTAGGAATGGTGAAATGGTTCGCACTGCTTTGTTTGGCTTTTCAGAACGAATAAAGTGGAAGCGGGGAAAATTCTGGAGTTGGTGTCCGAAAACTTGAAGGCATCTTCGGTGCGCCGTCGCTTCTGAGGGTGATCAACAAGGGAGGGGAAAGAAGTTTCCATGAAAAAAATGTATACATTCGGCAACAGAGCCGACCGCCCACCACAGAGCCCAATGAGGGGACGCGGCAGAGCTTGCATACAAGTCTGCACGACGCCAGTCGTACGCTGTCATTATAACCGAATATGGTGTACCTAAGGTTGGATAGCCACAAGGGGTTAACCCTTGCCGCCAGGAGAAAGGAAGTAAATAGAAGAGAGAAGGAGACAGGAAAGGTCAAAAAATGAGAGATAAAGACGAATATTCGAGGAGGGAGAGACAGGAAATGGCGACTGCCGATGTCCTCCAGGTGGGTCAGTCTGGAGGTGCCGTCTATGTGAAGCCGAGGCCAAAGAGGTGTGTTGCCTCTGCCGGGGGGCCAACGGTTCAAACACCCAGCATCGGCTCAACCCCTAGGATCCCCTTTTCCCCAGACATGGCTAAGCCGCGCACGGCTACACGCGGGAGGGTCCAACCCTCATGTGCGCGGGTACGTGGTGTCGCAACACACCAAACGCCTGCTGACGCAGATGCCCCTACGGGGAAAGCAGATGCTAGGAGATCATGCTAGGAGGCTGGTGGGTACAGTTTTGGGAAATTCCCCTTCTTTAAATAAGGATTTCAGTCTTAAGGAAGGGTGAATTTTGAAGGCAAACGAGATCACTACGGAGAAATACGAAGTGCAGGACCTACTTCTAATCTGCGACGAATTAGGCATTTCTGTCGGCTCCACAAAAACGAAAGCAGCAGTTCAAGATGTCATGAAGGCAGAAGAAGTGACAGTTGAGGAGGCTGATGAGGCTTGGGAAACTATTGTTGAAAGAAAACAAAAGGCAGAAGAGTGTGAGAGACGCGAGCAGAAAGTAGTAGAGAGGCACAAGAGGCGCGAGCGTGAAGCAGTCGACAGGCGAGAGAGGCGTGAGTGCAAAGCAGTGGAGAGGCGAGAAAGGCACAAGCGAGAAACAGAAGAGTACGAGAGGCACGAGCAGGAGGCAGCACAACGACATGCTCTTAGGATGGCAGAACTTGAGCGCAAAAGTCAGATACTCAGATGGCAGATAGCTCGACGCCAGCTCTACACTTTCGAGGCAGACGACGATGTGGCTAATTTTCTCGATGATTTCGAAAGTGTGTGTGAGAAAAAGGGTGTCAGCCAGGACTTGTGGACCGAGAGATTACCAGCACTAATCCCATTGGGTATCACTAAGTGCTTCATAAACTGCTTGTGAGGAGAAAGCATGAGACTCCAACAGGGCTAAGAAGGCTTTGTTCAGACACTTCAGTATGGAATTTCGCGCTGAGTTCGAAGGCCAAAAAGAGAGAGTGGCAGAATTTGCAGAGGATAGCTGCATGCGACAAAGTTTCCGCAGTGCGCCGCGACAGAGAGAAGCAAGAAAGCGCGATGTGATGCCAGGAAGCCAAAGGTTAACAAGTCTGTCCGTAGGAATGTTAAACCGGAGACTTCAAATTCCCAGGGCACGCATCAGGAGAAAGAGGGTGACGCACCTCAAGCAGAGCAAATCAGCACAAAGGCGGCAATTTTGGCCAGCCTGCAAGAGTAAGTCAGCTATGGCTCTTCAAATGGGTTGGAGCAAACACTGACGGAGCGAGGAGAACCCTTCTCCGATTAGGAGCTTTCAGGGCAAAAACACCAGAGGAGACCCCTATTGAGCAGCAGTCAGAGGACCAAGGAACGATTCTTAAGGCAGCTGCGTGCAGTCACGAGTATAACGTGTTAGTAGCAGGAAACGAGGAGAAGGCAGTAGAGAGCAGCGGTTTTCCCACACAAGGAACGGAGGATCCGTTAGGTTGTAAGGAGGTGGCAAGTACGGCCAGCCTTCAGGAATATGTCACCTATGGCTGTTTGGATAAGTCGGAACAGATGGTGAAGAGAAGGCGTAGGCACAGGAGGAAAAAGGCGAACGTGGTCGAGGCGTCTAGAATCAAACATAAGAAGCACCAAGGCAACAGAGGCAAAGACGTGAAAGCCCGGATCCAGCCAAAGACTGAAAAAGCAAAGGATGGCAAAGCTTAGGAGTTGCAGAGATCAGGGGTCAGCATGAAGCACGTCGCGAAAAAGATAGTTTCGCGAAGATTCAGGCAAAGCAACTGTAAAGCAGTTGCCACGCCCGAACGTAGCAACAACAGTGAAGCACAATATAAACAACAGGTTTACTGACTATCGTATGGGTGTGGTTTATAAAATTCCCCTTAGCTGTGGCCAGTTCTACGTAGGGCAAACGGGACAGTGTATCAATCAGAGGCTAATGGAACATAAAAGGTCGTTAACTGGTGGACCGCCTTCTAATCTTTCCCTACATTGCCAAGACTGTAATTGCACACCAGAGTTAGATGAATGCGCTATACTGTACAGACATAAGAATGAAGATACGTGTCTTATGGTAGAGGCATGGCATATCTATAATGGTGGAAGTGCATGCGCGAGTCAGCCTACGATTACTTTACATAAGGATGAGACTAAGTGCCTTAACAGTTATCTCTCACGCAGACCAGCACACGTACCCGACTGACACATGGTGATACCATTACTGAGCTTGCGCAGATTAGTTTTGTGTCTTCTTTCTTTTTTCGCCTCAGTGCTTTCTTCAATTGATAGTCGGCGTTCGTGTTGTCCACTTCTCTACTCTTGTGTCCTGCCTGCATACCTGACCTCTTTTTTTGCATTGGGCGTAGCAACCGTTGCTTAAACGCATGGAGGGCATCTCGTTGTAAGCAGAGGGACAAAGGGAAGCATCCTGCAGGCTGCTACAAGAACTGGTCAATCACCAGGGCAGAGAAAGACAACTGCTTAGCACATAAGGAGAAAATGGGCGCATGTGTCTGTGAATGTACCCCTCTCCTAGTACACAAAGGCTCACGTTCTAAAGTCGTAGCTATGATGTGTGTCAGGCAAATGAATGAGTTTTGCCTTCTTCAGAACCGCACTTTGTGAGAACCCCAGAAGACGCAACCCTCTCGAGCTCGTCTGAAGGGACTTGTTAAGGCCTTAAAATGAAATCAGGAAGAAGCATTGTAAATTGTTTTGTTCTTTTGTATTCATTTCGTAGGAGATTAGTTGCATGCTGAAGGTTTGGCAGGGCATAAGTTATACCACAATCCTTTTTTTTAGTTTACTAGCCTTTTCGACTCAGGTTAGTTCCGTAGTTTGACGTGGAAAATTTACGTGACGACACGTGCAGAACTGCAAGGCAGACAGGTTCAGTGTTGCAAACAGTTTGGAAGGTCACGCGCAAGTTGACAAGTTATGTTTGATTTGGCAGGAGTGCTTTTGGAGGCACGTTTTGTAGATTAATATTTACGACATTAATATTTTGTAACATTTAAGTTTAAGGAACTTTTGTTAGACAGAAGGCATTGTTGGTCTCTTATGCTCGTGGTATGGCAGATTTTTTTTTTAGTTAATTTGATTACTTCCATGCAAACGTGACAGCTGAACACTGGAGACAGAAAGTGTCACTGTTTTAGTTTCTTTTCTTACGCAAAGGTGAAGGCTGAAGATAATGAGCCTCAATGTAAGTTTAGTTGCGACTTGTTTTGAATAATCTGCAGAATTTTTTCTTTGAAGTTTTGTTATTATTGGTTGGATTTGGTGATTTATTCTAATCACGCTGCATCGTATTAGCATCATTAGGAAATGCGCTAGAAGAAAATCGGAATAGGTGCGGCCTTCTGAGCCAATTTAGGAACGTGAGAAGGTTTTCAGATGATTTGCCCTTGTGTTGATTTTGCAATTTGCAATTACGTAATGATCATGTAGCTATCTGGTGCTAAGTGTTACGGACATGAAGTAATTAAGGCCAGTTCTCCCTTCGCCTTCCTGACCTGACGAAGCTCTAATTCATGATTACTTAGCTTGATTACGTAAACCCGTTCATGTCTATTGAGAGGACACATAATTTGAAGTTTCTGGGTACTTGTCCAAATCAAAGTGACCCTTGTGTTTCAGGGTCTTCTTTTCGGTAAGGGGTAGTCAGATTTTTTTTTAATTCGTACAGCCTGGCAAGGAAAGTGGCGTGCATGTGGCGCCTGAGGCATTATGTGTGGCTAGCCACCATAAAACACTGGGTGTTGTATTTGATGAGCACCTTCGATGGACTGAGCACACTAATTACGTATCCCTAAGGTTATCTAAAGCTGTTGGAGCACTTTCCCGGTGTCGTGGCATTCTTCCAGTGCACATTAAAAAACAGATATATGTTTCATTATTTCAATCACACATTGCATAGTGTCATCTTGTTTGGGACACGGCATTACCGACTAACATGAACAGAATTGCGAGCCTGCAAAAGAAAGCGATTCGTGTCATTGCAGACGAAGAGTACTGCGCACACTCCAAACTGCTTTTTATTCGGTTGAAAATTCTGCCCATCAGTGTTATGCTACCACACATTATTGTTTCTTTATTCACCACTAAAACCTCGTTTCGTACTAACTTCCTTATCAGAACATCAGCGCTCAAGGAACGTGTACCGGCAGCCAACACTCGACAATTAGAAAAGTGGTGTCTTCCCAAAACTCGAACGAATTACGGTCAACAAATGTTAAAGTATATATTACCTTACACCCTGAACAATAATACAACCTTAATTGATGGCCCCGCAATAAATAAGTGTGCTTTAATTGAATACTCTTTAAACAGTACAGTTTAATCGGCAACAGATATATATTATGCAGCTTACATTCGACGTTGTGCGTTCTTTTGTATGGATTAGTGTGGAATGATTTTGCAGGCATTGTCTAATTTCCCTTTTTTTCCTCGCTCTCTGTTTTTGTAACAGTTCATTCTTCATAAAATATTCAACTTGAAGTTACACATGTGTGCACTTGAATGGTGTGTGTATATATGCCATGTACACTTGTATATGTTAATGTATATGTAGGTGTACATATATGTATATGTAGGGGCGTATACGTGCCACTTCTACGGGTGTTTGCGTGTGTATGTGTGAATATAACATGTCAGTGTACAATATTGGTTTGTTATTGGTGTATGTATATATAAATATTTTTTTTCTCATTCTTCACAGCTTGGTGCGAACAGTTTCTTTCTTTTTTTTAGTTTTTTGTTTCTCGAGTTGCTTTTTTTTTTCCTAGTATGGGTGTACGACATACACTGCTGTTTTGCCGCTGTTGCCACTGCCTGTAGGGCCTCAGGCCTCGTCACGCTGCTCAATGAGCAGCTTTTTGTCTGGGGTCCATATTTCCTTTCCTTGAGGAAAATAAAACTGATTCTGATTCTGACAATGGTCGCTCCTTGGAGCTTGTCTCCTTGTAGTTATGCAGTCCAGTCAGAGCCCACCTACCAAGAGGTTTTGGGCCAAAGATTGTCATTCTCAGAAGCTGCAGCCCAGGGCTGCGAACAGTGCAGGCATCAAGCCGGCCGAGCTGCATTGAACAACTCGACCTCCCAATGCACCACATGGTGGCGGGGGTGCTGTTGTGCCCGGCGGCCCCTCAGAGCAGGGAATGCCACCCCTGAGACATGCAGTTGTCACGTTTCCCGCTACGATTCTTCACACCTGTCAGCAGCCCAAATTGGCCTGTCTGTGCCGGAGTGAAGGTCCGTGCAAGGCTACACTTCTTGTCAACTGTCAGCCGCACAAACTGGCATGACCATGCCGGGGATCGGAGTCAGCATGCGTTCCCCCTACTTTCCTTGTTTGTGCCCAGTGATGTGCATGCATTTACGACCGGGCTCCCTTCGGTGAAGGCCAACCAGTTCACCGATACCATCGGCTCACCGACGCTGGGATTGGTCTCCTGACGCCGGATTGGTGGAAGCCATGAACAATGACGATGCAGGCATAAAAGGTAGGTCCAGACGGCTGTGGGGGAGGAGGATGCATGGAAACAGTGCGACTCGGACGTGCTAAGACAGCACCATAATTTGCTCTGATAGTTGGAGCCGTTTGGTAATCTCAACCATGTACCTTTTTAAATACGTCTATTTTTTTCTTCATTTTCTTAAACATTGCTCGGGACCTTTTCTCCCAGCACCTGACACCGCACCATCGGTGGAAATTTCTTTGGCCGCACGGACCCTCGACTTCGCAACAGTGGTAGCCAGCAGTGAGATTGACCTCACGGAACTTGGGACGTGCTGACTTCGCAACAGTGCACAGGCAACACAAGCCTGCTTGGCATACAAAACCCTGCACAAGTTGCTAGTCATGAAGGTTGTATGATAATTTAGTGTTTAGCATGTCCAGTTACCGACTGCACATTGCTGCAGAGGCAAGAGTTTAATCGTGATGGTCGTGGGCAAAGTTTTTTTCTTTTGCTGTGCAGCGAGAATGAAGCAGAGGATGAGGAGCTGGTCTCACATTGACACGGGGCCGGCAGCAACATGACGATGGCATAATGGAAAGGAGGAACGAAAACAGCAAACCCAGTTTCAAGCTCTCAAATGCCAACGTAAAAAAAATAAGAAAGGCAATGACACCAACCACAAGATGCAAAAGTAAGCACAATGTCGGCAGCTGTACAACACTTCAATGACCAGCATTACCAAGCATGTAGGTCATGACAAGGACTGGCCAATCCTTGGGGCCAACCAGAGCTCATACTGTTCAATGTGGTTAAGACTACACTATATATAACTTTGAAAAGGGGGGAATCAGTATTCTAAGTGCTGCTCTCATCTCAACTTCACTTTCTGTCTCATTCTGCTGCACTACCTTTACTGTGTTGACACTGAGCGACATTGGTTTCTTCCAGGTGTTTGGGAAAAGCAGCAAGTATCGCTCCTGTAGCATCCCTCACCTTGGGTATCGTATCCATCAGCAGTATGGGGCAGCTCCTCCCTTTTTGGCAGTACATCACCCTTGCTGAAGCTCCCCAGCCTGCACACCAGAGGCACATCTTTAGCAGAGCCACGTTGTAACCACTCAAGCGTTAAAGAAGTACTGAAAAAATTGTCACGTTCTACCTTTTGCTTTTTATTCATAATTATGGTGTGAAGTCTCAATTCCTCAAGAGCACCATGAGTAATTCATTGCATTACCTTTTGTTCAACCCATTCTAAAAGTGTGCCAAATGCATTTGTGGCTTCACATCACCAAAAGTATATGTGGCAGTCGCCTGGTATAGCAGACAATTCAAGAGCACACTAGTGTGGTACAGTGGTTGAAGGCCATACAATGTCACTGAGACCTGCCAAATCAGCCTTTCCAATTGCATGCTTTTCTTGGAAATTCAGAGGAACCCGCTCTCCCCTCTAGTCCTGTTAAGAGGAAGCTTTAGCTCGGGCCCAACTCCGACGCAGCCTATTGAAATACATGTAAAACGCAAAAACGTTTTCCCAAGATAACCCCTGGATTAATTTTAATGAAATGTATTGCATTTCAGAGAGAAAGCTAAATTCTAGTGACTGCTGGAAGTGTAATTTCGATTTAGGGCCCCAATTTCGTTAAAAGAGATTTCGAAAATTTGAAAGTTCTAAATATATAGAAACACAAAGTTTGAAATTAATAGCTCTGCATCAAGAACAGATATCGCGGTTCTGTAAACAGCATTCATTAGATCATTCAAAGCGGACAAATTCGATGTCAATTTATATGTTAAGTGAATTTGTTACGTTGTGTACAACAGTTCTGCAAAAGCTGTATTTCCGTATTACTAAGCATTATTTAGATTCATGTGTAACATATCCATTTTGTCTACTTTAGATGTACTATTGCATTCAATTCACAGAATTTTGATATCATTTGTGATTGTTGTGTTACAGAGTTGTAAATTTCATAGTTTTGTTTTCTGAAAATTTGATTTTTGACATTTCTTAATAAAAAATTGACGACCTAATTAAAAAATCGAAACCAACAGCCACTAGATTTCAAGTTCTTTGAAATGCAACAAACCTCGTCAAACTTGGTGCAGTGGTTGCCAAGAAAAATGAATTCTCCTTTTACATGTATTCAGACAGGAGCAGCCGAGCTAAGGCTTCCTCTTAAGTGTGGAATGGACTCAGCTTCAAGCAGTGCAGTCATAGTGTTCATGTGTGTGCATCAGTGGTTGTCGAACACATCAGGTTTCAGTTACAAGAATAGGCTCCTTATGAATTGGTCACACTAAAAGGTAACAATTATTTGTTGCTCTCTCAGGGAACTGATGCTCCATAGTGTAATTACTGGGTTGACAGCTATCCCCCCCAAAAAAATAACAAAAGCAAATATTTTCTTTTGTTTCTCACCAACAGAAAAATTGCCAAACTATAGTGACTAACAAGAGTGACAAACTCTAGATAGATTAGATTGTGGGGTTTTATGTGCCAAAACCACTTTCTGATTATGAGGCACGCCATAGTGGAGGGCTCCGGAAATTTCGACCACCTGGGGTTCTTTAACGTGCACTTAAATTTTACGTGCACTTAACGTGCGACCTCGTGCTCAGCAGCCTAACACCATAGCCACTGAGCAACCACGGTGGGTAGTGACAAACTCTGTACTGGACAGAACTTTCAGATCATTGTAAGCCTACTCAAGCTTGTTTTCAGTTTTTAGAGCCTGCTTGTATTCTCATGTTTCCTGGTATTGGAATTTGATGCATACTCTCAACTTTGGGAACCATGTCACTTTTTCAAGCAGCGAGCAACACATACTCATTTTAATGTTCCACCAGAAACAGTGTGAGGGTGACTGAGAAGATATTTCCATTTTTGCTTAGCCAAAGGTACTATGCTAAATTATGGCCACGAGTTTTTCATCCCTTTTAATCAATGCATTCAGCACCTACAGCCCCATTCCAAACTACACCATTGGATGTAATAATGCTATGGACTGAGCCAAATTCCTGGACAAACCAGTTAGATTAAATATCTGACTCATTTACAGCCAATTTTAAATGTGCAGTACAGCTAACTATGTGTTGTTGTAAGGCTTGATAGGCCAGCTTCATCTGGCCACTCTGGATTTCAAGCTGACTATGACCACTTTTCCCAGGGGTAAACACTCATGCATGAATGCCTAAGCTACACAAGACACCAACCAAAAACAATATTACCACCACCAAGGCCTTCTTTATTTCACACAGCTCTATGCCAGGCTCTTCACAAAAAAGCGTGCCTAGACAAGCACATACCCTTTCCAGTAAATAAAGCTCAAGCATCCATGAGTGCATCTCGAGTGCCATGCTTCACACAAGCACTGTCACAATAGGAAAAAGTCTATACATCCGCTTACAGTGCACAAAGGAAAAAGCACTAAAAAGCAAAAGCAGATGATTCGTGCAATGCGCACCAGAACCGCAAATGGCCATGCACTCTGTGAACAGCTGCTTTGCAGCACCAATGGCACCATCCACCTCAGCTTCACACACACAGCACATGCCACCTACACAGCATTGCCATCGCTATTCTTTCGAACAAATGAAGTTGGGAGCTCAAATATTTTGTTTTCTGAAGTCTTCATCCACATTTCCATAACAGATTCAGATTCTGCAGTAGATCCTAAACAGTTTTCTATACTATACCAGCATCTCATTTTCTTTTTCACTGCACAAACAATGTGATGCTCAACATCAGAAGTTCTCATGTACTGTCTACAATGAAAGCTTAGGAAGGTTGGAATGTTAACCTCCAAGGAAGTGAATCACACTTTTCTGAAATATGTTTAACCATAAAGTTAACTCACAATGGCAAAGTGGTGGTGGACAAGATTGCCTGTAGTCCCCATCAGCCTTACCGAAAGTCACCTACTTAAGCTTAACATGAATTACGACCACTTAGTAGAAAAAGAAACTAAATTTAAAAGAATTGAACAAGGTTTGTTCATTCAAAATCACAAACGTAGCACAACAAAGTGTTGCTGATTATGACAGATGTAATATTTAATGTTGAAATAAAATGGTCAGTCATAACGTGCCTGCTAAGGGACAGGTCATGTACCATCAGCCAAAGCTTTAACAATATCATGCGAGCAGGACAAGAGCAGGATGTATGCACTCCTGAAAGGAAGAAGAGCACAGCAGATCATGCTTGCATTGGAGTGCTTTATGCACCTATATGCAATATCGCTGATCTCGCTGCTTGTCGCCATTAGAAGGCGCTGATACAGTGTGTGGTCAACATTCGCATGATACTGTTACAGATATGGCTGATTGGCCTGATATGGGCTGCTAAACATAGTGCAAGCCTAACTGAGGTTATGAAATGCAACATACAGTATTTAAAATCTAAAAGGTATTTTCGATGGCAGGTGATTAACAAAACACAAAGAAAATATGACCATGTCACTATGACTAGAATGGGGGACAGTGTGCAGTTTTTAATATTACAGCAAAACACTTGCTGGTGAAATGCCCAACTTTCAACAGTTGCAAGTGTGTCCTGCTAAGCAAGTTCTAGCAATTTACTCATGCTTAAACGGCTCTGAATAATTACTTATCAGAAGGTTGTGCTTCAACCACAGGGCACGGCTCCTGTCTGTAATGCTCGTAGTCTGCATGTAATGTGATGCATCATCATGTGCCTTCTTTCTCCCTCCCTCCCTCTCTTTTTTTTAATCTGCTTTTAGAGCAGGTGGGGAGTCGTGTACCTATTAGGAGACAATTGCTAGCCTGCTTTTCTTTCTCTCTTTTTGGTGTTTGCATGGTAAATAATAGTAATACACTACACTAGCTATATGCATTGGATATGAAGGGATTGCACATCCACCAATGTAAAATACTCTTCCAAGTTTGAAGCTGCAAGCAGTTTGTTCTGTCATGTAATGTGTGGATTAGTGAGCTACTACATAAAGTGGCCAAAGAATAAGCATGTCCCTTTTTTTTTTTGCATTCCAATGTTAACTATGTAAGCCTAAATAACAAATGGGGTGGATCTCTTAGCACATAAAATTAGTACAGATGAGAAAGAGTTGCTCAGCTAGAAGTAAATGAATGGTGACAAGAGTACATGCAAAATCATGGCCAGTTCTGTCTAGAACTTTGATAAAATGGAGATATTTAAACAAAACTAGACAAGATAAACACAGAAGATACAGGGCAATGCAAGACAAGTTAGGCCTGCATATTCGAATGCATGTACTACCAATTAAACAAACTATATATACACATTCAAGTTGCGTTCCTTACATGTATGTTAATGGGCAAGTCTCATTAAACATTTTCATCATAAATGATGGTAACACTGCCAACCAATGTACCTAAGGACAGGTATGCCTTGACACTCTGTGGTGCATTCTAGTAGACAAATGTTACGAAGCAAGGTAATGAATACATTACCACCTCACGCACTATTCAGAAAAGTCACCAAAGCAAACACTCAAATGTGGTTGGCAAGAGCTTTCGCATAGCTTAAGGGTATATTCATATAGGCCAATGAAGCAGTACCACATTGTTTACTTTCAGTACAAAGTGATGTGCGTGATGTGCTGTTCCTGACACTAAAATCACATATCACAGAGGCATGATCTTTAAACATGCAAGATAATTAGTAAGAAGCAACAAAGAACTGCCTGCTGTGTCAGTAACCATATGTGCACCAAAGCTAATATGGCTTAGCAGAGCTTACAAGCGTGTTAAGAAGCTGCATGTGAGGTTAGCAACTGTTACACAGTGTAAAGCATGCATCTGCCATTAGTGCTATTTACATTTGAGCAGTAGCATGCAAATAATGACTGAAGTGCTACAGCAACCTCATTATCTACTGCCAATGAACAGGCGCGCACACATAAATACAAGGCAGCAAAGGGGAGGCGGTCCTTACCGCACTGCATCTGTGCGCACAGGGCGTCCAGCTATCGATTTGTTTTTTGCACGTGTGCGAGTGCCTGAGTTGTGCCTGTGAGTGGACCGGGTGTGGCACCTAGACAAAACACAAGCGCGAGCGGTCACACAGTAAACTGCCACAACGCTGCTGTTTGACATTCACGTCCCACCCAGTTCGAGCTGTCATGCAGGACAACATGCTCAGGGCGGATGAATGTATGTGCCACATGACACAGAACAGACACTGACAGCCAAAGTGGACGCAAAACTCATTTAGGCATAAACACACCAATTTGGAAGCTGCTTGCAATAAGCACAGTCAAGATCACTTGAGAAGGTGCCGAAAGCTGCTCGTTAATACAAGGCATTTAATAAGCTTTGGAGAGAACTACACTAGTATAGAAGAGCTGTTACATGGCAGATGAAAGAAAGTAAACAGGAATTTGTCAAGTAAGGAGCATGGTAGAGACAGTGGAATCTCAGGTCTCACTGTTTTTGTTCAGAGTAATGTGAAAGTCAGTTTCAATCTTAGATTGTGATATTGAACTCATGAACACATTTCTATGTTTTCCCCCCAAAGTTTTCCTGCCAAAGAACGGATTTGGTGGCCTAAAGCAGCTGCCCTGCACAATGTCAAAAGAAAATGCTGGCCCATCCAGGGTTGATTGAGGCGTGGTCTTAATTCTTTGTCCATTTCTCTTAATTTTCCTGGCCATGCTATTTTCATGACATTCAAGACACAGTAAAATGAATCTGTGCATTCTAAAGCATTTCCAGAACTGGTGTGAGACATGTCACTGTTGCAGGCACCAGATTTAACTGAAGCATTCAAAAGTGAAATCAAATTAGATAACCCTGTTAAGATCACTGCATGCTGTCAGATTCTACATTACAGCTCATTTGAGTTGTTTGTACAAAATGTCTGAAAGAAAAAAATTATGGTGCTTGTACTGTTTAGAACGTTTCATACTTACCAAACTTAATTATTGACTTTGTGCCATTCGTTCTGCATGACGGCTCACTGCTGTACTCAAGGAAAGTGAACATCACCAGCCATGTATCCAGATATTCATTCATTGCTATGCAGATAGAAGATAATTATTGCCTTAAAGCATTTTTATTAGTGATTAATGCAATCTGACCAGTGGCTACTATATACTACAGATACGCTAGTATTGAGTTGTGTAGACATAATATATGACAAAGGGTCTATTGTCCCAAGATAATTCCACTAAGCCCCTGTAAGCAAAATTGCTGCAGTTACATCCTGCTTTGAATATTATAAACCATAGCACAAAGTAGACAGATGGAGGAGAAAAACTATCTTATGTACGTGTCTCAAATTTGTGTCAATTTTGCCCTATGGTTCACAATATGATGGTTTACCAGTGCACCTAAACTGTCACAATTTGCATAATGCCCCAGAACTTTACTGGAGGGGTCTTGGCAAAGTTTAGGTCACTAAGCCCTCTTTGGTATGCATGCTAAGTAAACCAGTATTCCTGCATTCTATCCCCACAGGGTGCTTTTGCCTATGTTCTTTCTTTTTTTCTGGAAGTGAAAGGTTGACATTACACAACATTATTTCTACAGCTTACATAAGAAGACTGGTGTTTGCTTTGGAAGTGCGTGTTCTTTGACCTTACTAGCTAATTTAGCAAGCAACATTTCCGAATTTAAAAAAAGAAGAGAGAAAAAGCAATACAAAATCGAATCCTCTCACTTTGGCCCTTCATCTTTTCCGCTAAGGTACCATATGATGTATCTTTCGTTGCAACCATCCTTACTTTTCCCATGATGATTTCATGCAGAAACACACAAAGCAACAGTACGCCATGTGGCTCAAGGCACTGCACAACCTGCCCTGGAACTTCAGCTAAAGTGCAGCAGACAGCAGGTGCACAGCTGATGTGTGGTGCCCATGGGCAAAGGTGGCAATGCCCTGTGTTGAATCACCTGGATGTTTATGCAACATGTATGCTGGCATATAAGCTAATAAGAATACAGCTGCATTTTACATCCCTCCCCCTTTCTGTGTGACATCATAAGCAGCTGACAGTTACTTGTACTATTTCTCCCACTTATATATGCAAATACATGAGCATTTGTTCCAACTATTTTATATGTAGGCTGTAAGCATACAAACCAGATTGAAATGGATGCTAAAGAGAAAAATGTGTTAATCTGTATTATTAAAATGCGCTTCTACATGTGGGGATCGCACGCGCATCCCGATATCTCCGGAGCGGCCACGCGGTTATCACGCGATAATCACGTGCTCGCTCGCGGAGGGTAGCGAGGAGAGGGCACCTTCGCCACTCCCGCTGCTCTTCGCGCCTGGCCGCGACGCTGCAGCCAAGGCACCCCGTTCCCTCCTTTCCCTTTCTTGGAACCGGGGAGACTCCTCTCCGCCGCTCGGGAGAAGCGCTATTCCCCCGACGGATCTTGGTCTCACGGTGGAAGAGCTAGCGAACGGCCGCATCTCAAATCCGCCGCTGAGACCGCCGCACGCCGTCCCCCCTGTTGCGCCCGGCCTTTGTGTGCGACTCACCGCCCCAGGGCCCGAGCGCGGAACCACTTTGGGTGAGCTGAACTCTTATCAGCCTCTTTTGTGGCTCCCACATGGTGCGGTTTGTTTCACCCCAGACGTGCGGAATTCTCCGCCGCTGCGGTTGTGTTTTGTGCTGTATTTGTATGTGTTCTGGCTGTTGTTGTCTGTTGGAATCATTGTACACCAAGGTGAATAAACACCTTAGGCCGAGACTCACCCTGTCCCCACTGGCCTGAACCCGCCGTGGTCGCAACTCACTGCGAACCGCGGGTTAGGGGTCACAGCTCTGACTGCTAGGGCTGCTGCGAAAGTGCTAGGGAGCGACTGCCGCTCCGCCGGCGCTGTGCGATCCAGAGAAGGGTCAGGTGCGCACGCGCGAGCCTGAGTAATACCCCTATATTTAGGGGGGGATGTGGGGATCGCACGCGCATCCCGATATCTCCGGAGCGGCCACGCGGTTATCACGCGATAATCACGTGCTCGCTCGCGGAGGGTAGCGAGGAGAGGGCACCTTCGCCACTCCCGCTGCTCTTCGCGCCTGGCCGCGACGCTGCAGCCAAGGCACCCCGTTCCCTCCTTTCCCTTTCTTGGAACCGGGGAGACTCCTCTCCGCCGCTCGGGAGAAGCGCTATTCCCCCGAAGGATCTTGGTCTCACGGTGGAAGAGCTAGCGAACGGCCGCATCTCAAATCCGCCGCTGAGACCGCCGCACGCCGTCCCCCCTGTTGCGCCCGGCCTTTGTGTGCGACTCACCGCCCCAGGGCCCGAGCGCGGAACCACTTTGGGTGAGCTGAACTCTTATCAGCCTCTTTTGTGGCTCCCACATGGTGCGGTTTGTTTCACCCCAGACGTGCGGAATTCTCCGCCGCTGCGGTTGTGTTTTGTGCTGTATTTGTATGTGTTCTGGCTGTTGTTGTCTGTTGGAATCATTGTACACCAAGGTGAATAAACACCTTAGGCCGAGACTCACCCTGTCCCCACTGGCCTGAACCCGCCGTGGTCGCAACTCACTGCGAACCGCGGGTTAGGGGTCACAGCTCTGACTGCTAGGGCTGCTGCGAAAGTGCTAGGGAGCGACTGCCGCTCCGCCGGCGCTGTGCGATCCAGAGAAGGGTCAGGTGCGCACGCGCGAGCCTGAGTAATACCCCTATATTTAGGGGGGGATGTGGGGATCGCACGCGCATCCCGATATCTCCGGAGCGGCCACGCGGTTATCACGCGATAATCACGTGCTCGCTCGCGGAGGGTAGCGAGGAGAGGGCACCTTCGCCACTCCCGCTGCTCTTCGCGCCTGGCCGCGACGCTGCAGCCAAGGCACCCCGTTCCCTCCTTTCCCTTTCTTGGAACCGGGGAGACTCCTCTCCGCCGCTCGGGAGAAGCGCTATTCCCCCGACGGATCTTGGTCTCACGGTGGAAGAGCTAGCGAACGGCCGCATCTCAAATCCGCCGCTGAGACCGCCGCACGCCGTCCCCCCTGTTGCGCCCGGCCTTTGTGTGCGACTCACCGCCCCAGGGCCCGAGCGCGGAACCACTTTGGGTGAGCTGAACTCTTATCAGCCTCTTTTGTGGCTCCCACATTGTGCGGTTTGTTTCACCCCAGACGTGCGGAATTCTCCGCCGCTGTGGTTGTGTTTTGTGTTGTATTTGTATGTGTTGTGGCTGTTGTTGTCTGTTGGAATCATTGTACACCAAGGTGAATAAACACCTTAGGCCGAGACTCACCCTGTCCCCACTGGCCTGAACCCGCCGTGGTCGCAACTCACTGCGAACCGCGGGTTAGGGGTCACAGCTCTGACTGCTAGGGCTGCTGCGAAAGTGCTAGGGAGCGACTGCCGCTCCAACGGCGCTGTGCGATCCAGAGAAGGGTCAGGTGCGCACGCGCGAGCCTGAGTAATACCCCTATATACAAGACCAAAAGATCCACCCTTACTACAATATGATCAGGCTTGATAGGCTAGAAAAGATGCAAAAACAAAAGACAGGTGGTGACTACGCTGTATTCCAAAGGGGCTGGACTCTGCCAATTTTGAGAATTTTCACTGCACCATAACGGCCCAAATAGGAAAAAAAGAAAGTACTTTAAAGTTCACGACGTCACACTGATGTATTAGAAGTGGAGTTTCTTCAAAAAATTGAAGTTTTTCCTTCTTTTTCCTTTATGTTAATTGACCTTTTACCACAAAATTAACAAAAATGGTGTTTCGAAAGAAATCAGTCAAAACCGATTCAGCATTTCTCTTTAACACCCCACACCGAACTAAAGCTGATAACATCCCCGCAGTGTAAACTGCACAGCCCATTAAAGATTGTGTTGGAGCAAGTTGGAAATGGCAGCATTTACTACTAACTCATATGTATGAATTGCTTTGCTTCAGTAAAAATCCATGCAAGAGGAAAAGCATCAAAGGTAGCCTCACACTACATTCTTTGAAATGTAGTGAACTCAAAAGGTTCTGTCGTAGAAATGAAAGGTGGAAAAGCTAGTACAGGTTCATACTCGAAATGTTAATTGCAACACATGGACATATGAAACGAAAGTCCTGTTCATGTTTAGCCATGGTGTTTACTATGTTGGCATCTTCAAATTCCTTGATTTTCCTAACTGTTTTTATGAAGATTCCTTGGCAGTCTATGACACTGGAGGTTCAAGCACAATGAAAACAATGGTAGGTTATGGCTTGCCAAGTTACTATGACAGCCCATTATTTTTGACAACTAATACTGGTAAGCTACAAGTCGGAGTGCACTTTCAGATTTAACTAAACCATGTGTATCATGGTACTCCAACCACCCGGCCAGCTTCAGACTAGCAAAACCAGCATACGACACTCATTTGCGAACCACGTAGGTTCCAGTGGAAGTTTCATTGCCCTCTGGTGGCATATCACGAGCTTTGCCATAAATACTGCAGGTACTAATTTCCCCAATTCAGTATAACTGGGGTTTCCCCTGAACTTTCCAGAAAAGGCAAATCCCGTAAATATTCCAGATTTCCCAGGTTGTCCCAGATGGTAGACACACTGGTTTAGATGCACTGCACAGGAAAATGAGACAGGCAGGACACAGTGCACACAGCGCTGTACGCTTAATTATGCATGACCAACATGCCCAACTTTTCACCTTTCTGTTTATGTTCTGTGCACTTTCTCTTAGTCCATCTGTGTTGTTTCACACTGCACATGTCAAGCAGCTCACATTTCAGATACTGCAGTGATGGCACACAAAAATGATGTATGACATGCTAAAGTAAGCATTCCTTAAGTATTGTTTCAGAAAATACATTGCATAGAGATGTGCAGGAGTATGTGTACGCAAGTAAACATGTGCGCTCATATGTGTGCATACCTCGTAGTGTCTTCTGGCACCTTTTGATTCTCATACTTAAAGGGTGGCTAAATTAATGTTGCCCACTCTCACACATTAGGCATTTTGTGCAATTTGACAAAAATTATTGACAGTAAATAAATATACACAGCAGTAGTCTACATTAGGTTCCAAATTGGACAAAATGAATATCCATGCACTGTGTCGGCCAATGAGTACTAATTCTGTTTGATTTTTTGATCTGACATTATACATCAAAAATTTTTGAATGTTACTACTATCACGCTGGTTATTGCCCTTCCACCGAAAATGTTGTTTATAATTTACCCACGCATATAAAGTTGACAACTAAAAGGGCAGCAGTTTGCAAACAGTTTATTGTAATGCTACAGCTCATATATATAGCTCATATATTTCCCCTGTCTAGTCTGTTACCACTTTAGCTTGCATGATTTACCCTCCCTAGAATCCAGACAATTAATCCAGGCTGTGAAGTCAGTACAAACTCTATGGCATGCAAGGGAGACCAAGTTTTTCGTACCAAGGTAGAGCAGTGAAGCACAATTATCATAGATAGTTATACTAAGATATGCAGGCAGCTTGCGTCGACAAATCCGGAGAATGAAAAGCTAATAAAAGCACCTTATTTGCAACATTCAAACCAACAAGTGTCAGTACTGGTGTGAGCACATCAGCTCTGAAAGCTTGGCCAACTTCAGTCACAGGAAAGTATAGCCCACAATGTTTACCTGAGCCTGTCCATAGTTACTGGCGCCATAGAGCCTCATGTCAACCGCGCCAAGATAACTTCAAGCCTCACGTCCAATCATTTTGTTCATCTGCAGTGTACCTGTGGAGTGACTATTCATGAGAGCAGAAGTTACTGAAGGTTCTCACATAGCCAGCAATTAAATACATTGAGTAAAAGTAAAGAGTAACAGTTGTGTAAAAAAGTAAAGAACAGTCTTGGAACAAGCCATCGTACAAGGAAAGGTGCCGGTAAATATACAAACATGTTTTGCTTAGACAAAGCCCACAAAATTTATGAGTGAAAAGCTCATTCCCAAGCATGCTAGTATTGTTCCGTACTGGCTAGTAATTGTTTTAATTTTCCTTTTATTGCAATACTTAACTATGCACAGTCACCATTTAATGCTATTAGCTTCATGCCCAACCCTCACACACCAGGTGTTGTAATTTCCTCATTTTGGAATATAAAACCGATGAAGCCAGGTCAAATAAAAGATAGCTACCTAACGTCATGTTACTTTGTTACATTCATGTGATTATTGCCACCAGATGCTTCACAATCTTTTTTTTTCCGAGTCTCGTATGATCTTGTATTTCCAGACTTATGATTCCACTCTTGCAGTATAATGCCTCACTTGCCCCTGGACGAAGTGCAAGTGGAACACCACCTATGTAGTGGTATCAAAATTCAGCAACGGAACAATTAGACTAACAGTGCTGCAACAATAACAAGACCTACTTCATCAAGGTCAATAAAGCAGATGCTACATCATTCTAAAAGTTCAAAATGCTTTTGTGCCATTGTAAGATTCAGGGTCACAAGTGTCTGCAGTGCAAACGTTAGGCTACTTTCTAAAATGAGGTGTAGCTTCAGAGCTAAAGCCTCTGGAGGTTACTGTGCAGCGATCTTGAGCAAACATACCTCTCGCTCACTTTAAAAGCACAGCTTCTGCTTGAACTAGCAGCACATGGCAGCCAAGGCTAACACCAAACTTCACCTCCAGTAGTTGAATAATAATGTGTCATTAGTCCCATTGTTTTTTGAGGAGTGAACATGTGCAGATCACAAAGAAAAAAAATTTAATAGATAAATAAAATGGCCATAAACTTAAGCTTTTAAAATCCTTTGGTCTAAAATTATTTTCTGTGCTCAGCTGACAGCCTTGACTATTCTGACTGGAATGCTTGCAGGAGCAGCCGCACTTTAAATGAAACTGGTTTGGCATTTCATTCAGCAAACAGGTGCACAACCAAAAAGTTGTGGTGCATTGTAGTTATACTTTTAAGCAAAATCTAAGCTCAGAACATAAAAGAAATAACTTTTTTTCTTTATGCCCTTTTACTTGTCACAAAAAGCTCGAGTTGAGATAATGTGGTGATTCCATTGCAATTATTTTTATATTCCTGTCAGATTCGCTGACAGGAGAGCGTTCTGACATCGTACTTGTGGTGCTGGTGGGGGAGGAGGGGTTGGAGGAGTGGGTGTTGTTGTTCTTGGCAAACTTTAAGCATTCATGGTTGAGTGGAGGGAGGGTAGTGAAGGAAGGAGTATTGAATTCTTCTTGGCTATGTAAGGGTGGTAGGCTGGGCACAGTCCAAGACGGCTAATTGCTATTTTTGGGCTGTGCTTAAACAGTGACTATAAACTGACACCAAGTTTCCTTTGGAACGGTTTAACTTGTTTCTGGTGTTTTGCATGTACCACGACTCCAACAAAAGTCGTTTTTGTTGGTTGGTCTCGGTTGTTAGAAATTCGGTTTCTTCAAAGGCAATATTTGATCCACATCTTCTGAGAGTCCACCTGAAAGTCATAATTAACCCAACCAGACAGGCAATTCTGTCAAAATATTTAGCTCCAAGGTGATGGATGCATAGCTTGGTGATTACATAATAAACTGGCTTAAACATACCACACAAGTGCTACCTACTATACCTCCAGGAGACTCAAACTATCTTAATAAAGCCAGACACATTTCATGAGAGGCTTCATTTCTGTGCAGTGGCCTACATGGTTTGCCATGTACTCTTGGTTTCAAGTCAATGGACAAACATCATTAATAAACTAGACAACCATCATTTGTTTTTCATGGATTATATTCATGTCCTTTTTTTGCTGAAATTCACAGGTAACCTTCGCAGATAATACTATAATACCAGAGCATCGAATAAAAAAATACCGCTATGGACAATCTAATCTACATGCAATTCTCATGGCTACAAAAAGAAGGTTATGGTAAAATGATATGATTCAGTTTAAATAGCAGTTAACAGACATGCTGACAGAAGCGACTACAATACAAAACCGAAAAATATACAGCAGAAGTATTTAGGACATTTCTAAAAGCTTTCCACCATTTTCAATGCTCATGATTTGAAGCTGAAAACATGAACACACTGGTATGTTGTGGATATGAGTTCACAAATATGGAACTAAAAGTACTGAAATACAAATACAAGTCCGTTTCACAGAAGCATGTCCATAATTTGACCCCGAGAAGACTTCTTCAAAACATTCAAGCAATAGACTTGTGGTTTCAAAGCCAATAACAAACAAGCAAGCAAACGAATGCCAAATGCAGAAATATGGCTTCAGTCAGCACTGTCATAGAAAATATACACACATGCCCACAGCACACACTACTGTTGCAAACCAAGGTGCAAATGCCAAGCAGCCTTTCAGATTATATATTTGTCGGTTGTGAATGCAATTAGTAATGCATGTCTTGCGAATCTATCTCAACTTTTCTAAATAAAAGTACAATTGACAGAGATCCAAGCGAGAGGCTCACAGCAAGATGTAGGCTTGTAGCAATGAATTGCAACTGATCAAGGAATGCCTCAAGCTTGAGCCACATTTAGACAAGCTGCCTCATCGAAACGTTAGCTCCAGCCCGAGGCATTCCTCATTCAAGCACTGTTGATTACCATGTTACAGAAGCATAATGAGCTAGGGGCAGCCCCTCAGTCCCAGGCAGGTAGCTTTGATAAGGCTTGTGGTCAACACTTCACGCAAATGTCAATAAACATCTCCAAAAAGTGGTGTTATGCACAGCAGTGTCACATGCTCTCTGTTACGTGCAAGTCATCTCAACTGCATGTGCAACTGAGAGTTGCAAAACTAGTAAAAGGGGATCATGACTAAATTTTGCCCAAAATATTCATTCAGAACTAGCATCTTTGTGGGCTGTCTAAATAATGTTTCATGGACGCAGCACTTTTTTTGCAGCAGGACCTGGTGAATCTAATTGCTTATGTGCAGCGCCCTATTTCAAGGTGACCTGCAGCTCAAAGGCACGTGGAAGCTTCTGTAACAAGCAAACCAGGCAGGCACTGTCAAGCATGAAGCAAGAGGCAAAATATGTACCAATACATAATTTATCATGCTTGAAACATAACATTTCATGCTGAAAAGAAAAAAAGATGAAAACTAAGACATATATCAAGGCCACAAAGCATTTACATTTGAAGCAGCTAGCACAGTTCCTACAGGATTACCTACATTAAGCAATTTTGTTCAAATATATCAAATCTGTTTCTGCTTTGCAAATACCTTAACTGAAGCTTCCATGGAGCTTTAGATCTTTACTGGGTTTCTAGCATTTTCTTGTCAGATTTTTTTCTAGAATCTGGCATCTATTGTCACTGTTTAGACCAAAATAACAGGATGCAAACTGAAGTTTTGTTATTTAGGCAGTGGAAACTGCCAAGACATTATATCTACAACACCACTGGCCTATCCTTTAATCCATATATGCCTTAACTTTGCCAAAAACCTAAAAATATTTTTTGAATAAAGACCCTTCAAAGGCTTTAGAATGTAGTATGAGCAGTTTCTTGACAGAAATTTCTGTTGTACTGTCAATTTCGAGGCATCCTACATATAGGACACTAGGTGAATGCAGTACTGATCAAGTGTAATAAAATATAAAACCTTTTGTACAAACTCTCCTGCAAAATTTCTTAATGCGTGGTGGTTTCCTTAAGGCAGTGGGAATAAAGTTTGTCCTGCAGAGTCACAATGTGGTTGAATGGGCCAAGTCAAGTTTCTGTTTTCAACAAATACTGTAGGCACTTTCGATGCAATGACTTATGACCATAAGCTTTCTGTGCTAGGCTCATTTGAAATGTGTGCAACTCAGCTTCATCAGTTTCACCATGCACAACTGGAAGGTATCGCTGGCAAAAAAAAATAAAAAAGCAAAAGCAAGTAGAGCAGAATACCACTTCTTGCCTGTATGACAGGGCAGTATATTGCAATATGTTGGTCAAGTAACTCCATGTTACCCATGTTAGCATTATATCCGGTGATTATAAAAAGTTCGGATGTTTTACCATGGCATTTGAATTGCTTTCTCTTGAGTGCCTCATAACCAGTAGTTTATGTTCCACATCATGAGCATTATAAACGACTGAAACAGTTTTGTAGCACTTAGAGTGAGACAATTACCTCAGACTCACAATCAACTCTATAATCGAAAACTGGCAGCCATACTTTGAAAATTACTTGAATGAATAAAGCTTGAATAGTACTGTATCAGTCTTGGAAAGGCACACCAAGGAGAAGAGCGCCTGGAAGCGCTTCACCTTATCCCTTGTAAGCACCGATTCTTCTGCAGTGCATAGTAGTTTGTCATATATACAAGAAACGTAGCTACTTCATCAGTGAAGCTTTTCAAATGTATCCATTGCAGTCAAGGTTGCTTCTACATTAATTGGATGGCCACAGAACTGGATACTAAAAACCGTGTTCAAGACTGCAATTGCGCTTTCTATAAAATTTTGAACATTATGCTGGTGGTTCAGTGATAACCTTGACATCATCACTGCATTGCAAAGCTTTGCCTACTCCTTCAGCCAGAAAAGTGCCATCCAGCAAAAGGTTCATGCTGGTGGCATACTGATAACTTATTTCCTCATCAGTTACAGCTACAGCATGATTTCAGGTGGAAGAATACAGACGGATGACTGCACCTCATTACGAGTGTAAGTTTGATTCAAAATTGCCTTTAGCCTTAGTGGACCTTTATGTGATAGCTTGAGCAAAGGATTTCTACTCTCCCAAGAAAAAGGACCAAAAGAGTTTGTGACACAAATTCTTGATGACATCAGAACAAAAGAGTTTCTGACACACATTCTTGATGACATCAGTCTATTTGGTAGTGTCTGACGCACCCACTACAATTAGCCTTCAAAACCACACCTAATCTGCCCACATATAGGACACCACCTTTTGAAATGTTGAGACAAAGTTTTAAATACACATCACAGATATCTCATCGTATAGGAAATTTGTCACTTATGGACAGGTAATCACAATCTCAGCAACAACAAATTATTTTTGCATCAATTTCATTATCTTTTTCTGCAGGAGATGGCACCCTTCTCGATGGCTGCATGCACAGAATGTCGAACCTTTTGCCACAAGAAAAGGTCTAGATATACGCTTACCAAAATTTACACAAGCAATAGTTATCATTTCGCAAATACAGGTAGTGGCCTCAAGATATTCTAGAAGGAATGTGTGTAGTAACAGGAAACAAAAGTCAGAGCAGTACATGTAGGACACTAGGCCTACATAGGTAACCACATATATGCAACATGAGATTCGAATCAGGAACTGTCAGAGTGTGTTATCAGAGCAGCAATAGCAAGCTGCCAATGTGCGCACAAGCAAATTACTCTTGCCACAGATTGCAAAATGCAAGTGGCTGATAATGCATCAGAGGCTAAGCTACACCTTCTGTCTTGGGCAGAATGGTAGAACATCCAACAAACGTTAAGGAGGAATGACATACAACACAAGTTTTAAGTGATTAATATTTAATTCTGCGTTTGTACTTGACAAAACCACAATTACAAGGCACGCCAGGAGACTCTGGATTAATTTTGACCACGTGGGGTTCCTTAATGTGCACGGTACTAGGACGTCCTTGCATTTTTCCCCCATCGAAATGCAGCTGCCAGGATTCGATCCTGCCACCTCGTGCATTAGCAGCGCCACGCCGAAGCCACTACTCCAACATGGCGGGTGACACATACCATAGGTCTGGTGCAGTGCACTCTTTCTTGATGTTTGTATAACATTCCACAATACTGCCAACCAAAATGACATCGGAGTTATCACAATAAGGACTTGACAACCACTGCTGGTGTCGTGTTGACAGGAATCAAAGATATGATGCCATAGTAGTATGCCAGTGACAAAACAAAAGAAGTGTGAATGACTGCCAATGCCAAAATGCCTATGTTAATGACTCAGAATTTTTTTTAAATTTATGGACGCTGCAGAAGCTAAATATCAGCTGCATGGCTGCCAGGGTACAGGCATAAGAACAGCCACAGTCAAAAGCAGAGGTTAACAGTGTCAATGAGGAGTGAGCGAGAATTCTCCCATAAACTAACTACTAACTTCAAACGTGCTTCATTCACAAGTGATACGAAGGTCATTCAAAAATTTATCTACTCACACTAAGTGCATCTTGCAAGACAAATGGATTAAGGACTCCAGAATAGCTCAGAAATTGGCAACTGCAGGTTCAGTTTCAATAAACCTTCGTGCAAAGGCAAGCTGACAGCAGCAAGCATGCCAGTCAGTTCCTATCTACGTGTCATCAAACCCAAGAAGGCCTCTGTGAATGATGCAGATTCCAACGGATGTGCCATTTATATGAAGTCCTGACCTGGCTCTCTTTGATCATTTCCTGCTGAAGTTTTCCAAACAAACCGAAATTTCCAAGTGACGAAAACGTCAAGGATGCTGTGATGGCCTTGTCTGATAAACAGCAGAATTTTTTACAAAGGGGTTAAAGTCACTGCAGAGAAATGTTGTGAAAGCTGTTTTTCTATACCACCAAGGTAGATAATTTATTGAGTACCACTCGCACCTCTAAATATGTATGCAGTGAAAGTGAGCCACTGGTTTCCGTCAGATGTCTTTTGCTAGTGGCCTGTTAATTCTAACCATAAACATGTTTTTTGACCACCTTGTTGGCTTTAGAAACTGTAGAAAGCTTTCCAGAGCTACACATGAACACAGGATACAAGGATCCCAATTGCACTGCTGGTGTGGATACTTTCAAGAGCCATCCCACTTAAAACATTTCTGGATAATGCAAAACATTATGCTACCTGCTACATTTAGCTACCATTATGCTAGCTAAATGGCATGAAGTGCTTGAGGGATACTTATGAACGCTATTGGCATTATTTTTCCTGACGTATGCAAGTTTGTGGCAGTCAGTGCAAAACAACTCAACAGGTGGATGACAATGTTGACCAAGTGGCATAAGTTAAGAGTTATACCATAAATAAGTTTGCTCATTTGAACATATTACTGCAGATCATAAGAGCAGAATTGTTGGGGCTGATGTACTACTAAGCAGAACAAGTATTTCTAAATTTCTTTGCCATTTATTTTTCAAGAACATCCGCGTACCATATCATGTAGTGATTCAAATGAGAAAAACTGCCCTCAGAAGAACCAGACCTAATTCTTGACCGGGCTTGATTAGTTAATTATGTGTAATAGTGAATGGGTCCATTAGTAGCATACGAAGGTGCCCTATTAGTTCCATTTCTGCTTTTTACAATGTAGAAATGGTTTCGCATATAAGACACCACACATAGCAATCCTTTTCATTTTACCAAGTGGTAAGGGCCATAAAAACTGCTTAATGTAATGAAACTGAACAGTATTAGGCAAACACCCCAATATATTTCAGCTACAGCCTGGCAAAATAAAGGGTAAGCAGTTTCTCACTTGACCAACTAAGCATACTGAACTTTATCTAGTACGTTGCTAATTCCTTTCCCCTCTAAACAACTACTATTCTTACTGCTACTACTACTACTACTACTCTTACTACCGCTGCTGTTAGCGCTTAAGTCATGCTTAAATACGCCGCGATCATGTCCAAACAGATCAATGTCAGACATTTATATTGGCCCTCACGCCAATACCTTTGCTGTGAACATGAAGAAGCTCTGTTCACCATGAGCATCTAGTTGCCTAATAATACTCTCTTACATTGCAAGCGACGCTTGCATGAAACTAGGCAAACCAGAGAAATACATCCAATAATAAAAAAAAACATGTGAAAAGTTCACTTTGTATTCCGCACTAGGCAACGTCAACAAATTACTCTCCTTTGCTGTCGCTGCCAAACATCTTGAAAGAACGCATTACAACATAATTAAACTCCTGATTGTCTAACTGTGCACAGGCGAAGCGTGCTTCGAGTCATACCAGAAAACATCAGCAGTTCTTGTATTGCCAACAGTATAAAGAACAGGTGTATGCGAATTCACTGTTAGCAACAGTATATTTAAGCAAACGTGTCTTCGACCATGGCTGCCACGCACAAGCAGCCATCGGACAGAAACGACGCTCTACGGGCCACGGATGCAGGGCAATGCAATATACACTGCCGCGAGTCATCGGTCGTGCACAACCGTCGCGGGCGCTTTCCACTACCGCCGATTCGCTGATCGGTTGACCCAGCCACGACACACTGCCCGTTCAACAAGGACAGATTAACCAGTCCGTACAGACACGCCCCTGTAGAGTGAACGGAGCGCGCAAAGCCCGCGACAGGAATCGGGGCGCAGTCCTTCCGTTTCGCTCCGCGCCCGGAGCCTCGAGCGTAGGCCGAATTCCGCGTTAGCAGCCGAGAAGCCGCTGGGGTCTCCATTCAAAGCTGGCATGCCAAGGGTCGCTACAGCGCCCACACCAACCCCTCGGGCGACGCGACGGGGCCCCTCGGGAGTCCCGTACGCGGGTCGCGGCCCCAGTACCTCTCGCCAACCTCCGGGTCGAGGGAGCTCTGTGAGAGGAAGCCCGTGGTCCTGAATTGCTGCCGCGTGTCAAGAGCGGCATTGCTTCAAGTTGCCGTGCTCGCCGTCGACGCACTGACCGACTCGAAAGCGGACCTCAGTAGTTAGGCCTAACACGCCAACGTACAGAGCTCCGGGACTCGATCAGATGGCTTCTGTGCGATGCCTGGCGTATGCCAACTCGTTCACAGGCCGTACAAATGCTTTAACTCCTTGCAGCTCGCACAGAACGCGGTTCCCGGCGAGGAAAGGACGCGGATAGACACACCCTAAAGTCCGTCCGTGCGTCTCCAAACGGTTGCTATGTCCGGGCTGATTGCGATGACCTTTCGTCTCAACGCTCGCTTGAGATTCGAACAGATGACTCGCGTAAGTGTATTCCACGATGCAATTCGGCGATTTCCGACAGCTGTCATCGCTCAGTATCGCAGGCATCTCCGTCGACCCCCAGCGATCGGATCCGAGGGCAAAGCAACACACCAGCGTTCTTTGACTGCTGACAGCAGAACATTATGTGAAATATGACATTGGCTTACCTGTCGTGCAGGCCGGGGGATATATCCATTATTCCAAGTATCAAGGGTAATCACATAATCCCACTGCACTCAAGTCGTACATAAAAACAAACTTTCCATAAACAACCAATGCACAAGCCATCAAGACTAATATGGCTGACGGGCGAAGCACGGAATGCACGCCGGGAAATCATTGTCACTGGACAGATGAAGTCAGCTGAACCAATGCCTCTAATACTAGATGCCAGCCGCGTTGCTCGCTTTCCCATTGCGGCGGCGGTACCCTCAGTTGAAGTTAGTTCAGCACAGATTCCGTGAGGCGGCGCTCGCTGCCTTTTCAACTTCCGGCGGATGTGGCAGCGGCGGCTGAATGCTCCGCCGGCGCTTTTTATGCGCGGGCGTCTGTTAGCGAGCGTTATCGCGGGCCTCCGAGATGGCAACAGACGCCATGGCAATCTCGAAGGCCGCAGCACCTGATTTAGGTTGCAGACGTTCGCCACAAGCGGCGCTCGTTGCCTTTTTGCGGAGGAGAGAAAAGGAAGAGGGCCAGGAACCGAGTTTATGGACAACGCGGCTGGCATCTAGTAAAGGAGGCATTGGCTGAACCAATGCTTGCTTTACTAGATGCCTGCCGCGTTGTCTGGTCGCTCGGTTCCGGGCCCTCTCCCTTTTCTCTCATCCGGATGGATGGATGGATGATTGTGGCTCAACCCTTTGAATCGGGCGGCGGCGACGCGCGCCACCTAGCCTTTAATCGTTCTATATGCATGCATACCTATGTATTTACTCCTTTACTTTTGCGTTGATATTGTCCACCAATCAGATAGCCTCCGTTTAGTTATTTCTACCTGTTCAAAGTCTATTCTACTTTCACTGTCTTTAAAACCCAAGGCTTTGAATAGTTCCCCGTTAGATTCAACTGCAGGGTTAAGTTGTTTACAAGCAAGTATCAGGTGTTCCGCCGTTTCCTCCTCCTCTCTACACGCCTCGCATACCAAATCTATCTCCTGGTATCTGGCTCGGTACGTTTTAGTCCTCAGTACACCTGTCCTGGCTTCGAACAACAATGAGCTTCCCTTAGAGTTATCGTAAATATTTTCTTTGGCTATTTCTTGCTTAAACGTCCTGTATGTCTCCAATGCCGATTTGGTTTGCATCTCTGTACTCCACATAACCCTCTCTGCCTCCTTAACCTTTTTCTTGAAAGATGATTCCTTACTTGTTCCCCCGCTACTGCCCAAGTATTTGCTTGTCAATTTTCTAGTTCGCTTCCTCCACCTCGTGTCAACATTCCTCGTGCATAAGTAACTGAAAACCTTCCTAGCCCACCGAATTTACCCCATTTTTCTCAATCGCTCCTCAAAGGCTATCTTGCTACTAGCCTCTCTGCCCTCGAAAGAAGACCATCCCAGATCCCCCTGCACTCCAAGATTTGGTGTCTTGCCATGTGCTCCCAGAGCGAGCCTACCCACCCCACGTTGCCTAATTTCCAACTGTTGCCGGGTCTCTGTTCTAATACATAGAACCGCATTGGCAAAAGTCAGGCCTGGTACCATTACCCCCTTCCATATCCCTCGTACTACCTCGTACCTATTGTAGTTCCACAGTGCCCTACTCTTCATAATCGCTGCACTTCTGTTACCTTTAGTCGTTAGATATTTTTCGTACTCTGTCAGATACTCAATGCCATTATTTATCCACACCCCAAGGTACTTGTATTTATCGACTATCTCCAGCGTGGCCTCCTGTATCTTATGCTCGCCGCAACTGTTATCATTAAAAATCATGACTGCTGATTTTTCTTTGCTAAACTTCAAGCCTAATCTGTCTCCTTCTGTACCACATATGTCCATTAATTCCTGCAGATCTTCTGCATTGTCAGCCATTAATACAATATCATCCGCGTACATCAGTCCTGGTAATGACTGTTCAATCAATTTTCCTTGCTTGAGAAATGATAGGTTGAAGCCGAGTCCGCTTTGCTGTATTTTGGCCTCTAGACCTTGTAGGTACAGCATAAACATCAGAGGCGACAATGGGCACCCCTGCCTAAGCCCCCGCCGAATCATTACAGGCTCCGAAACCTGCTTTTCCCATTGTATAATCACCCGGTTACCTTTATAGATATCTTTTAAGAAATTGGTTACTCCATCTTGCACTCCTAAAGTTTCCAGAATGCCCCACAAGCCCTCTTGAAGTACACTGTCATAGGCTCCCTTGATGTCCAAAAAAGCCAGCCATAGGGGTCTGTGTTCCTTTTCAGCTATTTCAATGCACTGTGTTAGCGAGAACAGATTGTCCTCTAGCCTCCTATGCTTCCGGAACCCATTTTGTAGCTCTCCAAGTACCCCCTCGTTCTCTACCCATGCCTGCAGTCTGTCCTTTATAATCTGCATAACCACCCTGTAAACCACTGACGTCGCTGTTATAGGCCGGTAGTTATTTATGTCAGCTTTGTCCCCCTTTCCCTTATATATATTTCCCTTAGAGGCGCTCGTTGCCTCCGCAAGAGGCAACGAGCGCCTCTCATGGCGAACACCTGCAACTTGCAATCCCGTGCTGCGGCCTCTGAGATTAACACGGCATCTGTCAACGTCTCGGGGGCCCGCGATAACGCTCGCTAACAGACGCCCGCGCATATTGGCCTCGATCTCCACCACTGGAAAAGCTGGCGCCACCGTCGGCGTGACGTGCTAGGAGGGATCACGTGGACATAGCGGCCGCGTCGGCTGCTTCGGGCGCGCCGAAGCGAGCTGAAAACGAGTTTATATTCCCTCGTACGCTGCAGTGCTCATTTAGTGGCGAAATTATCCCGCTTCGAGTGTCTCCTTCACAACGCTTCAAAGCACTACAATAGGTAGTGGCTGTCTTTGAAGGCGCGCAACATGGTCGGATACTGCTCGGTGCCGCAGGGCCGGACGCACTTAACGGAGGCCGGTGTCAGCCTTATTCTCACGTAGCCGCAGGACAAGAAAATGCGTGAAGCTTGGCTCGCGAAACATAAAACTGGCAAACAGTCATCGGCTATAACTCGGTTATGCAGCAAGCACAGACGCGAGGAAGATTTCTGCTACGGCGCCCGGTCTGCGATGTTCTGAAAACGCGCACTGAGACGCTCGCCCGAGTCCGCTGCCCGACTAATGTCATGACGGTTTGGTCTATGAACTTGTCGATGCTATAAATACTGGCAAGTTCAGTGGAGTGGAAAGGCAGCGGTTAGAAGCACATTTAAAGAAAGCATGGCATATGGTCATGTTTGTGTTATGAATTAATGTACTGGTAACAAAAAAGGAGCAGCGGGAAATTGCATGCTGAGAACACCGATAAACATACAGTGCGATGCAACTCGAGGAATAATATTGAAAGGTGAAAGAATTTAGAAGAAAGAAAGATTGAATCGTCGCGACGGCACATTACAGTCCCCGTAGGCGTCGACGTCTGTACAATGAAATTATTTTCGAACAGCTCTGATAGCGCCCACGCAACAATGGTTGCTTGTATACTGTCAAATGCTCATATTCTGCGGCCTAAAGCTCATGGCACGGTGAGAAAACGCGCGCGCGGAGAAATCGGAACAGTGCGCGGACAAGCATGCAGACGCGCAGTCGGTCGCTACGAATCTGCGCGATCGCTGCATTGAGCCTTCGTTCTATTACGCTCCAGTTAGTTATACACACACTATAAGAATATATTTCACACAGTTTGCTCTCGGCGTTTACCTACCTTTCACGCAAGAAGCCGGTTCGGGAGACTCCATCGCGGCAACCGCGCGCAGTGGCGTTCACTGTACGTATTCGGTAAAGAGATAGCGTCTGTAAATGATTGTGTGCTTTCAGTTTGCCCAAGATTATTATTTAGACACTAAGAAACTTCTCTCGTTTCGAAAGTACCTACAAAAATGTCCGGGAGAGCTCGCGCGTGGTGTTTTCAGTGACCGCTGACAGCAAAACCTATGAGGAGCGTGCCACGTGATCCCTCATACTACGCCAGCGAGGCGCTTCCGATAGATGGCGACTCCGTAACTCCTCGCCGCCATATTGCGGATGCATTCAGCCAGCGCTGCCACATCCGCCGAAAGTAGAAAAGGCAACGAGCTATGGACAACCATTATGAATTTATGGACAACATTAGGACAACCATTATGAATTTATGCTGAACCAACTTCAATTAATGGAACCACCGCTACAATGGGAAAGCGAGCAACGTGGCGGGCATCTAATAAAGAAGGCATTGGATGAACCAATGCCTCCTTTACTAGATGCCTGCCGCGTCGCTAGTCTTCCCATTGGAGCGGAGATTCTCGTAGTTCAGGGTAATCGCGGAGAGACAGCGCTCGCAGCCAACCAACTTCCTGTTGCGGAGGAAGTGACGATAACTAGGCTAGCGCGCGCTCGACCAATCGCTTGACGAGATTTTGTGGGTCTTGCCTCCGGGATTACAACAGACGCCACTAAAATCTCGGAGGCTGGGCTAGGCTGGGCGCTAGTAGCCGCGGCTGTGAGCGCTCGCTGCGGTGGGCGCTGCAAACATAAATCATGTAGCCCAGCCTCCAAGATTTTAGCGGCGTCTGTTGTGATCCCGGAGGCAAGACCCACAATATCTCGTCAAGCGATTGGTCGAGCGCGCGCCAGCCTAGTAATCGTCACTTCCTCCGCAACAGGAAGTAGGTCAGCAGCGAGCGCCGTCTCTCCGCGACTACCCTGAACTACAGTGAACTAGAAGCTATTCAGTGCAACGAGCGGAGGGGGCTGCGCCTTGCGGCGTGTGTCACCCGCGGTGGCACCCGAAGCGGTGGCGCTGCCGTCGACCACTCTTGAAGGCGACAGGTCTGGGCACGCAGTACCATTGCATTTCAGCGGTGTGTTTTGGTGGTGGCTTTTTGCTCTGTGCGGTTGTGCGTCGCAAGCGTTCTCTTGTGAATGCGGCCACTTGCATCAATGAGTGCAAAGCAACGTCTCAACCATTGCTACGCCCCAGGGTGTAGCACAGGATACGCCCGAACTAACAGTGCGAAGAAGCTATCGTTATTCAAGGCGCCTGCAGACCCGGAACGGAGGTGCACGTGGGAGAGAAACCTACATAGAGCCGACAAGCCGCTAACCACAGACTGCGCGGTATGTGAGCTGCATTTTGAGCAACGCTTCATTGTTCGGGACTATGTGCACCGTATAAATGGGGAGGAAGTTCGCATCCCACGCGGTACGCCTACGCTTACTCTGGACGCAGTCCCCACAATTTTGCCAAATCTGCCAGCTTACCTGAGCAAGCAGCCTACTCCCAAGAGGAACGAAAGAAAAAGGAAGGGCGATGACGAAGTCCCACCACGAAAAAAGGCACGAGGGCAGCTTGCAGAGACGACAGAGGTTGACGAACCTACGGGTGCGACGGTTGACAACGAAGTCTGTGTGGCCGCGACTGTCGCTGCGGTGATGAAAATAAAAGTGCCTGGGAAGCGCTGGACGCTACATGAACTTCACGACGCAGACGGAGTATGTTTTACTTCATGTTCCTTTGACTCGCTCTCAGGTGAGGTGAATGTAGAAAAGGCCGTGTTCTTCACTGCAAATAGTGCCGGTGCTATGAACTCGAAGACGTTCGTGCTGGGTAAGCAGGTGGCTGGCGCGTCAGTGGCAACTATTCAAGATGCTATAACCACTCTGCTGGAAGCGCATGATATGCACCTCTGCAAAGGCGCAGCGTCACGGAATGAAAGCTGCCTAACTACCAGCTTAACAATGAGATTGCAAGGCCAAATTAGGCGCGAGGCAAGGGCAGCTTATAGTACTAACTGCCTAGGCAAGACAACAAAAGAAGGAACAGCTTGCGTCGTTTGCAAGTATCTAAGAAAAGCCCTTGTTAGGCGGCAGTGGCGCCTCGAAAGGCGTCAAGGTCAGAACCAAAGTTGCAATAATGCTAGCTCGCGGTGGCACGGCAGTGTTTTGAAGAAGCTGCAAGCATGTACCCGTAAAAACAAGCGGCTTTTATCGAAGGTAGACAAGCTCGCCTTGGACCTCAAGAAAATCAAAAGCGAATGTGCTGCAACAGCTGAAGATGTACTTGCTAAAAAGTTAAGCTTTTTGTCACCAAAGCAGCAGCTCGCTGTCAGGCAGTGCTTCGAGGCATCAAGAAGGAAGAGTCCGCGGGGCATGAAGTACGACAAAGAATGGATCCTCGAATGCATCTTGCTCAAAATGAGAAGCCCAAAGCTGTATCAATATATGCGGAGGCAGAACATTTTGGTGCTCCCAAGTGAAACAACCCTGCGTAAATACACTGCTCAGTACAGAAGCGGCTACGGGTTCAATGAGAAAATGCTGAGTGTGTTGGAAAAGAAGGTTGCCCACCTGGATGTGTTCCACCGACATGGTGGAATAGTCGTGGATGAAATGAAGCTAGCTGAACATTTGTCAGTGACCACAGGAGCGAAGATTGAAGGTTTTGTGGACCTGGGCCCGTACACACCCGAAAAAGAAAAAACATTGCCCTGCAATCATGGCCTCGTAGTGATGTTTGTGCCACTGGTTGGCAGCTGGACTCAGGTTATTGGTGTTTTCGGAAGCAACGAGAATGTGAAAGGGGACCTGTTGGCCAAAATTGTGCTTGAGTCCACAATTTTAGCAGAAAGGGCTGGCCTGTTTGTGGACTTCGTAACTTGCGATGCAGCGGCCTGGAACAGGAAAATGTGGCGCATCTTTAACATTCGAGCATCTTTGAAGGAAGTGGTCTGCAAGAAGCCCCATCCTGTTGAGAGCAGTCGGTTCTTGCATTTTCTCTCTGATTTTCCTCACCTAGTAAAAAACGTGCGAAACAGGCTTCTCACCACGACTTTTGACACCCCTGATGGTGCAGTTTCAATGCAGTTTCCAAGAGAAGCTCTCAAACTGGATAGCAATGCTGTCACTATGAAAGCAATGCCTGGAATAACCAGCGTCCACGTATTCCCCAACAATTTCGAAAAAATGCGGGCAAGTTATGCATTCCAGTTGTTTGGGCATGGTCCTTTGAGGGCATTCTTTCTTTACCGTACTCAGTTGGAAAGGAGCTGTGGTAAAATTGAAGCCACAGAGAAGTTCTTCATGAGAATGAAGTCACCGATTGCTGTGATGACTGCAAGGTACACAGCCGAAGCTCTCCGACTCCATTCTGCAGGTGAAGAAACCATTAAGGAAATGCTCTGTTTCCTGGACGTCTGGGAGCGCCATGCTGATAAGAAGACATTTCTGAGCGAGTCCACTGCAGAAGGCTTAAGAGTTACTCTAACAAGTACTCTTGAGCTTCTTCGCTATTTGCATCACCAAGTTGGCTTTAGCTACTTGTTGACATCCCGGCTGAGCCAGGATAAAGTGGAAAACTTTTTTGGAATCGTTAGACTCTCATCTGGCTGCAACTCACACCCAACGCCACAGCAGTTTCTGCTAACTGTTAACTGTCTCTCTTTTTATAACTTGGCGCACAGTGTTGCAGGCGGGAATGCAGAGGGAGATGTCATCAGTTCTCTTCTTGATGTTGGGGACCGGGAAGAAACTTCAAAGCAACAGCTGATTGACCAGATGAAGCTTTGCACAGAAAAACAAGCAGTACCTTCAAGTTCACATGGCAGTGAAGCAGTGGAACACGAGTACAATGTCCAGAGGAGCGACTCAAGGCTTATATATTACATTTCCGGATACGTGGCCAAAAAGTGTGTGCTGCCCACCAAATGCTGTGCGTGTAATGACAGCCTCTTACTTCCAACAGAAGAAGGGCGCCGCTTGCATGCTGCAGAATTTGTGCGCCATAATGATGAAGGAGGTTTACTCTACCCCTCGGTGGAACTATTCCGCTTTATAACAAGGCTTGAAGACATTTTCACTAATTGCTTTAGTGCACAAAAAGTTCATCGGGAAAGCGTAATGGACATCCTGCATATGATTCATTGCGCCGCTCCCTTGAAGGTGGGATGCAGAGATCATGCAGAAAGCCTGACTCCTCGCATAGTCAGCTTTTATGTCACCACACGGCTCCATTTTTTTATCAAAGGCTTGAATAAAGCACATATGCTGTCAAAAAGAAAGGCAGCACAGCACCTGAAGCTAAGCAGACTGACTTAGCCCAATTTCTAAGCTGCTTGTTAAGTGCATAAAGCTCTCGGGATGATTCTTGCGCTATTACAGAGCGCCTGGAATAAAATCGTATGGGACAGAGAAATCGGTTTCGAAGTCGTTCTCCCTTCTTTTTTTCTGCGCGTCAGATTTCGTCTTGTGCAGCACGTACTTTAAAAATGAAGTGCTTTCTCGTGTAAATATTAAATCAGCCTTTATTTGACGGATATCTGTGCATGTGCACCCTAGCAGACACTGTAAGGTGTCTTTTGCGATCGCGAACATCATGCGAATATTTGGTCCCGCAAATGACAATTGCTTCGCAAAATTTAGTACTCGCAAATTATTCCGGTAGTGCCATCTAGTCCGAGTTGACGACTAAGCGTGAAAAAAGAAATTGCAAGTAAGACACGCCCAAAAATCTTACGGCCACCTCAAACACCTCTACGCACATAAAGTACCCCAAAAATAATTGAAAACCCAAGCTGAATTGCGTTAAAACAGCGACTGTACATAACCAAACACGCTTTCTATTTTTGTGTGCCACGTACGCTTCAGAGGGGAACAGGACGAGCTTTCAAGAGCGGTCGATTGCAGCGCCGCCGCTGCAGGTGCCACCGCGCGCGTCAGCGGAGAGGCGCGGTCGTGCCACTGGAAAATATTCTAGTACACTGTACCTGAACTATGGGGAACCTCCGCACCAAATGAAAGACTAGCGACGCGGCAGGCACCTAGTAAAGGAGGCATAGGCTGAACCAATGCCTCCTTTACTACATGCCCACCGCGTCGCTCAACGTTTTAGTTCCGGAACTGCGCCTTCCCAGGCGGGCGTGATTTCTTCCTAGGCGCTGAGAGGGCGCTGCGGTCGCGGGTTGCGCGGTGCCGGCGGCAGCTTTGACGGCGTGTGCCGGTATGTGCCGGTCGGCTGAACTAAAAGTTGCGGCACAGTGGCGTTTTTTCTGTGCACGATTCTTTTAGCCTGCGTTTGTCTTCACCCCTGTGCGAGAACCTTGACCTTGCAGTGCGCTCGGTTTGTGGGGCTATCGAACAGTGCGGCCGCGGACGGAAGCATTTCGTAACTCTGTCGATACGCTGTGTTTTCTCTGATGTGCTGGGCTTAGCGTAATGCCGACCTGCTACGCACCTGGCTGTACGAGCGGGTACAAAAGCAACACTCAGAAGCGTCACTTTTTTGCACCGCCATCGGATCCAGAACTCAGCAAATGGAAAAGAGCTATTCCCCGCGCGGACAAAGAGCTGAGGAAAACGTGCAAGGTTTGTGACCTTCATTTTGACGAAGCGGACATTTCGAAGACGTTTAAGCATATTATCAACGGTGAAGTCGTCGAGATCGACCGGGCGTACTGGGCATTGAAGGAAGGTGCAGTCCCCGTTAACTTTCCCAACCTTCCCAGTTACTTGTCGAGAAAGCAGAATCGGCGGCAGTCTCCGAAAAAGAGAGCTGCAGCATCTACGCACGATGTGACCACAAACAAAGCACACTTGCCCACGGAGCGACGAGAGCAGCTGACTAACCAAGAGGCGCCTGTTCCCCTGCAGTGCACCGATTTTGCTCAGATTGTCGAGCTAGAATAGTGCGACAGTTCGGCTCCCAGCCAACTGGACAACAGCAGTACTCGAAGAAGAACCAGGGCAGCGTCGGCAGATTGTTTTTTACGTGGCCGGAATGAAAGCGGGGGCGTACACAATCCTGAAGAGCGTCGTTGTGCGGGACGATATCACCTATGTTGTCCACGCAAACGGGAGGCTGCTCCGACAGTTGTCTTTTGATGTAGAGATTCGTTCTCTGCAAGATCTAGAAGCCCTGCTGCAGATTGTACACAACAAAAAATTTTGCCTAGGCTGCTCTTGCAGTGATGTTGCCACCAGCAGAGCAGGGGTGAAAGTTGGAAGCACATTGTTCCACAAGGACTGCTCAGTTTTGACGGACGCAGACAAAGGTGTCTGCAATATGTGCGTCACTATGATTAAGAGCCTGAAGAAGAAGATATCTACGCCAGCAAGGAGGAAGGTCCCTGTCGCAGCTTGTGTGCTGAGGAAGCGATTGATTAGCACCACTGCAGCACGTGAGCGCAAAAAGCGGGAAGTGAAGCGGCTCAGCGAGAAGCTGAAGGACACGTTCACAACATCCCTTGACGAGCTTGTGCAAGACCTACCTGAAGTACAGAAGGTCGCCATTCGCACAGCAGTCATGCAGCAGGCAGCAAAATCAGCCCGCGGCCATAGATACACGCCTGACTGGATCATGGTGTGCTTGCTTTTGCGGCTGACAAGTCCAAAGTGCTACAGAACACTATCAGACATGAAGGTCCTTCCCCTCCCTAACGCCATTGTTAATAAAGTTCCTCTTTTTCCCATTTTTAAAACAGTAACTGCATGGATCATGCTCATACAATCGCTGTGTAGTGCGTGTGCATCGCGATGCACATGTATTGAGCAAGCCAATGTCGAATATTTCTTTAAAGTAGAATGAGCGTGGAGAATTTCGGATGGAAGAATACAAGTTAGCACTCGATGGCTGCGAGTTGCGCAGTCGCTGAAACGGGCAGCCAGCTCTTGAGGCGCATAAATTCAGCTACGTGGATCTCTGCGCGTATCATAAAGAAAAGAGTTGTTACGCACGGCTGTGAGGAAATATCATACGTGCTGCAATAGATTCGCGCGATTGGCATGGGTAGCGAATTCGTGTGCACGCTTGACAACCACTGATGCGCGAACGTTCATTTAAAACGCTGTTATTCTTGATATTTCCGCCACCGCTCAAAATACCTGGGCGTACACATTACTCCTTGCACAATACGGCCCGTTTCAAATAAATCGCGAACTGGAATAGCCGCAAAAAAATGCCGAGCAACTTCCCGAGAACAGTTATTTCTTCTGCAGTAGACCGCCAGAATTGGTGAGAACCTGAGATGCCGCAGCGGAACGCTGCCTGCTATCAGACGACGCTCACTCTCCTAGCGCAACCCGTAACCGCTGCGCCACGGTGGCGAGAATCGCGACAGGCCGCTTTTTCTCTATGGGCGAGGCGGAGAGATACGGAACTAAAAAAGTATGTATAAACGTTGCGCGTCGCTCGATTTCCCACTGTAGCGGCGGTTCCTTTAGTTTAGCATAAATTCTGTGAGACGGCGCTCGTTGCCACAACTTACGAGCACATCACAATTGGATTTCTTTGCTCTTTCTACGCATGCGCGAGGAGCAGTAGTTGCGAGAGAGAAATATGGGGACTTTTGGTCCTTGCGATTTCTCTTCGCCCAAGTACTACGGAGAAGAAAGTTGTTAGCTCCATACTTCCCTAGCCGAGCGAGCAACACGATCGACAAAATGCGTGGCCGGCCAGGCGAAGAAGCCGTGTGCAAGGTGAGTTTGTTGCCATATTGTAGCGACGGTAGCATATAAAATTTTTATAGTCGCAGGGGGATACGTTTGGAAGTGAGGTGTCTTCTCGGATGCCTTTAGTGGCAAAGCATTGCATCGTGCAGATGCATTGTTCATTAGTGTCGTTGGGCAAGGTCTGCATACCGCACAGTTCAGGAGATTCGCGCGAACGGAAACAGTTTATGAATTCGACTGCCGTGCCGATGCGAGTTTGTTGCTTTTTGTGTGTGTGTGTGTGTGTTTTTTTTTGCGGCGGTTTCATATCAATTTCTGATAGTCGCAGGGGGATACATTTGGACATGAGGCGTTTTCTCGGATGTCTTTAATGGCAAATCATTACGTCGTGCCGATGCATTGTTCATTAGTGTCGTTGAGCACACCACACACTTCAGGGGAATCGCGGGAACGGAAACAGTTAATGAATTGAACTGCCGTGCCGATGCATTAGTTCTTAATGTAACTGAGCATACAACACACTTGGAGATTCGTACGTGGGAATGGAACATTTTGTACTCTGTATATGAAAGTACTAAAACTTGCGTCGCCATGCAATCTGAGCCGTAAATCGTTGTGAGAGCTGTTCAGCCACACTGGCCAAACACTACGCTTTGCGGAAGAATATGAATGGTAAATGAAAAATGGTCGTCATGCGATTTCATAGCAGTAGACCCTTGTGAAAGCTGTACAGTAACACTGATATTGGCTACGTGGTGCAGATTCGTAGCGACTCTGAGGTGCTTGTGAGCAAGGGTAATTAATGAAGGAGCGCGTATTACTAATCCCGGCTGTTACGATGTCTAGCTCATATACGGGGCGCTCTACGTGGGCGAAACGAGGGCTCCGATCGCTACAACCGCGTGTGAAATAGCTCTGAAGGCCTGCCAGTACACTTGTTTCGGTGTCTCCGTGCTTGTACTGCGACAGGAGAAGTCACGGCAGGTGCGCACGTATGTCGATCACACTATATCCTCGCACAGTGGCCGCTTTCCACTCTTGGTATACTTCGCCGCAATACACTGCGCATGCTTGATTGCGCGGCACTTGTGCCTTACGGGGAAGCTGACTTTAAGCAAACGGCATTGTGCGACACTCGAGCCACCTTGTCCGTAACTGCAAATAGAAAACGCATACACGTTCAAGCTATTTGAGCTGCATCATTTTGTCGATGTTTACCCCTCTTTACTAAATGAAGAGGATAACGTCTCGGTGATTTAAAAGAATGATAAAAGATGGCTGTGGCTAAGCTAAGGTTAAACCCAGGATGCGAAGCATACTAGCCTTTATTTTAGTTGTTGAACCACTGTTTAGCCTGGTGAACTGCTGTTGCTTGGCTATATTTGGTTCGGCTAGACGAAGAAACAACTCATGCAGGCGAGCGCACGAGCTGAGACCCGGCTATATAGCTACGCGGCCGCAAGCGAGCGCACGAGTTGAGCCTCCGCTTTTGCAGCTGTTATGACGTCATATGGTAGCTACGCGGCCGCGCGCGGCGCAGCAAGGAAGAGCGTGGTTGTGCGGCTAGTATGCTTCGCATAAAAGCCTGGTAACATATGTGCAGTCACTCAAAAAACACTATTTATGCAGGTGTCCACGCTCCTGTAAAAAAAAAAAAAATGCACTTCAGTGATGACCATCTCGAGGTGGATCCACACCTATGTAGGCACAGCCGGCTCATCAGTCGCAAAGTAGGAGCTGAAGAGAACTTTTTAATGCTCATTATACGACATTGATAGCAATTCATTTGTGGTCAGCCAGTGACAAACGCATTGCACTAAACAGTGAGACTTCGCCTTAATCCGCAATGCTTATGTGGCGAACAGAAGAGCAAAACGTGAAAACATTGTTTTCCTACAAGGCAAGTCATCCATGTAGTGGAATTGCGTTTATCGTTGGTGATGCATTTACTTTCTCAATTCCAACTTTTACTGCAACTTAGTTTCCATTGGTGCAGGTGCTTCTACTGGAAACATCTAAACTGATTTATCACATAAGGTTGCTGTCTCGCAGTTTTAGAAATTTTCTTCCGGTCTTAAGTCATTTCTTAATCTGGAAGAGCTGGCTGATTGCACAAACCACGTAGCCAATATCAGTGTTACTGTACAGCTTTCACAAGGGTCTACTGCTTTGAAAATGCATGACGACCATCTTTCTTTAGCACACATTTGTTCCGTATTCATCCGCAGGGCATAGTGTTTTGCCAGTGTGGCTGTACAGCTCTCGCAACGATCTACGGATCAGATTGCATGGTGACGCAAGTTTTAGTACTTTCACATACAGAGTACAAAATGTTCCATTCCCACGAATCTTCAAGTGTGTTGTATGCTCAGTTACAAGAACTAATGCATCGGCACGGCAGTTGAATTCATAAACTGTTTACGTTCCCGCGATTCCCTTGAAGTGTGTGGTATGCTCAACAACACTAATGAAAGATGTATCGGCGCGACGCAATGCTTTGCCATTAAAGTCATCCGAGAAAACGCCTCACGTCCAAACGTCCTCCCCCTGCGACTATCAGAATTTAATATGAAACCACCGCAAAAACACATACACACACACACACACACACACACACACACACACACACACACACACACAAAAAGCAACAAACTCGCATCGGCACGGCAGTCGAATTCATAAACTGTTTCCGTTCCCTTTGCTGACCTTGCTCAAAGACACTAACGAACAATGCATCGGCACGATGTAATGCCACTAAAGTCATCCGAGAAGACACCGCACTTCCAAACGTATCCCCCTGCGACTATTAACATTTAATATGCTACCGTCGCAACAAAATAGTAACAAACTCAACTTGGACACGGCTTCTTCGCCTTGCCGGCCACGCATTCTGTCAATTGTGTTGCCAGCTCGGCTAGGGACGAACGGAGCAAACAACTTTCTTCTCCGTAGTACCTAGGCCAAGAGAACTCTCAAGAACCGAAAGTCCCCACATTTCTCTCTCGCAACCATGGCTCCTCGCGCATGCGCAGAAAGAACGGAGAAATCCAATTGTGATGTGCTCGTCGTCAACTTCCGGCGGCGGCGGCAGCCGCCGAATGCTTCCTCCGGCGCGTTCGTAGCGCCGATATGCGCGGGTACAGTGTATACTGTAGCGTGGGCGTCTGTTTAGCGAGCGTTCTCGCGGGCCTCCGAGACAGTGACAGATGCTATAGTAATCTGAGAGGCTGCAAAACGTGATCTAAGTTGCAGGCGTTCGCCATGAGAGGCGCTCGCTGCCTTTTCGCGGAGACGAGAAAAGGGAGAGGGCACGTCCCCGAGTTTACCATACAACGTGGCAGGCATTTAGTAAAGGAGGCACGGGCCATAGAGTTTCCTGCGAAAATTACTAGAGGGAACTCTGGCGCTGCAGTCGTTGTCCTACCATGGGAATCATATAGTTTCTCAGAAACTCTATGATGGGAAGTAGTACATGGATTTGTCTGATCTTCGTGCTTGTGGATTAAAACGTTCTCGTGGCTTCGTGTATTACGCTATATAACTCTTATTGTCGTTTACTTCAGCGCAATCTATATTCCTTGAAGTGCAGAAGACGCCGGGAACGCGTACAATTGCTATTAATTGCAACGATTGAGCTTGTCCAGGTGGCCAAATCGAAACGCGTCAAGCGTCTCAAGGCACTGGCATGCCCGCGATAAGTTCATAAAGGCATTTCATTCCCTTGTCGATACATGCGTTGCTTAGTCTCTATCATACTGCAGAATGACAGGCAGTGCCATCAACTTTGATAAATCCCTAGGGGTATGGATGGGCAACTGGGAAGACCATCCAAGTACGTTTGCAAATATCCGCTGGACAGTCACGCCGGCAAAGTACCTAGGGGTGCCGCTTGAGCATTACCGTGACGCCGTTGATTACTGGAATGCCGAAACTGAAAAGGTTCGTGTATGTACACTTAAATGGGGAGGCCGCAATTTCTCTATGTTTGCTCGTGCGACAGTGTGCAACCTGTTTGCCGTTGCCAAAATTTTTTACCTGCTCCAAGCGTTGTGCATGTCAAGGGCTAACATACAACGTTTACACAGAGTGCTCGCGGTGTCTGTATGGGGTTCAAGCTGGGAGAGCACCAGTCGCACTAATCTCTTTCGTTCGGTTAAAAATGGAGGATTAGGTCTGGTACATTTGTTCATTAGGCAGATTGTGTCGAGGGTTGTTTACTTACGGGACCAAAATGTCCAATTTTTATGAACTATGTTTCAAACAAGGCTGAGCTAAGCTATACCTGAGTTTATTGTATCGTCACATCGGTGCAGTCAAGGCAGAACGCGTGGTTTCTTAAAAGAGGTAGTCTTGGCTTTTCAGCTGTTAAAGGTTCGGTTTTCCATGGAATACTTAAGTAGGGTACCACGAAAGCGCTTATATAAGGACCTGGTAGACACAATGTTACCGGTGCCATTGTATCGCTCGATGTTCTGCATTGGACCTGAAAAGGACGTACTAAAAAGAGTAAAACGAATGCCAGTACGCCCGTCGGTAAAGTCCTTCTTTTTCCAGCTCCACATCAGTACCTTACCTGTGAAACCGTGGCTAGATGAAAAAGGACTTTCCGTGCCTTGGAGCGTCAACTGTTTACTATGCCGGAAACCCGAAACATTAGAACACATTTTTCTTGACTGCTGGGATGCTGTGTTCCATTGGGACATCTTACAGAGAACGCTAAAGAAGGACTTGCCGGTTACACCATACGGGATTCGTTTCCTGTCTACTCTAAATGAAGACAAAGTACCCTATGACATGTTCATGCTGGTGTCCTTGCATAGTTTATGGAAAACTAGAATGGCCGTGAGACATGCCGAAATTAACGCCCGGCCAGTTACAGAATATTTCATTGAAAGCATTTGTCATATTAAGGAAATGTATAATTTGCAAAAAGAAAAACCAACATGGCTCAGTGTGATGACTGAGCTAGCGAATTTCAAGCGTTTTTAGTCCTGTGACCGCCAGCCAACGGCAGAGATTTTGTCGTGACTGTTGTGTATTGTTAAAATGTCTTGTTTTGTATGTCGCCATGTCGGTAATAAAGAAAAAAAGCGTCCGTTAATTGCTTAATGATTTCAATATCAGGCTTCTGTGCTAGAGGCCCTGTGTTGGAATCCTGCCGCAGGCTAATTTTAATGATCTTTTTTAATTATTTATTACGCAATACATTGTTGAAAATAATGAGTTTACAAAGTCACAAAGCCGTTTGAAGCCAAAAGAACGAAGTTTAGGCAAATCCATGTACTTTCCCATAATTCCTATGCTGGGACAACCGCTCCCATTGCAGCTCCCGTAGACCCTAGCGCCAGAGTTCCCTCTAGTAATTTTTGTAGGAAACTCTATGGCACGGGCTCATCGAGTTTCTAATAGCGTCCTCGATCACCCGCACCGGTGCGCACCGGGGTCTCTTGGTGCGCACTTTCGTCCTCGATCAACCGCACCGGTGCGCACCGACCATCCTCGATCACCGGAAGCGCACCCTCTTGGAGCGGTGTTCCGTTGCCCCGTCTTGCACCGAGAGAATCGGCGGTGCGCCGGGATGCAATACCAGTAAGCACTGCAGGACGCGCGCGCGCACTGCCGACTGCAGAACCGCGGACGCTCTGGCCCGATAGCTGCAGTTGCAACGGAGTTGGCGGAGTTATCTAGTAGAGATCTCGGCAATGAGAAAGGAAACACTGCTAGTTGCCGCAATCGATGAGCTTTTTCAAAGTTCTTCTGACAGCGAAGATGACATGCTGATCGACCTTGGAGCAGCGTTTACTTGCAGCCTGCTCCATCAAGTAGATGGAAATAAAGCTGTTCTATTCTATTCTACCTCGTCCAAAAAAAAAAAAAAATGTGGTGAAGAGCGGCCGTAAGTGGGTTCGTTGAACGGGTCGTCAAGATTAATTATAAAATCCATTGGTGTTTGCTTGCAACCAGGTATGTCGGAGCACGCAGTTTGACAAGATTCGAGTGCTTGCCGCAGATGTTCAGCACCTTCAAACAATAAAATGTGCGCGCGCGTGTTCGCGCACGTTTTGCGCGCCAGGGGCAAAGTAGCGCTGCATGCAAGCACCCTACACGGGGTGCAGCTTTGTCGTCGATGTTGACCCTCCGCAGTGCGCCACCACGGCGGTGCAAAGCGCACGATTCTGGTTTCGGGGCAACCCCGGGGCAAGGTGATCGAGGACGCTCTAAATAAACACCCTAGAGGGAATTGTGGCGCTAACGTCTACGAGTGTTTTTGTATGAATGGATGGATGGATGTTATGAGCGTCCCCTTTGGAACGGGGCGGTGGGTTGCGCCACCAAGCTCTTGCTACTATGCTGCCTAATATCCTACCTAAGTTAGCCAATGAAAAAAGAAAAAAAACACTATGAACTACCACGTCCAAATTTTCTGATGCCCTATTGCGAACTGTGCTTTTGTGCGTCTTCGTCTTTTGTCGTTTCCCTACTTTTCGTCCACCAATCCTCTCGTGAGCGTTGCCTCAACCGCCTTAACCTACATGGGAATGATGACGAGCACATCATAATTGGATTTCTCCGCTCTTTCTGCGCATGCACGAGGAGCAGTGGTTGCGAGAGAGAAATGTGGGGACTTTTGGTGCTTAAGATTTCTCTTCGCCTAGGTACTACGGGGAAGAAACTTGTTCGCTCCGTTTGTCTCTAGTCGAGCTGGTAGCACAGAATCCACAGTATGCGTGGCCGACAAGGCGAAGAAGCCGTGTGTGAGGTGAGTTTGTTGCTGTTTTGTTGCGACGGTAGCATATAAAATTTTTATAGTCGCAGGGGGCTACGTTTGGAAGTGAGGTGTCTTCTCGGATGACGTTAGTGGCAAAGCACTATATATCGTGCTGATGCATTGTCCATTAGTGTCGTTGAGCAAGGTCAGCATACCGCTCACTTCAGGAGATTCGCGGGAACAGAAACAGTTTATAAATTCGACTGCTGTGCCGATGCGAGCTTGTTGCTTTTTTTGTTTTGTTTTGCGGCAGTAGCACATTAAATTCTGATATTCGCAGGGGGATACGTTTGGACGTGAGGCGTTTTCTCGGATGACTTTAATGACAAAGCATTACGTCGTGCCGATGCATTGTTCATTAGTGTCGTTGAGCATACCACACACTTCAGGGGAATCGCGGGAACGGAAACAGTTAATGAATTGAACTGCCGTGCCGATGCATTAGTTCTTAATGAAACTGAGCATACAACACACTTGGAGATTCGTACGTGTGAATGGAACATCTTGTACTCTGTATATGAAAGTACTAAAACTTGCGTCGCCATGCAATCTGAGCCGTAAATCGTTGTGAGAGCTGTTCAGCCACACTGGCAAAACACTATACGCTTTGCGGAAGAATATGTATGGTAAAGAAAAATGGTCGTCATGCGATTTCATAGCAGTAGACCCTTGTGAAAGCTGTACAGTAACACTGATATTGGCTACGTACGTGGTTTGTGCAATCAGCCAGCTCTTCCAGATTCAGAAAAGACTTAAGACGAGAGGAATATTTCTAAAACTACAAGACGAACACCTTATTTGATAAATAGTAGTTTGGATGTTTCCAGTAGAAGCACCTGCGTCAACGGAAACTAAGTTGCAGTAAAAGTTGGACCTCAGAAAGTAAGTGCGTCAACATTACACCAACGATAAACGCAATTCCACTACATGGATGACTTGCCTTGTATGAAAACATTGTTTTCACCTTTTGATCTCCTGTGCGCCACATAAGCATTGTGGATTAAGACACAGTCTCATTGATTAGTGCAATGCGTTTGTCACTGGCTGACCACAAATTAATCAATATCAATGTCGTATAATAAGCATTAAAAAGTTCTGCTCAGCTCCTACTTTGTGACTGATGAGCCGGCTGTGCTTACATAGGTGCGGATCTACCTCCAGAGGGTCGTCACTCAATTGCATTTTTTTTTACGGGAGCGTGGACACTTGAATAAATAGTGTTTTTTGACTGACTGCACATTGGTTACCAGACTTTTTATCAATCTTTTAAATCACCCACACAGGCGTACGTTATCCTCTTCATTTAGTAAACAGGGGTAAACATCGAAAAAATGATGCAGCTCAACTAGCTTGAACGTGTATGCGTTTTTTTATCCGCAGTGACGGACAAGATGGCTCGAGCGCTACATAATGCCGTTTGCCTAAAGTCAGCTTCGCCGCACAGCACAAATGTCGCGCAATCAAGCATGCGCCGTGTATTGCGGCGAAGTATACCAAGAGTGAAAAGCGGCCATTGTCAGGATATAGTGTGATATACGTGGGCACCTGCCGTCACGTCTCCTGTCGCACTACGAGCACGGAGACGCCGAAACAAGTGTACTGGCAGGCCTTCAGAACAATTTCGCACGCGGTTGTAGGGATCTGAGCCTTTGTTTCTCCCACATAGAGCGCCCCGCATATGAACTAGACATCGTAACAGCCGGGATTGGTAATACGCGCTCCTTCATTAATTAACCTTGCTCACAAGCACCTCAGAATCGCTACGAATCTGCACCACGTAGCCAATATCAGTGTTACTGTACAGCTTTCACAAGGGTCTACTGCTATGAAATCGTATGACGACCATTTTTCTTTACCATTCATATTCTTCCGCAAAGCGTAGTGTTTGGCAAATGTGGCTGAACAGCTCTCACAACGATTTACGGCTCAGATTGCTTGGCGACGCAAGTTTTAGTACTTTCATATACAGAGTACAAAATGTTCCATTCCCACGTACGAATCTCCAAGTGTGTTGTATGCTCAGTTACATTAAGAACTAATGCATCGGCACGGCAGTTCAATTCATTAACTGTTTCCGTTCCCGCGATCCCCCTGAAGTGTGTGGTATGCTCAACGATACTAATGAACAATGCGTCGGCACGACGTAATGCTTTGTCATTAAAGTCAACCGAAAAAACGCCTCACGTCCAAACGTATCTCCCTGCGACTATCAGAATTTAATGTGCTACCGCCGCAAAACAAAACAAAAAAAGCAACAAGCTCGCACCGGCACGGCAGTCGAATTCATAAACCGTTTCCGTTCCCGCGAATCTCCTGAACTGTGCGGTATGCAGACCTTGCCCAACGACACTAATGAACAATGCATCAGCACGATATATAGTGCTTTGCCACTAACGTCGTCCGAGAAGACACCTCACTTCCAAACGTATCCCCCTGCGACTATAAAAATTTTATATGCTACCGTCGCAACAAAACAGCAACAAACTCACCTCAGACACGACTTCTTCGTCTTGTCGGGCACGCATTCTGTGGATTCTGTGCTGCCAGCTCGGCTAGAGACAAACGGAGCGAACAAGTTTCTTCCCCGTAGTACCTAGGCGAAGAGAAATCTTAAGCACCAAAAGTCCCCACATTTCTCTCTCGAAAGCACTGCTCCTTGCGCACGCGCAGAAGGAGCGAAATAGTCGAATTATGATGTGCTCGTCCCATCATGAGAATGATGGGAAGTACAGGCTAAGGATTGGTATTCTGTTGGCTGGCGAACAAAGTATTTTTTGGCAGTTTTGGTTTCGCTCCAAGCGCAATTGCTATTGGCCTCGAGCTCCACCACTGGAAAAGCTGGCGCCACCGTCGGCGTGACGTGCTAGGAGGGATCACGTGGACATAGCGGCCGCGTCGGCTGCTTCGGGCGCGCCGAAGCGAGCTGAAAACGAGTTTAAATTCCCTTGTACGCTGCGGTCCTCATTTAGTGGCGAAATTTTCCCGCTTCGAGTGTCTCCTTTACAACGCTTGAAAGCACTACAATAGGTAGTGGCTGCCTTTGAAGGCGCGCAACATGGTAGGCTACCGCTCGGTGCTTCAGGGCCGGACGCACATAACGGAGGCCGGTGTCAGCCTTATTCACACGTAGCCGCAGGACAAGAAGCTGCGTGAAGCTTGGCTCGCGAAACGTAAAACCGGAAAACAGTCATCGGCTACAACTCGGGTATGCAGCAAGCACAGACGCGAGGAAGATTTCTGCTACGGCGCCCGGTCTGCGATGTTATGAAAACGCGCACTGAGACGCTCGCCCGCGTCCGCTGCCCGACTAATGTCATGACGGTTTGGTCTATGAACTTGTCGATGCTGTAGATACTGGCAAGTTCAGTGGAGTGGAAAGGCAGCGGTAAGAAGCACATTTAAAAAAAGCATGGCATATGGTCATGTTTGTATTATGAATTAATGCACTGGATTACAAAAAAAGGAGCAGCGGGAAATTGCACGCTGAGGACACCGATAAACATACAGTGCGGCGCAACTCGAGAAATAGTACTGAAAGGTCAAAGAATTTAGAAAAAAGGAAAGATTGAATCGTCGCGACGGTACATCACAGGCGTCGAAGTCTCTACAATGAAATTATTTTTGAACAGCTCTGATAGCGTCCACGCAACAATGGTTGCTTGTATATTGTCAAATGCTCATATTCTGCGACCTAAAGCTCATGGCACGGTGCGAAAACGCGCGCGCGGAGAAAGCGAAACAGTGCGCGGACAAGCATGCAGACGCGTAGTCGGTCGCTGCGAATCTGCGCGATCGCTGCATTGAGCCTTCGTTCTATTACGCTCCATTTAGTTATACATACGCTATAAGAACATATTTCACATAGTTTGCTCTCAGCGTTTATCTACCTTTCACGCAAGAAGCCGGTTCGGGAGACTCCATGGCTGCGACCGCGCGCAGTGGCGTTCTATGTACTACGTATTCGGTAAAGAGGTAGCGTCTGTAAACGATTGTGTGCTTTCAGTTTGCCCAAGATTATTATTTAGACAGTAAGAAACTTCTCTTGTTTCGAAAGTACTTACAGAAATGTCCGGGAGAGCTCGTGCGTGGTGTTTTCAGTGAGCGCTGACAGCAAAACCTATGAGGAGCGCGCCACGTGATCCCTCATACTACGCCAGCGAGGCGCTTCCGATAGATGGCGACTCCGTAACTCCTCGCCGCCAATAACCTTTAGTGGGACAGTGCGACGCAAAGCTCTCTGCCTTTGTTCCCTACTAACTCTATGTTTGTTCCGTTGCTCGAAGTGGCGATAGGGCGCTAGGCAAGCGGCTGGGCCCAGGGCCGATGTTTGTGTCGCGTTGTGGTGTCGAAGATCTGACGAGAAAGCGACGGCATTGTAAGCGTTGAAAGAACATGTTTTGAACGTTTTGACCCTGGTTTGTTAAATGTGTTAGGTTGGCGCTGTAGCGTAACGTGCTTTATAAAACTTCAGAAGAGCAAGATCTGATACGAGACATACACAGTTGTACTTCTAGTTGCTCAACAATGAAATTTGATTGAGGGCTTCATTGCGCATTGCTCGTTTAAGTGCTCATTGAAATGTGTGTTTCAGGACATTCGAGAACACAAACTTACTGGTTGCTGCTTCCTGGCTGTGATCTGCTGTCGCAAAATGGGTAAGTGTAAAGCCACGCCATAACAGCTGCTGGCGCACGCTTCAGAAACCGTCCGTCAATATAAAATATAACGAAGCATGTTCGCAGGAGGCCACAAGCGTCCTAGCTAGCACTGCAGCAGATGTGCTTAAAGTACTTGAAGACGTTCAGCAATCGTGGCAGCCGAAGCAGCCTTTCGAAAGAGCGAGAGAGTTCGCAAGTGCTTGTCGTCCGGGAAAGTTTCGCGTTCGCAGCGAACATTTCTTTCCTCCATGGCAGCGAGCATATGGCAGCGAGCAGGCGTCGTAGCAGACGACACTTGTAGCATTCCTCTCAAAGGCGCAACACCTTCCGACAGTACAAGATTTTTATTTCCATGAGTACTTGATGAGTATATATACGGTTGTTATTGCTGTTGTAAAAATATATAAATAATTATTCCCTGGCGCTAAATCAGGAACATAATTTCAGAAGAATGCATACCCCGGTGTGGCCTGGTAATAAACCGTGCTTCATCCTCAAAGTCATACAATGTTTATGTAATGTGTTGTGTATTATATAAGATACTGCAGAAATAAAATTACATTTTACGGCAAAATATTTGAGTATAGCTGCGTTTATTGCGCCACAAGGAAACGCCGCTAGTCTAAAGATCGAAGTCGATCCGAAGCCTGTACTTCCCATCATTCCCATGTAGGTTGATAGATAGATAGAATAAACTTTATTGTCCAACGGATAAGGTGATCTACCCACCCCCCGACACGCAGGTCAGGGGGTGAGTGCCGCCGCCTCAGATGCAGGCTGGGAGGTCTTGGGTCCCAGCTGCCTCATCAGCCAGTTGGACGAGCCGGAGCTGGAGCTCAGAGTCCGAGCTGAGCAGCAGAGTCTCCCAGGTATCTCTACTACTTATTTTGTGCGTTCCCCCGGGAGAGTACGGATATTCCCATATTATGTGGTCAAGGGTCCCTCTCGCCCCACAAAGATTACATCTATCGCTCCTGGTCTCGGGGAACATGTGGTTCGCCATAACCGGGTGCGGATACGTAAAAGTTTGTAGTTGTCTCCACGCGACTGCTTGTCTGTTGTTTAATTTTGGGTCTGGCGGGGATACCAGTCTACGAGCCAATCTATAATGCTGCGTGATCTCCCCATATTTTAGCATGCGCTCTCCGCTCCCTCAGTCATCGAGGGGCCCCGTATACGACTCGGCGGTGGGGATCTAGAGCCAGCTCTTGGGCCGCCTCGTTGCCGGGGACAGCTTCGTGCGCCGGGGTCCAAATTATTTGAATTTTTCTATCTAACTTTCTCTGGCCTAAGATTCTGGTCGCTAAGGGCGAGATCCTTCCCTTGCTAAAATTTTGTATGGCAGTTTTGCTGTCACTGATCAGAAATTTCGCGTCCGTTCCAGCGCAAGCTAATGCGATCGCAATTCCTCCGGGAACTTCTATGTTGCGCCCGCGCAGAGTGACAGCGGTCACGGGAATACCCCGGCCGCTGACGGCCGTTCCCACCATAAAACTGCCGCTACCTCCCGCCGCGTCTACATAGGCCACCTCATGTTCCGAAATTTTACCGAATCTAATTTTTAATGTTTCGGCTCGTTTATGCCTCCTGTATTTGCTATGTTCCGGGTGCATGTTTTTTGGCAGGGGAAGGATAATAAGATTTTTTCTCACTTCCCTATCTACTTCCACCTTGTGGGTGGGGCCTCTGTCCGGATTTATTCTAACTTTGGCCAATATGGCGCTTCCTGTCCTCGTGGTGCTAAGTCTCTCAATTTGAGAGGCTCGCATCGCTTCCGCCAGTTCTGCCCATGTGTTGTGCACTCCTAGAGCCATCAGTCTCTCTTTGGATGTGCACATGGGCAGCCCCGGCGCTCCTTTTACGCATTTTCTCATTAGAGAATCAATCTTTTCTCTTTCCACCGCTTTCAAATCGAGATATGGCGTTGCATAGCTCACCCGGCTGAATATGTACGCCTGTATTAGTTTATTCAAAATTTTCTCCTTTAGCCCTCGGCCTTTGCTGGCCACCCGCCTAATAAGGCGCAGGGTCTGTATTGTATGATTCTGCAGTCTCTCGACGGTCTCGCCGTTGTGGCTGTGTGACTGGAGAATCAGGCCAAAGATTCTAATTTGCTCGACTATTGGTACCTCCTTTCCCGCCACTTTAATTTTGATCTCCGACGGTGCCTTGCGCCTTAAGTGTTTCGGGTTGTATATACACAATTCTGATTTCTGCGGCGAGCATGCTAAGCCTCTCTCGGCCGCGTAATCGACTATGATGTCGGTGGCGGCCTGGAGCAGGCTTTCGACGGCTGAATCACTTCCCCGGTGGACCCAGAGGGTGATATCATCCGCATATATACTAAATTTTAATCCCTCGAGCTTCGCCAATTGCTCGGGGAGTTCTCTCCTAGCCCCGTTGAAGAGTAGGGGAGACAGCACTGATTCCTGGAGCGTACCCTTACTCCCCTAGCTCAATTGTGGGGGATTCCAGCGTTTGGAACCTCATGCAGGCAGTTCTTCCCGTCAGGAAGTCCCTGATGTATCGATATGTCCTGGTACCTACATTAATCTTGTTCAGCCCTTCCAGGACCGCCTCATGCTTTACGTTATCAAAAGCCTTCGTGAGGTCGAGTCCCAGAATTGCTTTTGCATCTTTAGACCTTGAATCTACTATATCATGTTTGATTTGGAGCATGACGTCCTGCGTATACAAGTGAGGTCGGAACCCGACCATCTCATGTGGCCGCAGATCGCCCTGCTCAATGAAGCCCATCAGACTGGTCTGGACGACGTGCTCCATCAATTTCCCCACGCATGAAGTTAAGGAAATTGGCCGTAAGTTTTCCAATTGCGGAGGCTTCCCGGGTTTCGGTATTAAAATAATGCTTGCCGTCTTCCACTGTTGTGGGAGCTCGCCTTTATCCCAACATTCTTGCATGTAGTTTGTTAGATAACTAATGGAATCATCGTCTAAGTTCCTGAGCATTTTGTTCGTTACCCCGTCAGGGCCCGAAGCCGACTTCATTCTAAGTCTTACAATCTCTGCCCTCACTCCCGCTTCTGTGATGGGGGCGTCCAACGCCTCGTTAGGCGCTCCACCATAGTCGGGAAGTGGAGTTCGCGATGTTTCCCCCACGAACGTCTCAATTAATTTCTTCATGAAATAATCATCGTTCCCTACTAACGCGTGCCTAGCTTTTGCCAATCTTATACCGGATTGGGTCTTCGAGCTTGCGGGGTCCAACAAGTGCCGGATGATGTTCCACGTCTAGGAGCGGTTCATGTACCCCTCCATTTCGTCAGACTCGTTGGCCCAGTTTTAACGCGACAGCGTTAAGGAGCTCGTGTCGCAGAAAAGCCGGTGTCGTCGTCGGTGTCGGCGGCGTTGGCCGTGAGCGAAAAATCCCGGCAGGCAATTCATAAATAAAAAACACTTAGAAGATGGGCCGCGTGGGTATCGAACCAGGGTCTCCGGAGTGTGAGGCGGAGACGCTACTACTCAGCCATGAGTTCGATGCTTCAAATTGGTACAAAAGCGCCTCTAGTGAATGCGGTGTTGTCTTAGAAACGTGCCGCAGAATGTTATACTGCGGTGTATATCGGTAATTATGAGCATGTAACTTACAGAAGTTGCAGTTACACGAGTAGCGAAGTACGTTTCCGCTACATTTCTTCCGCGCTTTCCGCACACGCAGAGTCGTCTTGCGGCACACAGAGAAGACCCCCTCCTCTCAATGTACGGCGCTGCCCCGACAGGTGGCGCGCCACGCGCGCATTGGGGCTGTGCGGGGACCGGTGCGAGGCGCGTCGAGGCCCCGACTCTCTTCCCCTGACGACGCTGCGCCGTGCTCTCTCACGGGTTGCAGAATCAAGCGTCCTTCCTTTCTTTAGATCGCTATCTATATATCTCTCTGCCCGTGCCGATCACGACGTTTGGCTGGCGTTTCCCCTCCGACACACCGAGTTCTTTAGTTCGTTCCGCTTGCTCAGGCGCACGTTTTGTTGCCGCGTCTAGGTGGCTTTGGCCGAACGCTGCGTTGCTCGGCGCTCACCGCGTGATTGGTGGGTTCAAAGTCCGATGCGGAGCGCTTCGTAAGTGATCGCTGCGCCGTAGCGCATTGTGTTACACCCCTTGGAGGGTCGACGGGAACGCTGTCGCGTTCCGCTCTTGAAGGCGAAGCTTAAGCGTCCTTCAATTTTTGTTCGCATGATGTAAAAGTATAATCTTTGATTTCTTTATTATGCCTAGCAGTCCTTCTTCTGAGGTTGCGGTTCCATTTCTGATTTTTGAGACGACGCTCCATGCTTTGCTTAGCTTCCCACATATGCAGAAGACGGCTGTCCGCTATCTCCGGGGCGTTATCCCCTTCGAGCGTTTTTGTCGCCTCTGTAACGTCTGATTTGAGCGCCGTCGCCCATTCCTCGATGTTTCTGATGGGCCCCAGTTCCTGCGCTCTCCTGATATCTCTAAACTTATCCCACTCAACGACGGCCGGCGCGCGAGCCCTGCGTCTTTGAAGGCCCTCTTTCAGTATGGAAACAATTATGTAGATGTCGCTGCCAAAATTTTGATCCGAATTATGCCATTTTAGATCTTTAATGTTTTTCGAGAATGTCAGATCTGGAGATGTATCCTTACTAACGCTATTGCCCACCCTCGTTGGACTCTCAGGGTCCGTGTGCAGAGTGAGCCCTATGTCATGCGTATCTTTCCCACAGCTGTCTGCCTTTCGGGCTTTGGTGCGGGTACCCCCATTCCTGGTGATGTGCATTAAAGTCCCCACTATCAACAGTGGCTGGTCGCTTGAAATTTTGAGGGCCTTGCGAAACAGAGCCCTGAACCTCACCTTCCTTTGCCTGAATGAGCTGTATAAATTTAGAAGGAATAAACTAGGGTCCTTCTGTTTTCCGGTTAGAATTTCGACAAACACGTTCGCGATCTCTCTCGACTCTAGATCGTGTTCAATGGCCGCGATATTTCTTTTCACGAGCGTTGTGACCGAAGATTTCTCCCCCCTGCCACTATGAAATGCCTGATAGCCTGACAGTTTTGCGGGTTCTCCAGTTTCCTGGAGGGCAATCGCCAAGGGAGTCTCATCTAATAGCGGAAGGTACTGTTGCAGAATCGACCGCTTGCGCCGGAAGCCGCGACAGTTCCACTGCCAGATTTGATTTCCATTTGTGCGCCTGGCCATGTTGCAGTTGCGTGACGATCTGCTCTATATTCTGTTGCCACCCGTTCATGACGACCATCTCATTCCTTAGCCTTTGGCAATCCTCGGCCTGTTTCTGAACTGCCCCGAGAACAGCTTGAATTTAGATGTTGATATGGTTCATAAATTCATTCATCTTGGCCTCTAACCTTTCTAAATTTTCCCCCCTTTTCTCTATAGCCTGAATAGGGTCGGCGTCTTGAATTTTGCGTTTCGTTGGTGGCGGGAGGGACGCCTCTGTGACCATCTTATCCTCTCCTTGCGGCTGTTGACGTGCCGCTGGGGGGGGGGGGGGGGTCATCTGTTTAGTGGGTTGTTGCGGAGGAGGGGTTGCCTGCCTCTCTGATTTCTTTGGGTTTGGGATTTCGGACCATTGCGAATCGACTATCCCAGTTAATTTTTGGACCATTTTCTTTAATTTCTCAATTTCTTCGTCCCGTTTATCCCTCTGATTACTTTCCTGGGAGACCTTGCCCGTAAAATTCACACCCTTACGCTCCTTGCTCCTACCTCGTCTTCATGGGTTGGCAGGGTCCCTTTAGCTCGAGCGCCCCCTGGACTGGCTCCTGGCACGGGAACCGGAGCGTCCTCTGGGCGGCGGCGATGGTCTGCTCTGATTTGCTTCCAGTTTTGGGAAAGAGTCCTCGCAGAACTTGAAGTCGCGTTGTCGACTCTGATGTCCGCCACCAGTCGTCGTTGCTTGTTCCATCTTCTCCTACTGTCGCTTCTTAACTTCATAGGGAGTGCGGAAGAGTTCTCGACACTTGGGGTCTCCTAGGGCGTGGCCTTTGCCGCACAGCTGGCATTTCAGCTCACACCTGTGGTCACTTGACGGGTTCTCGAGGCCGCAGCCACGGCACTTGACGTTCGTCGGGTCCGGGCACACGTCAGCGCGATGCCCGAGTCGGCCACAGGCGACACACACTTCGTATTTTTTACGGTACAGCTGGCATCTGTGCGGTGCCCCGTTGAGGTAAATCCATCTTGGCGCTTCTTTCTACTTGAAGAGAATAAAGATCGACTGTGAATCTTTGCCCAGCCTGCGGACGCCTCGAATCTCGGGGTTATCCTTGCGATCTAGGCGGTACAGAATTTCTTCGATGGAGTATCCGAGTGGAAACCCGTGGATGACTGCCTTTCCGCAGTGCTCGGGGGTGGCCATGTAGGCGAAAGTCTCCACTTGTTCACCGTCGAACACGGTGTTTCATGCTCGCGCATTTCAGCTTCCTCTCCGCACTCGTAGTGATGACGAGAACGGCGTGCTGCTTCATATTTGGAGTTATTATATCCTCCTTCTCTCCGCGTGGGTTAATCCCCGCCGACATTTTGATGATGTCAGTCAGATATGCTGTTCCACATTTGGTAAGCTTAACTAGGTCGCCACGTGGTCGGAGAACAATTTTCTCGGCGCCGTCTGGAATGCGCGTATGCTGACGCTCGATCGACTTGGCCGCCATTTTCCTGCCTGCTTGCTTCTGCCGGGCTCGCTGTTTCGCAGTTTTCTGTCCGCTCTTCTCTAGCCGTACGTACCTTCCTGCTTCGCTAGCCTACCATTGTCCTGGAACCGAAGACTCCTCGGGTGTAGTTGCTCCTTCCATACTAGCCATGATTCACAACTTCCGCGCGACCACAAGCGGCAAACGATCCTCCCGTGGGAACGCCGCGGGCCCGGTCGGCCGCGGTAGCCTCACTACGTGCTGCGTTGAACACACAAATTCCAAAAATGGAGGAAATAAGATCTTACTTGCGGAGAAAACGGTATCCTCGTGGTCCTCTCGAGTTCCGTCGTCGATTGTGCACAAAACCTAGGAAAACAAGATCGAAAGACTGCCGAAAAAGGCCAAAATTCGCGCAGCCCAACGGAAGCGCGTTCTTCCAGGAAGGCACTTCGTCGTCTTCCCCAATGTAGGTTGAGGCCGGTTGAGGCAGGGCTCAGGAGTACCCCCGTAGACACTAGCGCCACATTTCCCTCTAGGGTACTTATTTAAAAACTCTATGCCACCTGCCAAACCCTTTCTCTTTTCCATAGAGTTTCCTACAATATTACTAGAGGGAACTCTGGCGCTGCAGTCGTTGTCCTACCATGGGAATGATGGGAAGTACATGGATTTGTCTGATCTTCGTGCTTATGGATTCAGACGTTCTTGTGGTTTTGTATGTTACGCTATATAAATCTTATTGTCGTATATTTCAGCGCAATCTATATTCTTCGAAATGCAGAAGACGCCGGGAACGCGTATAATTGCTATTAATTGCAACGATTGAGCTTGTCTATGTGCACAAATCGAAACGCGCCAAGCGTCTCAAAGCACTGGCATGCCCGTGATAAGTTCATAAGTGCGTTTCATTCGCTTTTCGATACATGCATCCGTGGCTTGATGGTTTCAACATCAGGCTTCTATACTAGAGTCCCTGTGTTCGAATCCTGCCGTCGGGCAATTTTAATGATGGTTATTTAATTATTTATTACGCAATGCACTGTTGAAAATGACGAGTTTGCAAAGTCACAAAGCCGTTTAAAGCCAAAAAGACGAAGTTTAGGCAAATCCATGTACTTCCCATAATTCCCATGCTGGGATAAGCGCTCCCATTGTAGCTCACGTAGACACTAGCGCCAGAGTTCCCTCTAGTAATATTGTAGGAAACTCTATGCTCTTTTCTTTTCTTCACTATGGATGTATGGATGGATGTTATAAGCGTCCGCTTTCGAACGGGGTGGTGGTTCGCGCCACGAAGCTCTTGCTATTATACTGTCTAATGTCCTACCTAGGTTAAAAAAAAAACACTATGAACTCCCACAACCAAATTTTCTGATCCCCTACTGCGAACTTTGTTTTTGTACGTCTCCGTTTTTTGTCGTTTTCCTACTTTTCTTCCACCAATCCTCCAATCGCCTCTTATCCCTATCGCGGACATGTTTACTTTTCCACTGCTCTCGCTGAGCCCAAGGGTTTCGAGGAGGCCAGTGGTGCCTAAATCAACTGCTGGGCAGACGTCTTCACATTCTAATAAAACAGCTTTACCGCAGCAAGCACATGCTCTTCTTCCTTCTTATATCTCGCTTTATAGGTGCGTGTTCTAAGGCATCCCGATCTCGCTTCGAAAAGTAATGAGCTTCCCTTTGAGTTATCATAAATTGTTTCTTCCCTGATTTCGTTTTTTCCTCTTAAGTAGTTACTCATGGCAGGTTTCCTTTCCATTGCAGCCACCCATGAAATTATTTCAGCCTCTCTGACTTTCCGCTTGACCTTCTTTGTTGCTGTGTTGCCCACCCTACAGGTCGCATACTTGCTGGTAAGCTTCCTAGTTCTTTTCCTCCACTGTGAATCAATGTTTTTCCTGTACAGATACCTGAATACTCTCCCAGCCCATTTACTTTCTTCCATATTCCTCAGCCGTTCTTCATACTCAATTTTACTGCGAGCTTCCCTCACTTCAAAACTAGTCCAGCCCATGTCACCCTGCACAGCTGCATTTGTAGTCTTCCCGTGAGCGCCCAATGCGAGGCGACCCACTGACCTTTGGTTAACGTCGAGTCCTGATTGTGCCCCTGATTTTAAGCGAACAACCACATTTCCACAAGTAAGTCCTCGAACCATCACACCTTTCTACATACCTCGGAGCACCTCGTACCTATTGTATCCCCATAGCGCTCTGTGCTTCATTATGGCTGCCATTTCTCTTCCCCTTCACTGTTATTGTTTTTTCCTGTGTTTCCATATATCTATTGCCTTAGTTTATCCATATACCAAGGTATTTATATTCTGTTACCCGAGGTATTTTCTGGCCCTGTATCTCCACTGTCTGTTCACTGCTTTCATTTAATACCATAACACCTGATTTTCTAACACTAAATTTCAAACCTGAATTGTTGCCTTCCAGCCCACAGATATTAGCCAGACGTCGTAAATCACTTTGCTTGTTAGCTATCAACACAATGTCGTCCGCATAAAATAAACCTGGAAGCTGCTGCTCTGCTACTGTACCCGCCTGTTTGTATGAGAGATTAAACCCAATATTACTTCCTTCTAGCGCCCTCTCCATTCTCACCATGTACATCATAAACAGCAGTGGGAATAAAAGGCACTCCTGCCTCAGTCCCTTGTTGATACCAACTTTCTCACCGCTCCTCATTTCTTCCCATTCAACGCCAAACGGTATTTTCTAGGTAAATCTCTATCAAAAGTTGTAGACAATCATGACCTAAGCCTTCCCCTTCCAGAATATCCCGCAAATGTTGCGGTCTGCGTTGTCATAGGCTCCTTTAATGTATAAAAAGGCCACATATAACGGTCTGCTTTATACTTTTGATATTTCAATACACTGAGTAAGAACAAATAAGTTAACATCCAAACGCCTACCTATTCTGAAGCCATCCTGAAGTTCTCCCAAAATGCCATTATTCTCTGTCCATGCATGCAGCTTTAATTTGATTGCCTGCATTGCTAGTCTGTATATTACCGATGTAATGGTCAATGATATATACGAGTGAATTCTATATTTCTTCCCTTTACCTTTATAAATTAAAATCATTCTACTTTGTCGCCAAGTGTCTGGTATTCGTCTATCTTTTAGAGTTTCTTCCACTGCTTTCACCAGAGCTTCCTTACTTTTTTATCCCAGTTCATTATTCAGCCTAACCGGAACCTCGTCTAGCCCTGTGGCTGTGCGCTTAGGAATTTTCTCTTCGGATTTCTTCCAGTTGAAATTTGTCAGCACCAATTCCTTTTCCACCTGGGTCCCTTTCATGCTCTTTTTTTCTTCAAATACATCCACGTCATTCCCTGGGGAAGATTCGGCTCTTATTTTTCGGATGTAATTTATTGCCGCTTCTCGTTCCAGTCTGTTTACATCTTCGTCTAGGATACATTGTTGTATTGTTGTTGACTTTCTGCCTAATAATTTTATGTGGTTCCAAAATATTCGATGCGGCCTTCTATTTCTCACGTACTTCTGACAACCAACGTTCACTTTCACCTTTTAATTTTGCTTGCACCAGTATTTGAACCATAGACTTTTTCTCCCGGCATATTTCCCATCTACTGGTTACTTCATCCTGCGGCAACTGCGCCTTCTTTGCCTGCCTGTGCTCTCGAGGTGCCTTCTGTCGTTTGGCGATCGCTGCTCGTATCTCCCTGTTCCACCAGCTTTTCTGTTTCTTTTTTTTCCTTTCCACCGAACATGTTGCTTCTCTTTCCGTATTTTTTTCGTTATTACACTTAGAAGCTCACCATATTCCCACTCTTTACTTGGCCATTTGCCAAAATCTTCCTCGACTCTAGTGACTATATTTGCTATTTGTTCATTGTTCAAATTTGGACTGACCATTTTGCGCTCCTTGCTCTCTTTCCCAACTACATATCCCATTTTCAAAATGATGCGTTATGGTCCCTCCCTATGCTGCTAAACCATCCTCATCGATGACCATTTCTCTCAACTTATCATGAATTCCTTCTGTCATCAGACAGTAATCAATGGTCACTTGCCGGTTTCGGGCCCACTTCCCACGGGATCTGCCCTTCACACTTAGGCCCTGTAGAATAAAAACAAGAACAGCGCTACACAGGACGAGCCGAGTAAAGAGCACAGGACTAGGTTCCCCTAGGGGACCTTCTTCATTACTACCTACTCTAGCCTCCTGAGCTCCCGTGGGCCCCCTAAAAAAGCAACAGCGCGACCAGCAAGTCGGCAGCCCACTTCTCGTGCAAGCCTGTACCTGAAGTGGATCCCGTCTCGTTCAAAACCACCACACCTTCTCACTTCCCTGTTTACTTCGACAACCTCGAAGCCTTTCTCTCGGCTCATCTTCCATATCACCTCATTAGCAGCCGCTACGGCTCTTTATACGTGACTGTCACGTACAGGTACCTCTGGCACGGTGCACACCTCGATCGGCAGCTGATGAGATAGCTCGCGGAAGTCGTTCACCCCCTTCGCCAAGCGCTGGGTGAGTCCTGTCCCGTTCTTGTTTAGGACGTCATTTAGCCCACCTGCTACTATGGCGAGGTTGCGCACATGGGCATTTTCGGCGAGCTTTGATTTTTCTCGCTCCATGAGCGAACGCAGTGTCCGCTCTGGAAATGTCCCTACCGCCACTCTTTTATTGCCTTTCACCCTCTCCACAATTGCTTCCGAGCACTTAGCCAGGTTTTAGTCGCCGGCGATAATCGCCATTTCACTCTCTCCTACCTCTCCCTGCTTCCCTTTGTCCTTTCCCGGGTGATCCGGACTTGACAAAGGGCACTGGCCCCTGCGCTCCTCCCCGCGTTGCACGCATTCCATATGCTTTGCTGACACACCCTCTCGCGTCACTCGGAGGACTGCGTTCCATTGTCATGACCATTCTCGTTCACAATGGCGGCCCTGTTCATCCTTTCCTCGGCTACATGAAGTCTTTCTTCCACTACCTTCCGTGCATCACGCTCCCTATTTAGCTCATTTTTGAGCTCTTCAACCTGTTTGACAAGCTCTTCCTGGAAAGCCTCCGTTTTCTTCAGCCTAGTATCGACTTCGCAGTGGACTCGATTCTCTCTCCATTCTCATCCGTCCCCTCATCTGCCTTGAGGGACCCCCCGCGCACTGCACGCTTTCCCGACTATCTTGCCATGTATTGCACGGCTTTTTTAAATGTAAATACTATAATACTATAATACTACAGCACTATAAAAATGCAGAGCGCGTGCCTTCTGGAAAAAACCGATAACCACAGGAAATCCGTAACATGTCGCAAAGTAATTCTCACTAATGTTTTTATTTACGTTTATTTCTCCTGTTTACAACAGAAAGGAAGCAAAAGCTAAAGGCCATGTGACCTGACAAAGGCTGCTCCTACAACAATTCGGCACGCAGGCCGTAAGCAGCATACAAATCATATAAATATACGGAAATCAACTGGAGTGTGGGGATACAAAATAATATTTTCGTAAAAAAAAAGGAAAGAAAAAGAAAAAAAGAACATGACTTCAAGAAGTACACTTAAGGTACATTTTCAGCTATTTTGTTTCGAACTAGAACTATAATCCGAAAACAAATGAAAGAAAAGACTGACAATTTATATTACGATTCTGATCGTACAAACTCAATACTGTTCGTAATGAGAAAGGTTTTATAAGATTTACTTGAACCTTCCATAACTTCATTATGAAAATCACGTAGGCGGTTTAGCAGTGTACGCGCCTGGTAACTAACTAGTTTTCCGTAATTGATCCTTATTTTAGGTGTTCTCATATTATGTTGCCGTTAGCTGTAATGCAAATTGGTGGGTACATTCAGGATATATTGCGATTTGTTTTGTTTATTGTATTGTATCAACTTGGAGTAATAGACCTGGTTTGCCTTCAACATAGATGTTTTGTAAAAGATGCCTTGGTTCTAAAGTTTTGGACAAGGCCACGATATCCCTCGAATGCACGCAAGACTTTTCTACAGTACTATCAATTTATTATAGTTTCTTTGTGTGAAGTAGTGCCCCGAATTAATATGCAATAGGTTAATCGAGAATAAAAGAGTTTATAGTACAAGGAATGTTGCAACCACGGAGGAACCAGGGTGGTCAGTCTATGTAAGCAACCGACAGCTCTACTTAGTTCCACAGCAATTTGATCGACGTGCATGTTCCAGACCAAATCTTGCTGGAACCAGACTCCCAGCGCTGGATTAAAAAGGGGGGGGGGGCTAGTGGGGCTGCAGCCCAGGGCCTCACCTCGGACAGTAGGAGAAAGGGGCCCATTTATTCTAACCTGCTTAGTATATGGAACCTTGGGCAACGGAACTTCGAGCGACATGTTTGTAGCGAGGAAACCAGAACGAGCAGACGGTGCCCCTCGCTTAATGTAACAGCATGCGTTTAGCCTGATCATTTGGGGAGAGCTTCTCGAGTTGCAAAAACAGGAATCCCCCGCCACCCCGGCGGGGCCCTCTTTCTTAAAAAGCGAGGTGCGTTTGCGTTGAATAGTTATCGTGGTTTCCCGTCAGTCCGTTTGTCCAGTGTTGTCTGGAGAGGATGGGCAAGGAAGAAACACCTAAAACATGTAATGTGGGATGAGGACCTAAATCTCCCTTGCCCCTCGTCACCACCACGCTACCCTCCCATTTTCACATGGTTCCGCCGCTGTCCTTCTCATAGAAAGGATGTGGTGCAGTACCCAACAGTGCCTCCCATTCGACTTTTCTTTACCGTAATGGTAATTTGGGCGGGGGAGGATGAGTCTATAGCAGATGATGACGAGTCTGATGGCAGAGTCTAGGCAGGAAAGGAAAGAAGACGTCACACATGCTTTTGTCCGCGTGCCGTGGGGCATAAAATGTTCACTGTTCGGGCTAGGGTTGTGGAAGAGTGAAGGGGGAAGTTGGAGAGCTGGACACAAAGGCCTGTCTCCAGGGCCCATTCCTGCCTAGTGGCTGCGCACCCTAGCGCGCGAATGACGGGAATGTAGCTCAGATTGGCCGCCGAACTTTCAAGAAAGAAGTAGAAAAAGATGACTCAGAGGCGACGGAGGTGCGTAATTTCGCCCGAGTTAGGAGTAGCCCTCTTCCCTTCGTTCTGGTGCTCGGCGTCGACGGGGCGAAAGAAAAATCGAGAACCTCCCAGATCAGGTGATTGATCCTAGCCAATAGGAATACGAGGCCGGAACGGGAGGAGTGAGTTTGTACGGAGAAGGAGGGAATTTGTACAAGAAACTCTATGCGTATGTGAACGCCTGCTTTGGCGCTAGTAACAGACAGACGCGCCGCGTCTATAAAATGAAGTTGATCGCGGGCTGCGATTCAGCCCCGAACCGCCGGTTAAGCTTGCATAAGCCCGCCCGCTGAGGAGCTCCCGGGGGACGCACCACTCTCGGCCAGCCACGGACCATCCAGGCAGCGTGCGCCAGTCATCGGGACGGCCACCGTTGGACACCTGCGGTCGCGTCGGACTGACGAAGTGCCCGGTGAACAATTAGCATCCATTCATGCGAAAATGCTCGGTCGGAAACATCAAAGTGGTGCGTCTAAACGAAAGGCGAAGTTAGAAAGAGCAGAGCGTGAAAAGAAGCTACCAAAGATGACAAAGTACCTACTGAATGCAGCTTCCGCGGAGCAGTATGATCGCTTTACCCAGAGTCCGTGTCAAACTCCCAATAGTACCAACAGTGCTTCTGTGGAGGACTTGCCAACTCCATCACCACGGTTTTCTGGCAAGAAGCAAAGTTTGACTCTTCTTGGTTGTCTGGATCCTGTGAAAACGGTGCCAACCACGGCCGTCCATATTTCTGAGCAACCGACGCTAACCGAGCCCTGTCCTGTTCCTGAGTCAGCAACGTCTATGCTACTCGGCCGAGCCCCTGCCATAGAGATCCAGGTGTCCGGTCCACCACGGCCGATTTCTACTACTGCTGATCAACAGGTGCCAAACCTCCCCGATGAGCCTCCTTCTACTGACGAGCGCCAGGAAACAACACTCCAACAACCGACTCACTTGTTTCCTGTTAGTTTGGCTTCAAGTAATCATGCTCCCACGCACAAAGTGTGCCTCGAGAGGACGAATGGGACGGCTTCTCGTTGCGGCAACAGAGACGTACAGACACCCCCGCAGCAAGAGGTACGTTGCGAGATTCTCCGAAGTGACCCTGCTAAGTGGCCGGACGTTACTGACAGCTTTCAGAGTGTATGCCTTGAGAAAGTGTCACTGCATTTTCAAAATCGGGCAGAAAATTTTCTGTCTTCCGAAAGGCAACACAAAACTCAGAAACGGTATATGTCACCTCATCTTTTCGTGCGAAAGGCTGTAAATGGGGAGGCGTGCGAGCGACACTGGTTAATGTACTCGGAGCCCAAAGGTCCCGTTTACTGTTTCATGTGCAAAATATTTTTGAGTTCAAGCAACCCCAGTGCTTTCACCACGCACGGCGTTTCTGATTGGAAAAGAGCAGAAGAAAAGGTTTGCGCACATGAAAATAGCGTCGTGCACCGGAACTATACGTGGAAGCATAGCTCGCCCGCTCTAACTCGAGCAGCACAATTGACAAGGAGCTGGTTAAGCATCTTGTCACTGAGACCGCTTACTGGACAGAGGTGTTGAAGCGCGTAGTCGTTGCAGTTAAGCATCTAGCTGAACGCAACCTAGCGTTTAGGGGCAGTGAGGAGATTTTTGGTTCACCGAGAAATGGCAATTATATGGGAGTGCTTGAGGCCATTGCCAAGTTTGATCCCTTTCTAGAGGAGCCGATAAAACTCTACGGGAACAAAGGAAAAGGTCACACATCGTATCTGTCAAAAACCATTTGTGATGAATTTATCGAGAATATGGCAGAGGCTGTCAAGGAACGTCTCGTTGACGAAGAGAAACGTGCAAAATTCTTCTCTTTAATTGTTGATTCGACTCCAGACCTTACTCACGTTGATCAGCTGTCAGTTGTTTTACGCTACTATTTAAATGGGAAAGTGTACGAACGCTTTCTTGGATTTGTTCCAATTGAATCGCATACCGGCTTGTATCTTTTCGATACCGTGATGTCCCTCTTGAAGACCAATGACATCTCAATTGATGATTGTAGGGGCCAAGCTTATGATAATACGAGTTATATGTCAGGAAAATACAAAGGACTGCAAGCTGAAATCAAACACCTGAACGAATTGGCAATCTACGCCCCGTGTGCTGGTCATTCACTGAACTTAGTTGGCGCGTGTAGCGTTGACAGTTGCCTTGAGGCAGCCAAAATTTCACTGTAATTCAGAGACTGTATGTGTTGTTTGCTGCCTCACCTAAGCGATGGAGGTATCATTTAGACAGCATGGGCGGAACTGGCCAGCAGCTTGTTTTGAAAAGCCTCTCTGAGACCAGATGGTCAAGACACGCGTTGAATCATGTAAGGCCATTCTGAAAAATTTCAATGCAGTCTTGTGTCGCCTTGAAGCTATATCAAAGGACGAGGAATAAAACGGTGATACTAGGAACGAGGCGCACTCTCTGTTCCAGAAAATGACAAAACCTACAAAAATGATTTGGAGCCAGCATTTTCCACTGAAATCGTTCTGTTTGCGGACTTTCTGCACAACTCTGTGTGCCAGGACACGAGTCCTCTGGGAATAATGAAGTTGCTGCAAGAAAGAAAGCTTATTGATGTATTCCCAAACATTTCTATTGCTTTGCGAATGTACTTAAGCATACCCGTGGAAAACTAAGAGACCGAACGATCGCTTTCTAAGTTGTCGCTGATAAAAAATCGCCTTTGTTCGAGCCTCCTTGACGACAAGGTGAACTCGCTTGCTATCATGTCCATTGAAAGTGACCTCCTCCGCGATCTATCCTTCGAACAGACTATATCTGATTTCGCCAAAGCGAAGGCGCGAAAGATGGCATTTTCAAAACGGACTGTTTGCGCTGTACATGAATAGTTACAATAAGTTCGTTGTGTCACCTCCCAGCCTCCACGTTGCCAATGAAACGTTGAGCAGTGTAATTCAAGATACGCAAATCTTCGTTGTTTTTCTCTTGTTTGTTCTTGTGATATTTAGCGTGCTTTTAAAGAACTGCATTTTTGTTGTTTTTGATAGTGCCACGTTTATTTGGTGTCGTCCTTGCTTGTCTTATCTTTAACGAAAATATTTTCAAATAATGTTTTGTAATTACAGTTGGTAATTTTCATCTGTATTCTAGTGAATTTTTATGGTGTTTGTATTGCCTTAAATATTGTATATATCTATTGCATATTTATAGATTAACGTGTATGGCGATTACTGCAGTATGATGCTTGAATTTTAATAAAGAATGTTTTGGATACAACCATGCGTCTCCTAACAGGATTAAACTTAGTGATGCAAACAAAGCCTAGCTTCTGAAGGATCGACATTTGAGCTGTGTTGTCTTTTCTGCGTTCTTGTTCGTCTTGAGTGCACTAAACTTTTCCTTAAAACGTAGCTTTTGCTGAAAACAGTATGCGGATTAATCACAAAGTGAACATATGTGTTGGTGTTTGCAACAGCACGCGTTTCAAGCAAGTTTTGTTGTTTTCCTTATAACAATAACAAGAATGATAATCCCGTTGATCGCACTTCATTCTTTTTAATTTGGTGGAATTACAATGAAACATGGCATATTTACAGTAGCGTAGCAGGTGACAGGGGGGTATAGGGAAAGAGTCAGTATAGAGTCAGTATATATAGGGTCAGTATAGAGTCATTGTAGAGAAAGGGGGTCTGCATGCGCATTAGCCCAGAGCCCCCATTTTTCTTAATCCGGCCCTGCAGACTCCGATATATTTCTGACATTTTGCCTGTTCTATCGTCCTATCTTCAAAAAGAACAGCTATATTGCCGTTACGTTGTTTATTAGTAGGAGCAAACATCATAAATTTTGTTTTAGAATAATTAATTTGCAACTTATTCTGTTGCAACCAGCAAGAAAGTTCCATCAGGTAATTGTTAACTTTTAGTTCGAGCTCTGTAATAGCAGCTTTAAAGGGCTCCTTACCAGGCCCCATAGCAAATTTTGGTTATACTTTGGAAGTTGTTACGTGTCCTCTAGGGAGCGTTCTGCCGCAAAATTTTTTTAAATCGGCTCATTAATAGCCGAGACAGAAATGTTTCAGTGCCGCAAACTCATGATTTCAGCAGGCGGACTCCACTGCCAAGCAAGACACTCTCTCCACTCGCCTGGTCTAGCCTACGCAAGCGAAATGGTCTTGCGTGAAAACAACGAGTCATAGCTTTTCTTCCCCGTTCCCCTGTTTCATGCGCATAAGAAATGAAACAAAATACAGGCAGATGGTCACTTATCTAGATATTAGCCCCGCAGCGCAGTCAGTTGGGCGTATATATATTGGTTATGCATATATCAAGTAAAGTCGCCGTTTGAGCCGTGAGCCTGGTGCGTTCCGAGATTACGTTTGTGCACATGAACGAATTGATTAAACCAGCAAGCTGTCTGGATGATATGTCATCCGACAACATGTTTATATTTACATCACCCATTACAATAAAGGGGGAGGACGAATGGCTCAGGAAATGTAGAACCTGTTCTAGGAAATCGAAGAACGTCAGTTTGTTTCCCAACGGTCGGCGATACAGAACCTCAACTGTGACATATTCTGGGCGCACCATTACACTTTCTACATTACTCGTTACAAGGGAAAATTCTGGGATTACCTCATGAGCGAGACACACCTTCACATAGACAGCCACGCCATGGCACCCCTCGGCACTTTGTTCTTGCTAACCCATGGTATGTGTAATTTTCGCTGAACAGGAGAATATCGTTCACAGTAAGCCATGTTTCACAGTACAATAAGATATCAAAATTGTGCGCGATTGACGCGAACAAGCAATTCAGTTTGTTCTCTTTGTTTTTTATGCTTCGAACGTTTAAGTAAATTTTTTAACAGTTTACTGATATTAAGGACTAATTTACTGAACGACTGAATATCATAGTAAGTGCAGCCCATACAATGAAACTAATTGTACTTTCAAAGTAGAGAGGAGAAAGCCATGGCGCTCACGCTGTCATCTTATAGACATCTTCCATACTGGCGATGCGAACGGCTGGCGAGCTTCCATCCTTCCCAACAAACACCTTGCTGCCAGCCGTCCACACGAACCGCCACCGCAATTACTTCTTCCTTTCTACTGCGGCACCAAGAAGTCGCTTGCGATAGCATGTGATTTACGAACGCCTTTGAGGATGACTGAACGCCAAGCGCCTTTTTTAATCTCTCTCTCTCCACCCCCCCCCCCCCCCTCCCCCGAACAATGAAAACTTTCCGCCTATGTTTCACGTAGTTGTCTAACATATTGCTATCGCTATCAATGCTTCGCCTTTCAAGTTAAACTGCGACATTTTTGTTCAGCAGCCTTTCTGTCATGGTTTTAAACTGCCAAGTACAACATACGCACTTATGAACCAATGAGAAAGGCTACACTTCACAGGTAGCGTCACGTAAGGAGTTAAAACAACCGAGAAGCGCGTTTCGTTGGCTGGCCAAGACGTGCTCACGGTAGGCTCTCGAGAATTCATCCAACTGCGCGCGTTGTCTGTGAAAGGGCGGCCAGGTCGTCGTCGTGCGGGTACACGAACGAGCGGGAGGGCGGCACCGTGCGGCGACCGCCAGCCAAGCAGCTTGCGCGACCGCTCCGCGCGTAGAAGATACCCTGGCGGGAGCGTATGGAGCCTTCAAACACTCCGCCATGCAGAGCGCCGAATACGCGGCTCGAAGGGTCGCCTGCGACGATGGTGGGCATCGCAGAAGCACTTCGTCGATGCCAAACGGGTGCTTCTGTTTGGACAGCACGAAAAGACAGTAGAGACACGCATACGTGCAGGACCGGCGCTATTCTGTCATCGTCTTTTCGCGACTTTAACGTGCATCATGCCAAGTTACCTACAAGACAATGACTAATATTGTGAGCAGTATACAACAATTACTTCACCTAGCCAACGCAATCTGCTGCGAAATAAGAGCAGCTCCTCCGAGGTAAAGTCTCGAAGGAAACGAAGAAACTGACGTAACACCTCTCAGTGTAGGTTATTCGATTCATGAAGAACACACAGCCTGTCCACATCTCCGCGAACGATTTGGCTGCTCTATACGAGCGGCCAAATAATAATAATGCGAAGGAAAAGCTTTGTGAAAGTGACCCGAGGAAGGGGACAGCATTCTTGCTTGTATGTAGATTTGTGTTCCTCAGAGAGACTAGTTCCTAAAGCGATATTGATCGGTGTATATAACACAGACTGCAGCACCTGCGAGCACTCCGGACGATTTGTAAATGAGAATTATTTTTATGAATATCATCAACGAACTCACCATGTGCTTCTGAAGTAGAAGAGTACCAATCAACTGAATGCGGACAAGGTTAGATACATCGTGCGCTACAAGTGGGTCCATGCTCGTCGAGGCAGCAAAGCTGCTAACTTGAAATTCGGGAAACACCGCAACCGGACAAGCAACAAAGCTGGCGTCATCTTCAGAATACGTTTTTTTTTTCGTGAGCACGTTTTTTTAAAGTAGAAGGAACATGCATAAACATTTCCACATACTCGTACGACTTCGGTTGGCTCGGCAAAGACAAATTCAACAGTCGTAATTTTGACACAAACCAATAGCCCGATTTCTCTTCGTGAAATCCACCTTCACAATTTATTTTTTGCTTTAACAACGACTTTCGGAACCATTTCCAACAATATATCGAAGGCAGAAATTAAATTCTGGAAAATCTCCTTGGATAGACCAAGAAGTCACAGTTTCGCCCTATCAGCGAAGCATCGATTGCGATAGCAAATTAGTAGACTGCTATGTGAAGTAAGGATAGTAGTTCATCGCGCGTATAAACTCGTAAACATTCGTTTACTAACTAAATTAACAAGCATGGTGTCACGCGCGTATAGACAAACAAAAATATTTCACTTGATTGACGCGGACATTCGTTGTGAAAACGCTGGTGTGATAAAGAGCGCCAGCAGCAGAGGCGAGGGAATTGACCTTCGTGCCGCCTGTCGCTTCAACGCAAATTAAGCGGCGAGAACACAGCGCACACGAAGCAGTGAGCCCTCTACGCAACTAGACTATGCACTCGGCGCAGATAGCTTTCAAGATAAAGCCCGCGCCATACGCAGCCGCCGCCGGAGTAGAACCCCCTTCCCGCGGTGCCTTGCGCGGTGGATGACGGCGTGCTTCTTCCCTGCTGTCATCATTCGTTGCGCGCTCGGGATCAATCCACCTTCCTCGGCTCACACTGGCACGCTTTCACTCGCTTCTACAACATACCACGTGCAGCCACGGTCTTAGCTCACTTTGACTTTATACGCAACATCATGGCGACGTCAACGCTGACGTCAAAACATACGACGACGAAATGGTCTCAATCGGAAATAAATACAAAACACGTCATCCATGAGGCAGTTTGGGCTCCCTGACATGCGCAAGACGGTACTCACCAACCAGTTGACCGCTGTATGTGTGACCGAATTCTGGTTCGAGCTTGCCAAACGTCTCTGTCTCGAGTGTGAAGCCCTCGTAAAATACGGACGAGTCCGGCCTTATCTTCAGTATGAAATTTCTGCGGCAAAGAAGATGGCAACGAGTGCTATTTGATACTGTGGAGGACCTACAGGTATCGTAGGTCCACATACTGGGGAAAGAAGCTCGAAAATAGAAACAAAATTGGCTGCGGCTAAGCTCAGCTTTAGTTGCCCAGGTTGTTTAGCCTGGTTAAGTTTCGGTTTCACTTGGTTAACCTTTGATTTAGCTATAATTATTATACTTGGGTACGCAATCATCGTTAAGTCAGGTATGACGGCTATTGGATCTGGAGGACAATCCCACCGCTGTCCACCAGTTATTCGATCTTGCCGTTGAGTGCGGGAGTTGGCCGACGTTGAGGAGGATTTTGAGATGAAACTTAAGGTTTATTTACATTATTTACAGTAATAACGTGAAGTAATGAACAGTCATAAAGTCATTGACGACCGGCAGCAAATCGAACGCTGCGGCCCATGGCAAGAAGCCCGAAAGAGATGAATGAATGAAGGAATTCTTCTCTGTGCTCCCTGTCTCTGGCTTTTAACCCCTGAGGTGTCTCGGCGTCACGTCATTTTCGGTCAATCATCGAGCCCGCTCAGGTTTCGTCATTTTCGGTCAATCGTCGAGCCCGCTCCGGTGTTATCATTTTCGGCCAATGGTAGGCGGCCGTGCAAGTGCAGTCACATTGGGTTCAGGGGGTCGCTCCAAGTGCTCCACTGTTCGAGCGATTACTTGCCACCGTTATTGCCTGCAGGTCTGCAACTGCCGCCACAATCGGCAGATGGTGTGGCTTCAAGAGCTTCACGGTGACTTGCAGCCGGCACTGCCTTGGTGTTGCATCCCTGTCTGAAAGCGCTCAGCTGGAGGAGACGGGTTGTTTTCGAACGAGCTTTACGATCTACAAAGCAGCTTTGCTCGGGACCAGGATCAACTACCTGGAACCGTGCAGGCTCCTGTTGCACTTTCTGGAAGAGTCAAGAAGTGGGACAATAGCTCCACGTGCGGCGCATGAGGTGGGGGTCGCTTGTCTGACAGGGTTGGCAACTTGTCTGACAGGGTTGGCAACGTGTTAGACGCGCTTCTGCGCACCTTAATTCGGTGCGACGGCGATTCGATGTGATCTGGTGAACTCGAAGGACGCCAGGAAAAGGGTGCGTATCTAACACGGCTGTGTCTAGGTCGATGGCTAGACATGACTGTGATTAGGCTTGGGTAGACACGCATCGTTCGACGTTGCGACGCCAGTTGTACCATAGGGAAAGCGCGAGTGCTAGACACGAAAAGAGACGCCGCGAACACCCGCAGCGTTTAAGCACAAACGGTCAGAGCGCGAACGCGATCGCTACATTGACCTCGACGGTGCGACGCCTGTTGCATTCCGGATCCTCTCCAGTGAAGCTGCTCGCCGGGCGATATTCGCGGGATGGTCAGACGCCACTCGGCGACGACGGGTCAAGGCCTTCCGCTCCCGCGCAATGCTCAGAGAAGACGGCCCGGCGTCGCTCTCATCCATGGCCAAGCCAAAATTGGCCAAGCTCGCACTGACTAGGCGAGCGCGGAGCTCCTCTTAGCCATTCCCGCGGCGAGTCACGTGGTCAGGAGGCGACCCAGCTGTAGAGAGCGCATGCGCCGAGCCGGCGGCGCCGGCGGTCACGGCGCGGCGAGTCATGTGACGCGTTGCTGAGGCTACGGCGCAGCTACGGTCAAGTGAAGGTCAAATTGCTGGCGACGGCGAAACTCGGCTTGACGCGGTTGAAAAGGCGGCAGCGCAATAAAGAAACACACGGGCGGTGACAGAACGAGAAAGCTATGTAAAATATGTGCCAACACGCCCAATTCGCCACGTTAAGCAAGAAACAATAATTGCCTGATCATTTTGTTTTGACATATGTTATGTTTGTTCTGCAAGAAACGGCCAGTGGAACTTTCCCTAGGACGTAGTCATTCACTGGGCATATGCTCAGAACGGCGATAGGTGATCACGTTAGCGATTATATGCCAGCATTAGTGGGAGGCAGATGGGTGCGACCAAACTGTGAGAAAGTATTATTTTGTTTGTCAAGTCGATGCTCGTACGATTCATGTTTTCCAAAGTGGTAAAGTATTTTTATGAATAGCTAAGTATTTTCGTGGCTTCCTGTCCAACTGCTTTGACATTTAACCAGTCAAAACGAAAGCAGTCGGATTGAAAACGAAACGACGCCTTTCACTTGATATGCAGTTCAGCGTGCTGCCGCAGGCATGCGTGTGCTTCTGATTTCCGAAGTATAGAATAAAGCGCAACTGTCTAATAATATACCTTCTGCAATTTTAAGCAATAATTATGCTGTACTTAATAGCCGTCAACTTACGTACAATAATCTGATAGACTACATTCCGAAGTACGAAGATTTCACCGCCGGGCCTCACCACTTACTGGTTTTTGAGACTTTCTATGCCAATTGAAAATTATCATTCCTACTTAAATCGCAAACAGCGTGCTGGATTTTATCACTATAAATTATGGTCATTTCACTTCCATGAAGGTCTCCCAACACATTCTGGCCAGTTGTCAGTCCCTTTACACTGGAAATATGTCCAAATATACTTCGCGAATATTGTATGCTGGAGTAGCATGTTCGCAGAAGAATTCGATCGTATAGACTATGTATTGTCACTGTGCTATAACGTGCAAAAAGGTTATCAGTGCAGTGGTGGTTATCGTTTGCGAATACGCGCATTATCTTCTTTTTTTTCCTGGTAATACGAAGATTTTTTAACGCTGTGGTTCCCCACACGAGGTGCTCAAGACTGATGTCCGAAGCGAACAGAGTATAATATATTATTATTTTCACACTCGTCGATAAAATATATGAGTTTCGATTTTGAATTCATGTAATACGGCCAAGTTTTCGAACTACTATATTTGCATGTTGATTTCATTGTAAAATGTTTTTAAATGTATGCCTAGGTCCATCGTGTTATTTATAACTTCAATAGCATTATCATTGGACAATAAACGAAGATTTCTTGGAATATACGTACCTTCTAGAAGAAAATAAAATACCTGGTTTTGTTCTTAAGAATTTTCCACGGCTACATGCCGGTACCTCAGTCTCCATCACATGATTTCCATACCACGGTAACGCTAATACAGCGCCCTGTGCCCAAGGAAGCATGTGAAAGGGCTAGACAATGCGGATAAACGTCCGAGTAATGCCAGTATCATATCCAAAATGTTCCCATCACATTTCAGTGACTGGAAACTCACTTAAAACCCGTCTATATATATATATATATATATATATATATATATATATATATATATATATATATATATATATATATATATATATATATATATATATATATATATATATATATATATATACACACACAGCATCTTTTGTTGTGCAACAAGAAAGCTCACTTGTCGAAAGCCCAGAAGCGCAGGAAGACGGGATTTGTCGCTGCTGCGAGGACCGCCTGCAGCGCTGCACGCCACAGAGGCTCGAAGTGTGTGCCACCCACTCGTTGAGTCGGCGAGCTGCAATGGAACACCAAGAAATTGACAGCATTGTACTCGACGGCAGCGTTGCGTCAGTAGCCGCTACCTTCCTCGGCAGCGCCGCATTCACTGTAGAACAAATAGCTGGTCAGCATGCTGTTACTGGCGGAAGCTACGGAAATCTCTGACACACTTATGCGTTTGTTTGTTCTTACGTGTACACGTGAGCCAGATATAGCGGAGCATTAGTTCTGCAAGTGACGAAGCAGCCGAGCACGCGGTATCACGCCCTACTTCTCGGTTTCCTCATTGAAAAACAACGTGAAGGAACAAATCAGGAGTGAGCGCCAAGTGGCACACTTGAAACAAAATGGAAAAACAGCATATAGGCAACGGCATCAAGGCATATTAACCTTCACAAGGCAGACTGCCAGGCATCATGCTGCTATTTTTCTTCCTAGGGGGATATAGAGCTGTCAAGCTAATACACTGGTAGAATGTCATCGTGACTTTCCTTTAGCCATGTTACGGTGCGCATGAGACGCTGAACCCGAACAGCCTGAGAAATGCCGACGGAGTAATTTGGGCGTTACTGATATGGCTATGTGACGCTTCATATGAACGTGCAAACCACCTGAGCGTCATACCACACGAATAAACAAGATGGCTGCTGTCTTCTCGTCAGGTGCTTCATCAAGAACACACTTATAGTTCAAAGCAGTCGAGGATTCGGTACAGTTGTAACCTCACAATCTGATTCTTCTTTGGTGCCCACTGAAAGGTACCGCACACTTTATGCTACGGTTTGCCCAAGAATGCGCCTAATTTCATATCTGCCGATGTAGATAGATGCCCCGTAGCTTTCAAAAATGCCCTTTTGTGACATTAGAAGGACTCTCGCTAGGCCTTTATGTTACTGGTAAATAAAATTTAAGAAAGACCGCCGTGGTTGCTCAGTGGCTATGGCGTTGGGCTGCTGAGCACGAGGTTGCGGGATCGAATCCCGGCCACGGCGGCCGCATTTCGATGGAGGCGAAATGCGAAAACACCCGTGGTACTTAAATTTAGGTGCGCGTTAAAGAAACCCAGGTGTTCAAAATTTCTGGAGTCCTCCACTACGGCGTGCCTCATAATCAGAAAGTGGCTTTGGCACGTAAGACCCCACAACTTTTTTTAGACTAAAATCTAATCACTCTAATGGCCTATTTATTCAACTGGCCTCTTTCGAACGCTCTAGAGTGCTTTCGCGGAGCGGTTTACTTAAGCTCGGTCAGCATCGAGTGCTCGTCACGCATTCGCCTGGTTCATTCAGAGCGCCGCGCTCCAGATAATTGCGCCCGGACGTATATGCTCTCCTTCGAGCTCAGGTTGCGACCTTGATGCGACAGAATTATGACAATGCGGCTGCAACGATTGCCTTGGGAGCAGCAGAACGTTCGGCTCGGCCATGCTCGAGGGACCTCGCGGCAGCGGTGCAAGCCGCGTCGTAATGCGGTAGGAACCAGTCACCGCTAGTCTGAGAAGGTTCTACCATTTAGCGTGATCGGCATATTATATTTATTTTGTCTCACCAATATCAAAGCTGCCGCCCTTCGTTTTTTTTCTTTTCCTTTTAACTCGCAGTACTAAGTTGATGTCCTCAGCATTATTATTGTGCTGGGAAATGGCACCTTTTCTTTCACTACGCGCTACCGCACTTTGCTGCTGACGCCTAGCAACGTACATGACAGCTCTATGACACAGTGATTCACATTACGTATACTTTAAATTGGTAACAACAGTGTTTTACGTGTTGCATAAGTTCTCGAAGTCACGTGATAGTGCATGACGCGTGCTGCGTGAACACTGCGTCGACCGTAAAAGAGGAAAACGATATACAGGGTTAGGAAACAGTGTGTCTCTTCTTGCGTTCTGTCTGTCTTGCTTAGCATTCAAGTCACAGCAGAAGTAACGTTTGTGGTCGGCACACAGATGTACTGCCGACATTTGGGAACATCGAGGGATGGTCCTGATCTGCGCTCACCTTCGGCAGCAACGGCGGAGGCGAGGACGCCAGCCGCAGCTTGCACGCCATCTCGTCAGCCTTGTTCCTTTGCTTTCTTCTCGGTGTTTCGCAATGCCGAGTGAACTAACTAGAAGTGTGGAAAATTCTGAGGGTCCACATTTGAGTTAATTTTTCCAAGAAATAATGTGATTCGTACACTGCGGTATACATGTAGCTGCAATTTGAAGTTGGAAGTTTACTTATTTGCCCATTGCGTGCATTGGGTGGATCGAGGAAAAAGCTGCACAAGCCGCTTTGTGAGCCCCTGTTGCATAGGCAGCAGTTGGCAGCTTGTCCTAGTGAAAATACAAAATCATCACAAAAAAAGAAAGAAAATTCGCTGCGTAGCTTTCTGCACCACAAGCAAAATGAACAAATACAGATTGACACATACACAAACGAGATTAACACAATCTAGATAACCACATACAGTTACCTAGATTACCACATAGCACATGTACGTATATGTACAGTCGCGGACAGAATATTATGGACCATGAAATCTAAGAAAAAGCGGAATATCTCCGCAACCTCACAACGCAATCTCGTATTTGCATTTTGGACCTCGACTAGAATATGCTAACAACGTTGTCCTGGGCAGTTTTACTGGTTACTGCTACAGGCTGCTCGAGAATTGAACGTTTTCGGAGATCCCGTGGTCCATTTTATTCTGTCCGCGACTGTACATGAGTACATATATCCTGCTGGCAAAAAAAATGCAGTAAAAAACAATTAAATGGGAAAAACTAAATAATTTATCAAGCACGCACTTAACAGACACAATTAGCAATTCATGAGTACACATGGGAAAAATACAGGAGATGAAAAATTATTTATTAGAAAGCAGGGAATTTTGCTGGTGTATATTATAACCACTGACATGGTACTCTGCATAGGGAAGTGGATTAAATATTGTGGAGGAACATATAAAAAAAGAGAATAAAAAATTCAGGAGAGCGTATTGAGTTGGAAAAGTCAAAAGAGATCAAAATAAAAGATTGGCTAAGGATAAAACAGGCAATACAAATTATAAAATTTGCACAAGAATATCTAAGACATATCTATTTACGAGTAGTGGATGCAAACCTTCGTGTCAGTCGTTATCACAAATATCGGTAATTGTATAAAGAACATACGAAAGTTAAAAATATTCATTCAAGTGAACGACTATACAGTACGGTCAGTTCTGATATTAAAAAATTAAAGAAAAGATATTCGCTCAACCTATTTTTATTGCTCCTAAACCAAATATTTTTTTATTTTTCAACAAGATACAGCTGCCTTTCGTCATAAAGCTGCCTTACGTCATCCGGCGTATTACGACGTACCCATGGTAGACTAATCAGTCAGTAAAACATTGTACTGAAGTTTTCAATAACAAAAAAAGCCTAATTTTTGTGGCTTCAATACACGGCCGAGGGGCTTTGACCCCGCACAGAAGACCCTCGCAAAGCAAGCCAATATATATATATATATATATATATTATACAAAAAAAGGAAAGAAGAAAGCGCGCCACCCGCGCCAACACTGCCACCTTTGTGGAAAACAGAGAGAGTGCTCCATTGGTTGGCGCTCAGGTGCACGAATAGATGAAATTCAACCTAGGCGCTCTCCCCCACCCCCCCTTCTTCAAGATAAAAAATAAATAAATAACGACCATGGCGCTATAACCAAAACTTCGTTATGTGAAATTGTTTTCGTGGAATTTCATGCGGCTACATTAAGTCTTGTTCAGCATGTGCTACAAAAAAAAAGAAAACAATGAAAACAGCAGACTTGTGAGACCTCAACATCACATTTCAATATCACGCCAGGCCGTTCCATTGAGCAGTTGTATTATTAGTTTTTTAGCGCTCGCAATTAAACCATTCATTTTAAAACTTTGCCGCACTCTAACCAATAACATTGCTTCAATTCCCAGCATATTTGAATCTCTGTGTTCGTTCTCACCGGACATCGGGGAAACCTATATGCGCTTTGTATAATGCCTGAATATATTTAGAGAACAAAAGCAAACAGTAATTATTTGCAAAAGCCTGTAATTAGCCCGCAAATATTAGACTGCGCACGCATCATCACCAACGTATCTCATTTGCACAACATGTGAGCTCCGGTGTCATATTTAGTTCTCCCAGGACATTGGGAAACGTTGCGCACAAGGCTATATAACTATGTAACACTTTCGTGTACGTGCATAAGTAATACACTGTAAGATGCGTAGTTAACCCACACCATTTCAACTTTGCGCGCACATCAACCATATTAGGACGTGGGCAAAGGCAGGTGATTTAGACCCGTCTCTCAGCGATCACTACGCCACTCAAAGTGTTTCGTGAAGAAGACGGCGCGCGTTGTGCGACAGCTCGGCCCAACGTTACTAAACTAGGGACCTAGTCTAGTAACGTTGGCTCGGCCTGCCATTGAACACTACGGTACTGCTGTCTTTCGGAGCGTCTGTGATTGAGCACTCACACAGGAATGTGTGCATCACCTTAGAAAAAAATTCATTATTGAATCAAACCGATTTCATTGGTGATCACCGTATTATTCTTTTCATCCCTCCTTTATTGCCTCATTCATATTGACACGTGTACTTATCTTTATCGGGCAACCACGTTTCGCCGCCTAACAAATGTAATCGCACAGCGTGGGACGCGCCTGCTTCTATCCGATGTCTGTTGTCGCCGAACCTTAAGTTATCTGATTTCGTCACCTGACGCGAATGGTGTAGAACTTTGTGGAAGGCACGCGGGTCCGAACGATTAGTCTGGAACATTCGACGACTGCTCTATAAAAGCCGACGCGCTTGACTCGCTGATCAGATTTACGACGATCGCCGACTGTGTTCGCCGCTCTCGTTCTTTAAGTGTAGCGTGTTTTGTGGGCACAGGTTCGCCCAATAAAAGCTAGTTTTTGCCTTTCACAGTATTGCTACTGTGTTCTTTGACGTCACGACCACGTGACAATATTATATATAATTTTTTTCACTTGATTTAATGACAGTTTACTGAACCGTTTAGAATTTTCCTCGCTTAATTTTATGCAAAAATATTATAAATCTTCAAATTCATTTCCTGAACACATAAGCAAAGTCTGCCCGACTCTTGGCCAATGCCCGTGAGTGGGTATGCGCCAAACTCATCAAGGACATCATCATCAACAGCAGACTGTTTGCGGCCTCGGAATAACACGTCCATTTCTTGACCGATCCCCCATAGTGGGTATGAGCCACATACTTGATAGAAAACAACAAAAACAACAATTTGCGACCGACTAAGCCGTTCCAGCTCCTGATCTCTGCTGCCATCTTGTCGCAATGTCGTGTAAGCACGCTTCTTTCATTTCTGCGATTTCTCACGACGTGTGCACGCCACCTTGGTTGCTAACTGTCGCTGTGACGTGCCTGGCATCGGCGCATGGGAGGTTGGCCGAATGCCCGCCTTAGCTAAGCCTATCTCACTCGCATATGCACCGCACACTCCTCGTACTGAGGGAAGCGCTTTTGATGCGTTTAACCCGTGACGCACGGACGAGCAACAATGTTGACGCTATAGTTATTTATTTATTTATTTATTTATTTACATACTCTCAAGGCCCGAGGGCATACAGAGAGGAGGGGGCGAGTACATAAGTAGTGTTTGGCAATCTTGAAATTAGCGGTGTCACAGATGGCAGCGATGGAGTCCAGAAGGAGGTTCCAGTCGTCTGCAGTGCGTGGTACAAATGCTTGAAAGTAAGAGTTGCATGGTGGGTACCCCACCTTCATTTGGCGATCGATGCGAGGTGAAATGCAGGATGACTGAAGGAACAACTCATCTTTAAGAACCGGATTGGTGCAGTAAATCTTATGGAAGAGGCATAAGAGCATAAACTTATGACGTACTGCAAGGTCTGGCAAACCGAGCGTCAGTTTTATTGATGATAAGTTTACGTGACGTGCATAATTTGATAAAATGAAACAAGCGGCCCTGTTCTGAAGTGATTCAAGAAGATTTGTGAGATTAGCTTGATCAGGGTCCCAAATTGAGCAGATATATTCGAGCTTGGGATGCACCAATGTTTTATGCAGTTGGGACTTAACGTGAACAGTCGCACTGGAAAGATTGCGACGTATGAAACCGAGCATGCGGTTAACATTGTTAAATGTGTATCGGAGATGTACGTTCCACGAGAGATTACTGGTGATATGTATATCAAGGATGCTGCAGAGGCTAATGGTGCGGTATTGAGGGTATATAGTTGAGAGAAACAGGGCAAGATGAAGTTTGTGAAGGGCACATGCTTTTACATTTATTACTATTAAGGGTCGTTAAAGAATCGGAGCAACAAGAAGATATGGCGGTAAGGTCGGATTCCAGGGCACCATGATCCTTAGTGATGACGCGGTCATCGGCGAAAAGTTTTATAGAAGAAGTAACCAACTTGAGGAGGTCATTAATAAACATTAGAAAAAGTAATGGATCCAAAATAGACTCCTGAGGTAATCCTGACTGCACAAAAGCGATGGAAGAGTCATGTACGTTAGCATACACATATTGGAAGCGGCTAGAAAGGAAGCATTCAATCCAGCGCAAGGTATTAGTATCGGTATTAAGTTTACGCAACTTAAGGAAAAGCAATTTGTGAGACCCAGAGTCTAAAGCTTTCGCGAAATCCAAGAATACATAATCTGTTCCTAGTTCTTTGTCTGAAACGCTAAATAAATTATTACTGAAAACCAAGAGGTGAGTGTCACATGAAAAAAAATTCTGAAACCATCCTGACAATTAGTGAAAAAACGAGTTTGATTCCAGAAAAAGCAAAAAGATGCGAGTAAAGGACATGTTCCTTGAGCTCACAGGGCACACTGGTTCGTGATGTGGGCCTATAATTAAATGGAAAGTCAGTGGGACCTGATTTATGCCGTGGAACCACCTTCCCTCTCTTCTAATTATTAGGCAAGGTGGATGATTCTACTGAGTGAGCAAAAAGGTGCGACAGTATTAAAACAATAGGTCACCATGTTTTTAAGAAACTTGGAATTGATCAAACAAACAATACCAGCATCATTAAAAGAAACAGGGTTCATAGGATCTAATCAGCAAACAGGATGTCCGGATAAGCATGGGGTGATGTAGCAGAAGAGAATGACGCGAATACACTGTTTAATACTTTGCAGCAGTCATCGGGGACTATAGTAAAACTATTTTGATCACACTATTTTCACTATCTTCCAAAATTTCCGCGGGTTATCATGAAGAATTGAAGGCAAAGTAACTTGATAAAATTCGCTCTTAGAAAGTGCGACAGCTTGCTTGTATTCGCAGCCAGCAGTGAAATAGGCGTGCCAACGCTTTGCATTATTGGATGTCTTGGTGCGCCAAAAAAATAGGTTCTTTTTATTTAGCAGACGTTTAAGACGTATATTGAACCATGGTTCCTATGAGTTAGAGGTGATACGTCTAATTGGAATGAATCGATGAATGAGTGAAAGTACTTCCTGTTTAAACATGCAGCAATCTTCTTTAACGGTTATTGAGTGCAAGTTAGGAAAATAGTCAGTGATAAAAAGTTCTAACGCTTAGTTAATAAAAGTAAAGTCAGCATTTTTACAATCGCGAATTTGTATGGGCGATTTATTAGAAGGAACAGAAGTGCTTAAATCAAATTGCATTATACAATGATAACTTAGACCCGGTAGGTAAGTTATAGTGGAAACAAAGTGGGGTGCTGTCGTGAGGATTACACCCAAGATATTAGCAGAATATGTTACGCATCGAGTTGGTTTAAGAGCGAGCTGCGTTAAGTTAAAGCCCAAACAAATATTGCTGAAAGATAAGCACCACGACCAACAATTAACTACTGAGGGAAAACAAGTGCACCAATTAATAGTAGGGTGGTTAAAGTCGCCTAGGATCAATAATGGATCCAAGTAAAATCTTACGGTTAGACTACTGAGCGCATCATTAAAGTGTGAACAAAACGTGTTACATGAAGTAAGCGAGCAGTAACACGCACAAAAAATAAATTGCCTGTGCCTGGCGCGTAGATGAGTGCATACTAATTCAAGAGGCGACGAAAGCGTTATGTTTATTTATTTATTTATTTATTTATTTATTTATTTATTTATTTATTTATTTATTTATTTATTTATTTATTTATTTATTTATTTATACATACTGCAGCGCAATTTGCGCTATAGCAGGAGTGGGTTAAGAAAAGGTACAGAAAATACATTGGAGTATACAGCGGTAGACACAAGTGAACACTTTTACAATAAGAGCACTGATGATAGAAAATAAAAGAAAAATACACAAGAAGTTATACAAATGCTGCCAGACATGGGTGTGCACGATTATGCATCTGGGATGGCGGTTGCAAAAATTTGGGATGAGCATGAGCGAATGGACCCAGGTAATGAATTCCAGTCTTCGATTGAGAGGGGAAAAAAGCTGAATTTGAACGTGTTAGTACGTGCGTAGTAGGGTGTTAAGTTTAGGTCATGATGCCTTCTCGTTGATGATCCCGGCGCGAAGTTAATGTAGTTATCATTTGAGAGCCTAACTAAAGAATTGACAATGCAATGCAAGAATTTTAATGATTCGACACGGCGACGAGAAGAGAGCGTGTTTAGGTTCAAGGAAGAAAGTGTTGAAGAGGGCGAAAAGTCGCGATCGTAACGATGACATATAAATCGCACAGCTTCTTTCTGTATAGCTTCTAGTTTATTAATCTCTAACTGCTTATGCGGGCTCCAAACTGCAGGTGCATAATCAAGAACAGGGCGGATTAGAGATTTATACATTAGTAACTTTGTGTCTTTAGGAGATCGGGTTAGCAGTAAAACACGCTGTGGGGCTAGTTGGTGTATAGCTTTCAATAGAATAAGCGCCAAAAAGTGACAGCACACTAGAAGAAAAGAAGAAAAAAGAAAAGAAGGAAAGAAAAGAAAAGAAGCGCCTTGTCCTGTCTGTTTTTCTTCTAGTGTGCTGTCACTTTTTGGCGCTTATCCTATTGAAATCGGGTTAGCGTTCGCCTCAAGTAACCTAATTCTTTAGTGCTTTACTGCATATGTAATCAATGTTTTTGGACCATGACATGTTATGCGTAAAAATGACACCAAGATACTTATACTCAGAAACCTTATCTACAGCACGGCCATTGAACGAGTAACTGAAAAGGGAGGGGGAAGATTTGTTGTAGAAATACATCAGAACGGTTTTATTGAAATTAATGTTCATTTGCCAAGTGTTACACCAATCGCAAAATCTAGAAAACGACTCTTGAAGGCGATAATGATCATTAGAAGATTTAATCACTTCATATAGTACGCAGTCATCAGCATAGAGACGGATGTTAGAAGAGCAGTGAAGTGGCAAATCGTTTATGTATAATAAAAAAAGAAGCGGCCCAAGGACGGGCCACACCTGATGTCACATCAACAGTGGCGGAGTCAGTCGAACTGTAAGAGACGAACTGGGAGCGAAATGAGAGAAAGCTTAAGATCCAGTAAACTAAATGAGGATTATTCAGTACAGCATTAAGTTTAGCAATAAGTTCCCAATGTAAAACGGTGTCAAATGCCTTCGAGAATTCTATAAAAATGGCATCAACCTGGTTGCCTACATCAAGGTTAAATGAAATGTCATGCGTGAACTCAACTAGCTGCATTAACGTGCTAAAACCGCGCCTAAACCCATGCTGCATGTTAGACAGTAAATTATTTGATTCCAGAAAGAGCGTGATGTGCTTATGAATGATGTGTTCTAACATTTTGCATGACTGTGACGTCAGTGAAATTGGTCTATAGTTCGACAAACACTGCTCATCTCCAGATTTATAAAGAGGGAGCACTTTGGCTAACTTCCATGAAGAAGGTACAGTAGAGGATGATAAGGACTTTCTGAATATGACTGACAGATATTTTGATGACCACAACGAATAACGAACAAGGAACGCGTTGTGTATCCCGTCCGGACCGGTGCATTTCTTAACACCCAGGTTTAATATAAGGTTGAGGATGCCTTCACAGTTTATCTCAACGTCACTGATTGCTTCAGAAGAAACTATATTGGTAAGTGTCGGGATAAAGTTGTTATCGGAAACAAACACGGATTGGAAATACTTGTTGAAAGCATCGGATATCACCGCCGGGTCGTTGATGACGTCATTATCTATTCTGAAAGAAGTGGATGAAGCATCGCGAGGTAAAATAGAAGACCAAAATTTTCGTGGGTTAGTTCTTAACAAATTGTGCAGGCGAACACGAAAAAAGAAATCCTTGGCATTTTGCAACTTAAGATTGAGTTCATTCTTTGCTTTAACATATCTATCCAACGCCATGGGATCAGCGCCTCTTCCGGAACGCCTTAACCTTCGAACACGATGGGACAAATGCAAGATATCATGAGCCATCCATGGAATGTTAGAATTTCTTTTCTTAGTTTTAATGGGCACAAAACGTTCGATACATGATTTGACAAGACGCTCAAAGTAATTAGCAAGGCAGTTGACGTCCTGGTTGTCTGCAAGTGCACTAAACGTATCGAAATGATGAGATAAGACATCAGTAATAGAATTGTCGTCTACACGAGTGAAATCAGGGAAACTAGTAAACGTGTAGGGGGATTTAGAAATTGGGCAGGAGAGTGACACTAAAACGCCTTTATGGTCTGAAATACCATCAATTACCTCGCAAGAAAAGTCACGTTCGGCTAGGTTAGCGCTTAAAAAAACTAAGTCATGGGCGGAATTTAATCTACTTGCACTAGGAACAACCTGGGTGAGACCAAAGGACAAGGAAATGTTTATTAGTTCTTTACAAATAGCTGTGTCGCGACCGACTACAGACAATGATGGCCAGTGGATGCCAGGGGCGTTGAAGTCACCCATACAGATAAAACTCGACGAAGCAATGTTAATCTCGCTCATGAAATTTGCAAAAGCATGAAGAACATCAAGAGTAGAGCCGGGGGGACGATATAAAACACTAATCACAATACGCCGATTATGAAGGTAAATTTTACGCCACACGGATTCTGTTTCTGGAGGAGAAGGCAAGACTGAAAATCGTAGATCCGACCGGATAAGCAGTGCCACGCCACCACCAGTACCGCAAATCCTGTCTAAGCGTACGGAAACAAAACCGGGTGGAGTGGACTCAGATTCGTAAATACCATTGTGCAGCCAAGTCTCTGTGATGCCGATAGCATGGGGGGAATGAATAGATATAACGGACAATAAGTTAGGAATTTTTTTAACAATACTACGAGCGTTTATATTTAAGATAACAAGGTTCTCAAAACGGCCAGGATGAATTCAGGAAGTGGATGAAACGGAAGTCAAACGGTCAGACTCCGAAGAAATACGTTGAGCGGGTGTCATTACTAATGAGTTTAAACTGTCATCCCAGTTATGACAAACCTTGTTAATGAAAGCATGATCATATCTCAACTTCACAACAGAACCGCTGTCCCGAAAAGAGGCTGATGCGTCCCAGATTTTTTTCCGAATTAACCGAACCCTAGAGAAGAGAAATCTTCTTTAATGACGAAATTTGAGCCCTTGAGTTTTGAGATGTTCCTAAGAACCTCGGTTCTGTCGTTGAAGTTAGAAAGTTTTAGAATGACGGGACGAATGTAATCAGTGCGTGCTCTACCGAGCCTGTGGCAGCGCTCAATATGAGGGCAGCTAGTCTTCAGGTGCTCAGTAAACACAGATGAAACTGCAGTCATCAGGGTGGTAGCGTTTCCATTCATTGCTTCAGAAATACCGTGTATTATCCGATTGTTTCTACGAGAATGATTTTCAAGACTGTCATTTTTTAAGACCAAGTCCGTTACCTTAGTAGTCAAGGCACTTATTTCGGCACTTATTTCACTTATGTTGCTGCAGATAATCCCGTCACGGACAGCTATAAGTACACTGCCACCAGTACGCGGGTCACGATCATATCGAAAGAATCTGGAACTACTTTGACACGCCAATATTTCGCGGTCACTAATTCGTTCGAATGACATGTCTCGGTCAGCATCACAGTATCAGCTTCCCATGTGTCGATTACTGTGCACAGCTGTTTGCGCTTATTCCGCACACTGCGTGTGTTGGAATACAGGATGGAAGCCCATCATCCTTTAGTACTATGAGGTGGCTATAACTGTAGTGCACGGGAATTGATTGAACTCGCAGTGGATATGTTTGTACTGTTGGCAGTCCTGCCATCGGAAGGATTCATTTCACGTACTTGGCGGGCAACATGACAGTATACATAGCCCTTCTTGTTATTGAAACAGTTTATTGAAACGATACATGAATTGTTGGCCGCTCGCCTTTCAGAATTCAACTAGCTTTTCACGCGATTGACTGTAGCCACGCAAAGATCTTCACCAACGGAGACGCTCGAGTCACGGAATTTGGAGCGTTGAGAAATTATATTTTCTCTAAGTTTTTACAAAACGAGTTCTGCAATAATGGCCGTGGTCGTTCGGCATTTTATTGGCCTAATATATGAGCACGGGAGATACCATCGTCAGAGAAATTAAGATATAAAGTTCTAGAAAGGACGTCGCGTACATGATGTTCAGATTGTGTCTATGTTTCAGGTGGGTTTTCTGCGAGGCCATAGAAAATAAGGTTGTCCCGACGCGATCTGTGCTCGAGCTCATCTAAACGTGAATTCAAAGCGGCAGCGTGGTCATTGACGGCTTCGTTCATAATGCCTGGCAGACTCGTAATACCTTGGGATGCATCGAGGGACTCAAAAGGAACTTAACAGCAGCAGCAGAGGGGCAGCCAAGTCGAATACCTTTTTCTCCAGTTACTCTTGGTTATTTTTGACGAGTGTAAGCATACTGATCAGCTCAGCATGACGGACATTCGACATAGTTAATAGAGGAACAATTGCGGCTTGGACGTCGCTATTCTGGCCGTCTTTAGAACCGGGGTTCAATTCTACGTTCCCAGACAGTAGTAACTTGACTACACATACACATTCGCTCGAAATGTCAGACAAAAGTGGGTCCGGGAAGAGCAGTAAAGGACGATTGTTAGAACGTTCAGCGTGCAAAGGCGGATATCTATTAACCTGCACAACGAAGCGGAAAGGTTTGTAAGGCGACAGCACGTTTGCTGCTCTTCCCTGACCACTGAATGAAGACGATAATTTTCAGGTTTTTATATGTGTGGCAGAAGCCGTTGTTGTCAGAGATGATACCGTCTCCTGAATTCCAAAAAATGCACTCGGTGCTACATTCCGATACGAAGCGCTGCCGTTGTCAAGATACACCATGAACAAGGTCGACGACGTAGTTGGACGACAGTTGTCCTGTCGGGAGGAAGCCACTTGAAAAGAGCCAAAATATGCACAACAAAGCAGAAAGCATTGTAAGGCGACAGCATGTTTGCCGCTCTTCCCTGGCCTCTCAACTATGAACGACCTTCTGTACAGTTTCCGAATGTAGCTGAAAGCACTATGTGCCGGACCATTCAAGCGCTTGTACGTTAATTACCGACGTCAGGCTCCATGTATATAGATTACGAAAATATACAAACGATCACATGAATGAACTGTTCCCAACAGTCGTCATTTTTTTTTTTTGTCGGCCGCTCTTGATGCCATCCGTTGGGAATTAAAACATGGGCTCCGAGTCTCACAAAAATTAACACATATATACTTGGTCCGTGTACATTCTGCCAGCTGGGCGGTTTACACATTCTATATCAACGTTACGCTGTACGGAAGCATGCGAATGCTGCGGAGAAAAAAAAAGTTCGTGCGATGCAGTTCGTTAGTCCTGCTTCTTCCTTCTTTCTTTTTTTTGAAAACAAAACCTGTGTATAACTCAGAAATACTGGTGAGCTTTCGACACGTTCCCATATAAACGCAGCTTGGTCGAATATCAATACGTGCTGTCAATCACATCATACTGTACAAAAAAGGCACTGCTGTGTGTTTGACGTTTCAGGCCGCTTACTTCATTCGCAAGAGTTATTGTTGCTAGCCGATTATTTATTCTCTGTTCAAATTGGCATACACTTATTCCTGCTGTTGATAACAGCTGTGAGACACACATGCAGTAAAATGTACCAACAATTTGTAATCCACTAACGTGAAATGCTGGCGTAATTTAAGAGAAATAAAAAGTTGGCAGCCACCTAAATTTTCTTTCATAAGCTTACCTTCCCCTCATATAAGTCGTTCGGCTAATCGATGCCTTGAATTATGCTGTCGTTTTTCAGCGGTAACAGACGCCATCAAGACTTACTTCGACAGTTGGCACGGATTTTTCAACATAACAGAAACGGTACGCTCAGATCTAGCTTTTTGAATTAGCAAGAAGCGCGCACAGCACATGCTGTATAGCCGCAATGCTACCACCTATAATGACGAGAGTGGCTGGGTTTTCTTAAATCGCAATCTTTCAATTCTTCTCCAATGTTATGATATAAATTTTCATTGTTCGGATGCATGGGAATATCACGTTCAATTTTTCGACGCTTTTAAATAAAAATAACTAGTGCACTCGACACTATATTCCCAGCTTTTCGCGCTATAAGAGTGTGGAATGAGAGAAACAATACATTTATTCAACATTCGGTGAACACCGTGCTTTTCGAGTGCACTTTAAAGAGCCCCAGTTGGTCTAAATTCATCCTTGGCTCTTGTACACTATAGAGCGTCTCTCAAGCGGCGTGAGTTGCTAAGACAGGTTCGCAACCACACGTTTTTCAGTGCTGCGAAACGTGTGGTTGCGAACCTGTCTTAGAGTAATGCGTCATTCTAGGTCGTAGTCGTAATCAGCTCACAAGAGAAATCATCGAAGCAAAGGCTATCATTCGTCTGGGCCATGCATGTGTAAGCTCAACTTCATTATCATTATCAAGCAATGAATTGGCGTATCTCCGAGTGCAGCCACAGGCTGTCTGAATGTTTTCACATGGTTACTATCGGTTTTGCCGCTTGGTTTTTTGTAATCTCTTGATGTCACATGGTTCGCCGAGTGTAAAAGTAGCCTTTTGTGTCACGAAATAAACCATCAGTTGGAAGTTAGCGCTCACTCTGTTTTCCGTTCCCTTTCATTGCCCCTACCACCTTCCTTTTTGCTCTTCCTGAGCTGCGCTGCAAATCTAAAAGTGTGTAGTACGCATAAGGTGAGCTTTCAGGTCGTCGTTTTACTACGCTGGCGTGTGCTGGTGCAAGTCGAGCACACGCGCCTTGGGCCACTGTGCAAAACTGCTGAACGCGGGGTGGTAGGCGGGAGAAGTGCGACGGTGAGCGGCCTGTCGCAGGCGGGCGACATGCTGCTGTTCTTGTTCCTGTACATGGGCACCCTGGAGACGGACTCGCAGAAGTGCCTGATGAACATGTGCATGGGCTACGGCGTCAACGGGCTGCTCTTCATGATCGCCTCGGTGCTCTCGACACCCACCGCCGGGACGCTGCCGTACATCTTCTACGTGAGCCCCTTTCTCGCTGGCAGCAGCCCTCTGATAGAAAGCCTGACTCGGGGCAGTCATGCGAGGGGCTTGCGGGGGTTAGTTGGAAGGCCGTATTCAGAAAACAGCGCTACAGAAGTGAAGACACACGCGCAGCGCGAACAGGAGCACGCTGTGGAGAAGTGCTTCACCGTCTGTGCCCACTTTTACGTTGTGTGTGTGTGTGCCTTCCGCTTCGGCAGCGCTGTTTTCTAATTATGAAACGAGGGGGCGCTTCCTGTCACGCAAGTGCTTCGTGGCGAAACCCAATGCCCCGTTCCAAAGAGGACGCTCATAGCATCCATCCATCCAGAGCAGGCTAGGTGACTATTTGTCACCGCCCCGTTTCAACAACAACAACAACGATGACAACGACGATGACGACGACAACAACAACAACCACCCCGTCAGTACTGGCCAGTGCTTCGAACTGCCTCCGATATCTTGCTTAGTCATTTAGGCTTGCCTTTGTAGATGGGAGGGGCCCATCTTATGGGTGTGCCAAACTACACACTTCGCGCAAACAAAAATCGATAGCGTCACGTTTTTAGAATACGAACATCCCCCATAGGTGACATGTCCTCGAAAAAGAGCGCAGTGAATGCACGCAAGGCTGGTTGGCTTTCGGGCTCGAGGCTGAGTCGCTGGCGCTCGCGTGTCCTCTACGCAGTACCACCTGTTCCAATGGACGGCCATGCTGGCGCTCATCATATGCGGCGTGAAGATAATCGCCGACAAGCAAGGAGGCGGCGGAGCGACCATGCAGGCGGTGGGTGGCGCAACGCGCCCGATGTTTCCTTTAGCGTGTTTAGTAGTTGCGGATTCACTCGTCCTTTGATCCGGCACTGGTGTTTCCCGCTATATATATTTGAACTCTTTCACCAGCGCGGTGAGTCACTTATTCTCGGTGGGTGACATAGCCCCACTCCCCACTTCTAAGTTGTAGAGCAAATTAACAGTATTCAATAAAATGACACTGAATCTTTGTTTGAGCACTTCAGTAATATGGTTGGAACAAAACCGATTACATAAAAAAGTAAACTTCGAATACTGCTTACCTGAGCTCGTCAGGAGCACATGGCAAGGAAAAGGTATCCAACAGAAAATACCGACGTGGACAGCAGAGAAGAAGACACACGACACGCCGCCAGGCTAGCAGTTACAAGGTAAGTTTAATGTTCGTTTTGGCACTCGATGTAACAAAAAACACCCAACTCAGAGCTGTGTCAGTCTCTTGTCACGCCGACAATCCGTTTCTTAGCAGCTGACAGACTGGCTTTGATGGTGCACCACTGCACCGCTAATTCTACTACAAAAAGAAAAAAAAAACTGCATCAGAATCAGTCTGTCAGCTTAAGAAACGAACTATATCGGCATGACAAAGTAAAAATAAAACGGCGCTGCATTGGATGTTTTGTGCTACATCGGGTGCCACAACGAACGCTAAACCTTCAGTTGCTACTGCCAGCCTACAGCGACGTGTCGTGTGTCTTTCTACCTGCTGTCCATATGTCACTACTTCCTGCCGGAGACCTGCTCTTGCAAAAAACTGGCCCATCTCAATTGATTTTACGCCACCGGAGTTAATTAGCGTGCTTGTATGTCTGAGCGCGTCCTACATACACGGGGACGGAATTTAATCACTGAAGTTTTCAACGCTGCTTCGCTATTTAGTTGACACGCACACGATTTTTTTTTTCATCAGCGCTGCCACAGAGTCTGAGCTCGCACAAGTACGTCGCGGCAAAACGAAAGGGCATCTCGCATGGCTTTAGCAAACATGGAGGGGTGCTCTCCTCTCTGAAGTTAGGTGTTTTCAGCTGAAAGTGCAACACGAAGTCGCGCGACACCACTTCCTTCTCGACGTTTCTCGAGCCGTTTCGTGATCATCTGAGCGGCACCTCCCTTACCCCGGCTTCTTATTTTGTTGCGATGACTGCGTGCGGATGTTCGTTAGATTCTGTGGCATAACTATTCTATATGCGAAAAAAATAATTTCGTAATTATAAAGGCTGACCATAGTCGGTGTAGCACCGCAATATGTACGGAAAAGCGAGTCAGACGTACGGACGCTAACACGGGTGGGCTGTAGCCTTGTGTACAGCTATGCAGAGAGGAATACGGTGCCGTGTCTGCATGCAGTTTTAATGTACCCTTGACATGCACTTGAATCTTAAACAGCACATTTGCATGTCCTCGTACGACTCCCTTCTGTGCGTTTTTCAAGCTGCATCACCAGTATTCGTACCGAACTTCATGCATTGTCATCTCTTCCCTGCTTGCAGGTAGTGGCCGTCATGTGCGGAGGCATCCACGCCGGACACAGCGGCTACATTTTGTACCGGCAGTACATCAAGGAGTCGTAGCACCGGCGAATAAATGAGACCGCTGTCCTTGCAGGTTCAGTTAAGAGGATCGTTTTTAGTCACAGCCGACCCCAGAGACGAAATTCTTTATTAGCCATGGATGAGTTTGTATGCGTGGTTTTAAACGTTACCGTCGTTTTTTTCTCTCTGCTCTAAAACCCTTGTAGTTTGGTTTTCTAGGGAGGTCGATGTTTTATTGATTCGTGTGTTTTCACTAACACATCCATTCTCGTTCATGGGACAACTTCTACCTTCTTGCCTTTGCAAAATAAATGTTGTAATTTGTCAGACTATCGTATTACACATCTGCTCACGTGCAGTGAGGGGGAAGACAGTGTTTTGAAAGCTGTTACAAACTGTTCTGCAGATGAAACTTGCTAAATTAGTGAGTGCGGAATGCACGAAACAACGCTGCTACACCTGACGGCGTGGCTCGCTCTCTCAGACGGGTCGCGGGCTTCGCCGTTTGGAAAAAACCTGCGCGTAAGGCTTACGTGGGTTGCCTGCAAGGTCGCCCGAGCCATGAGCGATACACGCGATGCAGCAGTGCCAAAAAATTCCAAATGTGGTCCGATAATCTTGCGCTTTCATCGCCATTCTTGATGAAGAGGTTTATATTTTCGGAATTCGCATCCATGAGAATCGTGCGAAAAAGTTTGAAGAATGGAATTATTTGGATGCATATAGCAAGGTTTAGCCACAGTGGTAGACGCATGACGCATGCGGAGTGAAGGGAACTAGATAAGGAAGAGAGAGAGAGAGGGAAATTAATATCAGAAGTGGTATCTACGCAGATGTGAATGACGGTACCACGGACATTGTTGAAGGAACAGAGTCCGCGGCTTTAGATGAGGGTCACGGTTTTTGAAGGTTTCATGAACCAAAAGATATTCTATGCAGCTGTCGCTCTAAGAGAATACTGTACATCCCTCTCCCTCTTCAAATACAGGTGAAATAAAAAAAATGTGGTCCTCGGGCTGCTACTGAACCAATTTGAACTAATATTGCTGCATCAGAAAAAAATTATATTGACTGTTAGGAGGATATTTTGTTTATTTGGGTTCGTTCAGTAATCAGTATTCTTACTGCAAGGTGTCAAGATTGGGGGCTCAATCCCATCGCACGAGATCCGTTGCCAAGATTGGAGTCCGGCATGAATTCGAAGGTAGCTGGCCCATGCCGTCGTCCAACTTATCCACGCTGAGGACGTTGATGAAGGGAAGAACTGCTTCTCATCGAGAACGAGAAATATGGGTTTATTTACAGAAATTAAATCAGTCTAACATGACTGCTTGAGAAAAAGAGCGTCAGTCCAACATGACTGCACGAGAGAAGTGAATCAGTCTAACATGACCGCTCAAGAGAAGTGTGTCCAGCATTCGCACAACAGCAGTTTTTATACACTCGGTCCGCCGGCCATACGAGGCGGCGCCTGTTCGTTTACTCATCGCCAACTTGCCGCCGCCCCGCAGAACAGTTTACGTACACAAAGGCACACACATTCCGATGCCCGACGCCGGCGTTGGAGGGGTGCCGTTCCGGGAAGTATCGGCACCAATGGTGGGTAGCTCGTTGTCTTGCGTCTGGTCGAGGCATGGGAAGCACCAAAAAACGGCTTTCCCGTGGCAGCTTGTTCATGCGTATCAGATCAGGTCCGCGCTGGAGAGCTCCGGAACCATTGTTCGCCCACCGAACTCGTTCCGTCACAATGACGATGGGGCTGGTGGATGGAGGCGGTTTTTTAGCGCAAAGGCCGCTTCTTCGAACGCCTCCTAGCTGCAGCGACGGAGAGCGGGGGATGCGTGTCTTGTCCCCAGTCGTAACTGGGGGGCAATCTTGCCTTGCAGCTCGCCATTCTTAACAAAGGTTGTTCAGTTCCGTAATACTGCTTTTCACTCCTTAGCTGGAGGGCAGAGGCTACTACTGGTGGCTTGACTGAAGCGTTTAGACATTAGAAAAGCCAGACAAACGTGCACAAGAAAATTGAAGCTATATATGCTCATGAATGCAATTTTATCATATTCCCGCAGTGATGACATCTTTCGATTATCAAAAATTTATAAAATTCCATTCTTAAACATGCACATCTAATTTTGCTTGTTACACAAATAAACCCAAAGCTGGTCTAGGACGGCGCAGATGACCGAGGTACATTTTGTTAAGACGTTGTTTTGCAATTTATTTGTTCTGATGTAGTCATATTGGAGGAATAACGGAATGCAAGACTTATCCTTTGTGGTGACCTTAACTTACGAGATATCAACTTAAATGATATTGCGCGACATAAAAACGACACGGACGTGAAAGAAGACGACACACCAAGCGCTTGGTGTGTCGTCTTCTTTCACGTCCGTGTCGTTTTTATGTCGCGCAATATCATTTAAGTAATGGATTACCAACTTGCCCGGAATGCTGCTCTCATGCAACTAGGCATGCACAACACCCTATCAGAGGTGATCGAGGCCCAACGAGTGGCTCAAATAATTCGACTATCATCATCGCGAGCGGGGAGACGCATCCTCGAATCCGTTGGATGCGGTCACCAGGAAATCACGGAGCGCAACGTGACCCTATCACCCATGGTCCGAGATACGTTCAAGGTAGATCCCATGCCACGTAACGTCCACCCTCAATACAATGTAGGGCGCCGGGTAGCCAGGGCTCGTTCCCTGTTAAAAGCGGCTGCTGCCACTCCGAATCTGGCATGTTTCGTTGATGCCGCCCAGTACGAGTGCTCTGATCACTATGCCGTAGTTTCGGTTGACTGTAATGGCACTCTCATTAATTCAGCATCCGTGCGGAAGGTTTCTTCAACAGTAGCCGAGCAAGTTGCTATAGCTATAGCACTGAAGGACCCTCTACGTTCCAATATCTTTACAGACTCCAGATCGGCAGCCCGAGCTTTCGCCTCCGGCTCGATCTCAAAGGAGGCGGCGGCCATCCTCGGCAGCGAGGGGGCTGCTGGTTTTCATAGCATCAAATGGTTCCCGGCCCATATGGGAATCAATGTACACTCTGAGCTTGTTAACGCCAATGAGTTGGCCCATGACTGTGCGCGAGGTCTTACACACCGCGGCGGTTCAGGTGGACTCACGGGCGGCGACTTAGGGCTGTATAGGGATTCGCTTCTCACCTTCCACGAAGTCTTGACACATTATCAACTTGCTCGGCGGGCCTTTCCGCTACCACACCCTAAACTTAATAGACCACAATCGTCGGCGTTTCGCATGCTGCAGACGGGGTCATTTCCCTCCAGGGGCAGATTCAGTCACTTCGCGCCTAACGTAGAACCCCACTGTCCAGACTGTGGGGAAGCGTACTGCTCCTTGTCCCATATGCTCTGGCAATGCCCTGCGTTACGCAGCTCATCGCTAACCACTCTAACCGACTGGGAGGCAGCCCTTAAGAGCGGCGACCTCTCAGAGCAACTACGGGCTGTCCAGAGGGCCTGCGACAGGGCGGAGGACCACGATCTTCCGACCCCGACGTGGGTGCGGCCCGCGACGGCTACGGGGACTCCCTGAAAAGGGGGGTACCCTAACGCCGGTTCCTCAGGACCATTAATAAAGTTCTTTGTCTGTCTGTCTGTCTGCTCTCATTAATATCAACTCACTCTCAGTAACTCCCGAAAGCGCTTATTTTCGTAACAACGAAGAACTAATTTATATCTCTTTTTGTTTTTATTTGTTGTAAACAGTGATTACACTCATATTCAGGGCAATGCTAAATCAATTCGACGTCTAGTTCTGGTACGCAATAATATTGCCGGTGAAATCGAATGCGATGTAGAGGATGGTATTTTTGACCGTAGTGCTGTTTAAGTTTGGTTTTATTCACTAAAAGCAATAATACGAGTGCCAGATTTGTCTTCCTCTGATTACGTTGCACTATCAGGTAGGCTATAGTTAGATCATGATGAACCCTGTTACTGTGCTGAGAACAATTTAAGTGACGTTAATGCGTTGTGGTTAAAATTATGTAAATACCGTGCACGCGTGTATTCAGCCTCTTGGTCAATTTAAGAAAAAAATATCTCCAGTCCCTGAATAACTCGAGAAATATGCATCTCAAAAGAAAAATTACACGTCTGAAAAAACTCGGTCAACAATAATCGTAGAGTGAAAGTCCGCGAACAAATTTATGTATTCCCCTACCATGTCAAAAATAAAATTAACGAATAATGATAGTACTTTTGTGAACTTTGTTTAGGCAAACTTATGAAATTATCACCCACGCGATTTTGGCAGGCTTCTAGGGTATACTGACGCCTTTATGATGAATAGCATGTACACTTCGTATGATAGCGTCATTTCTAGTGCTTTTAACTAACAGTTTGAATCTGTTTTCACTGGTGAATAATAAAGCAAGACCGGACTTCCTTAACTATAAAACAGTATTTCCTACTGAGAACTTAGAAACATCGGAAGCCGGCGTTCTCAATCTTCTACTACAAATAAATGAGCGGAAGTGTGGTGGTCCAGACAACATACGTACCTAATAGTTTTCTGAAATAACATGCAGGACGAACCTCAAGATCTCTTGTTCTTATACTTAAAGAAGCACTTTCTACTGGTGTATTAACTGATAACTGGACTCATTCTAAAATTAAACATTAAAACAAGGAGACAAGCAGCTGATTGAGAACTACCGTCCAATGGCTCTAACGTATAGATACTGTACATTGCTGAGTCACATTATTCAAATATACCACACTGTTTTCGGATAAGCATTAACTTCTGTCACCCTCTCAACATGGCTGTAGAAGTGGTTTTTCCTACCACAACTCAGCTCGTTGAAATATCTAATGACTTCTCTTTGGCTATTAACAATTGTGCACAAATAAATGCAATTTTATAATCATCATCGTAAACATCGTCGTCGTCGTCATCATCCTTGTCATTATCATCATGCTATTTTATGTCCACTGTAGGACGAAGGCCTCTCCCTGCGATCTCCAATTACCCGTGCCCAGCGCCAACCGATTCCAACTAGCGCCTTTGAATTTCTTAATTTCACCACGCCACCTAGTTTTCTGCTGTCCTCGACTGCGCTTCCCTTCTCTTGGCAGCCATTCTGTAACCCTAATGGCCCACCGTTTATATAACCTACGCATTACATGACCTGCCCATCTCCATTTTTTTATCCTAATGTCAATTACAATATCGGCTATCCGCGTTCGCTCTCTAATCCACACTGCTCTCTTCCTGTCTGTTAACGTTACGCCTAACATTCCTCTTTCCATCGGTCCTTGCGTGGTCCGTAACTTGTTCTCAAGCTTCTTTGTCAGTCTCCAAGTCTCTGCCCCATATGCCAGCACCGGTAGAATGCGCTGGTTTTACACCTTCCTTTCAATGATAATGGTAAGCTTCCAGTCAGGAGCTGACAATGTCTGCCGTATGCGATCCAACCCATTTTTATTGTTCTGTGAATTTCCTTCTCATGTTTAGGGCTCCCTGTGATTATTTGACCTAGGTAAACGTACTCCTCAACAGACTCTAGAGGCTGACTTGCGATCCTAAACTCTTGTTTCCTTGCCTGGCTGTTCATCATTATCTTTGTCTTCTACATATTAATCTTCAACCCCACTCTTGCACTCTCTCTGTTAAGGTGCTCAATCATTTGTTGCAATTTATCTGCAGTGTTGGTGAATAGAACAATGTCATCGGCAAATCGAAGGTTGCTTATGAGTTCGCCGTTAATCCTCACTCCTAAGCCTTCCCAGCTTAACTGCTTGCTTGAATACTTCTTCCAAGCGTGCGGTGAATAGCATTGGAGAGATTGTGTCTCCTTGTCTGACCCCTTTCTTTATAGGTATGTTCCTACCTTTCTTGTGTAGAATTAAGGTAGCTGTGGAATCTCTGTAGATATTTTCCAGGATATTTACGTAAGCGGTCTGTACTCCTTGATTGTGTAATGCCTCCATGACTGGTGGTATCTATACTAAATCAAATGCCTTTTCGTAATCTATGAAAGTCATTTAGAGAGGCTGATTGTACTTTGCGGATTTCTCGATTACCTGATTGATGACATGGATGAGATCCATTGTAGAGTATCCCTTCCCGAAGCGAGCCTGTTCCCTTGGTTGACTGAAGTCCAATGTGGCCCTTATTCTATTGGAGGCTATCTTGGTGAATATATCTTGTATAATACTGGGAATATAAGCTAATGGGCTTATAATTGTTAAATTCTTTAACGTCTCCCTTTCTGTGGATTAGTCTAATGTTGGCATTCTTCCAGTTCTCTGGGACCTTTGAAGTCGATATACAGCTCGTATAAAGGGTCGCCAGTTTTTCAAGCATTATGTAATTTTATAAGACTTCGTCAAAGCGTTCGATAAGATTTCTCATTCTCAACTGCTCCTGAAGCTATGGCGTACGTTAAAAAATATACATCTTTGTAACTGCATCGAGTCTTATCTTGCTTCAAGGCAGCTTATGTCCTTTTTAACACACCGTCAAGAATGCTGTAAGAGGTCGTGGGAGTCCCGCAGGGGGAAAGTCTTGAACCGGCCGTTACTATTCTTTCTTTACATCAATGATATTGTTAATAACTCTTTTTAATTTGCATGCCAGCGATTGCGTCGTGTATCCAGAGATAAATTATGTTAATTACAAGCAAAAATTTCAATCAGAAGTAGATAAATTGATTTATTAGTGTAAAAATGGCAGATGTCTGTTAATGATCAGAAGTGTGTAATTATGCCAATGACTAATAAGAAACACCCTCTGATTTTTGTCTTGAACGGCGAATGGGAATGTACACACTCGTGATAGAGATTTTAGGCACTTCGGTTTCCATATTTGTGGCGATCTGAAATCAGCATATTACTCTCACCTGTAGTAAGGCATTGTCTAAAGTTTATTTCCTGTAGCTCTCTCTCTCCGTGACGTTTCAAGTAACACAACTTCTTGGATATAAAACATTTATACCGTCAATTCTTCAATATGAAAACGTTGTTTGGTGCTGTTTTACAAAGAAAATATGGCAGTACGGGTTATTTATAATAATTATGGACGAGCATCAATTTCTCGACTTACTGGCGCAAGCTTACACATTAACTACTAATCTTAAAACATTTGGGATGTAATTCGCTAGCCAGATAATGCACTAAGCACCGCACAAGAGTGGCCGCAGCTGAAGCGAAAAGGCAGCTTTCGCAGGTGGGATTCGCGAACGTACCAGTAAGCCCACAGCTGCAATGCTGCAGATATCTAGTCGCGGGTGGACTGGAGCACCGCGGCTTGCGCTCGCAGCTGATCCTGCAGAAACTCGCATTCGGCGCCAGCTCACAGCCGGCGCAGCGAGTCGGCGGTTTTCGACGGAAGCTGAACGTGCGCGCGCTGGAAGTCCTCTCGCGAGGAAACGGATGCCCTTGGGCATTCCTTCTCCACAGAATGTTACGCCCAGGTATTGTTTTTCCCTACTTCATTTTTTTTTTTAGGGCCGGGGGGGGGGGGGGGGGGGGCTCGTTTACAATGGGGCTCTCGGGCGCCGCCCGGCGACCGGTCCCAAATGGTCGCGAGTTGGCCGGAAAAGCGAATGTCTTCGGTCAATCGCTCCCTGCTCGATTTTTAGGTCGCGCGACTGCAGTCGCAAAACTGCTGAACTAGTCGTATGCACCGCAACAGGACGTCTCTATACACTGCCACTTATTTTGCGTGGATATGGCGGCACGAGAAGACGGGCATCAGCCGCCAGGCCTTCCGGTGTGGCGATGGGCAGGCGCCGCTTGCCGCTGTGAACACCGGTTGCCACGAGTTCGCTCCTTGGTCGTGGTCGGTCGCGCGAGCTCTGTCAACAGCCTTTTTTATTTTTTGAATTTGTCGTCAGTGTTCAATCTCTATGAAGTTGTTTGTTCCTACATAATCGTAAAGTAACATTTCTCTTATCTCTTTTCTTTAAAAACTGTTTTTGTGCATTCAGCCTTTCTTATTTTCAGTCTATACCTCCTTTATTTTTAGTCAGGCCAGGGCGCCAGTCAGAGTTCACTTTATTATTCCATTATTATAGGCACTGTCGTTCTCTTCACAAATTCCTTCATAACCATAAACCATAATGAACACGTTGAAACCAGCATGACACGTAATCCAATATATTTCTGGAGCTACGGACTCTCTCATACCCTTCTAAAAACAACACCGAATATGTGTGTCTTGTTCAGGGTGGTCTTCTTGATAAAAATGGCGAGGGTTTTTCGAACAGTGCTGGTGTCCTTCCGGAACATTTATTCTCAGTGTTTGGCGTAAACAATATTTTAACCTCTTGTAACCTTCCTTGGCCTGGTACACCGTATACACTATCATGTCACAATGATCTTGTTTTTCGGTGTCTGAAGCACCTCAAACCTACCTTTTCTTGTTGCACTGATGGTATCCCTCCCGCACTGCCTGAAGTGCATGGGAGCACACTTGTCCATGTTCCTACACGCATCTTCAATAGTCTTCTGAAGTTCAGTGCATTTACTAGTCCTTTGAAGATAGCATGTGTAGTGCCTGTACATTAATTGCGTTCTGGAAGTGCAGTTACCAGCTACCGGCCTATTCTATCTTCTGCGCTGCGTCTGAAGTAAGTGAATCTGTATTGATTATTTTGCTTTCTGTTCGTGCTAAGGAAATTTTGATGAATGAAAAGCCTGGCACTGTATCAAGGCTATCCACAGCAACCAATATGGTTAGTTTCGTGACCAATGCTTCCAGAGCGGTAGCAATGGTTACCAAGTAGGTACCAATTAGGCGCTTCAGTAAAACATTTCTTGTCTTTTATAAGCTCCTCATTACAGAGATGATGCAAATGAACATACCTTCTTGCAGCACTGCCTTGATATTTAATTGCCTAATAAATATATCTTGCTTCGTGAGCCCTAATGGGCAGAGCTCTGTTAACCTCGAGGTCATTAGCGGAGTTCCCCGAGGATCCGTTTTGGCCGTCTTCCCTTCTTACTGTTTTGTAAATGACATTTCTTCGAGAATTAAAGTGAATGTGTTGTCGTTCACTGGAAGCATTCTGTACACCGTGATAGGTGAGCGCGATAGCGATTATACGCGGGCACTAGTGGGAGGCACACGACAAGTGTGGCCGTACTGTAACAAAGCATAATTTTGTTTATCAAGTCGACGTTCCTGAAATTACAGTTTTCCGAATTATTAAAATACGTCTACGATAATAGCTACGTGTTTTCGTGGTCTCCTGTCCAACAGCTTTGGTATTTAGCCAGTCAAAACGAAACCAATCGGATCAAAAACGAAACGACGCCTCTACACGTGATATGGAATTCAGAGTTTTGCCGTAGCCACACGTGCGTTTTCGATTTCCGAAGCATAGAATAATGCGCGAGTGTCTAATAATATACCACCCGCAAAATTAAGCAATAATTATGCTGTACTTATTAACAGTCGACTTACCTGCAGTAACCTCATTGAATACGTCCGAAATAGCAAAATTTCACCGCCAGGTCTCGCCACTTACTGGTTTTTGAGATTTTCTTTACCAACTTAAAAGTTTAATTGCTACATAAATCGCAAACAGCGTGCAAGATTACATCACTATATATCATGGTCATTTCATTTTCATCAACGTCTCACAACAGCTTCTGGCCAGTTGTCAGTCTCTTTAAAGCTATTTAAAATTGTAGACAGTATTCGCAATTGCATTGGCCACCAAAAAGACATTCTTTTTTTAACTTCTCGAACTGGTGCACAGACAATGAGCCACCACTTCCATGGCTACGGTAGTAAATTATACGCGGAAAATATACCATGTGCAATTTTCGTGCACCATTGTATATGATCGATGAAATCAAAACCTTGGTGTGTACTTCAACGAAACGCTACGCTTCTCTCCACCAGTTAAATATGTGAAAGAACGCTCTCTTAGCGCTCTTGACATTGTTTGCCAAATATCGGATGACTTCCACTTTCCTGCTGCTTTTCAGATGATGTATTCTACTGTGTGTATTCCGCTACTAGAGTACGCCTCTGTAGTTTCAGACAGAACGTGCGAATCTAATTCTTACCTCATAGAGAGCGTCCAGAATAAATTTATATATATTTGCTTGCACCCCTTCTGCCATTCTGGTGACCATAGTTCAGGCGTTAGACCCTTCCACGTTCCTACTTCTTTCAGCGGAAACTCACTTCTCCACAGAACGCAAAATGTCCAAAGAACTGTCATTTTATACATCTATATCTTTCAGTTGTCTTCGTTCTGTTCCAAGCTTCACACTTTCTCTCAAACCTTCTTTCTAGCCGCATAACTAGCGGCCTATTTGCATTTTGCCATTTTGTAGTAAAGTCATTGAAAAAATTATTTACAGTCGTCTAATGCGGTATGTATATAAATTTAACCTTCTTTCTCCATTCCAGTTTGGTCTTAGGCATGGTTACTCGACGGAATTGGCATTAAATAACTTCACAGATAACATCAAACGATTTATTGACTAAGGGTTTGTTGCAGGAGCCATATTCATCGATCTCACAAAAGCATTTGACGCTCTAGAACATTTTATTCTTCTGTATAGGCTCGAGTCTTTCGGTATTACTGGCCCACCTTCAAATCTTATTCGTAGTTACTTGTCTAACAGGCCTGAAGTAGTGCATCTTAATGACCAGTTCTCTCCTACTACTACTACTGCTACTAAATTTATTAACCACGGCGTTCCCCAAGGCTCGATAGTAGATCCATTGTTATTCTCATTATGTATAAATGATCTACCTAATGTATTTACCATTTTTGTTTAATATGTGCTGATGACACGACCATTTCCTCATCGCAGAAATCGCTTATTACGCTTAACGACACTTAACATCGATCTTAACAATGTGTACTCTTGGTGCAGAGATAATAAGGTTCAAATCAATCTTTTAAAAACAACGGTTATACTATTTCATAACCCTTAAACGGTGATTGTTTCTTCCATAACTGTCTCGTTAAATAATTAGCTTATACCAACAACTGATACTGTTAAATTCCTGGGTGTTACTCTCGACGAACACCTTAAATTCAATAGCCATGCCAACTCGCTAATAAAAATGTTTCATTTGCTATCCGCATTATCATTAAAACACCTCATGTTATTAGCTCATTGTATCATGCCTAAATTATTAGTCATTTATCATAATATTTGTCGTCATGGGGTAACACATATCGAATTCATCGCAAACCACTTAAACGTCTTCAAAACTAGACAATGAGCTTAATGACTTTTTGTTCGTTTTGTTGGCATTCTTTACCTATCTATCAACATCTTCGCATCTTACCCATTCAACAGCTATTCTCTAATAAGCTGTCTCTCACTACATTTCGTCTCTTTCATCGTAAAATATCATTAGACAGCCTTACTTTTGATAACCTCACCAACAAAAATAATACTAGGTTTTCAGAGCACAATAACCTTCATTTACATTATATCAAATCAAACTATGGAAAGCTTACACTTCGCTTCTATGGTATTGCGCTTTGGAATCGTATCCCTGTTAATATTAAGTCACCTCATTTGTTGCACTTTTTTATACACAACATGAGAAAAATACTGTTAGCAGCTAGAACATCTTTTAATTTGTCATAAACACATTTTCATTACATTACTTTTATTACTGTATTGTTAGGCTCCATATTTCTGTAAAACAAAGTTTATTTTTCCTTGTTAGTAGTGCGTAGAAAAGTGCACTTTTTGTGCATTACTAGATATTTCTGTTTGTGAGTGCTCATTGTGATATTATTGTACTGCGCTTTTTTAATGCATATTTAATTGTTTACTATTTATTATAACTTGCTCCTTAACGATTGTATTTCTTGACGCTTTTTTTTTTGTTCGCCTTCTTGATGCTCCAATATTCTTATGTACTCACTAATGATAGAAGGCCCCCCTGGCAGTTTTTCACTCTGGGACCTCCTGATGCTATATGTAATATGTAAGCCCGTTCTCTGTATATGCCGTAACAAACAATAAACTTCAACTTCTCTCCTGTATTCTCATAGTTTCTCTGTCCTTCTATTTATGTATTCTGTCTCACCAATCGTGTGTTCGTGTCTGGCGAGTTCTTGCCTCTCGGCGGCTTCCTTGGCCCGCCGCCCAGAGTTGGTCTTCGAGCTTCGAGCTGAGCAGAGCGGCCTGCCATCGCGCGCGGAGGCTGTCGATGGAGGCTTCGCTCTCACTGACGTGTATTGGTCCCTGGCATTCCCATAGCATGTGTTCTAGCGTGGTTCCGGTGCCACACACTTTACATCTACCTGTTGTACATATGCCTGGAAAAATAGCGTACATTAGTGTCGGACTCTTGTATGATTTGGTTTGGAGTTGTCGCCACTGGACAGCTTGCGATCTAATGAGTTGTGGATTGGGTGGTGGATAAGCGCATCTTTGCATCGTATAATGGTTGGTTATGTCATTGAACCTGGTCATTGTCTTCCCATCCCCATACTTCAGAGGGCCCTGTCGAGGGGCCCACGTTCGTCGCAGCTCGGAAAGTGAGACATCGAGCTACGTTGTGTGCCGCCCCATTAGTTGTCCTCTCCCGCTAAGTCGGAGGTGTGAGCTGGTATCCATAGGCTTTGGACGCCTCTGTCTTTCCTCGTTGTTTTGCCTTTTCTGAGTATGTTTAGTGCCTCAGGTGAAATCCGGTCGTTCGAGAAGCTGCGTACAGCCGCCTGGGGATCGCTGATTATATAGCATGCGTTGGTTTGTGCTATGGCTAACGCTATAGCCGCTTCCTCTGCCGTTTCGATGCGTGTCATGTTTACAGTAAAGCTTTTGCAGCATGGTCTGTTGCGTCTAAGTAACGTTGCCACAAAGCTGCGTTTGTGTTTGTAACGTGCAGGGTCTACGAAGACCGCGTTCTTGTTTCTTCCGTAGTTCTTCGCCATGTTCTTTGCCCTGCTTTTCCTCCTTCCCTCGTGGTGTACAGGATGCACATTCTTGGGTAGTGGGGGTACCGCGAATTTGGCCCTTCTTTCAAATAAATTGTAAGCAGATTTTGTTCTCTATTTGCTAGCTTCTGGTGCCACATTTTGCTGCAGCGAAGTCTCTAGCGTCGTCGTCTTCAGCAGGAAGCTCGCGCTCTATTTCCTCAATGTCGTGTCAAAGCGTTGTAACAATATATTTCCAACAGACAAAACGCTCTTTGGTGAGTACAAGCGTAAAATTTCGTAAGTAATAAAAAGTTAGTACCGAAAATCAAGGAGACGCGAAAGCCACCTAAGCCACCGTTAACGCGTGTTAGCCGCTATGTAAATGTGCGTCTCCACTACAGCGGCAAAAACGAGCGCGGCATGCCGCACTCGGCAGAAGGCGAGCCTCGAAAACCGCCGAGAGGCCCCGCCGCGGAGCGAGCGATTGGAGCTGCTTGTCGCCGCTGGACGCCGATCGGGGAGGCCGATTCATTCACGCGGGCTGCGAGAGAATATACCCCCCTTCTGTTGGCATGCCAGCCGCAGTGTATCCGCCCTAATGTATCTGGAGGAAATGCATCAAGTTCAAATGTGTGCTTGCAACGTCTGCAAAAGTATTTCGATGCGCGTGCACACCGGGCCAACTCCCGAGCGGCTCCAAATCACAAGCACTGCGGCCGATGTGCACTGTACAAACGTTAAAAATATTTTCTAAATATCTGACGCTAAATAAAACCATGCTGTCAATGGACGCTGGCTTTTGTTGCAATGATGAAATGACATCCGAACAGTTGAATAACAGCATCGCTGTTTCGACTGAGAATGGGTGCTCCCAATCAACGGCGACATCTTCGGCTATTTTCCAAAGCGGCTAGATTCACTTCCCGGATGCAGACATCACGCATTCAAGCTGCATTTTTTTCCGAGCAGCGCTTTTTGTCCGGACGATGCACTTATGTGTAGGTGGATTACTGAGTCTGTGATTATAGCATGCTTGGCATTCATGTCACATTTTCACTAGATGTGAATATTCTTTTCCTTCTTGCTCATTTCCACGCCCGGAATCACGTAGTTACTGTTACAAAACGAATAATAACACCCGCGTTGAGTCTGGTTTAGCAACAAGTTTGTGCAACCTTCCCATATCGTTCCTTGTTAAAAACAGAAACCTGAATCGCTTCATTTTTTTGTTTGCTAATTTAGTCACCGTTTTCGCTTTCTGTGACATTCGGACTTCATTATTTTAGTGACGACTACGGCAATACAAATTCTGTAAGTCTAGGTTGATTTTAGCTGGTTCTGTGCTTGAATGTATGCAGCTGGTCAACTCAGCCAGTCAGTTATTGTGTCACTTTATTTCTTCTTCTTCTTTCTCTGTCTTTCTCGCGCGCAAAGAGCTGTCTCACGCCCGCAGATTTATCGGAGATCACTAGGGGTTGTTACGAACGGCCTGCAAGGGTACTGACCTACAAAATTTTCCCAGCGAGCTGCAGATGCGAGGGTGGCGAGCTTCCCAGAAGCGACCTTGGAACCCTCTCCCACCTGCTGGGGCAACTCGCTTTGTAGGGACGACGATGTGCCGCATCAACACCCCCTCGGCGCGGCTATGACTAAACGCGGTCGGCGGACCAAGTATTGTTAGTGGATTCGCCGTCGCCGCCTCGGGTTGTTTGGAGCGGGGGAATTCCTGGAAAGAGATATTTTACTGCTGTGGTCTCACGAGCGCCAGAAGTCGTCGGTCAATGGACAGACCATTGGCCACTGTCTACAGGGTCAGCTCTTGGATCAAGAGGCGCCTGCTCGTGTCAAGAGCCCTGTCTGCAAGAAACCCTCTCACCTCGGTGTGTTCAGTGAAACCTGTGCGGAAGTGAGTGGGTCGGCGAAAGGCGGGTCGGCTACTATGCCTTGGGACGCTGCAAATTGGTCCAGGGTTGAACGGCCGTTTTCCCTCACCTAGGGATCTAGGGAGGACAGAGTCAACACCTCCTAGCTCTAGAGGGTGTTGACAGAGTGCATTTACGGAGCCGTTGGTGGCTCCTCAGTGTGCATTCCTCTTTTACTCATGCTAGACTGATGAACTGTAACGTTCTCATGTAGGTATTGTAAATAAACCCATATTCCTTGTTCTCGATGAGAACAAGTCTCTCCCTTCAACAACGTCATCAGCGTGGATAAGTTGGACGACAGCATGGGCCAGCTACCATTTATTTTATGCCCTACTCCAACCATCGAAGGCAAGGTTACAGCGGCTACCCGCCTGATCAAACGCATTACAAACAAGCACACGGACATGAAGGAGGACAGTGTCATGCGCCTCATACACTCTTTCGCAATCAGTCACATCACTTATGTGGCTGCCTTCCACAACTGGAATGTCACTGAAAGGGAGAAAATCAACACCCTTATACGCAAGACTTACAAGATCGCCCTTGGCCTACCGGAGTCCACAAGCACTGCTCGTCTGCTACAGCTGGGGGTATACAACACGCTTGAGGAAATTGTGGATGCGCAAAGAACCTCTCAACTCGAACGCATGTCTCTGACAGCCACGGGCCGCTACATCCTGCAGAAACTCGGCTTCAACTACCACGTCCAACACGGTCAGAAACAGGTCATTCCACCTGACCTCAGCGACACGCTGATTGTCGCCCCTATACCTCGAAACATGCACCCCGAATTTAATCGGGGCCGACGCCAGGCCCGTGCCAAGGCACTGCTGCGCTCCTTGGGTGGAAAGAGGACTACGCGCTTTGTAGACGCCGCAGAATACACACTAGAACACCGGTTCACGGCGGTAGTCGTAGACGTTAGCTCCCGGCTTACGCACGCGTGTAGTGTCGCAACAGAATACCCCGAAACAGCAGAAGAGGTAGCAATTGCGCTTGCGCTTACCGACCCCCTCTGCGAGGTAGTTTTTAGCGACTCGCAATCCGCAGTTCGCAACTACGCGCGGGGGCGCATTTCCTCCGAAGCTCTCCAGATTCTAAGGAAAGCTGGTCGACAGCACTTAGATAACACCGCCATCATATGGTTTCCAGCGCACGTCGCCATCCCCACCGATGAGGGCCTCATTAACTTGAACGAGGTAGCACACCGCTCTGCGCGAGAACTGACCCGCCGCGCAGAATCGGAGACCGCCTCTTCGATTTCAGAACTGCTGGCTCAAAACACGCGAGAACGCCTGGTCAGGTACAATGACATCACCAAGCACTACCAGCTAGGCAGGCGGTTGCTGCCCCCACCTCACCCCATGCTGAAACGTTGCCAGGCAGTCATCTGGCGACAATTGCAAACACAAACCTTCCCCAGTCCGGTGCGATTGCAGCACATTTTCCCCGCGCAATACCCGACTGCTCTTTGCAAATTATGTCAGGCAACTGGAGCGACGCTGTCACACATGTTGTGGGAGTGTCGGGTTACATCAGCTACAATGGCAGTAGCTCCGGAGGCTCTTGCGTCGAAGTGGGCCGCCGCTCTGCGCAGCTCCAACCTCAAGACACAAGAGTGGGCTGTCCAGCAAGCCCGAGAGGCGGCGACGAGGCAAGGCCTCGAAGTCCCCTCATGGGAGACCTGAGCCCGGGTCGTCAAATTTGCCGGATTCAGAATAAAGTTGTTTCCATCCATCCATACTCCAACCATCACAACTGGCTGGCAGCGGTGAGATGGACTTTGCGACGTGGTGCTGTGTCTGCGGTGAGTGCTTGGTTCATGCTTTGACTCTCTAGGCTTCATTTTGTGGTTGTTCTGTTTAGAACAGTAGGGAAGCTGGATTGTTGATTGATAGCTAGGTTGTGATACCTAGGTAGGTTTAGCGAGCAGGATCAAGGCAGTAAAGCAGCAATCATGGAGTTAAGGACACTGCTGAGAGACGAATCGTTCATTGTTGCTTAGGAACTGGGCCTAGAGGTACGCAAGGAATTGCTAAAATAGGAATTATTGCAGCTGATTTCCGAACAGGCCAGTGACGAGGATGTTGAAATTGGGTTGGAACTTCTCAGGAAAAGAGAAACACGGGTCAGAGGAAGAGAAGAACGGGACAGAGAGAGAGAGAGGAAAGCGAGAAAGATCGCGAGTTAAGAAAAATGCAACTTGAACTTGAAAGTAAACGTTTGGAGTTGTCTCAGGGAAGTGAATGGGCTCTGAGGCGATCAAGTGAGGCAGAATCATACCGCGTGGACAGGCTGTTAAAGCCATTTGAGGTCGGGAACGACATAGGTTTGTTGCTCGGAAATTTTGAAAGGACTTGCGAGAAGATGAACTTCGGTCCAAGTGCATGGCCACAGCGGTTGCTGTCTATGTTGCCGTGTGAGGCTGCGGAAGTAATCGCCAGACTCAGTGCGCAGGATGCATATGATTACGCGAAGGTTAAGGCTGGTCTTTTGAAAAAGTACCAACTTTCAGCCGAAGCTTTTCGGCAGAGGTTTAGAAGGACAGGCAAGAAGGATAGCGAGGGATATCCGGAGTTTGCATGTATCTTAAAGGAAAACCTAGTCGAGTGACTGAAAAGCGCGGAAGCGTACGAGAGCAGAGACATGGTTATTGAATGCATGTGTCTAGAGCAGTTTTACAAAAGCATCCCTCAAGCGGTGAAACTGTGGGTGTAAGACAGAGGGAATGCAAACACTGTGGAAAGGGCGGCGGAATTAGCCGAAGAGTACGCAACGCGTAGAAAACTGAACGCCGAGGATGGTAATTGGGACGGTCGAAATCAATCAATCAGTCAATCAATTTTATTTACCAGAAAAAAGGAACTGGAGGGACACCCTGGGCAAAAAGCTGTCGCAGCAGCTTGACGGAGGCCCAGGGTCCCTTACATGGCAGTAGCATTCACATGTTATATACACTGAAATCTTTATACCCAACAAACATTACACATCGTACGTATGCATAAAAATGACATTTTACTCTTGAATGCACTATAAAGAGAGAAAGTAGTCACACAAACCATTTTTATTTAGCGTAGCTGTGTGCTTATATTTGTTTAGTACAGTCGGTATATTATGTGTTAAGGACTGTAGGCTGTAATTGTTTCGAAACCATGATACCTTCCACACCTCAGGGTTTCATGTAGTATGTTTCGTGTGAGTGCAGAGTTCTAGCTGAGCAAGGGATGTAAAATAATTCTTAACATATTCGGATGAGAAGTAAATCGTTTCTAGTAATCTGTGTTCGTATAATTTATCGGTAAATGACTTCACCGGTAGACGGTAGATGACTTCACCGGAGAAGTGGCATGGATGAAACAGGGTGTAGAAGAACACAGCGTGTGTATGCCAATGGTCAAAGTCAAAATCAATGGACCACTCAGGGAGCTAGCGAGCGAGGCTACAGTTTCCAATTTTTTGTTGCTGGAGTACCTTTACATTTTTTCGAATCGGTCAAATCATTTACTGCGTGACAAAGGGCTTAAACTGGGAGGGGGCGTAGTACAGGCCTTGACGCAAGGCCAAGCTCGTAAGATTGCGTAGCTTTCGGCTGAAAATGCACAAGCTGCTCCAGCGGAAGTAGCAAAACAAGTAACTTCAGTAACCGAATCCGAGCTAGGCTCGAAGGACGAAAAAACGGTTGAGGAAACAGTGCCAGCTGACCAGCTCAATGAGAGCGTATCACTAGAGTGTCAAAGTTCACGCTTGCAGGAAGCGCCAGCTGACGCACTCGAGAGCGAGACAGGGTCGTTACTACATCACCGGCCTAAGAGGACTTTGATCAGCTCCTACGCGTGGACAAAGAGTCACTGGCAGCCGAGCAAAATAATGATGACAGCTTAGCTAAATTGCATCACACAGCTAAAGAAGGCATTGCTAGGCGCAACGTGACGATACAAGAGAGAGGAGAATTGCTGTATCGGCACTAAGGGGACCGAAAGGGCAGGATTCTAGATCAGTTAGTCGTACCTACTAAGTACAGGGAGGACCTTCTTAGTCTCTGTCGTGGAAGTGGGTGGTCTGACCACCTAGGTACAAACAAATCAAACATTGCTTATAGAATACTACTGGCCTGGCAGTTTCAAAGACGTAGAAAACTTTGTAAGACCATGCGACGCCTGCCAGCGCTCGGATAAACCAGGGGAAACATGAAAAGCTCCACTAAAGGTAGTGCCCTTAATGTAAGAAACTTTCAGACGACTTGTGATAGACACGGTAGGGCCTATACCAAAGACAAAGTCGGGTTACAGGTACTTGTTTACCATGCTGTTTCCGGCTACAAAGTTTCCAAAAGCAATCCCTCTGAAAGAGCTCAGCTCCACCGAAGTAGTAGACGCACTTTTGACAGTATTCGCACGATTTGGTTTTCCAGCCGAAATTCAGGCGGATCAAGTGTCAATATTCACCAGCGCACTGACTTCCACATTCTTACAAAAGTGCGGCGTGAAGTTGACACACAGTTCCGTCTATCACCCTCAGTCAAATAGTGTAGAAAGGTGGCATTCAGTGCTTAAGCGAGTTTTGCGGGCGACGAACACAAGGACAACTGGGAGATTTGTCTTCCGGCCACTTTGTTTGCTTTGTGAACAGTTCCTCATGAGTACACAGGGTTCTCGCCAGCAGAACTATATAATGTATGGGAGGACACTCCGTTCCACACTGAGAATGTTAAGATAGATGTGAGAGGAAAGAGGAGAGAGTCCAATAGTGGTAGAATACGTGCTAAATCTGCTGGAACGGCTAAGTGCAACCCAAGAACTAGTCGAAAAGAACATCGGAGTAACTAAAAAAGTTTTATTACGGCAAGAATGCGAGGCTTCGTACGTTTGACGCCGGAGACCAGGTAATGATCCTCAAACCTTCAAGAAAGAACAAGCTTGAAGTTACTGGGACGGGCCTATTAACGTGTTGCACAAACTTTCAAATACTAACTATGCTCTAAAATGCCCGGTCGCAGGAAGGAGATGAGGATATACCACTGCAGTTTGATGAAGCCCTACGTAGAGCGGAGCGGAGTCGTTAACTGTACCGTCAAAAAGCTGGATGACACTAGTACCAAGTTTAATGAGTATATTATAAGGCGACCTCCAACTCTGAAATCAGCCTAGAAGAAGTAGTAAACCGTTCGGTAAGCTGGCACTCTCTTAGAACCGAGCAGCTAGATGAGCTAAGAGGACTGTTAGGAGAATGTCACGACAGATTCAGCGATCGGCCAGGTAAAACCGAGCGAATAACGCATGAAATAGAGCTGACTTCAACCGAACCCGTAAGATCAAAGCCTTACAAGGTGCCTTCAAGACAGAGAGAAATTATGGAGGCAGATATACAGCGCATGCTATAGTTGGGAGTTATTGAGCCCGCTGAGAGTGACTGCACGTCACCGCTAATGCTTGTGGAACCCCCTAACAAGGACCCTCGTCCATGTGTTGACTACAGGAAGTTAAATGCCATCACTAGGGATCATCTGTACCCGATACCCAACATTGAGGAACGAATTGAAAGAGTTAGCGCTGCCAAATACATTTCAACTATAGATCTAGTGCGGGGATACTGGCAAGTTCCCCTTTCAGGAAGTGCCAGCCGCTATGCCGCATTCATCTCACCTGTAGGCACTTTTCGCCTTCTCGCACTCAGCTTCGGGCTGAAGAACGCGCCGTTTAGCTTCTATAAATTAATGGATATTGTCCTAAAATGCTTGCAGGAGTTCGCCTTGCCATATCTTGATGATGTAGCAATTTTTTCGGACAGCTGGGAACAACACGTATCGCACCTCAAACAGGTGTTCTCATGGTTGAGGGAAGCCGGCTTAACGATGAAAGCGGAAAAGTGTACGTTTGGTTGTTCGCAGGTTACGTATCTTGGCCATGTTGTCGGCCAGGGCATGAGACGGCCGCCCGAGCTGAAAATAGCTACGACTGGAGAATTTTCTCAGCCGCGCACGGAAACAGACCTTCGTTCATTTTTGGGACTTGTGGGGTACTATCAACGGTACATTCCGAATTACTCGCAAATGGCAAGCCCTTTAACGGACGCCCTCCGAAAGGGAGCACCGAGTAGAGTACACTGAGATAAGCACATAGAGAAAGCTTTTCATAGTTTGAAAACGCTATTGGTTTCTCGTCCTGTGCTTCGCGCGCCAGACTACACAAAGGAATTCACAGTTCAATGCGACGCAAGCGAAAGGTATGGGCGCGGTACTTAGTCAGGTCGGCGATGATAACGAGGAGCATCCTATCCTCTATGCCAGCCGTAAACTAACTGCAAGTGAGGAAGCCTACAGCGCTTCAGACAAGGAATGGGCTTGTTTAGCTTGGGCCGCCCAGAAGTTGTCGTGTTACTTGTCCGGAGTGAAGTTCATCTTCGAGACCGACCACTGTCCTCTGACGTGGCTCAATCAAATGTCACACAAAAATGGCCGCTCGCTCAGATGGAGCTTCACTCTCCAAGCGTACAACCTCTCCGTTAGATATAAGAAGGGAAAGTTGCATAGCAATGCGGATGGTTTCAGCAGGCCAATTTGAATTCTGCGTTTAAGGGTCCCGCTTAAATTTTAAGGTTATTATTGTTAATTTTGTTAAGCCAAAAAGATCCCCTCTCATTTAGCAGGATTCCCTCCATGATGGCTGAATTTGTCAGCACGAAATGGCTTCGAAAATTGGCATAGCGAAATGCAGCATTTTTTTTTCTGCACTTATGTTTTCTTTGAAGCCTAGCGGGTCTAATGTGAGATCCAGGGTACGTCACCTCGGCGCAAGGCCGTGTTGTCGGGTTCGCTTTGCAGTTGCCTGCCCTTGTTGGATGATTTGGGGTGGTGTCTTCATTTCACAGCTGGTCGCTGCAAGCCAAGGCATCCCCACCCCCTTGCCACCAGCCATTCTCTCCCTCCCCGACGGTTACCAGCACTGGCCAGTCCAGATTTTCCAGGCCCTGGAGGAGCTGTTACGAAAGGCCTGCAAGGATGCCGACCTACAAAATTTTCCCAGCGAGCTGCAGGTGCGGGGGTGGCGAGCTTCCCAGAAGCGACCTCGGAACCCTTCCCCACCTGCTGCGGCGACTCGCTTTGTAGGGACGACGATGTGCCGCATCAACACCCCCTCGGTGCCGCTATGACTAAACGCGCTCGGCGGACCAAGTATTGTTAGTGAATTCGTCGCCGCCGCCACGGGTTGTTTGGAGCGGGGGAATTCCTGGAAAGAGATATTTTACTGCTGCGGTCTCGCGAGCGCCAGAAGTCGTCGGTCAATGGACAGACCATTGGCCACTGTCTACGGGGTCAGTTCCCGGATCAAGAGGCGCCTGCTCGGGTCAAGAGCCCTGTCTGCAAGAAACCCTCTCACCTCGGTGTGTTCAGTGAAACTTGTGCGGGGATCGCACTCAATGTCGGCCGGCGCCTCTTCTGCCGGAACGATGTTCGTCCGGGTCGACAGTACCGATCGAAATGATAACGCGAAGCGGACAGTAGGAACGTCAACAGAAGCGACGCGTATTTCGCAGTCCGAAAGCAGGTGCGAATATGGAGCCGATTAGCTGCCGACAGGCAAGCTGATCGTGCTAGATACGCACGCCGACGAACTTCACGCCATTTCGAGAGCCGTCAATCTAACCCGCACGCGAATTATCCCGGGGCCGCTCACTGATGAGCCATCTGCACGAACATATTAGCGGCAAGCATTCCGCAACGTCTCGCGGCCCGTTACCACATCGGCCAGCGGCGAATTTTCATCCCGGCCACCTTTCCTAGGCCATTAGGCCTAATAGCGCTTCTTCATCGAGCGTTGACAACTAAAGTCGCGGTTTGGTACCGAATCGACGCACATCTGTTAGGATCTATTAGCAGCAGCCGCGCGTCACTCGGAAAGCCGAAAGCTGACAAACCGCCCCGCAATCGAAAGCGGTTGCGAGCGTCGCGAACTTGCAGTTACCCTCCAGATTTCGTATTCCTTGACAGGCGGCAAATCACGCCGAACAAATGGCGCGGACGGCGCCTGCTCTTTAACGGCGGCATTCCAGCTACACGCGAAGAGGTGACCGAGCCGCGTGATGTGCAGTTCTTCCGTCCGTTGCCTTTGGCCTTACGATAACTCCCCTGCCGTAGAGTCGGGATAACTCTTCTGCGTTTTGTAGAAAAACAGGAAAGCAGAACTTTCTATGTAATAAACAAGATTGCCACAAAACACAGGTCCGATATTAAACTGAGAACCTCATTGGTATCAAATACGAAAGAACGTCACTAATTCATTGTTTCAGAGAGAAAAAGTGCTTGATTGTGTTCAAAAGAAATGTGTTGATAAAAAAATATTTTTAAGAACTTTATGTACTAGAACTGAGCTTGTAGCAGTGCTGATATACTAATGTAGCGTTCCCTAGTACTAGTAGTAGTAGTAGTAGTAGTAGTAGTACCAGTAGACCGTACTGCACATATATTTAATCAATCAATCACACAAACTTTATTTTCGCCGTAAACAATACATTGGTACTGCGAAAATAGGATGCCAGCGAAAAAAGCTGCATCTGCGCAGCTTGACCAAGCTAGCCATCCGTACAGCAGCAGTGACACGATCATTTGTTATATGGTTCAGTTACACTAACATATCAGGAAATTGAAATAATCATACAATACCATTACATATGCCCACAACAAAAACAATTACCCATTATGCATATTTCAATGTACAATTTCAATATCCACAATGCATATTTCATTGTGCAAAGGGGAGGAAGAGAAAGACGTACCCAGGGTTCATTGGTGCTCTGGGCCTCTCGCTGTTATGCAATTTTTTACGTTTTTGCCATTTTCGTGAGAGTCATTTCATCACGGATGAGCAAGAAGACGCTCCCACAACCACCTGAACAAGGTCAGTCGTCAGCTTCATCGGTCATTTTTGGATGACGGGCCTTTGGAAACTCGGACGAGCTGGATTCATAGGAGAGCTCAACGCCAGAAGTCATGGACTCTGACAGCGAGTACACCGTAGCCATGGGTCGCCTTATGAAGAAGGTGCGCCGTATGTTGACTGAGACGACTTCATCGAATCAGAGTGAGCAGGAATCCTTCACGGTTTCTTACGTGCCACTCTAGACGTCACACAGCATGAACTCCCTCAGCAGACAGTTTCTAACCAAATATTTGATAGTGTGGCCCCTGGTCAAATCAACGAGATCAGGATCAACGCTCGCAAGAGCATCCTGATAATAGATGTGAAAAATTCCGCAATACTGGAGAAGTTAAAGACCATTCCGCAGTTAAGCGCAGTCCCCGTCCCCTCCTTTTTTACTTAGGTAAAGGAGACAACGACTGCTGTGATTTCCGACGTGGAGCTTGAAATCAAGTATGTGGACCTCAAGAGTCTTGTGAGGTCATCGGTGCGCATTGTTGAGCTTCAGCGCTTGGGGAACTCCCGATGTATCAAGTTAATACTTGCTTCTTCGACATTAACAGCGTCTGTCAAAGTGGGCTACGTGATACATAGTGTGCGGTCATTCGTTCCGATGCCACTTCAGTGCCGGAAATGTCTAAAGATAGGACACGTGAGTGAGCGCTGCTTGTAGAAGTGAAGCCACCTGCTAGCGTTGCGGTGGAGAGCATTAACACCGACTGTGATGCGTCTTCATTTAAATGTCCCAGCTGTACTGGCTCTCATGAAGCCACTTCAAAGAAATGCGCGAAGATGAAACAAGGAGCTCGTATTCCTCGAAATATGGCAAGAGACCAATCTTCACCTAAAGAGGCTGCTCAATCTGTTCACCAGAGTGATCAACGCTCGCGACAGAAGTGGCACAAAGCTATTTCAGAAGAACTACATAGCGGGGCACAGGCGCCACGACCACCTCTGCCTGTGCGTGAACCGAGGACAGTAACCGCGCCTACTGCTAATTCAAGGTCGATGAGACCGCGCGGCGAATATTCCCCTCCACTGGCTGATAAAGACACGGAATGGCGCTTGCTGCCCTCTACACCCAAGGCCATGACAGCGGGCCCTAATGGTCCTTTGCGCCATGAAGCCAAGAATGACAGGGCCAATGAAACCAGTGACACTACGGGCAAGCAAGGACATGGACACAATGAGAAGGAAAGCGTTCAGAAAACGCTGAAGCACCTGGTAGAGCCAATGCGCGTGATTCTTGATGGTCTCCAGAATCCCGCCGCTAAAATTGCCCTGCAAGTGCTCGCCGTACTGGAGCCGCTTATCGCAGTTCTTTGCATGCCGTAAAGCTTTTGTATGGCGCCTGTGCTGCTCACGCAGGGGAGGCCCACGCACCAGCTTCGTCTTAGCGCCTTTATCGCCAAGTTCACTTGAACTAGTGAATACAGACAAGATACGGAACCCGGTAGTGACTTCATGGTTGAGATTTCTGAATGTTTATCATCAGAATGTTGAACTTGCTTTCACCGTTGTGCATCCCTCTTTCTATGTCATCATCATCCCTCATCACACCTTTATGTCCCCGTTCCCCCTTCCCCTGTGCAGAGTAGCAGGATAGAGCGCGTTAGCTCAGGCCAACCTCTCTGCCTTCTTTCGAATAAATTTTCTTTCTCTCGCTCTCTCCACACATGAGCAGTTCCAATGCGGTTACACAAACAGGTCAAATAAGCTTTTCTTACGAATGGCTAGAACGTAAACAATTTTCTGGTCTAACTCATTTAGTGCGGTTGCCAGTGCGTAGTCAAGTCTTTCTTTCCCATAATGGGTGAGCGAGAAGGGAACGTTGTATAACGGTTGATACCTGAAAGGGGACAAATTGTACTACACTTATAATTTGCTAGTTCTTCGAGTAGTTCCGCTCCACCTATAGTGTGGCATTTTTGTATGTTCTCAATAATTTGTACTTGTATATTTTGTGAATTTTCATAATTTTATGTTTGTGAAGAGTGGTTCTGCGAGTTTAAAAACGATGCATTTTCTATTGAACAAAGTGTTTTTTTTCTGAAAGAGAAAACGTTTCATTAAGTTAGATGCTGCTGTGTTTCCTCATATTAGCATGCAGTAATATAAGTGAGAGTTAAAGAGTGCAAAATATAGCATCTCTTTATTAATGCTGACTGGAGAAGTGTGATGGTTTTAACTTAATGCCCCGGCGGCTTTACTGAACTTAGGCAATTATGTTCTCACGTGTCTCACGTTCTCACGATTCCAAGACACACTTTCTCAAGACATTACACCTACAATTCTAAGACTTCCCTATTTTAATTTTAAATGATCCGAGAGCTACATGCTCTTCTACTCTTTACAAAATGTCTGGGGTGCGAAACAACACTCTTAGTTTTTGAATCATCTAGAATCAGCCTCTTGTACTGGCGTCAGGTCTGCAAGTTGTGACAGAACGCACTTTCCTTTCGTGTTACACTGTCAATGTCTCTTCCCTCTACGAGTACCGAGCAATCAATGGCATATATAAGATATTTACAGTCTTCATATATTTTACAATGTCATTATTATAGAAAACAAAGAGAATTGGTCCCAATACGCCAGCCTGTAGAAATCCAAATTCACTAAACCGTAAGTTGGTTTCATACTTGTTTAATTCGATGTATTGATGGCGCCGGGCTCATGTAAGATTTAATAAGTTGTAGTTTTGTTCCTCGAAACCCACAATGCGCGCTAACATCTCAAATAATATTGTATGGTTGAGTCAATCGAAAGTTTTGCTAAAATCTAAGATTTCTTGATTGAATATTGATATCTATGTAACCTGCGTTACTGATCACTTCCTACGTTCGTGTCGTGGAATGCTAGGAGAGTCCAGAGCACGTGCAGCACTGTATACTCTTGCCCGAAATTTGCAAGCATTAAATTTTCTGCAAAATCTTCTTATATTAGAAATTCGACTCGTGTTCGGCTTGTTTTTCTTGTTTTAATACGATGTTCGATTTGAAATCAAATACTCGGTATTCGCACACCCCTATAAATCACCTGTATAAGCGCACCCAGAGCATTCAGTTTTACTGGCGCAACCAAAAGGTCGTTTAGAGTGTTCTCCACCGAAAGAGAACGCAAAATGCAAAATGCAAGCGGCAAGCGGTCCCCAATAATCAAGTGTGCGTGAAAATTCTCGAGCACTGCGCTCGGCACTGTCAGAACGCGCGATTGCTTCTCACAACCTCTTCGATCACCAGGTAACAAACAGAATGTCTCATAATCCTGTTGTTTTGAGCTCTCTCTAGCAGGTTGCATTTTCAATTACGTACTTAAATGAAGCAGTGCAGGCAATGCAGCTAAACACATAATTTAAGCGCCTGTTGAGGACTGTCAGGACATGCGGAGGCCGTTCTAATGCATCAAGATAAAGAAACACAGCGATTGCGATGCGCACCAGCGGTGCCGTAAGTTCTGTTGCTGATTACGACTAGCAGCTGACGGAATACCTATAGCCACAAGGCGCGTCAGCATTAGGTCCCTAAGATTAAGGATTAGCTGCGCAGTGGTATATATTAGCCTAGCTCAAAGAGGACGCTTCTTATGGGAGAAAACTTGAGGTGATCAATAAAGCACGGATGTGGTGTTGCGAAAGGATAAGCTGTGTCCATTGCGTTAGTCCAGTCCCTAGATATATTTATTTTAGGGCACCCAAGCGGTTAGGGACCGCAAGCCACCTGGCGTACCGGAGAACGCAAAAGAGAGCATAAAAGAACGCAAGAGGCTTACGACGGAGATCGGGCTGTTGCTTACACTAAGTGATTTCTCTACGCCATTGTAATAGCTTCCCATTGATATTACAGCACAACGTTAATATTGAAAGAATGAGGCGCGTACGTTTCCCACATTTTCGCAGTGCTCCCAGCCTAATGGATTCACCAGGGGATCGAACCCGCGCGATGAGCGGTGCTGTGCAGCGCATCCATTGCTGCCGTGTATACATCCCGAACTCGCGAGAGGCCGCCGTTTCAAAATCGGGTCAATGCAGCTATTTATAGGCTCGTTAGGAGCGGAGGAGAGAAGCCTTTCGCTGTCCCCCAGTGGAGTGGTTGCGCGCGCAGATGAAGAACTGTGTTCGACCCGCGGATCGCCATGTTTGCCCCAGGGACCAAGGGTGAGCGCGCGGGCGGCCTCGCTCGCTCGCCGTCTTCGACCGCCTCTCCAGCGTCGGGGCTCCGCGCGGCGCTCACCAGCGAAGCGCGTTCCGTTGCCAGTGCTTCGTCGAGCATCGATCTCGACATTCGGGCAGGACCGTACTGTAGGACGGGGGGATAGTCCTTGACGTCATAGCCGCTGCTCGGCCAATGAGCGAGCGTCGATCGATGCAGCGCCGAGTCCGGGGGCGGCCCGTGGACGGCATTGCAAAGCAGCGCTTGGCTTGTCTGCAGTGCGCCGCCGACACGCTTGCCGGGTGCCACCGGAGAATCCACCAGCACACAGCGCCGACGTCGCGACCCCTCCAGCCGTCATGGCCGCGCCGAACAAAACGGAGGATGTGTCCAAGCTGCGGTACACAGGTGAGTCGCTCTCTCCCTCCGTGTCGGCGGCAGGCTGCCTGAGCCCGAACCGGAGCTGTTCCCGCTCGTAGGTTGCGGCCGTAGTCTCAACACGGCGTGCCAAAGTGTAGGAATGACAGGCACCGTTTGTGGTCAAGAGTGGTTCGCGTTCTCTCTGAGCACTAACGTCGTCGATGGCAGCAACCACGCTGCTACGAGTTAGTTTCTATCTGAAATCTTCGAACGAGGGCGGTACAAAAGACGGTCGCGAATTATCGCTCGAGCACCCCACACCCTTGCACACTCACCACAAAGACAGCGACCAAGGTGACTCTGCTGCGCGGAGCGACACCGCCATGCTGCCCTTTCCACCACAACTTCTTACTATTCTTTTCACTCGATTTGACGAGGATCGAAGCGCCATTAGCGCCATTATGACCTTTTGGGTGCCACTTGCGCCTAATACAGAGATGTGGTGGGCTTCTGCGAAACCTCCACCCATTGTTTGCGATTTCGCTGCGTCGTTGGTTTATACGACAACGCTTACAACCACCCGCGAAGCCTGTAAGACTCCCACATCATGCCTTCCCGGCGCTTTGTACGTTTTGGTTACATGAGCATGTGTCACCACACGGTGGTCGTCTAATGTCCGTAGGTCTTATTTCTTCCCGTTTTTTTTTTTTGTTGTTGTTGTTGTTACCGCCAGGAGCGACGCCTGAGCACATGGGTATTCGGAGAATTCGCAAACTATAGTTGGCAGCACATTACTTCAGCATTATTTTGTTTGAAGAAAAGAAAACAAAATATTGTTCTTGTAATAAATAAAACAGACCCTGATACTTTAGGTTTTATGCACATTTCAACTTGTTTGTTGAACTCTAAGAACAGTGAAAAATAATATGACCGCACAAAATGTACTTTGCCGATAACTAAAATCGTATACGTTGTATACGTTGTATCGATCTCGTTGCTTGGCTTCACTAAGGAAAATTAAGCCACATTTTGCACTCGCTAAAATCACTGCGTTTTAATGTCTTTTTTATCCGTATGCCCCTAAACGCAAGTTAATAAAACTTGATAAGTAGTTTTACATAATTATCTAAATAATCACAGTTTTCCAAGCAATAACATCTACCATACGCACACTGGCGTCAAGCCGCAATACTTCGCAAAACGAGACTACGACATTAAACCATCGTGCTCCTTGCATGCTCTTGCGCAAGTAAGTTAGGTCGAACGCACTGGGAAGATATAAAGGCTTTAGGAAAAATCCCGCAAGCCTTGAAGTACTGATCCTTAAATTGTAAAGCGTATTGCTTCCAAGAAGCATTGAAAGATGTTTCCTCAAGCGCTAGCGTTATACGAGTTCACGTGCATCACGTGATCCAATTAAGAACCGGGCTCGTGAACCGAATTGACCTCCCTTGATTAGAAGATCTCGGTGAGGATACGAACACTGCAGCCAAGTGTTCAGGATGCCATAATAAGAAAGCAGTGAAAAGTCATTGAGGATGAAAAGGGAAATTCTTAGATGCTGCAACCAGACTGAACCCAAGGAATAAAACCACAATACAGATAGCGAAGAAGTCGATGCCGAACTAAAAGGCATTAAGTCCACGGCAATACGGTACGCATCAGGTGAAATCCGCGTGTCATCAAACAAGCAAAGAATTTAAAAATGTCTAATGAAATAGCATGTTTAGAGCCGCACTAACTTCAGTGTTTGAAAAAAAGAAATCGTACGATTGGCTTTGCACCTACATGAAAACGCTGGCTCGCTCTCGTGTCGCCGTTTATAACTGCTGATGCCGCGTTCACATGCGCTCAAGTCTCCGCTTGTGTGTGTGTGCGCCGCACAGGTACGGGAGCAGGATCACCCGTCTTGTCGAGCACAGTGAAACCGACACTACAACACACGCACCCCCGCGCCAGGTTTGAAGGGCAGCGCTTCTTTCCCGGCATGCAGTCGCGAGAGGCGTACGGCAACCTATTTGTTGTGGCTGGCACCGGCGCCGCGCAGCTGTGACCCAGCTGGCCTAAGTCATCAGCGCTGAGGAAGCGCGAGACACCAGCAACAACACGCTGGCAAACGTTGAGGCAGGCCAGAGCCGCGCTAGGCAGTCGATCGGTGGCAAACAGACAATCCGGCAGGAGGACGAAACCCTCTTTTGACGCTCTTTCTGCGCGCAAAAGAGTGACACCATGAGAGGTGTCGTCAGTGTCCACGCCGGCACGTGCTACAGACACAAAATGCAACTTGGACGCTGGTGTTTCTGCGAGGTGCATTTGTATAATTTCCCGCACAGCGTCAGCAGTCGGTCGAGCCATTATTCGATTGCTGTAGTGATTCTTTATGAAAGGTTGGTCTTTCTATCGGTATGCGCACGAAATGACATAGGTTTAGGCTGCGAATAATTTCTCAGTCGTGACCCAATATCGCTATTAAGTTTTTATCTCCTTTTTTCAGTGAGAGAAAGATAAGGTAAATGCAGGCAGGTTAACCAGGTTGAGCTCGGCTGGCTAACCCTGCACTGGGAAAATTGCAAAGAGGACTGGAAGATGAGAAGCACAAAAAATAGAGAAGTTCACACTACGTCTGCACGGCACGAACGGGCAGGGAAGCGATCATCGTTCGATTCGTCACACACGGTCATACATTCTGGAGCACCTCAAGAAATTCAAGCGCTTTGGTGAATTTGTACATCGCAGATGCACACAGGCACGGCAGCCTAGGAGCTGCTCGTCTGGAAAACGCCTACCGTCTATTTTTCCTAAAGATGTCCGAAGAAGGGCGAGCCTCCCATCCTCGTATTGTGGGCAGTGACACAGGCGATGTTATAAAATTTCTTCTGTGGCCATATTATCACAATTGACACCGACGCCATTCCAAATAGAAATGAATAGGGGTTCGTAAAAAAGAATGTCTACTCGAAGGCGATATAGTGATGGCTCTTATTGTCGAGTAAAACTGGGTAATAATTAACAATGAGTACATGGAGGCTAAGCGCTGGCTAGTCAACTGCAGTGTATTCGTTAATGCCATATAAAAGTAGAATGAACAAGCGTTGAGTGCCTCACACAAGCCGCCCGGCGTCTCGATACCTGGACATATATATTTGTCGAAGACGGCGTCGTCATCAATGGCGTGTTATTTTTAAAGAATTAAACCTTATTCATCATCATACGCGACGAATATATAGAACATAACTGCACCATTCTACGTACATTGCGAAGGTAAGCAGATTGAGTGTAGAAAAATATGAAGGTAGATCTAGTTTACTTATATAAGAGAGAACTAGTAAGCTAGCAGTAAGCTGCAGAACATGAAAAGCGACCTAAATGATAAAATAATAAAACTTGTTTTAAAGTTGCATTTGTTGCATGCAGACATGTTGTAAAGACTTACGCATAAAAACTTTACTCGCATTTTTCTCATGAATACGGAACTCACAGATTCTCACCTATGATAGAGTGGCTTACTCGACGTTTTCCTAAAAAAAAACTGTACTTCTACACGCAACGCCTGCGATGAGAAAAGGCGGGTTGTTAAATACCAAACAACGTAACTCCTCCACCAATGCTGCACAGGATGCTTGTTTCATTGCGTTTTTGTTGAAATTCCCCCTTGCATTTATTTATTTATTTAATTCTTTTTGTGACAGTATGCTGGCGCAGTTTTGCAAGCCAGCATTCAAGAATGAATACTCCGTTCGCTGATCCTTAGAGAATGATAACCGCTATTTTCAAGCAATAAAAACCTATTTAAAAAATTCCGCGCAGTAAAACTGCACCACGCTATGAAGCTACCTTCGTTTGTTTTGTTTTGTAGCGTTCTTTAAGCCTTCAAGATGTGCAAACACGCCAGATTGCGTTTTAAACGCACCACACAATTGTACAAAACATCCAGGAGGCCTGACACACGCAGCGAGCGAGCAAAACGTCAGCGATTAGTTTTATAAACAAGCAGCCGGTTTAAACGCAGACTCGTGCGTCACGCTGCCCTTTTGAAAGACGAGCAATGGCGCGGGGGTGGGCAACAGAAACTGACGAGGCGGCTAACTGAAACGGGTTCAGGAGCCAGTGGATGTATGGCGCCGTGCTGCTGCTGAGCGCGAGGTAGCGGGATCGAATCCCGGCGGCCGCGTGCAGACGCGCGGAATGCGCTCGTGTGTACCGTGCATTGGGTGCACGTTAAAAAACCAGGTAGTCGAAATTAATACGGAGCCCCACACTACGGCGTGCCCCATAATAACCTCGTGGTTTCGGCACGTAAAACTGCACAATCTAATTTTTCAAAGACAGATGTAGTATGGTTTGAGTGAATGTCTGTATTAAGCGATGCGAAGAGGAATAATGTTATGCACGCGCAGACGCAAGGAAACTTGCAGCATCTAAGAGGGTCCAACGCCGTAAGCCCGATATTTTTGAAAAGGTGGAAAGCTTGAGAAAAATGACGCATGCCACTGCAGCGCCACAACTTGAAAACGTGGCTGTAGCGTAGTGTGAAACCGATCATGACGATTTGCACGATTATTTAATTATGGGCACACCTGAATGCAGATTTGCTCGTTACTTATTGCTGGTTTTGTTGTTTAGGTGCAATGATCGTATACCTAATGTTTCGAATGGAGAGGCCGTAAGCAAACCAGTTCAGCACCCCAAAGTTCATAATAGACAAGATCAAATCAGGGAAATAGCTAACGCGGAAAGATTTTTGTTAGGAGAAACTATCTTCCACCCTCTGGCGCAGGACTTCTGGAATAATAAGTAGCTCACTCCCGCGAGAAGCTATCTAAAATAGTTCTAGAAAAATTACCCAGGGTCCCGGCACTGAAATTGTGAAGACCGCCATATTGAACTGGTCGTTGTACAAAGTGAGCTAACCAGGAGGCCCAGGAGATGGTAGTGCGAAGCGAAATTGTTCAACAATAGAACGGTAGATTATTATTCAACACTTTGTATAGTTTATGATTTTTCAGGAAATGGGCAAAGTAGAGCGAGCTTCTGAAAAAGAAATGCTCTCTTCAGGACTCACGAGATCGAGCGCGCCGACTGAACAGTTTGAGGTGACATATAAATATTACTGTAAACGCACGTTGATTCTCCTGGACGGGTTATCTATAAAGACAATGAACTGCTAAAGCATTAACGGAGCAGTACACCGCTAGTAACTAAAAGAAAATACTCAAACATTTTAGAATCAAACCATTCCTGGGCACACTCAGCAACGGTTGCGACGTTTCATATCAAATTCGATGTACCGAGACAACAGTGCGTAGCAAATTCTCAACGAATTGTACAGTAGTCTGGCAATGGCCCCATGATGTTAACTGAAGTGCACCCCGTAGAAGTGATATCAAAACTCACAATCAAAGTAGCTGTAAACGAGTTTGACGCCTTCGAAAGCGAGTTGTCGAGTAATACAAATAACCTGTCGATGCCGTTCGAGAGCTGGAGCTGAAAAACTAAGAAGCCCACACTTATACAGGTTGTCTCGCACAGCTTGAGCCAAAGTTTTAAAAATGAAAGACACTCCGGACGCGTGTTGAACCGAATGCATAATGTTGGCACTGGCCTAGAGTTACTCAAAATATTCTTTATTTTTCCCTTCACTAACGTATTAGTTATGTTTAATTAATCAACGTTTTAAGTATTGGCTGCAGACCCCAAGTGTGATGCACAAAGTTGTAGAGCACCTTGAGGAACCTCTCAGCTCGCCCTCTTCCTTATAGAATTTGTTGAGGGTCGAGGGATCAAATACATGAATAATAACTGAATTGTCATTGCCAAAGATGCTACAGACGAATTCTTGAACCCTACGCACTGTCAAGACAAGTAAAATATGTATTTTTTCATAAAAAAATATACTCATATGTCAGGCAAATAGGGTCCGAAATAACTTATATCTTTGCTTCCGTGTTTTTAGTCCATTTAATAGGTAAAGAAAATATCACACGAACTTTAGAACTATATCAGTTTGAAACCAGCAAAGCAGTGCATGACACTGATACGAAAAATATAAACGCTGTGAAATGATCAAGGTGAGGACAAATATTTTAGTGAAACTTTGCCATTCAAGAACATTGTTTACATTTTTGTACATATGCAGCGGCCAGGGAAGAATCTCAACGACGCTGTCCTTTGTTCCAATATATTGCGCAGGAGCTGCTGCCACTGGTCATGTATTGTAATTGCACCGAAATTATAGTCGCAACGGAGCGAACATATAAAAAGCAGGAGTCCTGCAAAATATACGAGGGCGAGTCAAATGAAAATGAGCCAATGTGAATATATGATAAATGGAGTACATTACCTAAAAGTAGTCTCTATGAGCGTTTAGACATTTGTCCCAGTGAGCAACGAGTCGCGGGAGTCCTGTCTCATAAAAGTCCTTGGGTTGCTGCTTCAAAAAGTCTGTAACTGATTATTTCACATCATCGTCCGACACGAACCTGGTTCCCTTGAACTGTTTTTTGCATTGTCCCAAAATGGGGAAGTCGCATACAGGTCTGGCTGTATGACGGATGTTGCAGCGTTTCCCACTTGCCAATTTTGTGTTAACGACATCAACGACGTGGGTACGGGCATTGTCGTGGAGCAAGATGACCCCATTCGTCAATTTTCCGCGCGCTTTGTTCTTGGTTGCGACACACAGCCAAGCTGGCGTTTCACAATATCAGAAACGATTGATAGTCTCTCCAGGGCCCCTGACGATTGAAAAAAAAAGTCAACAACACCTTTCCGGTGGAAATGACGGCCTTTGATATCTTTGAGGGGTGGTGAATTCGGATGTTTCCACTGTAAGCTTTGTCATCGTGTTTCAGGCTCGTAGTAGTGGCACCATGATTCGTTCCCGGTCACAATTGTAGGCAAGAAGTTGTCACCTTCATTGTGATGCCGGATCACATGAGTCAAAGCAGCGCCAAGCCTCTCCGTCTTCTGGCGCTGGTTCAAAATCTTGGGCGTCCATTGCGCACACAAAAGCCGATAACCGAGATATCCATGAATTATGGTGTGAACCGAACCGTGACTCATGTTCACACGTTCTACCAGTTCATCGATGCTTATCCTCCGTTCTTGTCTATTCAGCTCATCAACCTTTGCAATTGTGTTTGGGGTGATTGCACGGTGGACATGTGACCCGGTTCACACCTGCGTGTCACTTTTGTAAATAAGAGATTCCTCTGTGCAACGCGCATACCTCGCGGATAATGAACCGAACCATTATTGCGCGGGGTAGGTGGGCTCACTTTCATTTGACTCGGCCTCGTGCATTCGAATGCTAAGATACAATGCAATATACAAATGCGAAGATACAGCTTGATAAAGGGCAAAGAAAGGGTCACTGGAAACAAAGTTCGCTACACATGTACACAAAACCTCGCAACAAGATATTTAAATATACGCATGAGTCTGCAATAAGTCTTCATATCTAATAAAAGTGACGGTATCTAATGCGTCAAAAAAGGCGAATAAACATGCTGCGCAATCACAGAGTCACAGATCACAAAACACTAAAGCCCCCTTCACCCTCCCTCCACTGCCCCTGATGTATCGCGCGCGACGAAAGGCGGCGCGCTTCCTCCCCGCGTTTCTTTGCGCATAAAGACGGATCGCCCTTCGTAGGCTCGCCTATGCCACCCCACCACTCCTTACGCTTTCACTCGCAAGTGCAGTACGCGGCGCGCGGTCACGATTTTATCGCCTTTGGACTTTATACGGAAAATAAGGGCGACAGCGACTGCAGGAATGCAGTCGCTGTTACTGGCTTGACGTAAGGTTACTGGCTTGACGTAAAATAACAGCACTTATATTTTCGTTTACCAGAATTGCTACCCAGCCACCCCTCGATGACCTACCACGACGATAGGCCTGATAAGGCGGGGGGGGGGGAAAGAACTGTGTCATCAATAGCGTCATGCAGCCACATTTCGGTTAACAGAACAACATGGGGTGGTAACTCAAGATAAACGATTCAAATTTCTCAGTTTTGTTAACAATGCTGCGAGCAACCCGCCGTGGTTGCTCAGTGGCTATGGTGTTGGGCTGCTGAGCACGAGGTCGCGGGATCGAATCCCGGCCACGGCGGCCGCATTTCGATGGGGGCGAAAACACCCGTGTGCTTAGATTTAGGTGCACGTTAAAGAACCCCAGGTGGTCAAAATTTCCGGAGTCCTCCACTACGGCGTGCCTCATAATCAGAAAGTGGTTTTGGCACGTAAAACCCCAAATATTATTATTATGCTGCGAGCATTAATGCTCAGAACCCGTAATTCTTTAGCTGCAACCGTAGCGCGCCATTCATTCTTTGGAATACCTTGATTACCACGAATTTGCATTCTCGAGTTTCTTTTTTTGTTCATCCCAAACGAAGCACTTATTGTCCACTCGCAGTCTGTCATTAATTAAGCATACTTTCTTTCTCTGCTCCTTCTCAACTTTTGTGCTGTTCCACGGAAGTCTTCGCGTACTCAGTGTAGTTCGCGAATAGTCATTCCGATGTTCTGGTGCCTTTTAATTTGTAAGCGTTTTTCAACAGAAGCTGCTTTTCATTGAAATCCTGGAAATAAGCTATAACTGGTCTTTGTTCCGGCCTTCCTAGGCGATGAATTCTACCAATGGATTTACACTGAATGTCAAGCTTTGCAGTGAAAATTTCGTTAAGAACTTTATTTTTTAGGACCGATTCTGTCTCAGCCGTATCTTCAGGAATACCGAAGACCACCATGTTTTAGCGCCTACTCCTATCTTCTAGGTCCGTTAATTTTGCTTCCAAAGAAAGACACGCGAAACTTTTTTTCCTAACTCAGCAAACGTGGTTCCAAGATCAGCCACTAGTTTTTACATGCTAGTCTGTTGTTTCCTAAGCGCTGTTACATACGTTACCAGTTTATTTTGACCTTCCAAAAGTTCCTTGAGCATGGATTCAATGGAAGAGTTACTGTCGTCAAAGGGGCTAGGATTTAACTCAACATCTCCGCACAGTATGAGCAAGCACAGACAACACACATTTTTGCCAATAGAGATGCACTGTTGGGGGCACACAGACCACAATACCGCGAGAATCGCACTTAATTGTGCTATGGTAATCACTAACCTGCATGAATCAGAAGAATGGCTTATAAATCTACATGCTTGTTGATGGTCCGCCGTGCCCACTGAAATTGCGCAGCTGGGGTCGATGCTTTTTGAGGCAGCGCGACGACGTCACGTGACGACCAAGTGGATCCTCTGATGGAGCATCTTGAGACAGAGAAGGGGGCGTTGCTAGGATTGGGGGCTCAATCCCATCGCTCGTAACCCGTTGTCAAGATTGGAGTCCGGCATGAATTAGAAGGTAGCTGGCCCATGCCGTCGTCCAACTTATCCACGCTGAGGACGTTGATGAAGGGAAGGACTGTTTCTCATCGAGAACGAGGAATATGGGTTTATTTACAGTATTTACATGCAGTTCATCAGTCTAGCATGACTGAGAGAGAAAGTACGTCAGTCTACCATGACTGCTTGAGAGAGTGTATCAGTCTAACATGACTGCTAGAGAGAGTGTATCAGTCTAGCATGACTGCTAGAGAGAGTGTGTTGAGCATCCGCACAACAGCGGTTTATAAACACTCGGTCCTCCCCCGATACCCAGGGGTGGAAACGGCCGCCTCTTTGCGCGAGGGCTTGCTTACTTACTTACTTACTTACTTACTTACTTACTTACTTACTTACTTACTTACTTACTTACTTACTTACTTACTTACTTACTTACTTACTTACACACACACACACACACAAACACACACACACACACACGCACACACACACACATGCGGCCTCGGCCTACGTTTCCTCGGCGGTGTCGTGTTAGGCACAAAGCCTGCTTCGTCGAACGCATCCTAGCTCCAGTGACGAATAGTCAAGGACGCGCGTATTGTTCTCGACACAGTCGACTTAGTCACGCCGTGGCTAGAGGTTTGCGGCGACGCTCCAGGAAAAGATGACGCCCGCGGTCGCAACTGGCCGGCAAAACTTGCACTGCAGCTGGCCGTTCTTAACAGCATCGCCACGAAGGCAGTGATGCGGCACCAGGGGCACCGGCGAAGCAGTTGTGATCCGGGGGCACACTTGACAGCTCGACAGATACAGCTTGTACAGTCCCGCGTTGGCAACTGTATGGAGTTGCAGAATTGATGCGGTCTGACCAATATTGTACACATACATGAAACAGAAGAATGTCTTTTAAATCCACATGCTTGCTGATGGTCCGCTGTGACCACATTTCAATTCAATTTAATAATAATTACTTTCCTTTTTCCTGTGTTCACTCTGCCTTTGTTTTCTGTTTCTCCGTATAGCGGTGACTAACAAAATATCGAGGCGCTCCGGCGCCCTTATTCTTCTGTGAAATACCAGTGATAACATAACGATAGCGATATCGTTATTAGGTATTTTAACGCCGATACCGTTCCTTTCACAAATGAATTTTTGAAGGAGTACATCATTTTCACGATGCCATTTGTTTCAAATGGAGTGGATGCACAAAATAAGGAAAGTCGTGAAGGTTGACGGTAGGTTCGTCAGTAAAAACGGAAAACAATATGGTATTTAAAACGCTTGCAATGTCAGACTGCGCGACAGGGAAGCCGCTGGCGTCGAGTAGAAAAATTATGTTACGATTAGTAGGTTTAATAGTTTTCCAAAAAGGTTTAGGATCACTATGCAACATAAATGACTAAGTGGAGCTGAAAAATGTGTGCTCAGATTGTCTGTGAATCTGTTATATTCATATTCGGCTACATAGTTTAAACCTAGACTAGGCTGATGTCAGAATATTTGAGAGTTCGAAATAACCGTTTATCGTTTAGCTTGAACGCCTCAAATCCGCATTCAACCAGGATGATTAGGCACGCACAGCAGGATCTTGAAATGCTACATGCCTCAGGCGATGCATTTCCTTTTGAGAGTTGCCTGTTTGATTTCGCAGAGCTTTGCTCATAGCCAGAAGCGAATTTCTCTGAAGCGGTAGCAGGTTATTTCGTCTATCATGGTAATATGGTCGTGTATACGGTCGCGTATACCATTGGTCGTGTATACGGTAAGCGCTTTCCTAGTCTTTTTGACAGTCCTTTAAGTACGTTAGAAGAACGGTCCGAAAAACGTGTTGGTTCCACCGTCAGCTGAAGTAAACCGGAAGTAAGGCATGCGTCGAAAAAGAAATCATTGTCAGCGCTATTTTTTGTTAACGTGCATCATAGATTAGACCATGCAATTGAAGGAAGGTTGAAACTGCCGAAGAGTATAATGATAGTTTCGGAATACATGGTTGTTAGCACCGTCAGACAGACATGGGGCGACCGAATAAAGGAGTTTTCATTACAAGGAGGCCTATTGGCGGCGAGGAGTTACGGAGTCGCCCTCTATCGGAAGCGCCTCGATGCCGTAGTATGAGGGATCACGTGACGCGCTCCTCATAGGTTTTGCTGTCAGCGCTCACTGAAAACACCACGCGCGCGAGCTCTCCCGGACATTTCTGTAAGTACTTTCGAAACGAGAGAAGTTTCTTACTGTCTAAATAATAATCTTGGGCAAGCTGAAAGCACACAATCGTTTACAGCCGCTATCTCTTTACCGAATACGTACAGTGAACGCCACTGCGCGCGGTCGCCGCGATGGAGTCTCCCGAACCGGCTTCTTGCGTGAAAGGTAGGTAAACGCCGAGAGCAAACTATGTTAAATATGTTCTTATAGTGTTTCTATAACTAAATGGAGAGTAATAGAATGAAGCCTCAATGCAGCGATCGCGCAGATTCGCAGCGACCGACTGCGCGTCTGCATGCTTGTCCGCGCACTGTTTCGCTTTCTCCGCGCGCGCGTTTTCGCACCGTGCCATGAGCTTTAGGCCGCAGAATATGAGCATTTGACAGTATACAGGCAACCATTGTTGCGTGGGTGCTATCAGAGCTGTTCAAAAATAATTTCATTGTAGAGACTTCGACGCCTACGGGGACTGTGATGTGCCGTCGCGACGATGTAATCTTTTTTTTTCTTCTAAATTCTTTGACCTTTCAATACTATTTCTCGAGTTGCGTCACACTGTATGTTTATCGGCGTTCTCAGCGTGCAATTTCCCGCTGCTCCTTTTTTGTAATCCAGTGCATTAATTCATAACACAAACATGACCATATGCCATGCTTTCTTTAAATGTGCTTCTCACCGCTGCCTTTCCACTCCACTGAACTTGGCAATATCTATAGTATCGATAAGTTCATAGACCAAACCGTCATGACATTAGTCGGGCAGCGGACTCAGGCGAGCGTCTCAGTGCGTGTTTTGAGAACATCGCAGACCGGGCGCCGTAGCAGAAATCTTCCTCGCGTCTGTGCTTGCTGCATACCCGAGTTGTAGCCGATGACTGCCGGTTTTATGTTTCGCGAGCCAAGCTTCACACAGCTTCTTGTCCTGCGGCTACGTGTGAATAAGGTCGACACCGGCCTCCGTTACGTGCGTCCGGCCCTGCGGCACCGAGCAGTAGCCTACCATGTTGCGCGCCTTCAAAGGCAGCCACTACCTATTGTAGTGCTTTCAAGCGTTGTAAAGGAGACACTCGAAGCGGTAAAATTTCGCCACTAAATGAAAACCGCAGCGTACGAGGGAATTTAAACTCGTTTTCAGCTCGCTTCGGCGCGCCCGAAGCAGCCGACGCGGCCGCTATGTCCACGTGATCCCTCCTAGCACGTCACGCCGACGGTGGCGCCAGCTTTTCCAGTGGTGGAGCTCGAGGCCAATAGCAGATGTCGAGAAGCATACGCCGGTTGGAACCATTGCAGCGCCAGCAGATGATCCAAGGCGTATTTAAAGTGGTGGCGAAGGCTGGGCCGAAAAGTGGTTTAGCGCGACTGCAGCACAACCAGAGGATGGGGGGCAAAACAATCATATAAAGAAATAATGAAGCTACAAAATTGGAATGTAATCTGCCAATAGAAAAGAACAAATATATTAGCACCTTGTTTTATGAAAGAGGTAAGTCATTTTATTAAAACCTGGCAAATTTTGTATTTTTGCAACACTCTTGACCTGCCTCCTATTCATGAGTGTGCGGTGCATTACAGCGCGTCTTTGCAGGCCTTGTTTCGATACCCGGCTAACCCGGCCACAGTGGCGGGAGCTTACGAAGCGATTTCTTATCGCCAGCTGTCTGCGATGGCGCGCCTGGTAAAGCGTATAAATTAGCTCGCCGGTCTCAAAATGCTCCTTTTGCGAAGTTTTCGTCGTCCTTGCACGTCGCTTCTTTGTCACCGTTCGGTAAGATTTGCAGCCCGCTGCACCGCTGCAGCAGTTTTCTCGGTTTTATCGTTTCCTTCGGCGTGCGGCCAGTGCGAAGTCTTTTTCCGTCTTTGCACGCTTCGCGCTCTTCTTTTGAAGCGCTTAGCGCTTCATTTCAAGATGAGCTTGCGGCAAGTGAAGAAACGATGCTCCGTGGTACACTGCGACAGCGTGGATAGTACCATTGGTGTCACGCTACACCGATTCCCGCTGGACTTTTATCTGGCTATATTGTAGCGTACAGTACACTGATTACATGCTTTACTGCCCACTGTACGCTGTACTTCATGTGTACTTTTGTTGACGTAAAATTACTTCAAATTGATCCGGCTAACGACTAGAAGTACTCTGGAGATGGTACGCCGGCTCAATGTATGGTATTTGCTCCTACGTTGAGCACGTTTGAGGGTGCTAAAGCTGGCTTTAACATTGCCTTGCAGATGTAAACGCACCTGCTATATTCTTTCAGCTGAAGAAATTAAATGTGAAGAATAATCCCAGTGTGCTCTATGGTCTGTGTTGATGCGCCTACTTATGTCATGTTATGTTTGCTTCAATTGAAGCTGTCGTAGCATTGTTTTCTATACTTTTCAATTTCCTAACTGACAACGTTCGTGGCACTTCAGGGCTTTTCCCTATCTGCACTGTGACTATTGAGATGATTAGCCAACTTAAGCAATACTGCTTGTGCTGCCTGTGACATGTATTTTTTGTTTGTGTGCCAAGGGTGTGCTTTGTGACTGTATTTGTTTGGTTGCTGCAATAAACAATGAATATGAAACTATGAAAACCATACTTGCCGTACACTCTATTGCGAACTGTGCACTTGAGCCAGTGCTTTGTGCATCATACCTCGCTGTACTCAAAAGCTCTCAAAAGTACTAGCACCAGTATTTGCACTACGAATCATGCATGCTTCGCCAGTGTCTGGAAGTGTTGCTGCCTTTCTATGCTGCCCCTCCTTTACCAGTCACTTTCATTGCGCTCCCAATTGCACATTAACAAGGCCATAACTAGCAGGAACTCGAGCACATTTGACTGGCAAAGGTTGGGGCGCGCTGAAAGGAAGCAACGTTCGAGAGGTACGGGCTCGAAAACGCGGATTCTACAGAAAGACCGCTTTATAATTCGCGCCAAAAGCATACGTTTGGGTGACGTCATTCTACGTCACGTTTGCGTAGTTTGCCCCCCAAAATCCAGGGGGCGCTGGAGTGCCCACGAGCCGCCATTTTTTGGACCAATGGGCGTCTATGGAGCCTTCGCTACCAGTACATCTACCTTGGATGATCTAGCTCGTGCCCAATTCCGACGCGGCCTATTCTAATGCATGTAAAACGCAAAAACGTTTTTCTGAGATCACGCCTGGACCAATTTTAATGAAATTTGTTGCATTTGAGAGATAAAGTTAAATTCTAGTGACTGTTGAAAGCGGAATTTCGATTTAGGGCTTGAATTTTGTTAAAAAGATTTCCAAATATTCGACCGTCTGAAAAAAATAGAAGCACGAAGTTTACAAATTCACAGCTCTGCATCAAGAAGAGATATCGCGGTTCTGTAAACGGCATCCATTAGATCATTCAAAGCGGACAAATTCGGTATGTCATTTTACATCTTACGTGAATTTGTTACGTTGGTTATAAGGGTTCTGCAAAAGCTGTATTTCCATATTACTACATTTTTTTATATTCATGTGTAACACATAAATTTTGTCCGCTTTAGATGTACTATTAGATGCAATTCACAGAATCGAATTGTAATTTTTCGTTGTTGAATTACGGAGTTGTAAACTTGATAGTTTCGTTTTCTGAAAATTTATTTTTGCCAATTTTTAACAAAAAATTGGCGACCTAACTCAGAATTGTGAAACAAACAGTCACTAGATATTAAGTATTTCTTTTAAATGCAACAAATCTCGTCAAATTTGGTGCAGTGGTTGCCGAGAAAGATGAATTCTTCTTTTACATGTATTTAGATTGGAGCGCACGAGCTAAAGTTTCCTCTTAAGATGTGTATTTACGGATGTACAGCGGAGCCCACGCTTCGTGGCGATAGAAAAAAAACTATAGGGTTTTACGTGCCAAAACCACTTTCTGATTATGAGGCACGTCGAGGTGGGGGACTTCAGAAATTTGGACAGCCTTCGTTGCTTTAACGCGCGCCTAAATCAAACTACACGGGTTTTTCGCATTTCGCCCCCATCGTAAGGCGGCCGCCGTGACCGGGATTCGATCCCGCGACCTCGTGCTTAGCAGCTCAACACCATAGTCACTAAGCAACTGCGGTGGGTGTTGTGGCGGTAAGAAAGCCACGATTACGTGTTACGTCGGGTCTCTTTCTGCTGAAAAAAATATATTTTCATATTCATTCTTCGGCGCCCGGCGATGGTCAGATCGACGAAGGCCCCAGGTTGGTTCACTCCTGCGAGATTCCTCCCGCATACGCAAATTATTGTACAATACTTACATACTAGAAATTAGGGATCTCCACATATCGGCTTGATTAACAGAATCAAATCAATGAATCCAAATGCCAATTCCAGCATTTTGCGCGCACTGCAACGTTTCTTGCAACATCACTTGTTGCGACTTGCTCATCAACGGTGTTTCTGCTAAAGATAAGCCATAAGATTAGAAAAAGAAAAGGGCTAATATATTTTTTTATATTGAGGGCCTAAACTAAAACGTACGTAACAGTAAGTACGGATTACCAATTAGCCTAAACCAACGCTTTGCTGTAAATGTATTCCCCCCCAAAATTATTATAATCAGACTTCTGTAAATTCAACAAATTTACACCAATCGGCATTGGGCTTTCATATGAATGCGTCCTTGAATTTCACATATCCATTTATATATGAATATTAAAAGCCACAGCTACAGCTCGCTTCAAAGGCAGCAACCGAGACTTGTGGTAAATATGTACGAGATAAATCAGTTTTTGCAAGCTCGCATTTATTTTTCATCTCTGTTACGAGCCGCACGTTACGATGACATCGCTCGGGGTAAAGGGCATCATTTGACTTGTGTCAACGCTTTTATCAGTTTACTTTAGAATATTTCATGAGACATATCAGACAACAAAGTCTACATGATTCTCAAATATATGGCTTCTTGCAGGCACAGTGCTAGAGCTACAATAAATATGCGAATAATTGCCTCAAAGAAAGTGGGCAAGGCGCACACACACACAAAAAAAGAAGAGTACTGTCGCACGTGTCCTTAACGCACAGTATCATTCCAATGGTATTTGACTTCACTGCGCGCAAAATACTTTGTTCTAAACTCTCTGTGCTGTTGTGCCATTACCACAAGCCCGGATTCCGAATCTGCAAGATGCGGAATCTATCCTGCGAGCGCCATAATTCTCCCTTCACAAGACAAGATGCTGCGCCGTCGTGCGGGAGAAGCCTCGGCGAGCAGCGTGTTTAGACGTGTCCGCGTGTGCCCGACGGCCCGGCGCCGCACCTCCCTTGCCTGGAGGTCACCGCGCGCGCGAACTTTGAACCGGGTGGCCAGCGCGGTCGCTGGTTGGACCCCTTGGACGACCGTCGTGTGCTGACTTTGTATTGGGCCGTTTGAGTGACAATGGGCCTCGGGGATTATAAAAGCAGCGACACGCCGCTCGAAAACAGGATCTGCCGACCCCACCGGGAGAGAGTGTCGCTCCCGACTGGGGTGAGATGTGTAACGCGTTTTCGCCGGACGTCGTCGTGCGAGAACAGTCGCGTTTGTTGTGAGCACTCGGCCCCAGTGCCGACCCGTTCATGTCCTGTATGATAACCTGTATATAATGTATAAAGTCCCTTTTGTTATTCTCATCGACGCCAGGCTCGGAGTCATCGCTACCAACGCTCTGTCACGAAACGGGTGACGAGCGCTACGGGACCACAAAGCCGTAATCGTGGTGCAGCGGTACAAGTTCGTAACAGTACAGTGCGGACAAGATGCCTGGATGCAGAATGGTCTTTCGTCTGCTTTCAAAGTATCCGGAATATCACATTCGTAATTCCGTCGTTTCCCTCATATCTAAAGACGTACTAGATCACGAATAAAAATTGTGACTCCGGGCTTAAATAGCTCTCCACCAACAGTTAAAAAAAACAACGGTTGTTGGATTTCACAAAAAGTACAATTGTCGGACGAGGTTCGGAGATAGCGGAGTGTTTTATTTGCGTGACAAAACTTAACAGACGTTACACGTCAGCTATCATATACACAAGGCACCTGTCAAGCTAGTGAAGTTAGAAAGCAGGTTTCGCTGCAGCTGCCGTATTTAATTAAGCAAAGAGTTATGTGCATGCACATACTCGTTTTGTCATAATTTAGGATGGGCAGCGATCTTTTATTGTTGTCAACTTTATCTGGAACATCAGTAAATAGTGACATATACCCCTTTTGAACCCTGTTATGTGGCATTTTCAGCCGTAAATTTTAAAGAAGTTGGCAATAGTGCTTAAACCATGCAGTCTACGTGTCCCAACGATCAAGCACTAAGATTTTAAAAATTTGTAGATGCCACGTTGCTGGACAGAATCAAGGGAATGCAGTTTGCCGTCGCTTGGACATACTCAGATTATTTTCTTGCATGCCACCTAATGACATAATTAGTCTTCATTAACTATCAAATTATCGAATATTATAATTACATGAAAAGGGTCAATGAGAAAATTGTAGAGCGACATGAAAAACTCCCGATACAGCTTTCTGTTGCTCAATACGTGCAACATAAACGTGTTTTTCCGAACGTGAAAGAACCTCGCGTGTACAAGCAAAGTGCCTCGAGCGGGTAATTGCGCAGCAATTTCGCGTGTGTTCGCGGGCTTCTTTCACGCTCGGGAAAACACTTTTATGTAGCACGCATTGAGATACAGGAAGCTGCATCGGGAATTTTTCATGTCGCTCCACAACTTTCTCATTGACACTTTTCATCTAATTATAATATTTGAGAAGTCGAATAATTATTTAAGACAAGTTAACTAACTAAGCGGAATTAAAGAAATAATTTTAGTATCTCCAAGCGACGGCGAACAACATTACCTTGGTTCTGCCCAGCTACGTGGCATTTGCATATCTTTAAATATCGGCGCATAATAGTTGAGACACTCTGTATAAAGAATGAATGAATGTCAGATTGTTATTTGAGAGCGTACAGTTTAAGCTTCAGTGCTTCAGTTTTTTTTCTCTCTTTTTGAATATTGACGTTTGACGCCAGCGTGTGACGATCCTTCACGCTTGTGCGTATAGGACACAATCTCGCGCTTTCGCGTAGGATATTGAGACGTTTACTTATCTTTATCGGGCGACCACGTTTCGCCGCCTAACAAATGTTATCGCACAGCGCGGAACGCGCCTGCATGTATCCGAAGTTTCTGGAAAGTTATCGATGCTTCTATCCGCTGTCTGTTGTCGCCGAAGCTTATGTTATCTAATTTCATCACGTGACGCGAATGGTGTAAAACTTTGTAGAAGGCATGCGGGTCCCAATGATTAGTCTGGAACATTCGACGACTGCTGTATAAAAGCCGACGCGCTTGACCCGCTGATCAGATTTTCGACGACCCGCCGTGGTTGCTCAGTGACTATGGTGTTAGGCTGCTGAGCACGAGGTCGCGGGATCGAATCCCGGCCACGGCGGCCGCATTTCGATGGGGGCGAAAACACCCGTGTACTTAGATTTAGGTGCACGTTAAAGACCCCAGGTGGTCGAAATTTCCGGAGTCCCCCACTACGGCGTGCTGCCTCATAATCAGAAAGTGGTTTTGGCACGTAAAACGCCATAATTAAAAAAAAAAAGATTTTCGCTAACCGTGTTCGCCGCTATCGTTGTGCTATAAGTGTAGCCTGTTTTGTGGGCACAGGTTCGCTCAAGAAGAGTCAGTTTTGTCGTTCACAGTATTGCTACTGTGTTATTCAACGTCACTACCACGTGATAATATATGAAAAGCATTCAACGTCTGAAATTACAATTTGACATTCCGGATGATTTGAAAACAAACTTATGACAACCCTGCACGCAAACATATTTTATGTTTTGCCCATAGAATTCAGGGTAAAGCGTCTTGCGTGATACTTGCACGTGCGACCTCGCTTGAATCACAGGATATACCGGAAACCTTCGCAAGGCCGGATCTCCGCGCACATTAAAAAAAAACACATCTGTAGATTGTAGCAGTGCTTGATATATGAAGCAACCTCGTTCATAAGCCGTGCGCAAGGAAGAAGCTGCTGTAGAACCACGCAGCTGCTAAATATCTGAGGCGAATGCTGGGATAAAGGTTGTTATTGATGCAGACAATATGGCAATGTCACGTTATGATGGGCCGAGTGAGGTGCTAAAAATTCATACAAAATGTCCTGACCTCAATGCGGTTTCGCGGTTCATCAGCCCATATGTGCTATACGACCGCTGGCGTAACAGCTTCGCAACCTGTATACCACTCGCGCTCCAGTGGAATATCCAAAAGTAGCACCTCGAGTATACGCACCACAAGCGCTTATATGGGCTCTGGGAAAACATATCTGGAACATGGCCTTGAAAGGACAGCTTTCATTGCACTGAAGCGATTTTTTACAAACAATGTGTTTCTTGGCGAGTTACTCGCACTACTCTTTACCAAGTATTATTTTATTTTTTAATTCATTGTTTTATTTTATAAATACTGCAATCACCATGCGGTGATTTTAGCAGGCTGACACAAGCCTAATTAATATAATCGTATGTCCAGAAAATGCACAGGTTAATAAAAAACTATTATATCAATAAATGCGAAACATACAGGTTGGGCACACACGAGGTTACATAAAAGAAGCAAAAGACTGTCACTGCAAACATGACACGAAAAAAGAATGTCACCGTAAACATGATAAGAAATGCAATTAAATTAAATTATGGTGTTTTACGGGCCAAAACCACTTTCTGATTATGAGGCACGCCGTAGTGGGGGACTCCGGAAATTTCGACCACCTGGGGTTCTTTAACGTGCACCTAAATCTAAGTACACGAGTGTTTTTGCATTTCGCCCCCATCGAAATGCGGCCGCCGTGGCCGTGATTCGATCCCGCGACCTCGTGCTCAGCAGCCCAACACCATAGCCACTGAGCAACCACGGCGGGTTAAGGAATGTAATGTTGGCGCAGAGAAGACGTTATTTTTTCTGTGGTACCAGTCCACTATTGTACGCGGTAGCAATGAATACTTGAATGAGCTCCTAGGCGAGGAAAATGGAGTCATAGTGAAATTACGTATCTGCCGAGTAGAGTGCCCGGACGAGGAGGATGTGATTAACGTCATGTCAGTCTTGCAGTGCCCTTTATTACTTGATTTAATAATTTCAATCGCGAATAAGGATTTCTTTGTGCCAGAGAAGAAAGATTAGCTCTTTTTAAAAGCTCTGTAACTGAATTTCTCGTGAATGTGTTATAAATAAAACGCACGGCTATCTTTGTACCTGTTCGAGTTTGGTCATTTGGCGGATTGAATATAGGAGAAAACGTAATTCTCTTACGAGGAAACTCAAACACACTTTTTTCTTGCTTACGGGGGTATGAACCATTCATGAGTCGCTTGCTTGTAGCCTCTGCTTAACGGGCGTACGAGCCACTGCTCTGCCCTGCACTGCGTCCGGGATCGGCCCACCATAGTTGACTTTTGGGCCCCGTGTCTCAGAGTATACGGTGTCGCCGTCGACGGCGCCCGATTAGACTGACCTGTTTGTTGGGTTTGGTATTTTTCGTGGCAATAAACGTCGTCGTCGTCGTTGTTGTTGTTGTTGTTCGTTCCGTTCATTTCTTTAAGAAGCCAGGAAAATACACTTCTGCAGGGTTTATTGACGCAGAGCGCTAAGCCGCCCAAACATGGCTAACTTAGCGTTACAAGCCTAACACCCGCATTCTGTCGGGCACATCTTACTTGATCCTCTTCGATGCCCCGAGTGGGCGCGATTACCAATATCAGCTGCATCTCGATGGGGGCGAAATGCAAGAACGCCCGTGTACGATGCACTGGGTGCACGTTAAAGAACTCCCGGTGTCAAAATTAATCCGCCACGACGTGCCTCATAATCAGGTAGTGGTCTTGGCACTTAATTAAAGCCCATATTTGTAATCTTAACACTATGCGCCACATAGCGGCAATGCGCTGTGCAGACATGGGAAATGAGAATAGCCAGCGCAATCCTATGCGCCTGAAGACATCTCTGCTACGTGGTGTTAAGAACGACCCGCTGAGTTGCAAGTTTTGCCAGCCAGTTGCGACAGCGGCGTCAACTTTTCTTGGAAAGTCACCGTTACGCTCTAGCCAAACGGCGTCACTAAATCTACTGTGTGCGGAGGACAATGCCGCGTCCTCGCCTCTTCATCGCGGGAGCCGAGATGGGTTCGACGAACCAGGCTTTATGACTGAACACGCCACCGCCAACCTGGTCTGCCGCGAGCGGGGGAGTGCCCGAGGGAACGTAGTTAGAGCCCCCTTCCCACGCGCCGTTCAAGACGCAAGACAATGGACAACCGGCGGCCACGCTGCGGGGGCAGCTCGGGGAATTAAAGGCGACTTTCCTGACGAAAGCCCCGAGCTCTTCCAAGACCGTCTGACGTCGGTGGGGGCCGTGAATCTGTGCGGAAGTGTGTGTGTGAGTGTGTGTGTGTCCCTCCGGCAGAGAGGCGACTCGCTTACGATGACTAGGCGAACGTTTCTCTCACCTTGGGATCCAGGGAGGACCGAGTGTTTATAAACCGCTGTTGTGCGGCTGCTTAGTGTACTTTCTCTCGCAGTCATGCTAGACTGATGAACTGCAACGTCCTGATGTAGATACTGCAAATAAACCCATATTCCTCGTTCTCGGTGAGAAGCAGTTCTTCCCTTCAACAACGTCCTCAGCGTGGATAAGTTGGACGATGGCATGGGCCAGCTACCTTCTAATTCATGCCCGACTCCAATCTTTGCCACTTTTGAGATTTCTTTGTGCCAGAGAGCGATGGGATTGACCTCCCAATCCTGACCGTGGTAATAGTTGCAGCCGTGCGTGTTCGATCTTTAAAGATGAATTTTGCACTCGTGTGACGGCATGCGCGCGTTGTTTAACGCCGCGATTGTGCACACTGCGTGCGTCACCTAAACACAAGGGTATATATCATAGGTTTCGTGCTTCTCTGTGGTATGATTGCGAGCGACAAGCATAAAGTGCTTTAGACACGTCTTGATGACCTACCGTAATTCCTGACAGACTTATTTGACCGTGTCCATACGCAAAGCAGCAATTAAGCATTACTACAGCATTTGAAGTCGACGGGTCTCTGCGACCGTTTATGGATTTAGTGTGCGCCGAAACGTGCTCTCTGTTTTCTCTCTCTCTCTCTCTCTCTACAGCCTTTTATTCCCTTCCCGAACTACGGGGTAGCAAACCATACGTACGTCTGATAAGCATTGTTCTCTATTTCTAGCGCTGATATTGAGCTGTTGGCGTTGTTATATTAGTTCTTTAGGCCATCCATGCTTTCTCTATCACGTTGCTCAGGTTTCATTTCAAAGGTGCAGATAGATAGTTTTCATATCATCGCCGTCACCGTTACCTCAGCTGTTTTTTCTGTTATGCTGGCATTTTCGATTAGGCTTGTCTAAAAGACATTATGCCGGAGATAGCACTACTGACGGAAGCTGTAAAGGTGTTCTCCTTAACAATTAATCCGCACTGACACTTCTGGTGGAGAACATTTACAAATTATTGTTCATGGACAAAGCTTAGTTTCATGTCCAGTTCTCCTGTAGGGCTTTGATAAACCGCCTGGCAGCCGTAGTTGTGGTTAGCTTTATCCATCACCCCCCTTCAAAGCGACGCTTGTATGAATCCAGCATTGCCTTCAGATATAAATCGCAAGTTTATTAAACATCAAAACAAGGGTCAAAAGGTGCAGCGTTTGAATCGCTTCCCACCATGCTCATTGAAGAACATCATAAGGTGAGGTTTGTCACAAGAACTCCTAGGCCGGTACATGAAGACCACGGTATTGTTAAACTGACGATTGTGTAAGTCTTTTTCTGCCGGTGAGTGACTGTGTAATAGTCTTTTGTCTATAGTATGGCATGCATCTGCTTCACATTTAGAGCTTGCTTCACAAGCATTTACATTAAGCTTCGGACAACGGAACCATGCCAGGAAGCCAACGTAAAACGTTCAATAATGATTTTGCTTTCGCTCCCGACCATTTGCCATCTACTACGACCGAACTGAAATATACGTCGCCCATATACGGCCTCCTCCTGGCGGTGAATGAGCTCGGATTGCGGTTAGTACGATGGCGCAAACTCTTACGTTTCATTTTTTTTTTTTTCTGTCGTCCGCGCACACGGTGTCCCACAGTAAGACATTTTAGTGGGTTAGTGACTCGGATTGCGACAAGCATATCGAGAAAAAGGGGGAAAAGGGGAGCCGCAAGAAACCGTGTCCCGTATTCCTGCTTGCGTATCTGCTTTCTTTTCCTGTGTTTTCGCCCCCTACCGGCTCCCACACAGCCATCTGCAGACGATGCTCGCGCCCTCGCTGCGGCGGAAGACGGGGGAGGCGTGCACCGGCCGTCCGCAAACCGCGATGCTCGCTGCAGATAAGCGCGGCACCGGCGCGCCTTCCGGTGGGCGCCGAGCGTCCCCTATCGGCAAGGGCGCCGTGTAACCGCCAGGAAATGAAGTGTCCCCCGGCGTTGCGATAAGCGCGCTACCGCGGTGGCGTCGCGTTTCGCGGCTCATCGATCGGCCCGACGTGGACGGGCTTCAAGGAGCCAGAACGGGCGAAACTTGCCGGCTGAATTGTTGTAGATGCCGGCTCACTCAACTGGCTCGGCCTGGCCGTATGCGGTGTGTACAATAAATGCTGCGGGCCCATTTCTTTCCAGAGTTTCAAGCGGAAGAAAGAGAGATTCGCGCTATTCCTGCAGCGCAGGCTGCAATAAAATCGAAGCACGTTTAGGTGTTGCAACGCTACGGAAGACATAACAAGCCAAAAGACAAGCCTGATCGAAATAAATACCTTGTACTACATCTTCAATGTGTGTGCTAGCAAAAGCATTCTCGCCGAGTTCCTATTATCATAGTTCGAGCATAATGTGCGTTTTCTTATCACCTGATGATCTTTACGTTTTTTTCCAAAGCCGTCACAAATTTAAGCAGTACTGAGTGTTTCCCATATTCACAAGCAGCTATATCTATCTGTAGGTATTTGATGTAAGGTCTTGCAATTTTTAGAGCTTCCACTTCACCGGCGCTCTCGTTATGTGGCTTTTCCACAGTCCATTCGCAGATATCGGGACACATTGTAGCGCATTATTGAGGAAGTTGTGATAAACCTCTATTTCGTAAAAATAACTTATTAGCTGTTCCTTTCAGTTTATCCATATAGTATCCGTGAAAAAAGGAAAGCTCTAAAACCCCGAAGAGAATGCTTTTCAGATGTATTTAGCTGGTGGAAACCTAAAAGGCGCTGGCATTGGAAATTTTTCGATAGCAAGGATGAGGTGAATGACCATTACAACAAGCACACTGATAGTCTGACGACAGGCGCACAATATATACAAAAAATAAAGGCCGCAATGACCTAAAAATGCACCATCGTGCCGTTTTAGGACACAAATATAAAGATACGCATGTATTATTAGCACTTATAGGAAAATGCAAAATGAAAAAAGAAATGAAAATAGAAACGTTGAAGGCGCTCTGTTCTTGTTGAAGCGTTGCAATGCTTTAAGATCTAGTAATTAATCTGATACAACTACCCCTCTTACTCGCAGTGAGAGATATCTAGACACGAAAATAAAGCGAACAGAGTCTCTCTTCGAGCGCTTCTTCTTCGCTTAGGCCATCAGTGAATTACACGGAGTGTGGATACTCGAGATACGTGCCCCTTAAATGAAGTGGCGTATAAACGCCGTCCCGCTCGTGCTCTTCGTATGGTATGGTATGAAGAACTTTATTTAGGTCCTGAGGGATCAGTCTGGTACTGATGCGGGCCGCTCCCACGTCGGTACAGAGAGGCCGAGCCCCTCTGCCGTCACACAGGCCCTCTGGACAGCCCTGAGTTAGTCCGCCAGCACTTCACTGTGCAGCATCCGCTGCCACCACTGTTCACCTCGAGAACCATCACTGGCCAACGCCAAGCAGCGCCAAAGCATGTGTTCTAAACCGAGCAAACCCCCACACTTACTACAATATACTGAAACCCCGCAGTGCGGATTAATTTTATTCATGATGACCGGGCTAGGGTACGTTCGTGTCTGCAGAAGCCTTAATGTAACCGCCTGTGGCCTATTTAATTTAGAATGTGGCAGGGGGAATGCCCTGCGGCCTAAGTAATAGTGCTTCGTGATTTCGTTGTACGTTAACAGTTGGTCCCTGTACTCAGGACCGGGAGATCCAGCCCCTTCAGGGAGTACATGGCACACTAATCCTCGTGCCTCCCTGTGCGCCACCTCGTTGAGGTTACGCGGGGCTCCCTCCACTGTCCCCATGTGCGCCGGGAACCAAGTGATCGTATGCGAAGTGATATCCCTACCCTGCAGCAGTCTATTAGCCGGTTCCGCAACAAGTCCTCTCGAGAAGGCTTTAATCGCAGATCGCGAGTCACTAAACACCAAAACTCTTCTTGAATCAATTAGTGCTAGAGCAATAGCCACCTGTTCGGCAACCCCGGATCTTTGGTATAAATGGAAGCGGCATTTATAACGCTCCCTTTGCCATCTACCACCACCACCGAATAAGCATTTTTACCATTAATCCACGCGGCGTCAGCAAACGCAGACTCCTTCTCCTGATCCTTTGACTCTCGCAACAAAGCCCTAGCTCTCGCGACCCGCCTCCCTACATTGTGCACGGGGTGCACATTCCGCAGAAACGGACGAACTATGATATTTGCCCTAAGGTTCACGTTCAACTCGTGTAGGGGCGCCGTATCATGCGACACAGCCACCGATTCTTCAATTGACTCTAAAATATACCTACCCGCTGGTGTACCTAGCAACCGCTCCCTCTGTGCAGTACGCTGAGCTTCGGCAATTTCATCTAAAGTATTATGCAAACCCAGTCATAACAACATATCGTTTGACGTAGTCATAGGCAGGTCAAGAGCAGCCTTGACGGCTTTTCTGATTAACGCTTCCAATTTATTTTTCTCCCCCCTATTCCAATTTAGCATAGCTGCCACATACGAGAAATGACACATAATAAATGCGTGAACTAAGCGCATCTCCCCTTCTTCTCCTAAACCCCTATGCCTATTAGAGATTATTATGGCCTCCTCCGTCTTCTTGGTAATACACTGAATGGTTGTAATATTCGATCCGTTCGCTTCAAGTACAAAACCCAGGACCCTGATTGCTTCAACTTTGGGTATCACCGACCCTTCCCTAGTATGAATCCTAATGCAAAGCTGAACGTCCGGTACCCAACCCTTCGGCCTACGACCTAGCTTCTTAGATTTGAAGATCAACAACTCCGACTTTTTAGTGGAGCACTTGAGCCTCATGAGACCCAGATACTCCTCCGTAAGCGTTACCACCTTCTGCAGCCTAGCCTGAAGCTCTCCATCACTACCACCGATACTCCATATAGTAATGTCATCCGCGTAGATAGAATAGCAAATATCCTGGACAGTGTCCAGTGTATTAGCCAACTGCGTCCAGCGTCCAGTGTCCAGCGTCCAGTGTTCAGCGTTAGCGTCCAGTGTCCAGCGTTAGCCTGTTTAAAATTACATGCTCAGCGACTTTCCCCAAACACGATGTCAGGGAAATGGGTCTGAGATTTTCAAGCCCTATGGCCTTCCCCGGTTTGGATATCAGAACAGTAGTTGCAAGTTTCCCCTCTTCCGGGAAAGAGCCTTCCTTCCATCGGCAATTGATCTCCCGCGTAAGGAACTCAATTGACCCGTCGTCTAAATTCTGTAACATTTTATTCGTAATGCCATCCGGCCCTGATGCCGATCGACCATTAAGATTCTGCAGCGCCATCCTTACACCACTTTCAGTAAATTTCTCATCCATAGCTGCATTTTCGTCCCCACTATATTCCAAAATCACGTCAGGTGTATCGTGCCAGGTCTCCAACGGAAAGTATCTCTCAGCCAAATCCTTCAGCAACTCCTGCTCCATGGAGTCCCGACACGCCTGATGGACTAGCTTACCTATCACAGTCCTCTGATTAGGTTTAGTGTTTGTCTCATCTAGTAAATGTCTGAGCAAACTCCAGGCGCCTCCTCTCTTAATGCGACCATCAATAGAATTGCATACTTCATCTCATTGCTGCTTGCACAGTACCCGACAATGGTCTTCAATTTCATGATTAACCATGGCTATACGCTTTCTAATCTCTGATCCTTCCATCTCGCTAACATCGACTGCTTCGCTTCCAACAAATGCGCCAGGTGACTATCCATGTGTTCCGTGTCAATATCGGCCTGAACCTCTTTAGTGGACGCCTCAACATCACTTTTAGGTTGACTAGTCCACTGTTCCAAGGTCAACCAATTTCCCTAATCTTTGATTCTCTGCACTCTTCGTTTCCTAAATGCATTCCAGTCATTCATCCTGAATGTGCGCTCCTTTTTATTAGCCACTACCAAAGTAATCATAAGTATGTATGATCAGCCACTACCAAAGTAATCATAAGTATGTATGATCGCAACCAAAATCTATATTAGAATTGGACCAGGACGAATTCACCAACCCCCGAACAAAAGTGAGATCGAGTGTCGAATCTCTACATGTCTACGTGCCACATCTGGTGGGATACGAATGGTCTGTATATATAATCAGAGTTAAATTCAAGTCTAGTGCCTGCTGCCATAGTCTCTCCCCCTTAATAGTGCTATAAACATGCTTCCACACATGATATGGTGCATTCAAGTCCCCTCCAATAAGCAATGGTGCATCCTTGGCCAGATTGGTTGCCTTGGTCAAGAGAGATTTGAAACTCTGCTTCGTGTCCCTGGAGCTACTGCACAGCTTAAGCAGGTAAACGCTCCTCTGACATGACCTTTGCCGACCTGAAATTACCTCCACCATAATATATTCAATCTTGCGATCCGCCATGTGAAGATCATGTCTAATATACGCGAACCTCCTTTTAATGAGAGTAGCGAGTCCTCTGCCCTGTTCATTATCCTTTACTTCCGCTTTGAAATCCGTTAAGGTTACGTTAGACGTTAGTGTTTCCTGTAACATGATATCTTGAGGTTTCACACCGTGCGTTCTAACAAACTGCTAGAGACGCCTTCTTATGATTGAACTCCCTACAATTCCACTGCGAAGTACTAAATGAACTATTTTAATAGAGCCATCTTTACCACGGAAATTTGGTGAACTAGTTTTGAGCTCAAGTCCACTCGGCGACTTACCCGGCTGGGCTAGCAGCCGATTGCACTCCCGCTCCATAACAGGGACCACTGTCTCGTTTAGATATACTTCAATTTTGCCTAAACTCTGATCCGTGATATATTCCCGTTCTTCTATCCGCTCCAGTCTACTAATGATCTGATTTACACTTTCTTGCAATGTCGCGATCATTGCTTTAAGCTCGGAACCGACTTTACCCGGAATCCGCACGGTCGAGGATAGAGCCCTCTTTTTCGGAGCAGGCGTCTCCTCGTCCGCCATGGTCTCCTCGGCGGCATCCACAGACCTTGGTACCTCAACCGAGTCATCATGTTTCCTAGCCTGTCCTAAGCTATCGCTGTTACCGGAAGGTAAGCCGTTCCTAAGTTCAGCTATCTCTTTGATAAGCCAGTCAATGGCTGCTTTTAAGCTATGATACTCTCTCTCCAATTGCGCAATCCTATCCCTATCCCTATTACCATCCACATGCTCCTGGCGCTGCTCGCGCGCTTGGTCGGCGCTGATGCCGCCCTTGACCTTGTCAGCCCAGGTGGTCTGGCTTCCAGCTGCGCCGCCGCCTCCACCAGCTGCAGGAAAGCGCACCCGCGCCTACCTAGGAACGGATCGGCTCCTGGTCGTTGGAGTCCCAGACGATGGCCGTTGCCTCGACCTGGAGCGGCTCCTAGAGCGCGAGCGTCCTTTGGAGCGTTGACGGGCGCTCACCAGCTGCACCATCTCGGCTGCCTCCTCTTCCGCCTTTAGCTCCGCCCTGGCTCTCTCCTGTCGTCTAACACGCACGACGTAGGGAAGCTGGTATCGTTGTCTGCGTTGTCTATCCGTGGTCAGGTGTCGTCCGCCACAAAGCTTGCAACAAGGCACACAGATGTGATCCTCTTCAGGGTTCCGAGCTCCGCATCCTCGGCATTCAAAACAATCGGGCGCCGGAGAGACATCCGCCCGATGTCTAAGCTTGCCACACACATAACATACATCCAACTGCTTTCGATGCAGGAAGCACCGGACTAGAGTTGGCCCATATCTGACGAAATTGTGCACATTTAACCCATCGAAAACGATGATAACTGATCCTGTGTTTTTGATTCGTTTGACCGCCATATCCAGCGGATTGCGATCGTTAACAATGTTCCGCTCGCGGGGCCATCCATAACGTCCACATTACGAATGACCCCCTTACACGTAGTGTGTGGTGATGTCTCGTACGCACTGACTTCAAAATCCTTGTCTGCCACTCTGATTGACCTGAGTCTCACATATCGTTCAGCATTGCTCCTTTCTGGCGTACTACCCACCAAGATATTTTGCATAAAGTTAGGACAAATAACATTTTCCCTAATCTACTCAATACTGAGGCCTGCCTCTTCGTATATCAGGCTGATTTAAAGCCCCTGTCTCTTTTCACTTTTCTCCCTCTGGTTCTCCTCGAGTTCTCTGGACTTGGACTGCATCTGGAAAAATTAAAAATTATGGGGTTTTTACGTGCCAAAACCACTTTCTGATTATGAGGCACGCCGTAGTGGAGGACTCCGGAAATTTCGATCACCTGGGGTTCTTTAACGTGCACCTAAATCTAAGTACACGGGTTTTTTCGCATTTCGCCCCCAACGAAATGCGGCTGCCATGGCCGGGATTCGATCCCGCGACCTTGTGCTCAGCAGCCTAACACCATAGCCACTGAGCAACCGCGGCGGATGGACTGCATCTTAGAACGTCCCCTTCATGCTGTTCTACAGGGTGTCCAGCTAACTTCGGCAGCCATAGTTTGAAAATATGCCGATGCACTCTAAAACGACGCGACCAAATCCATGTTGCTGAGTGTTGTATGGAGTAAGTCGCATAATTTGTTGCGTTCTCCTTAATTGCATAATCAGTCAATATTAATTCACCAATTTCTGAAGCAATGAAGCTACGCAAAAGTTCCAATGGAGAAGTTGTAGAGCGGTCTGCAAAACGTCCGATAAAACAGCTTCGAACTGTCTGTCTATTATGTATTAGCTATTTTTCGCTTACTGCAGATTCCCTCGAAATAAAAAAAAAGTACCATATGACAGCCCGCTTGCTCACCGTGATTACAGTGCTCCCAAACGTTCCGCGTACAAACGAACACAGTGTTTAGCGGGGCGTGCTGCCGCTGAATAGGCGACAAGGCAACCGTTGTCGCAGCGCAAGCGATAACGATTGGTGGCGTAAATCGCACAGCCAACGACTGCGTCGGCGCCCTGTCGCCTCTTAAGAGGCAGCACGCCCTGCTAAGCGCTGTGTTCGTTTGTACGCGGAACGTCTGGGAGCACTGTAATCACGGTGAGCAAGCGGGCTGTCGCGTGGTACTTTTCTTGTATTTCAAGGACACCTGCAGTAAGCGAAAAATAACTAATACGTAATAAATAGAAAGTTAGAAGCTGTTTTATCAGACGTTTTGCAAACCGATCTACAAATTTCCTATTGGAATTTTTGCGCAACTCCCTAGCTTCAGAAATTGGTTAAATAATGTTGACTAATTATACAATTAAGGAGAACCCAAGAAATGATGCAACTTAGGTATCGTGCGGTGCCGCAGGCAAGCCATGACCAGAGGCGCTCCAAGCAAGGGGAGCGGAAAGCGTCCCCGCTTATTCAACAGCCGCCTATATATACACTAAGTGGGAGAGGGTGTGTTCCCTCACCACCATGCGTCATGTGCGATACCGATATCGGTCACGTCACACGTGCCGTAGATGCGAAGATAATATATGGGGTTTTACGTGCCAAAACCACTTTCTGATTATGAGGCACGCCGTAGTGGGGGACTCCGGAAATTTTGACCACCTGGGGTTCTTTAACGTGCGCCTAAATCTAAGTACACGGGTGTTTTCGCATTTCGCCCCATCGAAATGCGGCCGCCGTGGCCGGGATTCGATCCCGCGACCTCGTGCTCAGCAGCCTAACACCATAGCCACTGAGCAACCACGGCGGGTCGTAGATGCGAAGACAGCGCTGCTCCAAATTCGATACAACTTACTCCATACAACACTCAGCAACATGGATTTGGTCGCGTCGTCTTAGAGTGAATCGGCATATTTTTTAACACAGGCTAAAGTTAGCTGGGACACCCTGTATAATGTAGATTTCAGTTTCATGCAGAAATTTGCGGGCGCGACTGTCATATTTTGTGATTAAATACGCCGCACTTTTAAGAAAGGAACTCAGCGAGAGACCAAATCCCACGTCACTGGCCCTTTGATCGTGCAGACAGAAAAAGCTACGTCTCAGCTTACCAGCTACGTTGGCACTTGCTAAAAGACCATGTCGTGATAAGCCGACACGCAAGTAAAACCATTTCGGTACTTGCAGGTGAAACGCTAGGCCTTGCATGCATGATTCCATCTCCCTCTTTCTCGTCGAAGAAACCCGATCTAATCCTGCCCCATCCGCGCCCCGGTGACGCTGATCGAATTTCCGCCGCTAAATTTGCGACCTATTGTGTCGCCGCCGCCTCGTCACCCGACGACGCTCCCCGTGACGGCACCTTTCCTTAAACGAGAGGCACAGTGCTGCCTGATTAAGTGACTACGACCGCCGTGATTGCGCCATTGTGTCGAGGCTAAACGAACTGTCCCTTGTGCTCCGTGAGTCCAAGAGAACGCGTGTGCGCCTTCCTCCTCTCCGAGAGGGAAAAAAAAGCGAAGGCGCAGATAAGAAGGCACTTCACCCGCCTTTTCGTCAAATAGGCTTAGTGACGCTTATTAAATAACATTGCCAACTACAAAGCGACTGACGAGTTTGAACAGTTTCACCCGAATTAGGCGGCGCTTGAAACTTATGGTAAGAAGTGCTGGTTCAATACGGTGATCACAAATTCCAGGAGGCTTGCGACTCGCAGCTGCAGAGTGGGATAAACGTCTGAAGCTTGTTTTCAGGACCACTGAAACACTTGTAAAACTATGTAATACCGACGTACCCACATCTTTCAGAAAATCTGTATTCAATTAGGCAAATAATCAAAAAGGGTGCGAGCGCTCTGTCACCTTTATCAACAATGTCCATTCTTTTGTCTGCAGTAATAATTACTAATGCAAAGTAATAATTTACTTAAAAGCTCTTAACGGGACGTAAAAGAAGAAAACAACAGCATCGAAATATGCCAAATAGAAAATGCGGTGTTCTTAGTAGTGAAGGTGTCATTTATTGCTGCTAGAGTATAGAATAAGCCTGCATTCTTTTGCGGTCGTCACGTATATGACCCGTCTGCGCAAGATGACGAACAATGATGAGATCACTGACTGTCGCCTTCAGCATGTGTTCACGGGATGGGTAACACAACGGAGGAAGACTCTACTGAACAAACCGGAAAGAAATGAATCATGTACAAGTGCTCCAAACGTTCTTGTCAATTACAGTTTTTACAACGTGCTTCTCAATAACTATTTCGTAGGTGCTGACATGATTATCGTCGTATAAATCAGTGCTACTAAGAGACCAATGACGCACCGTGAGATATTCGTTTAACATATTAATTTTCGTTCTTACTGATATATGCGATAAGTGCAATTATGCACCATGAAGGGAGGTGCCTGTAACGTTTGCACATCTGAGGTGACACTGCCATAATAAGAATAATTTCAAGCTACCACAACGCTTGAAAAAGTGAAAAAATATGCATTCGTTGTTCATATATGCACGTAGTACAATATACATTATCTCATTTATTTCTATGTGGTCTCTTAGTTCAATGCACGTTATCCTTAATACAAGGCTGCAAGTTATAAACAGCGAGAATTGTAACTGTACAAAGAATTTCCAGGCCGTTCTGCTTCGTCATGCTCATCGAGGCAATGTTTTCTTCTTTACTGAATGTCAACAGCAAACTCAATCTCTAAATGTTTAATTCTCGTGACGGCGGCTGCTTTAGCTTTATTTTACCATTTACCGCGATCGACCAGCGTGTATACCAGTAACCTCAATTTACTAAAGGTAAAATTCACATCGACAATGCTATTATATGTCGGTATTAGATTTCGCTCACTAGAATGCTCTAATTATAAACGACTATAGAAAATTGACGATAATCTGCTAAGGCCAGCACTCAACATTGATTTGCTTTTTTCCTGCATTAGCAACCTCAGACCTCTTAAGGCATTGCTTGTTCCTGGTGAAACCCGGATAATAAGTACCTTGTTCGTAAGCCGACAACTAGTTACAAGTGACAAACACAAGCTATAGAACAGGATACAGATTAAAGCCCTTGAGAAGATTCCTACACGAGATATGCAACTGTCATGTGTCATAATAGGGGAAGACATGTGCGACTATCGGAACCTATATTCTGCTGGTAGTTGCATGGCCGGAATGTAATATAAGGTTAGCGAATTTTTTTGCCAGAGCCAAACTCACGAAGTGCAAAAACGCGGAAGCTTCTGCATTTCAGTCAACCCCTCGGCAAAAGAAAATAAGTTATGCGACAGAAAGTAAGTGGTGAGTGCCGCTGTAATGCTTTTCTATATTGTTTCCTGTCTCCGTCGCGACAAAACGACCTTCTACGCGTAGCACAGGCGACTGCGAAAAGCGAAAGCCAAGGTGCTTATTAGGGGACATAGCCAAGCGCAAGAGCCCCAGTCGTTCTCTGGAGTCAGCCAGCCGCTGCTAGTGAAGAATGGAACAGGGAGCAGTGATTTGCACTGCGCCGCCGCGAGATGTCGCCCCGAGCGCCGTCGTTCGGTAGCGCCCCCCCAGTAGCAGCAAAGCCCCAATCATGGAGTCACGTTGCAAGCGAGCGCCAGACCGAGGAAGGTACGGGAGGGGGGTGTCCGTTTTCATAACTGCGCTCGTTCATCGCCTCCCCGACGCCGTTATTTTTCGACGCGGTCGGGCACCCGCCCGCTTACTAAAGCCCGGCACCGGGCCACGATTTTCGGCAGGGCTCTTCTTTCACTGTGTTCATTGTTTCCCACATGCGTCTGTCGCCTATTCATCTTTTCTTTCTATCGCTTTGATCTTTCTTTCCATTTTAGTTCAGTCTCCTTTTTCTTACACTACAACTATCTGTGGCACCACCCGTGTTGGCACTAAGCATTTGTTATTTTCACCTTTACGTATATATTCCTTCTTTTTCATAGCTGTCATAAACACTTTTTTTTCCTTTTCATTATTCGCGTTGTGCAAGCAGAGTTTGCACCGTTTCCGACATGCTGAATTCCGTACTACTCACCAGACTTACGTCGCCCTCCCCGAAGTTGTCACAAATATATAAAAATATATGACCCTACAAATTGGCTCCCTTTTTCCATCTCTTGTGTTTTCTATGCCAGGTAGCTATGCGCTCACTACGAATGGGCTCATAAACAGGACGGCGTCCCATATGAGTTGCACTCTTCACTCGAGCGGCAAACCAGGCCACGCCGGTGGCTAGGACACTTGCACACTGCAACCTCTTCATGTCGACATTCTGTCTTCTTACTTCTGCTCTAGGGTGTATGGAAAACGGTGGTAGTGATAGCCATGCAGCCAAAATCTCCGCGCTAGCCTTTCTTCTTTCCCTCCCCCCCCCCCTTTTTTTTTTGTAGGCAGCGCCATTACCTACGTCGACACCGCGGCATTTATCGTAGAATTAATACGCTAGCTCCCTTCATATTTCCTGTCCTAAGTCTCAATAGGACAACAAGATATCACATTCAGAAAAAGAGCACGTGTACATTTATGCAATATGCATTCATTCTTTAACACACATGGGAAGACGCGGAGCCAAGTGCAACGTTACTTCTTTACATGAAGCTTCGCGTAACGCGGCAGTATGGAGGACCCTCCTTACACAACATTTACTCAGCGTGAATAAATCGGGGTGCGTTCTCACTTGCCTCAGCTGAGCCTATGTTGTGTCCCTCGCGTGCGCAATTTAAAAAAAAAATGACACTGCTTCCTGCTGGGAATGGTATTTGCTCAGGTGACACCGGAAGGATAGTGCAAGCTTAGGTATCGATTATATTTGTCTCCCGAGAGAAAGCTTTGCATCAGCGCATCCCTGTTTACAAGACATGTGACGCGCCTGAGGAAGTGTCCTTGTGTGCATGAGCAAAATGCAAAAATGTGGCGCCGGTGTTGACTTCTCCTCAATAAAGGTCTTTGGGAGAAGAAGCACACGTTACTCACGCATATCGTTTTTTGTTTTGTTTTTCCCCTCATTTGCGGCTGATCGTATTTACAGCGAATGTACGTACAGTCGCATGCAATATGACTTGCAACACTCTTGTTCGTGGTTGAAGGGGCTCCACGGCTGCGCAGCAGCTCTGACGTGTGAAATAGCAGTTTAATAGACACCACTAATTGAAGCTGTGTTTCGGTCTGGAACTTACCATGTGTCTGCACAGCCGTACAGCCTTGGAGCCCCTTCGACCACGGGCACCGGTGTTGCAATTCATATTGCACGTGACTGTACATCTGCGTGGCGTACATCGACGCCGAGCAGTGACTGTACCATGTTCCGGACATGAACTTAAAGAGACGATCCATCTGCAACGTATCATAACAGCCAGACGATCGTGCTCAAACAGTAAAATGACCGCTAGCCGGCCTCACTTACGTGGCATTGAAGGAGCTTTTGGGATTTTCGCACAGTACTGGCCTTTGCCAAACATTCGGAATAAAATGGGCAGCCTTTCTCTGTGTTTATACTCTAGTTTCCATTTGCATATGTGGCGTATCCAACCAGCTGCCTTTATTATTTATCTCTCTATCTTCGCCAAGTGATGTCGTCACCAAAGAAAAAGAGTTACAGTGTCGTTTCACTTCGTGAACGCGGGTTACGCGCAAGTGCATGGGTGCTATTCCCTTTATGTTCATTGCGCGTAGAATGTTTTAAAAAGGCTTTGATTGTGGGAAAGTGGGGCGGTTTCTTCAAGGCCCATTTTTATTTTGTATGTTTTATGTCCGTTTTTAGATTTTTATAAATTGTAAAATGCCATTAGTAAAGATGGTAAGGCACTGTAAAGGAACGCACAGTCTTTAATATTTAAAGCAACTTGTTAATGTAGTAACCACACTAGTCATTTTCCCTTTTTTCTCGTTCTTACTCTTTTGGGGTCTCTTGGGCAAGCCAAGCCAAATGTCATGTGTCATAATAGGGGAAGACATGTGCGACTACCGGAACTTATATTCTGCAGACAGTTGCATGGCCGGAATGTGATATCAGGTTAGCGAATTATTTTGCCAGAGCCAAACTCGCGAAGGGCAAAAACGCGAAAGTTCCTGCATTTCAGTGAACCTCTCGGCAGAAGAAAAGAAGTTATGCGACCGAAAGTAAGTTGCCGCGCCTTTTGCCGGACTTGTTCAGCTCGTGTCCGGTGCTTGGTGACGACTTCGGGCCGGTCGACTCGGGTTCGGCATGCCGCCACACTCGTTGTTCCTCCGTCCTTCTCGCTCGTAGCTCGGCATCTCGAGCACGAGATGGATCCGGTACGTCCATAGCGCACACAGAACCCGTAGCCACTGCCAGATGGGGTCAACCCAGCGCGCCTCCACCCACCCTCCTCCTCCGCGACGTTTCGCCTCATTTGTCCTTCTCCGCCTCGCTGTACGCCACCTAAACTTTCCTCTAGGTGGCGTTGCTTTGCCGCGCGCTATTGGGCTATGTCATGAAGCGTGCTATAGAAAAGCTGGTGGAGAATCCATGGGTATGCAATCTTGTAGTAGTGGGCGGCCTATATGGCATGCTAAACATGAAAGGGTAGGTACCAACCCAGCGTTTGGCGAAAAGTGTGGACGACTTGCGCGAGATGTCCCCTAGTGTGCAGATTGTGGTCAGCACGGTGCCGGAGGTACCTGTACGTGGCACTAACGCACAAAGAGCAGTTGCGGCCACTAATGAGGTGACTTGTAAAGTGAGCCGAGGGAAGGGATGAGGATAGCAATAGGGGCTTGTTGGTACGGCATATCTTATTTTGTTGTAGCGCAAGCTTGACAAGGACAAAAGAAGGCACATCAGACACACACAGCGCTACTTTCAACAACAGGTTTATTTCTCGTTCTCGTCGCTATATATACACCCTCGACCCGTCATACACCACGTGTAACATTTTTGGAAAAATAAACAAAAGATATAAACTGGGAACCACACGTAGGCAGTTTTTTATTCACATATTCAAAGACATGTACACGTTCAACGCGAACAAAGATAATTCAGCTCTTTTGATGATAATGAAATGGAACTTTTACTGACGCATGCATCGCCGAATGATGTGTTTCAGCGAAGCACTGAAAAAATCATGCCAACACCTAATGTACGATAGCTTCGAACGGCAAGCCTCGCATTTAAGCTGCGCTGGTTACCCGAGCCACGTGCTTGTGTCAGTCGCAGAAGGACTGCTTAAGAAGGCGCAGCAAAGCAGTTCGGAGCAGGTGCACGTGTCGAGCACTGACATGAACAAACGAAAGGTTGCCGTCATCCCCTACATACACGGATTCTCCCATAGAATAAAGAAGATTGCTGGAAGGAGCGGCATTAACGTTGTGTTTTCGGCACCTAATAAATTGGTCAGCCTCTGTAAAACCACAAGGCCGGAAAGAATCCCACGTAGCGCATGCGAAAAACAACATAAAAACAAATTCGTTGATTGCATCGCCGGCGTGGTATACCGTATTCCTCTCAGCTGTGGACAATCCTACATCGGTCAAACAGGTAGATGCATAAATGACAGGCTACGAGAACATAGTAACAAAGTTAACAGCGTGGCCGCTGACGGCTTTCTTGCCATCCATTGCCAGAGATGCAAGTGCAGACCAAGATTTGAAGAAACAGTGATCATGAGTAAAAGCAGGTGTGAAATGACGCGCTTGATAATAGAAGCCAGACACATAGCAACATTCGGCGATGCATGCGTCAGTAAAACTTCCATTTCATTATCATCAAAAGAGCTGAATTATCTTTGTTCGCGTTGAACGTGTACATGTCTTTGAATATGTGAATCAAAAACTGCCTACGTGTGGTTCCCAGTTTATATCTTTTTTTTATTTTTCCAAAAATGTTACACGTGGTGTATGACGGGTCGAGGGTGTATATATAGCGACGAGAACGAGAAATAAACCTGTTGTTGAAAGTAGCGCTGTGTGTGTCTGATGTGCCTTCTTTTGTCCTTGTCAAGCTTGCGCTATAACAAAATAAGATACGAGGGAAGGGATTTGAGGTTGTGGATGTCAACAGGGAAGTGAGGAGGTAGGGGGATTTTCAAAGAGACGGAATCCACTTCAGTCACCGGCTAGGACGAAAAGTGGGCTGATGACTTGCTGGTGGTGCAATCGCTTTTTTGAAGGGAGGCCAAGGTAAGTATAAATGAAGAAGGTCCCCTAGGGGAACCTCTTACTAGCTTCACCGGCAACAACAGAACAACGAGAAATAAAAAAGAGCTCGCCGAGTAACAGGTTACATAAATATGCAGTACGGCAGAAGAAAGGAAAAGTGATTAGAGATCAAATAAGTGTGTATGCGGTTATAAAAACGCATAACTCGCAATAATTGCGAGTTATGTTTGGGAAGGCGCAACAGGACACAATTGAAAAGAAAGGGCGGGGAAGGTGGAGTCGTAATTCGCTTACATCAGGGAGCGTGATGGAAAAAAGTAAATTCAGAGTATCATGAGTTTCTTTGGTTATCGGGCACAGTCATTGGAAAAAAAAAACGTGGCTGGGCGTGAAGTAATTATGGACGGGAAAAACTGCAAAGAGTAAAATCAGGAGTTAGTGGGATGCCCAAGTGCGGATATTAAGAGTTGCAAAAATGACGCCGAAATTATCCTGTTGGGTGACATAAATGCCCACATACCAGATCTAGACGGTTATACCAACAACAACGGGAAGTTAATACTAGATCTCTGTGAGGAACGTAACCTCGTTATCGTGAACGCGGGGCCTAAATGTGATTGCCAGATCATGTGGGAAAGCTGAAATAGACAATCAGCGTTGATTACTGTCTGATGACTTAAGGAATTTATGCTAATTTGAGAGAAATAGTCGTTGACGGGAAAGGGTACAGCAGCATAGGGAGCTACCACAAACGCGTCATTTTCAAATGGGATATGTAGTTGGTAAATAGAGTAAGGAAGGCATAATGGCCAATCCAAATATGAACGCAGAACAAATAACAAATACAGTCATAAGTTTCAAGAAATAACTTGGCAAATGGCCAAGCAAGGAGTAGGAATCTAGTGAGCTTCTAAGTGTAATGACAAGAGAAATGTGGAAAGAGAACCAACACGCCTGTTGGAAAGGAAGAAGGAAACCGACAAGCTTGTCGAACAGGAAGATACGGGAAGCGATGGATGAACGGCAGAAAAAAAAAGAAGGAAGGAGAACAGCAGAAGGCAGGGTGGTTAGCCAGGATAACGTCCTGTTGGCTACCCAACACAGGGGGAATGGGAAAGGGGAAAGAAAGATGACGCGGAGAGAAAGGAGCGAAGGAAAGAAGGAAATTGCGGTGAGTTCGCTGACGCGTGCGGTCTTATAGAAATTGCATTAATAGTCACAGATGGTCGCACAAGCCCGTCGTCCTCAAGAAGCACAAACGGGCAGAAACCACCGAGAGAGCACAGGCAGGCAAAAAATGCATTTGCGGAGGATGAAATAGACAGAAAAGGGGAAATATACTGAAAAAAAAACACTATAGTTTCAATACTGGCTCAAGCAAAGATTAAAGGGGAAAGTGAACGTTGTTTTTCAGAAATACGTGAGATAAAGAGGGTCGCACTTAGAATATATTGGAACCACATTAACTTATTAGGCATGAAGCCGGGAACAATACAACAGCATATCCTAGACGAAGATGGAAACAGACTGAAAGGGGACACGGAATTAAATTACATTCGAAAAATAACAGCCGAAACGTTCCAAGACAATGGCGAGGTAGTTTCTGAGGAACAAAAGAGCATGAACGAGAATCAGGCGAGAAAAGAGCAGGTGCTGAGAAATTTCAACTAGAAGAAAGTCGAAGAGAAAATTCCTAAGCGCATAGCCACAGGGCTAGACGAGATTACCGTTAGGCTGATTAATGAACTAGGACCAAAATTTAAGGAAGCTCTGTCAAAAGCAGTAGAAGAAAGCTTACAAGATAGCTGAATACCGCACAGTTGGCGACAAAGTAGAATGCATTTAATTTATAAAGGTAGAGGGGGGGGGGGGGAGGTAGAATTCACTCATATAGAGCGTTGACCATTATATGTGTAATATAGAGGCTAGCAATGCAGGGGATTATAAAACTGCAAACATAGGTTGTAGAAAATGGCATATTGAGACAGCTTCATAATTGCTTCGGAATCGGTGGGCGTCTGGATGAAAATTTATTTGTTCTTATTCAGTGTATTAAAATATCCAGAGTAGATAGGAGACAGTTATACGTGGATTTTTTTAGACATTACAGGAGCCTATGACAACGTAGAACGCAACATATTGTGGGATATTCTGGAAGGGGAACGCTTAGTCAACGATTGTATACATTTTTTAGAGAGATTTACCTAGAAAATACCGTTTGCGTTAAATGAGAAGGGATGAGGAGCGCGGACAAAATTGATATCAACAAGGGACTGAGGCAGAGATGCCCTTTATCCCCACTGCTGTTTATGATGTACATGGTGAGGATGGAGAGGGCGCTAGAAGGAAGCAATATCGGGTTTAATCACGCGTACAAACAGGCGGGCACAGTAGTAGAGCAGCAGATTCCGCGTTTGTTTTATGCGGACGACTTTGTGTTGCTTGCTAACAGCCAAAGTGATGTGCAACATCCGGCCAATATCGGTGGACAAGAGGGTGAAAATTTTGGATTGAAATTTAGCGTTAAGAAATCTGTTTTTATGGTATTCAATGAGAACAATGAACAGACAGCGTTAATAAAGGGCCGAGAAATACCCCTGGTAAAAAAAAAATACAAATGCCTTGGTGTATCGATAAAAGAAGGCGATAGATATCTGGAGACAAATGAAAAGAAGATAATAGCAAAAAAAAAGAGAAATGCGGCCATAATTAAACACAGAGCGCTACGGGGATACCATAAGCACGAGGTGCTCCGAGGTAAATGGAAAGCTGTAATGGTTCCAGGACTTGCATTTGGAAATGTGGTTGTTGGCATGAAGTCAGGGGTACAATCAGGACTCGATGGCAACCAAAGGTCAGTAAGACGCCTTGTATAGGGCGCTCACGGAAAGACTACTAATGAAGCTGTGCAGGGTGATATGGGCTGGGCAAGTTTTGAAGTAAGGGAAGCTCAGGGTAAAATTGATTTTGAATAATGTTTGAGGAATATGGAAGTAAATAGGTTTCGAGAGAATTCAGATATTTGTACAGAAAAAACATTGTTTCACAGTGGAGGAAAAGAACTAGGAAGCTTACCAGCAAGTATGCGACCTGTATGGTCAACAACATGGCAACAAAGAACGTCAAACGCAAAGCGAGAGAGGCTGAGACGATCTCATGGGTGGCGGCAATGGAAAAGAAACCTGCTGTGAGTAACTGTCTCATAGGAAAAAAAAACGAAATCAGGAAAGAAACAATTCATGATGAGTCAAAGGGAAGCTTCTTACTTTTCGAAGCGATATCAGGATGCCTTGGAACACGTAGTTATAAAGCGAGGTACACCAAAGACGAAGAAGCACGTGCTTGCTGCAGTAAAGGTAGGGAACGATGGAACATGTTTAATTCGAATGTAAAGATATCTACCCAGCTGCTGGTTTAGGCTCCTCTGGCCTCCTTGAAGTCCTTGGGTTGAGTAATAGGAGGGCGAGAGTGAACATGTCCGCAGTAGAGATTAGTAAGGTGCGATTGGAGGTTCGGTGGCATAAAAGTAGGGAGAACACAAACAATCGTGGCCTACAAAAGCAGATTTTCCAGTAATGGTTCAGAAAGTTTGATGCTGGGAATTCTTTGTGATTTGTGTGTTCTCAAAATTATAGGTAGGACATTAGGTAAAATAAGAACAAGAGTTTGGTGGTGCAACCCACCACCATGTTTCAAAGGGGACACTCATAGCATCCATCCATCCATTCTCAGCGCACTCCTCCGTACTTTCCTCGGCGCGCGATTCTCTTCTTCACTTCCAGGCGCCCACAGATGCCTGTACAAAGTGCCGTAACACGGATTTCTTAATTTACTTTTGTCTCGTATGCCTGTCGGAACCCCCGGCGATACTAATAAATGTTACAACGATGATGACAGTGATAGGTACTGCATGTGAGAAGGGCTTCAAGAGGATGCCCCGCCTGCACCAATTAGGTGTCTCAGGTAGAGGTGAAAGATGGGGACAAAGGTTAGGATGACAAGAAGAAAAAAAAGAAAAAAAGGCAAACAGTTTGGAAGGAATGTGACATAAGGAATTAGAGAATAGAAAGAGTGAAGAGGAAGAATGAAGTATAGATTCTGCCATCACCGGCGACCACAGCCTAGGGAACGAACCACAAGCAGCAGCATTTATTGATTACAATGAAAGAAAAAGCAAGAAAAGGAAATTACATGGGATTTGAACTTCCATTTTGATGAACAATATTGCTTCTTGGGTTCTGCTTGTGCCTTCATGTTATTTGTTTGTTTCCTTGTTTATTTTTTTCGTTTTCTTTTTTTGTGTGTGTTGGTAATGATGTTGGATCTTTTGAGCACCAAAAGCAGACTCGGCCTCCGGCCTTCCAGCACGGAGAATCTTCCGCTTAGGATTTCAAGAGCGGTGTAGTTATTCAATAGTTGAGTGTTCGTTTATTTTAATATTGTGGAATGCTTTCATTGATTATCTGAATCGTTTTTTTAGTATACTTGCTGTCCTTTTGTCTTTTATGATTTCTGGTTTTCTTTTAGGTAAGTTCCTTCCGACTATTTCTTCCAATTTAGTTCTTTCAACATGGACAATGGGACACGTATCCAAAAAGTTATAGAATGTATCGGCTTGTGCGTTGCACTGGCATGTGATGCGTTCCTTCATTCTAAGTCTTTCAGAATAGTGTGGAAATCGGCCATGGCCTGAAATTGCTTGTGATGTATGGTAATTAGTTGGAAAGTGCTCGGGTACTTGTTTTATACTTTTAACCCATCGGTATATGTAGCCGCTTTGACCTTCTGCTATCCAAGCTTTACTCCATTCACGTAATAACCTGTCTATAAGTTCTTTTTAATGAAGGTTTTGGTAACTGGTATTTCAACGTGTGCGCCCTATTTTCCAGCTTCCTTCGCTGGTTCGTCAACTAAATTGTTTCTTGTAGTTTCCGCTGTGTCCTTTAATGTATGTTTATTTAATTTTAAAGTTTACTGTCCTTAGCTCTTTTTCAATTTGCTGGATTAAATTATTGCCGTTTACCGTGTTTCTAATAGTTTGAAGAGCAGACAAGCTATCTGTAAATAGTTGGTAGTTGTTCAAATTTTCTAGTGTTTTTATGTATATGATAGCTTTCAGAATTGCTATTGTTTCAGCTTCGAAATTGTTCGAGTAGGGTGGTAGTTGATATTGTTTACTTGTCATCATGTGGTTTTCCTCGTTTAGTATTATAAATGCTTATAAATGCCAAAGACAATGTTTTTCAGTTATTTCATTCCTTGTAAACGTTTTGTTTTTTTTTTTCATTTTAATTTTTTCTTGTTCCCTTAGTATGTAGTACATTTCGTTTTCTTTTTCTATTGTGAGACAGACTGGGGGAACATTCGCTAATATGGCTAATCCTATGTTTGAAGTCGTCTTAAACGCCTTCGCAATCATTAATAAGGGTACTCTTTGAATAGCTTTAAGCTTTTTGAGAATAACGGATTTTCTTGTGTACCAAACTGGCGATGCATAAAGGATGATTCTTTCGATGCCTGGAATGTACATTTTCCTAAGTTGATAGGGGTTGCCGTTTTATTTTTTGTTTAAACGTTCTATTTATATTACAGCTTAATGCAGCCACTTTATCTCTTACATGCTGCAGGTGCGGTAGGGAAAAAAACGCATTGCCGAAGACTACTCCTAGAGTCTTTATTTCTTTTACCATTGTAATTCTTTGTGTACCCATTTTTATGTGTGGCGGGTGACTTTCGTACTTTTTACCTACAAGTAAGAATTGTGATTTGTCTGGATTAAAGTTTATTCCTTTTTCTTCGGACCATTGTTGAATAATTTTGAGGGTTGCATTTGATTTGTACTCTGCGGTAATTCTGGATTTGAATTTAACAGTTATAACTATATGATCTGCAAAAGTTTGGTTATGTGTTTCAGTCGGTAATTTTATTTCGAGGAAGGCCTGCTATAGTTAACGTCCACAAGAGTGGGCTGAGAGGAGAGGCCTGCGGCGAACCTATTTGTTTAAGTTTTTGACAATTTTATTTCATTTTCACTTTCATAGATGACTGCGCGGTCTGTAAGTATATCATAGATTTGTAATGTATTGGTAACATTTTACTTCGTTTAATTTTCTGTTGATGACAGTAGGTTTAATTGAATTAATAGCCTTTTTAATATCCAATGCGATAATTAAGATGTTCTGTCTATCTATTTTAGCTTGTATAACTCTTGATTTTTCACAGGGCCATAGTCATTCAAGTTTTGTGCTTGAATCTGTACTGGTTCTTTTGTAATAACTTTCTGGTTACTAAGAAGTGATAATTGATATCTTCTGCTATCTTCTTTAATACTGAATTAGTAGCCATGAGTCTATGTTTATTTATTCCTAATTTTCCTTCCCATTTTTCCTTTGGGATGAGAATAACTTTTGATGACTTCTATTCCTTAGGGAAATATCCGTTTTTGAGGCACGCATTATAAAGATTTATATCTTTTCATCTTCATTTTATAGTTCTTAAATTATTATGGTGTTTAGGTTGTTCGGAAGTTTACGTAGGTTTGTAATTATAATATCTAATTCTAATGATGTGAATAGTTTGTCCTGCACTTTTGGTTCTGGTATCCTATTTGTTTTCATTTTTTGATTATCCTCTTCTGTTTGGCCTATGCCCTCTACTTCTGCGACAGGATACACTTTGTCTAAGATGTTATTGTATCTTCTAAGGATTTTGTCATTTCCTCATTGTCTTTTTCTATACTTGCTAATATGACTCTTTGTTTTACTTGTTTCGTGCTATTTTATACGGTAAAGTGAAGGGGTTTTTCCTAACCATTTCACACACCTTATGCCGACTCTTGTCTTTGGAGTTTTCTGTCATGTCATTATAAGCGCCATGTTCTAAGTAGTAGATCTTTTCGAATTCAGTTCTCATTTCTGCTCTAGATCTTTCGTACGTTCTGGGCAAGGCTCTAACTTTTTTACGTTTAATCTATAAGTCTTCAGATCACCATGAGTTCTTGTTGTTTGAAGTTTCCTTTATTTTTTTATATTTTATATAACATCTCTATTTTACTATAGCATTCCTTAATTGTTTCTTCGATGTCATTTTTGGTGCTTATTCCATTTGATACTTCACTAAACCATGGATCTTTCTTTATCTCCTCTGCTAGCTTTGTCCTTCCTTTTAATGTTAAGCCGTATTCTCGTTGGGCTTCGAGCTTACTTATTTTTGTGAATATATAGCTATGATCGCTGTTGTTGAAATGCTTAAGTACTTGCCAGTTTAAAATATCTTCCCTTAATTCTTGATTTGCTATGGTTAAGTCAATCCATCCTTTTGCCCTTCTTGTTTTGAATGTGGGCGGAGAATTCTGATCATTTAGTATTACTAAATTATGTTAATTGTAAATTCTAATAGGCCTTCAACCTTTCGTCACAAGTCTTACTACCCCAGATTTTATTCTTAGCATTAAAATTCCCTAGAAGCATGAGTTTGTTGTGTGCTACGTCAGGGAGAATGTTTTGTAATTTATTTAGTAGCTATGGTTTTGACTCTTGAAGTGGGCTGGAACAGTTTACGATTAGATATTTGTTATTATATTTATTAACCAATACTGCTATCATATTTTCTTCTATTAAAATTGGGAATACTGGTACGTCTTCATTATGTATTATTACTGCAGTATTAGAATTTTTGGTATGTGCAAGGACTTTGTGTTTCATTGGGAAACCTGTTATTTTATTCTCTAATATATAAGGTTCTTAGACTGCTAATATGTCGCGTTTTTTTTTTTTCATATCAAAAGGCAATGGTACTTGGTCTTCTGCTGGTCTTTATTCTGTTTAGTGTAAAGAACAGAATTTGCAAGGTTTTTTGGTGACAGCCATAGCTTGTCGGAAACTGGCGAAAGGAACGGCCATGTTAACACTGAGTCTGTTTTTCTCGCGTACTTGACACAGATGGCGTTCGCTCGTCATGGCGTTGTCATCAGCTGTCCTGTCATCAAACGCAGTGTCTGTGCTCTCCGTATCGAAAAATGGCAACTGGTCTGGGGTTAATTGTGCCTGCTCAAAGCAAGCGAGAGCAAGAAATATATATATATATATACTGTCTATCCCTGTACGAATAAGCTGAGTAAAACAGAGAGAAAAAGAAAGCTAGCTGCTCAGTCATCCAGCAGCAACGCTGCCAGAAAGCGACTGCCATTTTTATACGCTTCGTGAATACTTCTTCACAGCCTCGCGCACAGCATCTCCTGGCGTGTGTTATTTGGGGATTGCCTTTCAACCGTTCCGCGCAGCTTTTTTCTATCCGGAGAGATTAGACACACCGCTTTCAGGAATCATCGTAAGCTACGAAAGAAAAAAAAAGATAAAGCCAGAGCGATAGCGTGAAAAAGCCGCGGCACGGAAAGAACAGGGGGTGGGAGCGTAGAACTCCGCCAGGCCCGTACAGCAGCTGGATCCCACGTTTGGAATTCCGAGATAGGAAGCGAGCACAGAGAGAGGCCGATGCGGCAGCGAGTGACGCTGGTGAACGGACGCAACTGAGGACGCTTCGGTTTCGTGTAAGCATCAGCACCGACGTAGTGGCCGCATGAAGAGAAAAAAAAAACGCACAAACTTCGAATGAAGAACGTCTGGCAGGAGGAGGAAAAATCGAACCTGCCGGCCAGATACGTAACGCATATTTAGGTTGGAAGTGGGTTGTCCCGCGGTACGTATACGGACACTTGTCAGAAAGCGCACGTGTACACACAAACTTTTTGGCACGCATCCAGAGACAGTACCGGTTGGGAAACACATACAGTGGTTGCAAGACGGGGCCGGAGAGGGAGGCGGCGTTCCGAGAGCCTGCAGGTTGGCATGCACCCTGCGGGCATTGTAGGGCGCCATAAGCGATGGCCACGATGGGCCTTCGTGACAGTTCGATACGACGTAGCGCAGCACAAGCTCTCGCCGAACTCGCGACGTGTGCCCTCCCCTCTGCGTAGCCCATAGCTGAAAGGAGGGGGAGTGGAGGCTTATAAAAATATGACGTCTCTCCCCGCACGGACCTTATCGGGAGCCAGCAGCCCCGCTCGTGAAGCCAGCGACTCGTGAAGGTACGCCACCGGGGAACCGGACCGAGACCCATTTCTCGTCAGCAGCTGTCGGCTGTCGGTCGGGGCGCGCGCGGGGCAGTTTTTGCATATTTGTGCACGCCGCTTTTGCCTCCCCCGTCAGCACCGCCTTTCTCCCGCGGCGATCATTCGGACTGCGACCCCTATTAATTCACTTGCCGCTTTTTTTTTCTTATTGTTGTTGCCTTGAGAAGCTAAGCCATTCCATCTCCGCATCCATCCCCTTATCTTCTGTTTAATATTCGCATTCCTGCACTCCTTCCTAAATTTACAAAGTGTGCGCAAAATAAACGATGACTGAGAGAAAGAGTACGGGACAATTTTAGAAGTTTGGCATCGTTAAACTGGTTGTCTGCTTGATATTTTAGTGACCAACAGGATTTGGTTGTGAACTAAGGAAGTTTACGGCGTGAAATGTATTTTCCGTCGATAATGTGTCCTTATTAAAATTTTATATTTTAGGAGCTGAAAAAAACTGCCCCCCCCCCCCCCCCCGAAAAATGCGAGTGGCACATCCTACAAAATCCTGTATGTGTGTTCACACGAAAAGGTGCTGCCATTCAAGAAATATTCACGAAGAAAACCCATAGTCAAAAAAGATTATGCCATGAAAATTCTTGTTCGTTTTATGATTTGTTGTGCACCCTGTAATATTGCCTCTGGCGTTGCCCACTGCTTGCTGCTTGTTAGTGAAAACTGGTTCATAGGCAAGCCGTCCGCCCTGATTTTCTTCGCTGTTCTCTGAGACGTTATGTCACAGCTACTTGACACTCCGTGCTAACCCGTGAGGCAGTAGTGTCTCGTCGAAGAAATTGTGTTCCATAATAAGTAACACCGTGTGCTTTGCATGGCGCGCCATCGAGCAGCGAGAACGCCATAGGGCGCATGTCCAGTGAGCTACTACGCGATAGCGCCGCGTGAAAGCGATTGGATTAAGTTCTAGGCGACTCACACACACAAAAAAAAAGAAAAGGTTTTGCATTCTCTACTAAGCTTCATCAGGGGCGGTCCTTTGCGGACAGAGGATTTTACAGGCATGCCTAAAGCAAACTGGAGCGAAAGCTACGCGAGTACCAATCAATAAGTGAACAAATCGACAAGTTATTCCATCTTTTTATAAAAGTGATGGCGACGATAAAGAGGAAAGTCACAGTACTTCGTGATCTGCTTCGCCACCACAGGAAGTCAACAGCAGCAGAAATACGCGCATCAAAACTAAGCAGCACAAATGCGTAGAGTACTCAGCATATAATTCGCAATACTAATAAAAATGCGTTGTTATACTTTGTTTTCAGAGTTTGAAACATTTAGCGAAGCTATATTGCCATATCTTGTTTAGGGGCCGCCTTGTCGCGGTCGTTCCTTCACACAGTGCGCAGCAGTTTTGACTCCCAGGTGCTCAGACTGCGAATGGCAGGCTATCCCGACAATGTACGGTCCCTGAATGCCGAATGTCCCTTAGCAGACATAAAACAGCAAAAAAAGATAAAATCAAAAAATCAAAAGAGCAAAGTTTGCATTCAGGAACCGCGGTCATTCCTTATTTGCACCGAGTGTTTCATTGTATAAAAACGTAGCACAAAAGGCAAGGATCACAGTTGCTTGTTCAACGAAAGACAAATTGCCCAGTATGCGCCAAAAAAATGAATAGGAAATACACAGGACCTCGCACGTGTGGTAAAAAAGACAGAAAAAAGTTTGTTGATTGCTGGCACAACGTAGTGTATGAGATGACCGTTTCTTGCGGTCGATGCTACATCAGCCTAACTGGCCGTTGCGTAAGTGACCGCCTCAAAAAACATTCCATTTGAATTAAGGAGCGTGTTGACAGCCACCTAGCTGCACATAGCTCCAGTTGTGGTTGTCGTACATTATTTAATCAATGCAAAATACTAAGACGCTATGGTTTCCAGCGGGCACGTGAGATATATGAGGCCTTCTGCATCGACAATATGCATGAGTGTGCCATCGATATATCTCCTCACCGAGGAACTCGCGTATCTTGCACATAAGTGATGGCGACCACTTAGTTGTGCTGTTTTTATATTCTTTATCGTGGCCATCTTTATGACGATTTATTCCCATTTTCATATGTTCTCCTCTCCCTCCAGCCTATTCAAGCTCCTGCACCTACTGCTGTGTGCGCAATAAAATAGTGGTTGATAGTCAGCGTTTCGTCAGTCTCAATCTGGACGCCCCGTTGTTTGCGCTGTTATTCGTACCCCCCCCCCCCCTCTCCCCGTGCTGAACATTCGGTTGCTCAGTCATGGCGCTTTCTTTCCGACATGTCATTTTGTGTACGTAATTGGAGCACGCGTTTTCTAATCTTTCATTCTCAAAAGCCATTCCGTCACTGCCAGAAGTCCCCAGTCACTCCGAACTGCCCGTATTTTTGCAGTTTTTGTTCCTTTTCTTAATATATCTTGTTGGGCCTGAGCGTTTCGCAATAGAAAAACGGGAACTAAAAGGGGATGGTTCCTTACTGCGCAAGGTGGAAATAACAATGAAAAAGAACGCCGAGGGAATAAATGATCGGCGACACATGGTGTCGACAGGCAACGCGCCGACTCGGGGACTGCTTCCAGCCACGACGCGCTGCGCCGAGTGAACGTAAACTGCTCCACTCCCAGCTTCCACCCTTCCCTTGGGGGGGTCCCCCATCCCGAATCGACGGTGCCTCCCGCGGCGGCGAGGGCTAATGAATTCCTCGCGCTGGGGCGCCTCTCGGCGAAAGCGGTGGTCTCCCTTGTGACGGGGAAAGCGCAATCGTTTAGCGCCGTTGGCTTTGTTCCTCTAATTGCGGTGTGGGTAGTAGGCCTGGCGACTGCTTAGAGGGGCCGAGAGTGAGGGATGAGATTGTAAAAGAAAACACGGGGAATGCATCCCTGTATGAGAAACAGGGGGCTTCTCCTTCCCGCAACGTGTGTGTGTATCTCTTGGGAGAGGTTCGGGATGATGAAGTGATTGGGGGATTTTCGGACCTCGGTCCAAACACATTGTGGATATCCGCCTTCGGCAGAGATCCTCAACAACTTATCTATTCCCTCCAACTTACCTGTAAAGGCTTGATTTAGTGCAAACAGTATAGCTATCCCGGATGTCACAGTTCTTTTCGTTCGTGCAGACAATGTTTGTGCTGCTTGTGAACTGCGATGCGGCATTTCGATTCTCTACCAGGCTATACGATGTGCGTCTTCATTAGCAGGAAAATAGAAGCGCTAATGACTGCACCAAACCTCTGGGATTCTCAGTGGCCACCTTTAGTGCCTGAATGTACAGAATATAGCAACCAGGGCCAGCTCATGTTGCTGAAGACCAAGGGATTTTGTTAATGAGAAGGTGTACTGCGGAAAATAAGCGTTAGGATTATTTCAACAAATTACACAGAGGCAGCTCTCCTTGAGAAAGTAGTCATAATGAGCAGTTCACAAAAAGATGAGCTCAGTTTGACTGACCCTATGCGCGGCAAGCTTTTAAACAGCAAACTCCCCCAAGAACACAACTCCGAAGACCTGTGCGCTCTCTGTGGCCGTATGTGGCATATAGTTCAACTGCCAGGACAAGATAACCGTTCTTTCAGCAAAAGTGCGACCAGGTGTAGGTACTACTGACGTAATGCATTGTTTTTACCTGCTGTTTAGTATGATCCGATGTGAAAGGTGCGAAAACGAGGACGGACAAAGAAAGAAAAACACACACATAGGGTGCCTCTTCCAACAATGTTTAATTGGGAAAAAAACGCAACAATTTTTTCTTTTGTTTTTCTCTCCATCCGTGGTCGTTTTCGCGCCTTTCACATCAGATCATGCTCAACCAGGACGCCTAGCTATCTATCCTAACTGCAGTTTAGCATTACTACATAAAGAGAACACACAACTCGTGCCTGCGCGGAACGATGGCAACGTGGAGGCCATCCTGCATCATCAATGGTCTCGTCGCAAGAAAAAACACAACACCAACTATAATGAATTTTGCCAAATTAACGTGCTTGCGTCAGGTGTTTGCTACTAAAGCTAGCCTTTCTGCATCGCTCAGCGCATGATATATAGCGGACGTACTTCGCTTACTGCGTGGATTGCACGAGCGCTCGCGTATAATTAATTTAGCGGCCGGTCCGTCAGAGTAGAGGACCAATGCGAACAATGCTCCGCCTTGCTCTGGAATTATTTTGCCCACTCGGGACTCAAGCGCACGAGCGTTCTTGCATACGCCCCCAACGGAATCGGGCTGCCGCGTCCGAGACTCCTTTCGCATTCTGTGACTCCTGAGGCAGGGGGAAAAGGAAGTAATCGCGCTCATCTATCCAGTTTCCCGCCGGAAATAGAACAAAAAAAGATTACTTCCTGCAGCGCCTTTGACATTCCTCAGACAAGCTACACGCTGTTCGGTGACACTTCTTCCGCATACAGTGGCTATGGGGTGGTGGTCACTTTGTCGCAGCAGGCGGGGTTAGCCTGGCATAGGTATACCCGGCAACTGTGCCACCTGAGCCTCCTGTGAGTATCAGTGTGCGCATGACCAGGTGTCGAAGAGCCCCGTGCCTCGCACGAAGGCGACCAGCAGTCGTTTTACTCTCTTCCTCATGGCCGCGGTGCCTCCGAGGAAAACGACGTCTACAAAAGTCATGTGCGTCAGACTATTATTTTGCAGGGTGTCGGTCATCGCTCTTCTATGGGACTCCACTCGCCGACGCAGCTATTTCTTTACCCATGCTTCCGACTCTTTTGATGTGCAAGCTCACTCGGTCAGGTTGAATGCAGAGCTTACAGAAATGAATGCTCGTCCAGCCGTTCGTCAACAGGGCTAAAATTAGGCCAGTTTGCTGAGCATTGCAAGTGTGTAAGGATTGTATTGTAAATATTTTAAAAACACGGGGCAAGACGCAGTTACAAGATCTACGGTGTTCGACTGCCAGCATTTTGTCAAACAAACACCGTAGGTCTTAAAACCGTATCTTGCACCGCTTTCTTTAAATACATTATTTTGTTGAACAGCTTGGCTAACGTTAGCTGGGACACTTACATAATGGGCAAACCAGTCGTTGCCTGAATGACTGCGTCGGGAACACTGCAGCAATGTAAAGAACAGAATTAATGGACAAAAAGCGCGTCTGCACTCCAAAATATCATAGCTGTGTTGTTCTAGCTCGCAATCGCGCTCCATGGCTATAAGGCTTATTTTTGAGGCGAAGGTAATATGCGAATAAAAAGAAAAGGTCGTCCACCAATGTCGGCGCAAAAGAAGGCAAGATCGAAGTACATGGTATATGTATTCATATGTAATGAAATTGTGGGCGATTTTGTTATTACATTACATTACATTTTCGAGCTATTTGCTATATTTCCTTCCTTCTATTGCAAGATATTACATTTATTTCCCCGGACCCTCTCTCTATATTTTTTTTTCATTTTCATGTGTCCTTTTTTCAACCACATGTAGGTCGACGTTGTCTTCTTTCGCGTCAATTTTGGTTGACATGCCTTCCTTTATTTTTATTTTTTATACCAAGAGGTCAGGTGGGCCCATCCCGGAGATAACGCGGTCTATGGTGCAAAGTGGTTAATGTTCGGCTATATTGTCGCCAATTATGCCCACACAATTCAGTTTATTTACTGTGCTACTAATCACTGCTTCTTGTCTCCTCCGGGCCTACAATTCGACACCTTTTTCGACATGCTGTGATGCACTGGAGACGCGAATGGACCGTTTCTTGATCAAGATGTCAAATAGACTCCGATCCCACGTACGCCAAATGCGTGTGAAGTTGCCCAAGAAGAACTTGTCTTCAAAAAACCTGTCAGTGTGTCTTCCGTGACGGAAAATGGGCCTCTGCGTTTTGGATGCCACATGAGTGCAGTGCTCTACGTGTGTCTCATTCTTTCTTTTGTCCGGCGTCTGTCGTTTATACGCTCGCAGTCGCCGCTGTTGTTGGCCGGGTTGAACAATACTAACTGTTGGACATAGGACTGGAAACGGCTAGAGAACCTACAAGGATATTAATACCTAAGTAAACCTTAAGGCTGATAAATAGAAACAGTTGAAATACTTGTAATTGAAAGTAGCGCAAGAAAGACTTAATCATAAGGGAGGATGCGTAGCACAAGCCGTAGCACAAGCCCTTATGATTGTGCTATTTTGCCCTACCTTCCGTGCCAAGTACATCTAACGCACTATATCCGTGAACAATATTTACTACACAAACAGCTCACTTACTTCTTCGTGTCATGTGTTGCCTTCGCAGACCTTTACCCTTTCCGGGACGACGCCGGGCCGACACGAGAGTTCCTGCAACGTGTCTTCGACATTCTCTGGGCCTACGTCGACAAGCAACAGGACCGCTCAAGCAAGATACTCGAGTTCCACATGCCCGAGGAGCTGATAAATATCTTAGACCTCGAGCTGCCCGACGAGTCGCAGCCGCTGCAGCGCGTGCTGGCAGATTGCGCCGAAGCGCTCAAGCACCAAGTGCGCACAGGTATGCGTGCATGCGCCTGCAGTGGCTCGACGGCTGCAGCGCTGATCGGCGAGCGTCCATTTGCCCGCCTGTCTGCTTGCTTGCGCTATTCATTGAGAAGCAAAAAAAAAAAAGCGCGATTTCCGCCTCTGTGTATTTTTGTGTATTACTTGTAAAGGCGCGTATGACAGGCATGACAACTCCCAATGTTCAATGACTCGGCAAAGTTCGTCTACAAACGCTGATAGTTTGTGTGCAAAGGAGAGTATTGGAAAAGAAAGAAAGAAAGAAAGAAAGAAAGAAAGAAAGAAAGAAAGAAAGAAAGAAAGAAAGAAAGAAAGAAAGAAAGAAAGAAAGAAAGAAAGAAAGAAAGAAAGAAAGAAAGAAAGAAAGAAAGAAAAGGTGGTGCAGACGAAAAGCGCTGTGCAAGTTCAATCACGTTTCATTGAAGACTGTCAACAGGCACGGGTTATTGTGACTGGACTTGTAAGGAACGATATAAAATTGTGCATTGCACACTCCTCTGGTGTCTGCTGCCGGACACTCTCTGTTCTGTGCCACAATCAGTGATATCGAAAAGTTGTTTTTTTTTTCTTCCGCTCATTGTCGCAAAAAAGAGAGAGAGCCAAGGTGGAACAATGGTAAACAACAGATTAGTCCTTGATATTACCGAGACAAAGTGACTCGTTATCGTGCGCTGCAAGTTGTTCATCATGAAATTAATAATAACCAAACTATTACTAAAAAAGAAACAGAGATTAAAATGAAGAGGGAACATCGCGCTCCAATCACATTTTGTCGCTGCTTAACCGTTCTTTCTTGCTCTTCTTGCGTTTTGAGTGAGGAAAAAGTGCGGGCAACGCGAGCACAAGCTGTGCTCACATCAGCCCGACGGCGCCGATAATTCTCTGCTGGATAACAAGGCTACGAGTGCGATCACGCTTCGTGCATCTAGCGTAAAAAACAAGCGATCGCGAATGGTCTCACTTCAGCGACATTGAAGTAAAAATAATCGTAAGCAGCGGAAACAATCACATGGCAGAGCAAGAGCCACGACCACAGCAACATAATTAAGGGCATTTTCGCCCTCGCCAAAACTAAGTGGGGGCGCCGCCAGGATTCCAGGCTGGCGTCCCTGCTATTATTGAGGCCTCCGATTTCAGGACGCCCACCCCCGCCGGGATGTCGGGCAACCGCGTGATATCGACTCGTAAGTGGAGACTCTCAGTGAGATGACTGAATGCAGGGGGTTCGAGACGTGCAAAAGCATTGAAAAAGTGGCCGCACGGAAGGCGGAGACTTGGAAACGACGCTTAAAACAATGCGATCTCGCCACTCGCAAATGTTTATTCACTAATGAACAAAAGCTGCAACACCGACTTCCTTCACGTGAATGGTGCTAACAGCAGCCCATATTCTTACAAAAACAAACTATGCAAATCCCAGGTATTGCGGGAATCACTGCTATGCGAAGCATTTTGCAGGTTGCTGGCTGTTCAGCACCGTTTGGGGTTCTTCGAAGAGTTACGAGGTGGAGCAACGTGTTTGCCCAAAGCAAGCACTTGTGTTTGACGCGAGCCTGGCATAATTCAAAGAACGCTTCACATTAAAAAGAGAGATTTCAGCGATTCCACTGGCTATGGATACATTTTCCGGGACAGCAATCGCAGGGGCACTGTCACCTTCTCAAGAACAACTTCTTTGCGATGCGCAGAACGTCGTTTTCGCTCGCTATAGTGTGCTTGCTGCGCTATATGAAATTTTGTTGACAGACTATTGAAACACCATTGGTCAACGTCGTGAAATGAAATTGAAATAGTATTGTGTTGCTTTGGATATACGATATTGAAATATTTATTGAGTAACGCTGAACACTGCATGACTCTTTAGATAACGTTGAAATTTCGTCGCGACTAACTGCGTACAAAAATTGGTCTTACGATAACATTGCATTGATGCTGTTGAGAAAATTGGCTTGAGAAACATATAGTTTTTCACAACCAGCTTGCTATTCCAGTTTGCAGAGAGCTGCATTTTGACTCGCTGGCATTCATCTAGAGATCACTCAGTTGTGCACTGAATGTGGAGCATGCATTAAAACAGGAAGGGTGGAGGGGAGGGGGGGGGCTGTCATATTTTTATTATTTTTGGTTAGATGAAAATAAATGCGGACACCATCGACGATTTTTTTTTTTTTGACAGTGGCATTCTGCTTTTGCATCTGAGAGGAGGGGGGAAAGGACCTTAGCCCTGATCCAAGCGATTTAAAAAAAATTAATTGTGGGGTTTTACGTGCCAAAATCCCGATATGATAATGACGCACGCCGTAGTGGGGGACACCGGTCTAACTTTGACCACCTGGAGTTCTTGCATGCAACGGATGGTACATGGCTGTTTTTTTTTTTTGCATTTAGCCTACATCTGCCACAAATCTGCCAAAGGCGATTTTAAAAGTTTCGCAGAACTTAAAAATATTCACCCATTGCAGAAGTTCAGTGCCACCTGAGTGGAAAAGAAAGAAATCCCCGCAGAAACTCGAGAGGCTGCCCCGTAATCTGAAAAGTGCGGCAGCAAATGCCTACTGTCCACAGTACCATCCATTTGCAAGCAGGGCATGCGGGATAGCCGCTGTTAACGATACTTCAACGAAATGGCCTTTACCGAGTCGGCGTCGGCTCGTGGTGCATCCTGTAGAGTTTGGTGCATCCTGTAGAGTTTCTTACTTTGTGCAGAAAATTGTGCGTATCCGCACAATAGGTTTTTTTCGTGGTCTACCGCAATCTTCCGTTTCACGCAAATTGCATCATCGCCTGAACATAGACCAATACAGGACAGCACCTACAATATCACGTCGGCGCGCATACTTACTACCTGTGCGATGACAGATACTCCTTTCACCGGATCTGTTCTCTACGGTATCGCGCCACGTAACAACAAATGCTATACCTAAGTATCCTCACAGCAACAAATATACGTTGTCAAGCGCATCATTCCTTTATTCAATTTGATGCATTTCTGTGACTCTTACTTGCTTTTGTTGGCTCGTTCCCCGTTTTCGTGCTCAAACTTCCTCCGCTAAGGGCACTTGCTCTCGCGCAACCAACTTACGAGGTGAGTTCGTTATCGAACGTGCGACGCATGCGCAGTAGCTGGTAGCGCTTTGTCGCGTTTCTCCGGTACCGGACGGAGGGGGGGGGGGGGGGTATTCTGCCAGTTTCTGCCTATTTCGGCTGGAGCTGACCAGCTGGAGCTTAACCAGCGATTAGGAAACTGGCTGTAATCCCCTGTTTTCTCCTCGGTAGTACCCCAGTCCAGCCAATCAGCACTTATAGCATCCGAAATGGACATGTATATACTATAGATGTACACGTACAGATTAGACCCCCTGGGCTTCCGGTTGCGGGGGACGTTGTAGTGATTTGGTGCAATGACCTTTTCTTTCGTGGTTAATACACATTTCAGTGCCATATATTTTCGAACCTATCTGCGACAACACTTTCACTGTTCCTATAGGACACTCAAAGGCCCCACCTTCTGAGTAACCTAGTTTGCTTCAGGCATCGTAACTCTCTTTCCTTGTCGTCATTTTTTGTGCTTCGGCTTTGGTAACTCACGACTGTCGTTAGAAAAGCACGCACGCAACGCGAGCCACGCGGCGGTCTCGATCGACTCGCAGCGTGCGAGCCCGACGGCGAACCTCCCGCGCTGCAGTACGCGTTTGCGCGCACGAAGGAACGGCGCGCTTGCGCTGCCCCGCAGAACCAGGGCACAGTTTTCGGAGAAGCCGTCTCGTTCGAGCATTGAGAATTTCAGTTGCTTGTAATTAAACCACGCAGTAAAACAAGAACAAAAACGTTGCCTACATAGTACGCTTTCGTGCACTTGCTTGAGAGATATTTAGCAAAAGCTGTACTTTACACACATATTTTAAACTTCGCATGCACACCAGCCATGATTTGCCCCCCATTTTCAGCAAATTTGATCTCTTCGGGTATTACACATACGTATACGATATAGAAAGCTAGATTCCACACCATTCTTAAATCAAACCTATTACGCTATGGAGCGTTTCTCTAAGTCATTTACTGCAAAGTCCATAATTGCCCATACACATTCTCCGAACTAGGCGTACCATGTCACCCATAACTTCCCCTGATTTTCACCAAATATTAACGAGGTACCTCGCTTAATCCACCGAGGTCACCGGAGAAACCTATGACGCACTTAGTATTACGCATGCAAATATAGGGAGAACATGGGTCCTCAATGATTGTTTAAAATGCTCATAATTAGGCCAGGAAGGCTAAACTTTCTCCACACAACACTCTTAGTGTAACCCTTACTTACACCGAATGTTATTTTAATGGCAGGTACAGTTCTATATAGGACGCCGGAAAACTTTGCGGGTAACGGTTTATGTATAACCTTTTCGAAAACACGCTGATAGAACGTTTTGCGAACTCCTTAGTTGTCTGGTTCTGTTGTACCTGCGCCTGCGAATCACTGATATGTCTCTTGTTTCCTTGAAATGTCAGCTTTTGGCATGCTGCGTTCTTTGAGTATACACTGGGCAAAGTATATATGTGCTTTGTAAAATAATCTCGCAACTCTCCGCAACGCTTGTATATTTCTACAAAAAAACTGAAACTAACCTACACATCACAGGCTGTCATCATACATACTCCTCAACATGCTTCCAATGTCAAGCGAATATAAACAACGCGCCCCGTTTAGTTCCCAATGGAAATAACAGAAAAACAACTACGTGCCTCTTATAACGAAATAACAAATAGAGAAAATGAGCATATGCAGCAACTATTTTCGAAGTTCATAAATAACATAAGCATTCCAAGCTTTTAAGTACGCATCACCCATAGTACGGCCCCCATCCTTGTTAAATATAAAATTGCCGCAATTTTCAGTTATCCCAGGGCAGTCACAATACTTCGTCATTTTGGGAACAAGCACCAAAGGGCGGTTTAGCAACTATCATTTAGCCCCTAATTAACCCACACCCTTCAAATTTTGTCTGCAGGTCAACCCTATTATACCCTCTCTTTCCCTTTCTTTTATAGTCACTATATATAAAAACCTGGTGAATGATGTACTTCTTTTAAGACACTGAAACGGCATACCGTGTTTTAGCGCTGTGAGCCGCACCAACAGCTTCGCTGCGAAGGAAACCGGCCGGGGCGCCGTCGTTACAATGCTCGGATTAAAAACGGGCGATTTTCTTCAGCGCCGAGCACGCGAGTGCTACGCGCAAAGTTCGGGCGAACAGCACGGAACAAAAACGCACGGGTGCAGGCGGACAAAACACGCGGCTGGGTGCCCGCGCCTCACGCTCTGTCGCATTGGGACAACCTCTGGCAGCCGCCATATCAGGGGCACGCACCGCAAAAACAATATTTGTGCCCGCTGCGAAGGAGGGAAGGGTAGGGAGCAGGGGAGCGAGCGCGGGCCGTCGCTTTGTCGGCCGGGCTCGTTCGGCACTTTCATTCTTCCACGGCGTCCCAACCCGTACCCCCGTCGGTCTGTGCTCTGCAGAGAATAAACGATGCGCCCGAGATCGAAAGCAAGATAGAAAAACAACAGAGCGAACCCCGGCAAAGGCACGTGGTGGGTGAGCAAATTGGAATATTGGTCCCCGCTCAGCCCTTGGCTCCTCCCCAGCTATCGCGCTCGTGTTTCTTTGGGCGCCGCAGCTTCTCGATGCAAGACGCGGCGACAGTCGCGAGTCTGGGGCAAAAGCAGGCTCGTGCGCACAGGCGACGATGGACAGGGAGGGATGGCGACGCTCTGTTATTGCGTTCTCCTCGACGCCTTTTCAACAGAAGGAATTCAGGAATGCGAAAATGAAAGGCGCGTCGTCGCCTCAGTGAAGAGAGAGACGAAGCCGCAGCGACTATGGGAGCGAGAACTGAGACATCGGAGCGCGAGACCTTTCATCTCGACCTTTCGGCTCGTTGCTGCTGCTTTGTTGAATCGAGCCGTGGTTTCTTAATATGTTGATGCGTCTTTTACATTTCATGCAATGAATCTCATTCCTCAAGCCTATAGCAGTGTTTCACGACGTGTTTAATTGGGGATTTGGCCGCATCCCTACGATGCATGCAGCTAAGCGGCAACTTTCAAAAGCTTCCTTTCTGGCAGCAGCCATGCACTGCAAGAAAATGCGACATTTGCTGACACAAGCCACGAGTAACATCTCGTAGAAAGATTCTTGAACGTCCGCACGGTTATTGGGATAAAGAGTTAAATTACGAGAGTGAGTGAGTGAAAAACATTATTAGCTCTAGGTTCGCTGGACTTCTGCGGTTTTCGGATGGAATCGTCCATCTTCTAGCACAACGGTCGGTTGCCCTTAGTCCAGGGCTCCGCTGGATGCTGCTGCCAGGTGTGCTCGCCGAATCAGACCTTCTTGGTCGACCTGGCGATCGCTGGAGAGCACTCCCTCCCATTGCTCCGCACTCGGGTTTGGTATAACGGGTACCACGTCTATCTTCTGGCATGCCCACGTTATGTGGTACAGCGTGGGTGTTTCGTGGCACCAGGGGCATTTGTCATTGTATAATGTGGGATAAATTTTGCTTAGTACGTTTAGGTTCGGGTACGAGCCCGTTTGTAGCTGCCTCCACGCGACAGAGTCCTCTCTGCTAAGGGAGTTGTGCGGTGGTGGATACCGCTTTCTGCAGCCCTTGTAGTAATCTAGTATCGCCGAATAGTCTTGGGGTACAGGTTCGGTCTCCTCGAGGTCGCCTACGTTGGATGCTCGGTAATAAGTATACCCTCGAGCTATCCTGTCCGCCTCTTGGTTCCCTGCCACTCCCGTGTGTCCCGGCGCCCATACTATCGTATGCCTAATTCGTTCTTCTTTTGTTTGTCGTGCTGTTATGTGGTCTCCGGAGCGGAGTATGCGGAGCGCTCCGTGCCCTATTCTGCCGCGTAGGTAGTTGCGGCACGCTGTTTGCGAGTCTGTAATGATTGTTAGAGACCGTTTAGACCGATATCCCTCCGCTGCCGCTAGAGCGACAACAAGAATTCGACCTACATCGGGAAAACTAAGGTTTGCGTGGGCGACGGAAATTCAGCTTCCAACACGGACGACGCTTACTCGGTTCTTCTACAATGCTAGGAGCCGCTATCGCCATCATCATGCAAAGTTCGTGCATCGGAGCGGGGACGGCGAAGCACGTAAAATGTCGGCATCGCCTGCAGGGTCTGGAATGCACCCTGCGCTGTGTACCTCCACTAAAACGGAGAGTCCGCGAGAGATACACGAGGCAAGCGGAGATAATTTTTCTTAAATTATTACTATTGCCTCAGTTTGCCTTACGGCAACGTGCCCGCACTGCGACGCACCGCGGCGCGACGTCCGGCAGCGCAGTCTGGCGCAGTGCGCATTCCAGCAGCCGCGTCGCACGTATTTCTCAACGTCCACCGCTGCGAAACGAAGCACAGCTGCGCGCGGAGGAAGGAGGAACGCGCGCACACGGACAGACGGGCTTTATGACGTCAGCTGCTCGCCGCGTGTACGTTGCGTAACGGATCCCTGCCAACGCCGCCGCCGCTTCCGACGGGGATTGTGCTCTCGCCAGCGACGCGTTTACATTATTGTGCTTGGTCGTTGCTTATCGTCTTTCTTTCGGCCCTCCCCGAAAAGGAGAGCGAGTGCGAAGGAGGAATGGGGAGAGGGGAAAGCGTTTTTCCGCACGCGCGCGCTTTCTGGCGGCCGGCACGACATTTGAAAGCCGAGCAAGACGGATGGTATCGTCGCTGGCAAAAGGAAGAAGGACGCGCGGCGCTCCCTTTTCGCGGTCCGCCGGGCGGGATAATCGCTCGCCACGCAAGCGATCGATGCTGCCGCGGTGCCTCCTCGCGCTGCCTTGCGGGAGGCGGGTGCGCGAAGCGTGGTAGCCCCGCCCACTTCAGGAGGAACCGCTCCTCCCCAAAGAGGGACGAGTGGGTCCACTGTCTCCCGCCCCCGCACCCTGGGCCAGCTGTGCGCGCCTGCACGGCGCTTCGCTACAAAGTCCGCGGAAGCTCGTGACGTAAAGCCACGGCCCCGCTGCTCGCCAGAGCTTGCCTACTGCTTTAAGCCGAGCAGCGCTTCTAGCTTAGCAAGTCGATTTTCATATGCTATATTTGCGGATGCCGAGTCGCCAATTTTTTTCACGGATACGGCCTCAGCACAAGGCGGGCCTGCCACGAGCAAAGCTTTAGTGGCAAAAGGAGAAGAAAGATTTCTTACAATGGTAATAATGTTGTGCAGTGTGTACAGACTTTGAAAATTATTATTATTATTATTATTATTATTATTATTATTATTATTATTATTATTATTATTATTATTATTATTATTATTATTATTATTATTATAGTTATTATTATTATTATAAGAAAAAGAACAGAATCCATTTATTTTCAAGTAATATGTAGTAGGATACACAATAAATACCATTAGACCAATTTCGCTAACCTCTATTTTGTTGAAACAATTGAAAGAATTCTCCATGTGCGTCTTATGAAATCTGTACAGAACAAGTAATTGTTTAGTCTCAGGCCCTCATCCAACTTGGATTAATACAATCATGTGCCATCTGGCTTGCTCGTGTGGATCTGGAACATAGAATAACATTAGCACGGCGCCAGAGACAGGTTGCTGATCTAATGACAATCGGCATTTGCAAAGCTTACAATAGTGTACAGCACGAAGATTTATTGGCTAGATCAAGTACCCCGCAACCTGGTTGGGCGAACTTTTAATAGGGAGGGAATTTTATTATTCTCTGAGTGACTTTTCTTCGAGTGTACGCAACTCGCCGCAGTTGCTTCGTGGCCACGGTGTTGGGCTGCTAAGCACGAGGTCATGGGATCGAATCCCGGCCACAGCGGCCTCATTTCGATGGGGGTGAAATGCGAAAACACCCGTGCACTTAGATTGATGTGCATGGTAAAGAACCCCAGGTGGTCCAAATTTCCGGAGTCACCCACTACGGCGTGCCTCATAATTAGATAGTGGTTCTGGCACGTAAAACCCCATATTCTTCGACTTTGCGCAGGCAATCACGCGGTGTTTCTGAAGGAGTGGTGACTTCGTCGTAATTTTTTATATCCTGATTAGTTCTATTCCTCCTCATCAAGAATTACATAAGTATGCATACGCAGATGATATTGTGTTTTTCTTATGAGACAGATATATTCACGTCCAGTGACATCTATTACTATTACAAGAAGACATGTTTTTTGCCACAATTGAACACACACAAGTTATTATTATTATTATTATTTGTTTTGAACACATGTACACATATACATAGTTAACAGGAAAGGGAGAGCGAGGAGCAGGCTGGCAACTGCCACCGGAAGGAGCACAACGCCTGCCTACTCTTCTGAAGGGAGGTGAGAGCAACACAGAAATGGAAGATAGGAAGGGGGGGAGGAAAGAGTAAAGTCAGAGCAACAGGACAAATCTAAAAACTAAAGTAGAACACAGTACATGACGCACGTTGTTCTGCTGAGTTTCGACCTGCAGCCGGAATTAAAGTGACGCCGCGTCGAACAGCCTCCACAATTATCAATCACATCCATGGCTAGTCCGCTATGCGGCTAATTGTGTGCTCCACGATGAGACGCCAAGTACAGCTGCACCCAATCACGGTTTCACCGGTAGTCGGTTCACAATATGCATTACAAGGTGTTTGAACCCGCTACCTCCCACCTTCGAAGGGAGAAGCGTTGGAACACAGTACAGATCACATACAGTAGGGCCGGTCACTGAAGGTCACGCTACTATAGGATGTTGAATGTTCACGCTATAAACGTGAACCTAAGTTAGTTAACTCTAGAAAGATTAGTAGAGCGCGATGGGCCTGATCACGTTTAGATGCACAACCACTGGGGTATAAACATTCCTCGAGTGTCGCACACCGCAGGCCAAGGAGATGATAGTTTCTCACTAGCGACATGCGCCGCGCACTGAAAGCGGGACACTCAAATATAAGGTGCTGAAGTGTCTCGTAGCAGCCACAAGACGTACACAATGGACTTGCCACACGCCCTTGTCTGTATAAACGTTCGTGCACGTTCACGCAACCAACCCTCAGCTTGAGCAGTTGTGCTCTAACGCGGCGAGACAAGCCTCGACCGCGAACACGGGGCGGGAACGTTCCATTTGCGACGCGCTGGTATATGGATGCTGCTTGAGTAGGTGGCGACGAATCAGCAGACGAGCGTCATCAAGCTTGCACAAAATTTCTGGGCAGTCACAGTTGTTATGAGCGCAACTTGAAGCGAGCCGATCGGCCTCTTCATTTCCGGCGATTCCTACGTGTGAAGGTATCCATTGAGCAACGAGGGATACCCCACGTGATGTAAAAGGAAGACATATGAAGAGAACACGGGTGGCACTTCCAACTGATTTAATTTGGGCTGTGACCCATGAATATATATATGGTGTACCCATTGCCTTTTCTGCCCCCGTCAAACTGGGTCGACTCTGTTCGAGGACCACACGCGAGGAGACCGGTTCGCAAGGCTGTGGCAAGAAACATTGCACCTCCTAACGGGAGATGCACTACGGGCGTGGTGTATGAAATTCCCCTTGAGTGCGGCAAGTGCTATATAGGACAGACTGGATGCTGCATAATTGAACGAGCCAGGGAACACGAACTAAATCTAATGAAAGATGGCGTTGCACATTTGCCTGCGCACTCCAAGGCCTGCATGTGCAAACCACGTTTTTCTGAGATTAGGATTCTTGGCAGGAGTAGATTTCAAACAGCACGTGAGCTAATGGAAGCTTACTATATAAAAAAGAAAAGTATAAATTGCATTAGCGATACATCTATCATGCTCTATAAATCGGAAACTAGATTGTTTGACCGCTAGGTAACGTAGATCTGTGAACAGCCAGCGCATGCGTGTATGTGTATATATATTCATGGGCCACAGTCCAACTTAAATTAGTTGGAAGTGACGCCCGTGTTGTCTTTATGTGTCTTCCTTTTGTGTGTGTTCAATTACGGCAAAAAAAACATGTCTTTTAGCTAGCACCAACTAGGCCAATAAGCAGATCTGTTGCAACATCTATTACAGTACTGCCAGTGCGCCATACAAACCTTGTTAGAAAAATTTCGCCTCTCCGTTAACGTGAAAAAGCAGTCGATATTTGTTTTATTGGGATATCAATTGTACAGACATTCTAAGCGAATTTCGCAGTCGGTGTCGGCGTCACGGTGAGGTTCCGCATATACGTGTAATGAGATATATGTATGCTATATACCACGCCCTGCTATATTACATGCGGTATATGCGGGTTTTATTGGTTTTATATTGCCACACCATTGTATGACTAAAGTTGCTCATAGCAGGTCGTACATTCTTGAAAACATTATTACTCAGAATTTTGAGAATGGCAGCCCACAAACAAAGGTCACCAAGGAAAACATCGACCGCACACGCCTTTCATCTTAAGTCTTCCCAGACTTTAATATTAACAACGCCAACAATAACTGAGCTCAAACATTAAGATGATGTAATTTCATTGGCGCGGCTGTGCAGCACTTACGGGATCGGCCCACGAAAGAGGTTCAAGACATACCCGATACGGAAAAGCGGTGGTAAATTCGCTAAGAATGGCGTTGGCTTTTATTAATAAACCTAGATGAAATGTCCGATGACATGATTCAAAGAGAGGACCCGTAGCACAGCAGCTCATTTTTACTTAGCTTACGTTTACTTACAGACCTTACACTTCGTGTAATATTCTACCATGTTGCTATAACATTCATTCGTTCGCCCGTACGGCGAAACTTATTTTTCCTCCTTAACAATCCTTTTAACATATCGTTTTGCTTCCAGTTCGAGGCTATATCTCACGTGAACTCAGTGAAGTATTTAGATGTATAGCCTATGACGGTTCATATAATGCTTTCGTATTAATAAAATTCTGTACGAGTACTGGGCATGCCACGTAAGTTATGCAACAGTCAGTCGTTCGGGAATGCGGAGAGAACCTCTTCTGATAATCTACAAAATATGTGTGCGCCCCATTTGAGAATTTTAGCTTCGTGTCGCGTCAGCACCACTTCGTCACTCTTGCGCTCACCGTCAGGTGAAAAATAACAAGATTTCACACACCACACGTACACCGGTTATCAAGTGCGCGGCACCGAGCAGCTCCAATCAGAGCCAGGCGCTCTTATCATTAATGTATTATCCGATTTTTATCGCAATAGCAATTGTACGGACATCCTGCTATCACGGTAAGCGGCCCACACCCGGAGGATTATGAGGTTTTCATAGACGCGCAGTCCGTCTGGCTGCGAGAACGACGAAGCCAAGTGAACTCATCATCACGCTTCGCTTCATCGGCGGCAGGAGGAGCCAGGGCAGCGTTCTCCGTTTCACTGCTGGAACGAACGCTGTGCGCTGCTGGTGCGTACGCTGATCTGAAAGGAATGGGCAGTAAACAACTGGGAGCTAAAATTATATAAACCCTTGATTGGGCGCTCACTAACACCGACAGTTCACCGTGGGTCTCATCTCCTGCAACATCTAAGTGCGATGCCTTTAACGTCGCTGCCAGCGTTCTAAGACGACTGCCAAGGCGATACTCCTGCTGAGAAGCAGGAGTTTCTGGTGCGCTAGGTTGCGTCACCATGTCGCATCCGCGTATTGTTGAGCGCCTTCCGAGGAGCGTAACGCAACCTTGATATCGCTTTTAATGCTCCGCCTTTTCACAAAACTGCCATTTATTTTTTTTATATTTAATATGCGAAAGACAACAAATCTAAGTGAAACAAACGCAGTCAGAATTAGCGCATCTTATGCACCAAGTACCTGACAATTAGGGAAGGACACGTATTCAGACAGCACAGCCATTAGATCTGGTGGGTGCTCTTAGTCACTAAGCACATGGGCTGTTGACTCCCAAGTTGCTCCCGCTTGGTAGCTCGTGCAAATTTTGTAGCCTACGCGACGCAGGTTCGGAGAGCGGTGGCATCTGCGTGTACATTGCGGAGACAGCACGTACGCTCACGCAGCATGTGTCTCGCGCTCTCCAGAACTAAAATCGCATATGCTTGCGTTCGATACAGACTCGTTCGCAGCGCGGCTTTCAGTGCAACGAAACCCCCCCCCCCCCCCCCGCCTCTTTTTTATCTTACTGCGTTCATTTGGTCAGTGTTCTTTAAAAGACAGCTTGAGGGGCCTATACAAACGTGCGTGTAATTATTTTCTTTTTCTTCTTTTTTTTATTTTTGGTAGATGATATCACAAGAAAAAGCTGAACAGACCAAATGTTTAGCCTCGGGAGACTCTCCTTTCCTTAATGGTTGACAAAGCAGATGCGTCTGGTTGGGGCTCTTTATGCTGTAATTGCCGAACACGAACAAGTATAATCCACACCCAGAGAGAAACGCAAAGCTGATGCACAACAGGCACCCAAGTTGTTTGTTCCAAAATATGCGCGCTACAGTTCTGATACAGTTCTGATGCCATCACAGCCAATGTGAGTCGCCTTTTTCTCGAACCTTTTCTCGAAAACACTTCACATGTCAGTCAAGCGTCCCTCTGCGAGGGCGCCAAATGTTTTTGTTATTTTTTCTTCTTGTTCTGCTTCCTTACTGAGAAACCGTCATTCAAAGGCACTTGAGTAGCCACTTCACCAAACTCCTCTCCTGTCATCACACATAGGAGAGCTCTGAACTCCCGTCCCGCACACCCAGATGCAGGTTCGTTGAAGCGTGTCTGACGGTGTGATATGCATCTGTGGGAACCTGTCTGCATCGACGGTCATGTGACGCAAGGCGCGAAGAGCCGAACCCGTCAGGTGGGGCCGCGTTACGCAGCACCGCGTGCCTTTTCATTTGGCCTCCGTTAAACAAGAAAAAGCGTAGGCAGCCGTGGCAGGGTGGCGCAAAATCAGTTGGCGACAGTCACCGACGCTAAGCGGCACTCCTAAGAGCCTTTTCCTGTTGCACGTACTTGGCGCCATCGCCTCCGCCGCGTGAGAAACCTTGCAGGCGGTGCGGCGCGCTGTGCCGTGGTGAGCGGGATAGCTAGCTTGTCAGATAGTGCCAAATCTCTTGGTTGTTTCAAAAACGTCTGAATTGTGAACTTTCTGTCACGTGACATGTAGGCGTGAGTGCAGCTTTTCTCGCGAAACCTGACGCTTCATGCTGCTATATTTAGTTGCAGAAAACCAGAGATGCCTCGCAGCCAGGACCTATAATCTCCTCTATAAAGCTTACGTACCTGCCCGTAGCGCAATAAAGGTGCCTCCATAGTGTATCTGTACATGGAGACTTTAAATCTAGGCTCCGAGGACCTCGCATTTATCATTCCTACGCTCGACTGCTTTCATGGAAAATATTCCGAATAAAAGTCCCGCCTTATGTGCAAGGTGTGGCATTTATCTTCGACGTGCAAATGCATTGCACCTGGCTTACAATAACATTAGGTGCCTCCTTGAAGCTCATTTTGTAATTACCTTTGAGTAGACGCTTTTTTCCTACGGTGCAGGCATAATCGTGCATAATTAATATATAATGGGGACATTCATCACATCCCATCCTCAGATTCATTCACAGACGCTCTGTAAGAAAAACGTAGCGTGTAAGTATAGGCAGAACATTGACGTCCCCAACAAAACTATTTTTTCTTCTGTTGTTTCTTGTGTAGTATTGTGTCTAACACTGTACGACACCTTCTGTTTGATAAGTGCTGTCACTCGTCTTTATGCGTAAAACTTGTAGCATACAAGCGTCGCTGTCACATCTCTTAAATCATAGCATCTTAAACATTAAAACAGGACTGAAGAAGCTGGTTTTGTTTACTTACGGCAATTGTATGTGAACTGAACAAGCAATAAAGATTGAAGCACAACTGCTCCGACAAGCATGTGCAACCCACTCACAGATATCTCCGATGAACACAAGTCGTAACACCTGTTATAACTAATTCGCTCGGCTTATCTCCCTCCAAGCATGTTCGAATAATTTTTTTAGCGTTTGAAAATATTTGCGTTGTTCAGTAACTTCAGCTAAATGTAGGAGAACCACAATATTCCGCAAAGCAAAGGTGCAATATCGCGACTGTCATTGTCCCGTTTTTTTGCAAAGGAAAAAAGAAAAAAAAACGTTGCTGGCCACGTATATCTGTATAGACTCTGTAGACTAACAAACGTCTGTGTCGCGCATGATTTCTCACTAGTGCACATATTAACAAAATTGTTAAGAGCATCAGTGAGCTTGCTTACAACTCATCTCGCAGCTGCTCACTGCGGCATCTTTGCCGCATTAATACTCTACAGGCGGCAAAGCACGCTTTACAGGCAAGAATTTTTTTTTTAAAAGTACGGAAGAAAATTTTTGACAAAGACGCAAAGCAAATGTGCCTTCGTACATCGGTTTTCAAATTTCTAAAGCCGTTAAGCAAATAACCTAAATTCTTTAGGGGTCATGCAGTGCGGTTCGAATTGCGTCCGCCCCCTCCAAAGCTTTGGACGCGTCACGCGGAACACTCAGCTCGCGGTCAGCGGAAGCCAACACCGACAGTTTGTCACTTCCAGGTGGTTGTGAAGGCAGCCAATGCGCGAAATTAGTTGCCTCAAATCCCTGTCGGGATCGATGGTGTCGCGACGAGCGGGCGCGTAATGCCGCGGAACTGTTGTGTATCGTGTGCTACGAGTGAAGTGCGGAAAAAAACACTTGTGTAGGACATAGCGACCGATGCAAACTACTGAATGAGATTTTTAGGACGCAGTAACAGTTTTCCATTCAAATTCACGCCTGAATTTAGAAAGTAAACAGTATTAGTAATAATACTCTCTATTTATATATGTAATTAGCGTCGCATATGTATGTATGTATGTATGTATGTATGTATGTATGTATGTATGTATGTATGTATGTATGTATGTATGTATGTATGTATGTATGTATGTATGTATGTATGTATGTATGTATGTATGTATGTATGTATGTATGTATGTATGTATGTATGTATGTATGTATGTATGTATGTATGTATGTATGTATGTATGTATGTATGTATGTATGTATGTATGTATGTATGTATGTATGTATGCATGCATGCATGCATGCATGCACGTGTGTATGTATGTAATATCGATATCTAATAATGGTCATCTCTGCCTATTAAAAAAGTTCTTTCTTGTGGTAAGAATACAGTGCAAACAAATTACGCGCGACATTTTGTGCCCGTGATATACAGCGTAGCTGGCTTTGTTATACGAACTCGCTATAACGACACGTACTCTTTCTCTCTCCCATTTGTCAGGTCACCCGCACTTCTTCAACCAGCTGTCAAGTGGCCTGGACATTATCTCCTTGGCTGGCGAGTGGCTCACTGCTGCAGCCAACACTAACATGTGAGATAATTCTGCCTAGAAACTCACTCTTTGGATTCTGCGGCACCGTTACGTTGCTGCTATTCTGTTATTTACTGATGATCAAATGACCCAATCAGCGAAAAAGCCGGCGGCCTCTGTCGCAGCAGCGACCCCCTTTCCCATCGGCTGGGGCGCCACGTCACGAGCTCACCTCGCGCATTCGTGACGCTGGATCGCGCTTGCTGCCTCGGGCCACTGATCGGACATTAATGCTTTCATATTCGCGACACATAAGAAACGCTTAGGTGTACTCGAATTTTTTGGCAGGTAAACTTGTATTTTTCCATTTGTTTGATATTACGTAGCTCCCATACACCTATTTTTATTATTGTAACACGAACATTACTTCTAGGGCTCAATTATGTGCAGCATTATATTAAATTACATTTCAGACTTGGATACTTCTTCAAGGAACCTGAGCGTTTGCTGGCGTCCGTTATACAATTTGTCGTTAAAGTCTAAATGACTAATGAGTGAATAGCACCAGGGGAGGTGCACCAGATGTTGGCCGACAAATTGGAATGGCTCGGTAGTGATGGCCGCTTTGGACGTTGATGCCAGGAATAAATTGATACAACTTTTTATTTATTTATTTATTTATTTATTTATTTATTTATTTATTTATTTATTTATTTATTTATTTATTTATTTATTTATTCATTTATTTATTTATTTATTTATTTATTTATTTATTTATTTATTTATTTATTTGTTTGTTTGTTTATTTATTTATTTATTTATAATACATTACAAGCTCCAAAGAATCACTGAGTAAGATAATGACAACAGAAGGGACAAAAATACAATAGTACTATGAGACGAAAAATCAATTTATAAAAACAAAAGTTCTATCTAGTTTCTAAATCAAGCTACAGGTAACAGTAAAGAGAGAGAAAGAAGTTTAATGACACGAAATGCCGAGAGGTCGGCCTGAGGTATATTCCTCTAGCCAGCTACTCGGCATTGGGGGAAGGGGAAGAGGGAAAGAAAGAGGGAAGAAAGAGGTGCATGATGGGTGACGATGACGATAGAAGGAAGATGTAGAACATATGGCAAGCAGTTTGGCATGCTCAAAGTCTGCAGTCCAGGCCCGTAATTTTTAAAAAGTTCAGTAATGCCTTGATGGCCTTGAAACTAGACTGAGCGTCTGGCCAAGAGCCTAAAATAACATCCTCCGACAACGGTGCACTGTCGAGACGCGTAAGGTCCTTGACCAACCTATCACGCTCTTCCACAAACTTAGGGCAGTCACAAAGCACATGACCTATAGTCTCAGTCACATTGCACACCTCACAGTGTGGAGACTCGGTGCGTCGCATGAGGTGCACGTATCCGCGCGTAAACGCTACCCCCAGCCTTAGTCTGTGCAGAAGACTGGCACAGCTTCGTTGAATTTTTGGTGGTAGCCTAAAATTCATGGTGGGGTCCAATCTCTGGAGTCGTCTGTGGCGATTATCCGGGTTGTCCCAGTGCTTCGCTGTCAATTTTCGGATGACACTGGAGAGGAGACAGTTGGCGTCCGCTCTTGAAAAAGGAATTGAAAGCAGCGACTCTCGTTCTTCGAGTGCTTTCTTCGCTTCGGCGTCGGCCAGTTCGTTGCCCTGTATACCACAGTGACTAGGGATCCACTGAAATGTGATGTGGTGGCCGTTTTCTTGCGCTAAAGTGTAGAGCTCGGCAGTTTGAAGAGCTAACACTCTATAAGCGCTTTCTTTCAACACCACTCTAAGTAGTTGAAGAGCCGATTTTGCGTCACTGAAAACTGTCCATATTTGAGGAGGCTGTCGCACAATATATTGAACGGCCTCTCTTATTGCCACTAATTCCGTAGATGTTGTAGTCGTCTTGTTATGCAGACGAAACCGTCGAATGACCTGATGCGCAGGCACGACGAAAGCCGCACCAGACGCATACGACGAGACCGAGCCGTCTGTATACACGCTCACCGAGGAGTCATATTCTTTCGACATATATTCAAGTGATAAATGTCTGAGGCCGACGGTAGGTATTCGCGATTTTTTAGAAATTCCGGGAATAGATAGACGTACCGGTAATTTGGACATTACCCATGGGGGCATATGTGGAAGGTCAGCCGTGGCAAAGTATGCTGGTATGGCAGATGCTTGGCATTTAACGGCTCTTGAAAAAGTGGAGTCCGGCCGTGTATCGGGTAGTTTCGATAAGGGATGGCGTCCATGACGGCAAAGCAATCGCAGGAATACTCGAAGAGGTTCGCATCGTAGATAGACAGGTAAAGGGGTGACGCGAGCCTCCTCAATTGTTCCGTAGGTTGAGGTGCAACGTGGAACACCGAGACATGTTTTCAGCATCTGCGCCTGGGCACTTTCCAGCGTACGGAAACATGACGGGCTCATACTTGATAAAACTGGCAGGCTATACCGAATGTATCCGACGTAGAGAGCCTGGTACAGCCGGAGTAGCGAATGCTCAGATGGACCCCATTTCATACCGGCCAGAAAGCGAAAAACTTGAGCAAGCCCAGTTAATTTTTTCTTTAACATTGCCACATGTTTCGACCATGAAACACCGCGGTCAATGACAACGCCGAGGTATTTGTGGTGGGTGACATATGGGATGGCATTTCCATTGATCATAATTGGATACCAACACATAAGCTTCCGTGTGAACGCTATCGCAGCGCACTTGTCTGGGGCCAGTTGCAGTCCTTGGCACTGCAGGTACTGAGACGTTAAAGAAACAGCTCGCTGCAGTCTGGCACGAATTTGTGGTCGCGTGACTGCGGATGCCCATATGCATATGTCGTCTGCGTAGGTACTGATGCGCACTGTATCAGGAATTATTTCCGCAAGGCCAATAAGGGCAACATTGAAAAGAGTCGGGCTGAGAACTCCTCCTTGAGGCACTCCACGGACCACAGCGTGTCTTGTCGTTTCACCAGCATTCGTGGACATGAAGACTGTACGACCATCTAGGTAATTTGCAATCCACATGTAGAGACGGCCGCCGATGCCTAAATTACTGAGGGCATCAAGAATGGCTTCGTGCAGTACATTGTCATAAGCCCCTTTTATGTCTAAGAAAACTGCTCCTACAAGTCGGTGGCGCTTTTTTTCGTGTTCGATCGTGGACACGAGATCAATGACCCCATCTATTGCAGACCGGCCACGTCTAAATCCGGTCATCATTTCAGGATAAAGCTCATTCTTTTCCATGAACCATTCTAGTCTAGTGAGTACCATCCGTTCCATCACCTTACCGACACAGCTAGCTAAAGCTACTGGCCGGTAAGATGACATTTCGTAAGGCGATTTTCCTGCCTTTAGGAGGGCCACCAAACGGCTGGTTTTCCACTGCTTCGGGACTGTACTGGATGACCACGTGGCGTTATAGTATGACAGCCGGACTTTCCGACCTTCCATCCCAAGGTGGCACAGAGCAGTATACGAAATACCGTCAGGTCCAGGGGCAGAAGATCGTCTAGACGCAGCAAGTGCAGCTTCCAATTCCGGCATCGTGAAAGGAAGGTCAAGACGATCATCTTTAGGAGGTAGCACGGGTCGATCCAATGTTGGACATGCTGAAACATCGGTATGGGTTACTCTCTTACAGAAGTCTTCGGCAACCTGCACTTCCGTCAGACATTGGTGAAGTGCTAGAGCACGGAAAGGATGTTTTTGCTGAGGAGGGGCACGAAGGCTTCGTACTACCTGCCAGATCCTAGAAAGTGGCTTTCGAGGATCCAGAGACGAACAGAAGGTCCTCCACCGTTGTTTTCCCATTTTTTGAAGGTGACGCCGTATTTTTCGTTGAGCTCGTCGACATAAGACAAGGTCTGATGACGATTGAGTTCGCCTAACCTTCCTTTCCGCTCTACGACGGATCGCTCGGAGTCGTTCATATTCAATATCAATCGCCGTTCTGGATGTAGGTGCACTGATGAACTTAGTTGTCTTCTGCATTGATGATACAATAATGTCTTCTATATCAGATGGTGAAGTGATGTCTCCGCAGTACTCTTCGACAGATGTAGAGAATGTGGACCAATCAGTGCAGCGTACAGCAGGTGGAGTTGATTGCACAAACCACTTCATCTGTACATATGTTGGTATATGATCGCTCCCATGCGTTTCTATGTCCAAGCACCAATTGACTAAGGGTAGGAGGCTCCGAGATACAATAGTGAGGTCTAAGCAACTTCCGTAGGTAGTGCCGCGGATGTAAGTTGGAGATCCATCGTTGATGACAGCCAGACCTTCACTGTCTATGAAGTCCATCAAGTTCCTACCCCGACAGTTCATTGCGGCACTTCCCCAGTAAGGATGATGAGCATTGAAGTCTCCAATAACAACATGAGGGCCTGGGGAGCTTTGTAATACAGTGGATAGATAAGAGAGTTCAAGTCCTTGTCTAGGAGGTATGTAGGCGCCGATGATCGAAAACACATGTTGTTTATGTTTTAGTGTCACACACACATATTCATTGCTGTCATGTGGAGTGATCGCGTTCCGCACAAACGTCATGTCACTGCGTATACACATTAACACTTTGCTCTTGGGTCCATCTTCACGTGACCAGAGCTTAACGTATCCGGAAAGGCGAAATTCCGACGTGAGATTTGGCTCGCATATCACGATCACTGGGAAGCGGTATTTGAATACTCGTTGCCTAAAGTCAGACATGCGGCCGCATAGACCTCGAGCATTCCATTGCATTATAACAGAATGATGCATCTTCTGTTCCAATGTCCAGTGTTTTATCGTGAGAGCCATGATTAATACCCTTATTTTAGAGCCGCTAATAGCGGCTCCATAGCATCTAACGCCTTCACGACCGACAGTGCAGTTGGCGTTGCCAATCCGGAGAGTAATATACGCATAGTGTTTACTAGCTGTTTAAGCATGTCTATCACCTTTTCATTTCCAAGCCTTTCAGTACCCTCCCGGCACTTGGGGAGCGCCGAAGGAGTATCTCCTCCGGAAGCCCTCAGTGGTAGCGAAGGCCACTCAATAGCCGAAGAGGTTGGACGCACGTTGGATGACGCCTCATTCCTTGACGGGCGCGGAGATACTGGGGGAGGCGCATCTTGTGTGTGCCGGCCTTGCTCTCTCTGTGGCACGGTTTGCATCCAAGTACTCAAAGGAAGTGCCTCTTTACCCCGAGGCTTGCTCTGGGAGCGGCGACGCCTTTGCCGCAACCGGCGCCTTTTCTTGCGGACGGAATCGGCAGCCTCCTTGTGCGTGGAGTTCTCTCTCACCATTTTTCTCAGAATTTGCCTCTCCTCTGCCATTTTGGGGCAGTCCTTGGATGTCGCTTCATGGGCTCCGGAGCAATTTGCACATTTCATGGCGTCAGTCTCACAGGAGTCTACCTGATGAGCACCACCACATCTTCGGCACGACGTAGGATTCTTACACACAGCACTCACGTGGCCCAGTTTGAAACACTTGTGACACTGTAACGGTCGTGGTACATATGGACGCACTGAGTGCCTCACATAACCTACTTTGACCGATGCTGGCAAAGAGTCTGACTCGAAAACCAACTTGATGCACCGGGAGCGGCCGAATCGGTGGATGTCGAGGATTCGCACTGTCGACGATAATAGAGATCGCAGGTCGTCATCCTTTATGTCAATGTCCACATCTGATATCACACCAGTGCAGGTATCTTTGCCGTACGCTAGGAATGAGTGAACTGGGATGTTGCCAACCACTTGAATGCCTTTCAAAGCCTCCAATACTGCCTGAGAATTCACGTCCACCGTCAGAATGTTCTTCCGAGCATTAATGCGGATCTCTCTCACATGTCCTGAGGCTATTCGGTCGAAGTATTTGGTCAGTGATTGTCTATTCAACGAATTCATATTCGTACCTTCCGTAGTTGGGGTGTAGCCTACGGAGAAGACCCGTTCGTCACATCTGCTGTTATGAGTAAAATCACTGCCTGCTGACGTCCGGCGAAGCTTGCGCTTCAAGTGGCGCGATTGGACTAGCGTGTAATCACTGTCCGAGTCCATCTCTGCCGCTGTTGAGCTGTCAGATGAATCGGGAAGCCTACAGTCGGTGATGTCGCGGTTTCCCACGGACAGGGCTATCGCCGCGGGACTCGCCTTGCCATGAGGGCGCGGAGGTCCTCCGTCCTTCATTCTGGAGGACGACGTCTTCAGGGAAGCTCCTGATATGCAGAAGGCGCACAACTTTGAAGAACCACAGAACAAGATCAACCGTTAGGCTGGTGAGCGCTGTGGGTACTACACATTGAAGCTATTCAATGTGTAGTACCCACAGCTAGGTTGGCGTTAGTTCTGGTCCGCGCGACTAGCACGGTCACAGCACTCCTTCCTCGTTTCCAAGGCCTTCCACCTCTAACGTTACCACCTAGATTTGGTCATCTTGTCCAAATTTATTTCCATTGCATTATAAAACCGAAAGTATGCGGCAGACTTAGCCATAAACCAGCGGGAAAAAGCAAAAGAGGGCAGACAAGCGCAAGAGATAAATGTACAGAACATTGTATGCGAGCTCAGTCATTAGTATAAATATTACAGAGTGATTTGAATAAAATACGGAGTCATATTCTCGCACTACACGTAGCAGGATCACGTATGTGAAACGATTTGAATATATTCTTCGGTTACTCCCCAGGCAAGATGCAACCGCGTTTCTATTTCCTCGCAAGACACAGTCGCATTACTGTGAGGCGGATAAGTTCGCGTAACCTACACTTTTATGAATGCTACGGCATCCTGAGGTTATAACGGTAAGATGGATAAGCTCGGATATACCAAACCAAAATTACAAACGGACGTGAGAAAATTTAGACGGTACTTGACAACCGTGATCTATCGTCGTTGTTGCGTAGGCGAATTTTACGTTATCTTCATTTCACGTTGGGGGGGTGAGCTTTTTTCATGCCCGTCATCTCTGTCTTTCCTGCATGCCCACTTGCTCCGCTACGTAACGTGCCACAAGGTGATAATATCAAGCGCGCTCGAGCAGTAAACATTAGTACGTGGTGCAATATGCATTTTAGAGTGTTTCAGAGCAGTGTCAGGGAAATTGAGAACTGAATGCAGCAAACTGACCACAGAACACTCCTGGAAACTGAATAATTGTAAGTGTCACACGCTGAAGTACAACATACTGCCTTTCTGCGGCGTTGTTGATAACAAAAGGCGCGCAATTCCATGAAAACAAAAGTTGCAATGACTGCCTTGAAAGAATCCAGCAGTATATGCAGGCGCCGGTGTGGGGGACAAAATCGTTTTTTTATAGATGGAAATAAGTGTATGCGTATCAGAAACAATGTACAAGCGAAACGTTCGAGGTTACCGTAGCATAATATTTTAATCCATTCAAGGTGACTAAAAGATTTCTTTTTTTAAATCATACTTACAGAAATTGTTAGAAACACTGTAAATTCGCCATGCCATTTGCCCTTCATCGTGCGCATCTGCAGGCACTAACAAATTCAGTAAATGCAACCATAGTGGTTCATGCAGGCCAATTTAGCTTATTTTAGGATTTTACTTTTGTTATGGCATACATTTGCACTACCCATCTGTTACAGCAATTCTTGTGCCTTCCTTTCATCTTACAACTTCCTCCGTTGTTAACATTTCTGATAGTTTTGTATAATATCGTTTCATAATCGTAAGTTTGATTTCATAACCATAATCAAACTTACGTTTTCTATGTATTGTAAAGTAATTATCCATGTGGTGAAATTTCCCTTAAAGCAAAGTGCAATAAGTTTGAAGAAACACTGTTTTAGCCATATTTTATAGAAGCCCTTATGATAGTTCTCGCGCTGCCAATGTTAAACGAGCTAGCTGTGATGACGTCAGATTCGTTATCTCTGCGGTATGCCTTTCGACGTAATGTAATTCTAATAATTGTTGTTTTGATTTCAAGATTATTGCTTTTGCACTCACTTACACAACGACCCATTTCAACAAAACTTTGCGAAGCAGTAATGTCACGCTTAAAAATTGGTATTATAGCGCTAACAAACTTATTTACGAAAAAAGCAAACGCACGCACACAATAGCACGCACACATGTCGAGCACACTCATATGCACACAAACACACACACACGCGCATACATTCCTATTATGCGTTCGTACTGTCAGTTGGTTCGTAAATTCGGTTTAATACTTCTACGGTATCTTCTTTTCGTCGAACTTTCTGAACGCGTTACTATAATTCGCACATTATTCTGTGCTAAGCTGTGGTTCCTAGACAAACCATTTTCTGAAGCATGTTGCAAGATAATCTATTAAACTGCTATCACTCTGGCCTAATGCTAAAACAAAAAGAAAACTAATATATTCAAGCACTTGTCAGCATTCGCAACTTGTATTTTTCTACTGGCAAGAAACCGACAAAACGGAAATATAAAACGCACGTACAAGTGTTGTGTCAGCAACAACATCAGAAGTGAAATTTCACTCTCGTTCACATTTGCAGCAAGCAAGGCACAAAGCAAGGAAACAAGGCAACTCTGTTAATTGAATTCTGGGGTTCTACGTGCCAAAACTACGATTTGATTATGAGTCACGCCATAGAGGTGGACTACGAAATAATTTTGACCACCTGGGGATCTTTAACGTGTCCCCAATGCACGGGGCACGGACGATCTTGCATTTCGCCGACATCGAAATGCGGCCGCCGAGGCCGGATTTGATTCCGCGACCTCGCACTTAGCAGCACAACACCCCGCCAAACCACCAGGGCGGGTAAGGCAGCTCAGCAAAAGGTCGATTAGATGTGAATGTAGCTGCGGCATAGTGGTCCTTCAGAATGGGCTGCGTGGCACATTTTTATGGCACCATGATCCTGTCGGAGGCTTTTATTTTGATGCTTCAAGCAGCTCAATAGCTATTTTCGATCCTGGACAACACTGGTGGTTACAGCATCTTTATTGAAACTCAAAGCTCATACCCGCACATTTTTGCGCTGTGTGGTGCAAACACAGTGACGCACGTATTGACATCAGTTGAAAGCACTACATGCGTGCGGTTGTGCAGGTTCACGTACGAGATCGCACCGGTGTTCATCCTCATGGAGAACGTGGTGATGAAGAAGATGCGAGATCTCATCGGCTACACCAACGGCGACAGCATCCTGGCACCCGGTGAGCACGCTGTGGACTCACGCATGCACAGCGTTTCCGCACTGATATGTCATCAGCTACTTTGGAGCGTGCTTGCAAAGCACCCCCAAAACAGGCAGTGACTGAAGCGCCTCCAGTGACAACAAATGGCTCCTGTCCATCCATGCGTATTAAGCAGACACAGAATCAGAACAGACCTCCAAATTGACCTTTCGGAAATCTGCCCACGCTGCATGACCAAAAATTTAGGACCGTCTAATCGACACAGAAAATGGATACCTAAGTGTCCGTGCTGAATTACGTGCCCAAACACTAACAGTGGCGCCAACGACACGAATGTGACATCACTGATTTAGGTTTATTAATTAGTTGTGTATTCAGTCCTTTGGCTTCCAAAAAAAGGCCTGAAAAAGTTTCCATGTCGAGCTCCTATTCATTTAAGGATGACATGAAATAGCTTCTTTTTTTTATGCATTTGCAGAGTCAGGGTACTTCACAGACTTTTCGGGGGTTATCTATGTTTCTATCTATGTATGTTTCTGTGTCTGTATCTATCTGTTTTGTAGAGTCCGTCGTCGAATGGGTAACGCATCGGGCTGCCATAGACTGAGCGAACAGGGCTCGAAACCAGCCATTGGACACGCTTGGGTCACCGAGTACTTGGCAATGTGAACAGCCTTGAATTGGATCAACGCGCCTCTTAGCGGCGCGGCACGTACTGTCGACGATCGCGTGCGAGCAGCAGTGCGCATGTGGTCGACTTGGCTTTTTTGCTCCGTCACATCTGCGCCTTTGTTTCAGTGAGCGCCTGCGGCAAAACTGGCTCGCACGCCCGCCGCAGATTGAATTCCTTCGAATGCCGTGCGGCTAACAAGCCCTATTGGCAGGGGGGGGGGGGGACACTCCGTATGGCTCCCATTGGCCATTTTCTAGTAGACGCTCTTTCGACGCTAGCGCCAAGGTCCCCTTCAGTTACGGCCCAAACCATTGGGCGACGCAGAAGCAAAATGGCGGCGCACATGATTGTTTACGTTGTCATGGCAACAGCAACAGCAGCCGCGCGGCACCTCCTCTCCCAAACGTTTTCTTTTTCCTTTTTTGTTTTTATTATGCCGACAGCTCCACTCCCTTTCCCCCTTTTTCCTATGCCGCGCGCGCCGCTCACTTTCTTTTTTTGTTTTTACCCGTAAGCGGCGCGTTTTTTGTTACGGCGCGCCACGCACCAGCTCGCAAGCAATGCGCGCGCTACGCCGCGCATTGGCATTGCTTGCGAGCTGGCGCGTGGTGCGCAGTGGGCTATGCGTTGGCATGCACGCAGTCTTGCCCAGCATGTGTCGGGACATAAACAAAATTCCACTTCCAACACAACAGATGTTTAGTCTCGCTTTATTGACTTCGTTTCCGAAAACAGATTTTTCTTGCAACGTGGTGTGATACACGCTCAAAAAATGAGCAAAAGTGAAAGGTGCATGACATATACAAGAGTACTAAAGACAAAAGTTCACAGATGGTGAAATAACAAAAGAAAGCGCTAGAAAACGCGAAGGCCGTTTCATGTACACACATAAAAAAACAAGATTTTTATATAACGTCCTCAAGACCTAAATGTAGACGAGCTCCTGATCTGTGGACGAAGATATAGCACAAAATTGGACGACGTCTATGACATAGTCATGACAACTGTAAAAAGAAAAAAACTCACTGGTAATGGCAAAAACAATGACACGCAAAATACCTGAAAGATAGAATAAAATGCTAACATTGATTGATTGAGAGCCATACCAAAAGAAAGCTTATTCTAAATCTGCACGAAAGTGTATGAAATGCGTGACATGTTCATTACTGCTGAACAAATTGAAAAAAAAAACATGGCAGAAAAAAGTAACATTGTACTAAAAACTGAAACACATATTATCACATTATTTTGCACATGGCCACAACTTGAGTAACGGTGGCAAGGGGAACAGAAGGTAGTCGGCTTTTGCAGCAGCACGTAGAAAACATTCGCAGAAAGGCTTATTCCTCAATCAAAGACCAGATAAAACAAGCCAACACGACTTTTCTTTCTACCCGAATGCAATGCTTAGCAATAAAATTACGTCACTTAAGGCACTAAGTGGTACCTACTGGGATCTCCTTTGTATAATAAACACGAACTGCAAAAATCTGCATGTAGGACACTTGCAATGCTCATGCTTTCCAGAAAAAAAAAAGCGTATCATGCCTACACATGAAGGTTGTTCGCGCGGTTTTCCCATCGGGGGTTACTGAGATAGTACACAAACACTAACAGTAATTTTTCATCTGTTAGTAGGTTTGTAGAACGTGATACACAAAAAAAGCACTGAGGGCGGTATGGAAAGCTGGGCAAGTTACTGAAGTTGCAGAATGAGACTTGGCACAGAAAAACACAAGTCACAGACCAGGTGACAATGAGGAGGAACATCTATTTGTCAGCTTTCTCTACCGGGAAGAGGCAAGTGTAGCATAATCAAGGCGCAACGACGTCCGGAGCGTCATGGAGCACACAAATGGACAGGGCTGTATTCGTGTACATGCGCCTTCTGATGTCCTTGGGTCTGAGCGCTCACCTGTTGTTTTTAGGCACCCGGAACAACCTTGCAGGACTTGTTTGTGAGGTATTTGTGCACCACTGCACGATGCACGAGCGGTACGAATCGTGAAACGGGTGAAACATCGCGGAGCACAAGCACACAGCTACCGAGGACCACAGAACTGACGAAACTAGCCACGTCGGTCAATGCACAGCAGCGCACGCATCTCGATGACAGTAGATAAAAAAAAACAAAGCGTTACGTAGCGGACTGCTGGCGGGGACGGCACGGCGGCGCGAGCGCGTAGACAGTCGAAGGTGAGGGAGTTGCGAGGGCGTTACGAGAGTGGGCGTGGGGAGAGGAGTTGAGCGGGGGGAAGGGGTTGGCCACCTGGATCGGCGCGCGTGCGCGCGACGATCTACGAGGCCATGCAAGGGAGACGGATTTTTGCGTTCGCCCATTACAGAGATGGCGCCAATTTCCTGTGCCACCGAAACCGGGCAGTGTCCCCCCCCCCCTGCTATTGGCACCTTTTGATGCCTCGCGCAGCATTGCTTGCTTCCTGTGGCGGCGTTATACAATCGGAAACGCTTCCCACCTTCGCTGCCGTGAATTCACGAAAGGTTTTGCAATCGATGTAGTTTGTCACCCAAATGGACTGGGAGTGAGCATCACTGGTACCCGTAAATTTAAAGATTAACAAGATAAAAGAGCAACCGTACAGCTATCATCTTCTGAAACTGTTCAAGGAAGATGACAGCAATTTATGCACGGGTAAGTCTCCCTAGACTACTGCGGGAACATTGCCACGGGCCATATAAGAACAGGGTAGTAGTATGCCGCAAGCTGCTATAGAGTTGAATTCAGGTCTGCCACTAGAATATAGATTACGTTCCGCAATTGGCGAAGGAGACAACCGGAAGATTCGTTCGTCTCTTGAGTATTCTTAAGGCTCAACCAGACGTACGCGTTCCAATGCGCCCGCACGCGCCGCACCACGCCTGGGCGCGTACGGCGTCAGGCGCGGAGGCTGTTTCGCGTGTAGGCGCGCGGCGGCGTCGAGACCTACAACCGCTAGGTTTTTCGCGCCCGCGCCGGAAGCTGCCGCTCGCGTCAGTAGCATGACGCACCTCACATGACCACGGCAAGCCAACGTCACTTCCGGAACGACTCTTCGCGCGACGTTCAGGCAAGCCCGGGTAGGGTGGCTAGAATGGGAGGTGTCAGCATCGGATGGGCTGCGCCGCGTATGGCGGTGCGGCATTTTGTCATGACAGCGACAGGTGGCGCGCTCCTCGTCTCCGAGATGCCTAGCGTGATGTGTTTGAGCAATCTCTCCGGCTCCACGCGCGCGTCGTGAAGTCTGTGGTGAAGTTAGCTTCGCCTTCCCCGCTTTTATTGTGTTTTCTTGCAATATGTAACACACATGCTTAACGTGTCCGTTAAGCGAAGGCTAGACTGCCTGGAACATGGCAAGCTAGCAACACTGCGCCGCCGCGGCGAGACGCGCGGCAACTCGTGCATCGTTTGGGTGCGCGCCCTCTTCCTCCGTCGGGCGCGACGCGACGTCGAGTCAGTGCGGCGTGTGCGGACGCATTGGAACGCGTACGTCTGGTTGAGCCTTTAGGGTAAGCTGACGTGCTACTGTTGCTTTCAGATAATGTTGATACTCTGTCGCACTCCACGTCAGGACAAGGTACCCCGATTGAAAAATTTGGTTCAATACACGGGAGCAAATATTGGAAGCGTTTCCGATAATATAACGCCCCAATAAGAAGCAAGACGTTATGCGCGACTCATCAAAAGGCGCGAGAGAAGTCAGTTGGCCGCGCGATAGCAGCATCGCGAATGCGCGACGGTCGCGCCAACTCTGCCGCACCAACTCAGTGATAGAGAGGCGATGACGTGACGTCGACGAGCACCGGAACCTTTCCGGGGAAAGCAATACGACGCACAGGCAGTTGTGGTGGGACGCGCACCGCCGCTTTGGCTTCATTCTCGAGTACAGGTGCCGCACCGCCAGAAGGCACGTCGATGCAGTCTGGCACGCGCTCCCGTGGTCCGTACACTTTTGCTCATGGTTGCACATATGTGCCGCTCTACAACGAACCTATTTCACGCCGATAAGGGTCCCTGTAGATGCGGGACTCGGTAGGTACCGCAGTTCAATCAAACTCTGACGCCGAACTGGAGCACTGGATGTGTGTGCCCCTAGGTCTGTGCTGCTCTTGAATAGACCTCTTTGGTGGCTACTTTGGTGCAAGTAGGCGTGTGCCGCTTTTCAATGAACGTGTTTGACGCCAGTTTGGGCAACTATAGGCATGTGCCGCTGCTAATGTGCCGCTCTATAATGACGGAAAATTTACTTCAAATTTAACCGGTGCTGGGTGCAATCGAACCCAAGTCACGAGGGCTCCTCAAGGACAGCAACACGACGTTTAAGCAGGATGCCCCACAAATGCACTGGGTATGTGCCGCTATTTAATGAACAACTCGCCAACTTGAGTCACTTAGTATGTGCCACTGAGTGTACTGCAAGCGAGGGAACAATTATCAGCGTTCGCGACATAGAGTTACTATACTTATTCTAGAGGACAAGCTACCCATAGGGTCCATGCATTGAAATCTGAGGTTGCCTTTGAGGAACGCTGAGGTTGCCAGGCTCCTGAGACGCTAGCTAGACTTGGTGACAGTAGTCAGTTTTAATCTGGCAACCGTATCAACGTATCAGCATGGCGTCTCGCTTGTAGTGTGGTGATGTGGTGTGCATGCAGCCGTGTGTTTGGGCTTTAAAAGTTGATTATTATATGGTGTGGGTGTGGTTCATGTTGGCCGTGCAGGTGGCAGTTATGCAACCGACGGATGATCCTGTTGAAGTTCCCGGCGGTATACGGTTTTCAGCGGTCACGCCTGTTGCAGGAGTGTCACTCGACGAGGTTACGAGTTAGGAGCTCGAAGCTGTGGTCAGATTCCTCGTTGGCGTTCCGTAATTCTCTTCGCACGGGCGCGGTATGTTGCAGAAGCCGCTATCGCGATCTATTGTCGCGACGATATATAGATCGGGGTTTTTTTATTACAAGTATTGATCCAGCTGTAGGGCACATGTAACCGACAAACGGAAGTCTCAGGTGATCACCTGAGATTTTAATAAAGCAGGCGGCGCAGGAACTCCAGGGCACCCAAGGAACAGTGGGGGATCAAACCTGGACGTAGGTACGTATTTTGAAGCTTCCCTTTATATTTTGCACCTTCAATGACGTATGTGTTGTGTGGCCCTCAATGCAGTTCATGTTGTAGCAGCTGTTTTGTCTGCGTCGCACATTGCATTAAGCTTGTGAGATCCACATGTGCAAAAGGAACGGTACGTAGGTTGCGGCCGCCGATGCAGGTGTGTGCCAGGGAGTGTTCGCACGGAGAGCTCCCCTGACACGCGCAGCGATGCCTCGCAAGGTCGAGATATTTTAAAGGCACCTGCGCCCATGATCTTTCTTTTGCCTCGGTGCAGTGAGTACGATTAACCAGAATAATATGGAGGGCATCCGGTGCAGTCGCGAATGCGATGCGAGTCACGGCAAATGTAGCTCGAGTCATCTGGCGTGTGTAGGAATATCAGAGTTAGTTATATGAGCTTTATGCATAATACGCTTTGATACGGTACCTTAAAGGAATTGGTCTAGAGGACGATGTTGGTACGTTTTTTCGTACCGCCCTAATCCTATACGTCCCCCCCCCCACTACAAACACACACACACACACACCTTTTTTCTATATGTGTACATACAGTTCCTTCCCATGACGGATTGACCAGTTCAAGTTGCCAACACAGAGGACAACATAGAACCTTATTTTGTATATGTGAGAGAATTAATTAATTCCTTATTATGGGATTTTACGTGCCAAAACCACTTTCTGATTATGAGGCACGCCGTATGTGGAGGACTCCGGAAATTTCGACCACCTGGGGTTCTTCAACTTGCACCTAAATCTAAGTACACGGGTGTTTTCGCATTTCGCCCCCATCGAAATGCGGCCGCCGTGGCCGGGATTCGATCTCGCGACCTTGTGCTCATTAGCCAAACACCATAGCCACTGAGCAACCACGACGGGTTATGTGAGATAAGTATAGGCCTTTTGCACATGTGGATATCACAAGCTTAATCCAATGTGCGATACACAGAAAAAGCAGCTGCTGCAACATGAACTGCATTGAGGGCCACACAACACATACGCAATTAAAGGTGCAAAATATAGAGGGAAGCTTCAAAATACGCTCTGTAGCACTGCAAAGTATAACATATATTGTATGTGTACACTAGAGAGAAAAAACATTTATTCGGACCATCGAGGTGGTTGCTCTTGAGGTCGAGTGGGTGGTGTCCTCATTCCAGGACACCACTGGCCATGGCTGCTCGACGTACTTGGTGGACGAGAGCTTCTTGTCCCGCCAGGGTACCTCCCACCGCTTAAATGACGTGTTAGGCGTCTTTAAGTTTTGAGGTTTGCCCCCACATTCCTACTATATATGTGAAAGAGTGTAGGGCGTGTGTAGCCGCACCAGGGGCAGATGCCGCGATATGTATGTGGGAGCATTTTACTGTACCTGTGTAGGTTTGGAAATGTGTTGGTCTGAATAAGTCGGAGAGCTACTGCATCTTCAGTGCTGAGCTTTCTGTGAAGCGGAGGATAAATCCTGCGGTTGAGTCGGTCGCTGGATTTCGAGTCGGTCTCAGTAATTGGACGGCAGGGGCATGAAGGTAAAGGGTGGGGATTGACGAGACGATTGGTCTTGTCCCGCTCGGTTGATTAGCGCTCGAGCTAAGCCGTTCGCCCTTTCGTTCCCCTCTAGACCCGCGTGGCCCGGCGTTCACGTGATTTGATGGTATTCTTGCAGCCTCGGGCCTAGAATCTGAGCCGCCAGCAGCGGTGTTCGTCCGTTGGTAAAGTTACGGCAGGCCTGTTGCGAGTCGGTAACGACATGAACTTCCCTGCCTACCCTGGCTTTTTGCTTTATTACCAGCGCCGCGGCTATGGTCTCAGCTGCAGCTGGGGTCTCTGCCCTTACGGAGGCCGCGAGGGTCAAGGAGTTGTCTCTCCCGTTCACGGCGGCTACCACGAAGAGGCCCATGGTACGGTACATGGTACGCCACCACGTCCACGTACGTTACGTACGGGTCCCCCTGAACTGTCGGCTCTGTCTGTCGACGCGAGCCTTGCGCCGTCCTTCATGTAGTTCATGACTCATGTGCTTCGTTATCGGGTTCGCCTTGATCTTGCCTCTGACCTCAGGCGGGAGTGGTCGTTGCCCATCTAGGGCACAGAGCTCCGTTGCCGTTCCGGTCCGGTGGAGGACGGCTCTGCCCGCCGCCGTGTTCTGTAGTCTGGCCTTTTGCGAAGCCATAACCGCGTCCGACAGCTCAGCGAACGTGTTGTGGATCCCGAGGGCCGCTAACTTCTCGTTTGAGGTGGTGACAGGGGGACCCAGGGTTGTTTTGTACACGCCTCTAATGATGGCATCGACTTGTTCTTGGTCACGTTTGTTTAACGAGTGGTAGGGATACGGCATGCTATATATACGTTATTCTGCTGATCACCAGAGCCTGGACGACGCGAAGCGTGTTCTCTTCTCGCATACCCTTGCGGCTTCTTGCAATTCGTTTGATAATTTCGAGATCTGGCTGGTGGTAGACTTTAGGGTTTGGATGGTGTGGGAGGCTTTCAGGTTGCTCTGAATCCAAAAACCCAGAATCCTAGTCTTATTGCCTTCCGTGATCTTCTGGCCCTCAAGATAGAGGTCAATAGGGCCGGGGGACTTGTAGATTCCTCCTCCGTGCACCCGGATCAGCTCGGACTTCTCGGGCGGGCAACGCATCCCGCTCGCTGCCGCAAATCTCTCCACGGCCATCGCGGCCTCTTGAAGGGTCGCCTCATTTCGCGCTAGGGAGCCCTTGGTGGCCCATAGCGTGATGTCGTCTGCGTACAGGGGGTAACCTAGGTCGGGGATTTTCCGCAGCTCTGTGGTCAGCGCTAGCACCGCGACGTTTAAGAGAATCGGGGAGACTATCGCCCCTTGCGGTATTCCTTTGTTCGGCACGTCGGTCGTACCCGATCGAGTCCGAGTTTCGGCGTGGATGCCGAGATGCTGAGGATGTAGTCATCGCTGCCCAATGTTTCGCCCAAGTGCACCCATGAGTATTCCCTTACGTTTTTGACAAATGACAGGTCCGGAAACGTGTCTCGACTTACACTGTTGCCTACTCTGGTTGGTTGGAGGAGGTTGGTTATCAATTCGAGGCCCATTTGGTCAACCGAATAGAGGAGCGACCTCCCCTTTTGCGTGTATTGTTGGTAGCCCCGAGTCGTGTGTCTAGCCCCGTTCATGTCTCCCACCACTACCAGCTGATTGCAGCCAGCGGCTCTCACGCTGTCGTAAATGATGTTGCGGAAGTCGTCTTTCTGAGCCCTCGGCGGACTGTACAAATTCAGGATGAAAGTGGTGCGTCTTACTCTCTTCTGCGGGAGGACTTCCACTAGCACGCGATTAATGTTGTGATTTTCATAATGTTGTCCCACGGCCGTCACCGTTTTGTGAACTAGAACCGCGACCTTCGGTGATCCCGCGTGTTTAACTACGTAGTAACCCTGTAGCCTGATCGGCTGGTTCCCGACCTCCTGAAGGCAGATGACGTCCGGGGGTGGGGGGGGGGAGGGGGGGTGTATAGATGATTTTGGATGAAGAGTTGAAGTGAACTTGCCTTCTTGTTGAAAGAGCGACAATTCCACTGCCAGATCTCGAGGTGTTCGGGCGCGTTGCGAGTGGTGTTAGGCATTGCTGACGTTCATGCCACCGCCGTCGCAGTTGTCGGCGTCCCTGACGTCACCCGTGTTGTTTATGCGCCTGTACGCCTTGATGCGTGGGTTGCTGCTCTCGTCGTCGACCCGCTTGCGCGAGCCAAACTCAACCTTGCGTATTCTTCTTTCAAGGTCTTCATGGCTTAGTGTGTTCTCCTTGACTTTATTGTTTAATTCGCCCATCTGGTAAAGCATCTGTTGTATCGTAGCATAAATACCTTTGAGGGTGACTACACTTGACCGGCCTGCCGCTGCCGAGGCCGCACCGGGGAGCGATGAGGGCGTGGTGGTTCTTGAGGGGGAAGGAATGGAGATGGCGGGCTGGTGGCCTATCGTTCCGCTTTGCGGCCCTGCCTGTGTGTTGTTGCTTGTTTTGCTTAGCGACGCTTCTAAGCATTGCATGCGTTGATTTATGTCGTTAACCTGAGATTTGAGTTTTTTTTCTTCTAAATGTTTCTATTCTATTTTCTTCTAAATGTTGAAAAAAAAGCAATGCATCAATGTCCCATTTGCCTTCAATTTTATTATCAAGGTTTATCAGTCAAGGTGGCTGTTCGAGATTTGCTGGCTGCCTCAGTGTAAGAAAAAGAAAGAAATTGGGTGAATGTCGACACCAGTGCCACTGCTTCTTGCCTCTGACCTGCACGCGCCTCCACGACATCTTTGTTGGTGGAGTCTGCACAGAGGTTTGCTTATGCACCGCATAGGTCACAACCAGAATATCATGTAATGTTTATGCACCACACTGTTCACAAACTATACCAAAATGCAAACAGCAGTTAATGTAGATGCACACTGCAACACATCAACACAGTGGCATTTGTTGAGGGAGGGATGGTGCGAGGTGCATGCAGAAGAACGAATGACACGTGCTTATGTATTTATTTATTTATATACCTGGTAGGGTGCAATTGAGGTTGGAATATTAGGTGAGGGGGAATAAAAAAGTGGTTACAAAGGAAGAAGGGCACAACATTCTATAATGCTGAACAAGTAATAATAGAAAAAATTACCGCCCATGCACCCCGTACAGATGGTAAACCGGTGAAGCTGAAATGTGCGGCTCCGTCGTTTATCACTGGTTTAATTCCGACGGTTTATTAAAGTCTTTCTCAATTATTGGTTACGTCTTTGTTTCTTAATGAGGTTACGGACACGTTTGGCTTGGGTTCATCACATTGTTTATTTGAAATGCCACACATCACGCTTCGCATAATCACCATCATGAAGGGTGCAATGAGTGGTACATTGTGTTAATCCAGTAGGTTCATCAAAGTATCTGAAATATGTTAAGTATTTTTGTGTCGTAATGCGCTAATCATAGTATTTATGACTCGGTTATGCACTGTAGTTACGAAGTGACACACCGGTGCCGCACATTTCATTTAATTAAATACAGTGACACATTTTGAACCTATTGCGGAGTCGGAGAGAGACTGCCGCACGCGCTCTCTGCTTCGAGAGAGAAACAACGTCACTATCAGTGTAGCGAATGACCCACCACACCTTTGCTGCGAGATAACTATGACATCATGATCATGTCTTAACCCCATCCCTCTTTGTGTCCCTTCCCTGCAATAATACGTAGATAAATGTATATGTTTTAAATGCATGACCATTTATATGCCTACACAACGAGAAATTTGTCTGTCCGTCACGTAAAACGAATGCAATGGCTCATAGCCCCCTAAACAATGGCTCATACCCCTGCATTAGAGTTGCTGTGGTCGGACTACGAGTGTTTCGCCTAGGCATATAGAGCTTTGCTGTAAAAAGGATGAACACTTTTATGCTAGAGACGAAGACGATCATAAGGCGCACTAACAAATGAAAGTTTATTGAACATGCGGAGTAAATGCTGGTTGACAAGCAATGAATCGAAGGTACCCAAAAAAGAGGAGCAAGAACAGGTGTGTTTCCATACAGATCCCAACAAGAAACGCATCCATCTCTGAAAGTGCAACACAGGCCATGCTGACACAAAATTCTCCTAGTGTCTTTGCATCTACAGCTTCCATAATTTCTCTGGGCAGCCGATCTCCACAGAATGCTAGCTTCTTCCTCTACAATGCACTCTCGACATCTGAGCATGCATTGTAGATGAAGAAGCTAGCATTCTGTGCAGATCTGCTGCCTAAAGAAATTACGGAAGCTGTAGATCTAGAAACGCTGGGATAATCTCGACAGCATGGGCTCCGTTAGAAATGTATGCATTTCCTGTCAGGAAAAACACATTAATTCTTGCTTCTCCTTGTTGTGTGTGTTCAGTTTATTGCTTGTCAGCCAACATTTACTCGCCATGTACATTAAATATTCTGTTGTTAAATGGTCTCGGTTTTCTTGTTCGTCCTATTTGTTATCTTGTGCCATTTGCAGCCAGGCTATTCTTTATTTTTTTAGACTGCTACAAGTGGCATTAATGGCCCTTATGATACTTCTGTGTACCTTATAAAATCTTTTATTTGGGCAATGTTGCAAGAGTGTATAGTGTGAAGACAGTAAGAACAGGGCACGCTAACTTCTAATTAAAAGGTTTATTGTGAGAATGCAGCGATTTATAAAGGTTACCAGAAAGTAGTACAGCAACAAGGCCTGATAAAAACCAATGCTTGATTAAACCAAACAATCAGAAACAGTAAAGAGAGAAAATACAAATAAATATACAAGTCCAGGGAAAAAAGCATTCTGATCACCAACTGCGCATGCGACCACCTTCCAAGTAAAATAGCTTTTTTTTTTCCAATGGCATGGAACTGGAAGACTGTGCTTGCATAAGAAAGCTGTCAATCTGTCTATTGGAAAAAGAACATTGTTTGTTGGAAGGTGCTGGCATGCGTGATTGGCGATTGTAGTGATTTGTTTTTTCCTGCACTTTGAATTTTTACCTGCGTTTTCTTTCTGTAACATTTTTATTTATGTTTGGTTGCATCAAGCACCGATTTTTACCTGTCCATCTTGCTGTCTTATTTTTTTCTGGTAAACTGGACAAATTGCCTCATTTTCACAATAAATCTTAGTTGGAAGTTAGCCCTCAACCCTTTCAAATGCCATCCTGTCTACACTGCTTCATGCTATGCGCCCTTGCCACATTTGTATGTGTATATGTGTGCGTCCGTGCACATAGATTTGGATGTGAAATCAGGGCCTTAGGTGGGGACATTGTTTTTCTCCTGTGCAGCCTCATGAATTCATTCATTACTGCGCAAAAGAAAGACAATAAACGAGAACGAAGTGACCGCACAGAGTGATTTGATCTTCACCGTTGTCTTTTTTTTCGCTATAGTTAATAATTAATCCATGCCAACTCCTCCAGTTTTCATTTCTTGTGTTGGGCTCATGAGCCCACTTATGTTGCGGTATATCTGCATGGCTATGTTTCGTGTAATTTAATTTCTTAGCCATGTGCTTGCAGGTCGCGTGTCAATCTGCCGATTTTCCTGATGATATTGTGTGATGTATAGGCACTGACAATTTCTGGTGAATCCATGCAGGCATGCAGGATGTTGTAGTCTGCAAATTCGCACTGTAAGTGCTGCTTTGATTGCTCTCAGTTCAGCTTTTCTGGTTGTATGGTATTTAGTTTTATGTAGTGTCATACTACTGTTAAACTGTTATTGCCACATCAGTGTACTATATGTGCCTGAAGTTTGTTTGTATGTTCATGATTAGCAACCTCTTCTGTATGTTTGGCAATTGCATATAGTCCCCTGGCCTAATTGTTTACCCTCATATTGCATGGTATGGGCCCGCTGTGTTTCACGTTCAGGTGCTCCTGAGGTAGTGTTTCTAAAGGGAGTGGTAGTCGTCTTTGCATCTCACGTGCTAGCTGGCGTAGTATCTTGCAACCAGGTTCCAAGCTTTTGAGGCAGAAAAATTGGGCCACAGGCTGCAACTCAACTCTGTCTAGGTGCTTGTTCGTTTCCTCTTTCTCGCAGAGGTCTTCAAGAATGGTAAAGTTGGAATGACCTCTCAGTACCCGATGCCTGTATTCGATGAGTTCTCTCTTTTTTGTGTGTGTGTGTGCTGCTGGTAATTCAACTGTACAATACTTTGGACACAAGTGCAGTATATGTGATTTTCCATAGTATCCGCTTGTCCATCCCCATGGTTTTAATATTATTCTTTTCACTGGGTGTAGAATAGGCATGGCATAATTGTTTCGCCCACGTGCTCGCTCTCCCATCTTGGTCTTACACTAGCCGTTCATTTGGGGCTGTTGACTTGCAGATATATTTGTCCAGCTATGTGAAGCACAATGTGCAATATGGGGTAGTTCTTGATTCTGGTCTTATTTCTGATGTCGATGTAAACTGACTTATCAGAAAATGAGAGGCCAGACTGGCTGAGAAAGTATGCCACGTTGTCGAGAGCTTGTTGCATCATTCTTGATTTCTGTATAAGGTAGCTTTCCCATAGACTCTAGTACTCGATAGACTGTAGTGCTTCTTGGAGCATGCTTGTGTTGTTGGTGTGGGTGGGCGAAATTTACGTCCAACTCTAACCTGGAATTTTCTGTCGTTCAAACAGTTACGGTTTAACTTACGTGCTCTGCCACCAATTATTTTGCTCATCGTTCCTCATATTAGAGTAGCATGATGTGCTGTATTAAAAAGCCTCTTCACTTTCTTCATTCTTTCATAAGTGGTATTACACAATGCCCTCTAATAAAGTTACTAATGCTTATGGCCCACTCATATCTGCCAGAAGGGACAACTCTTGAAAGAAGGTTTTCTTTGTGCTTTGTGCATGATGTATGAGCATTCATGTCTTTTGAGATTTATACATCTGTAGAACCAGCTACCTGATGGAATGTTTACTATGGCTGACCATGCTTATTTGTGCAGTGCTGTTGAACACCAGATATTGATGCAATGAATGTTTATACATTCGAAATATCAGAAAAGATGCTTGTTATACAATTGTGCCCTTTGCTTTCGAGTGGTGTTAATAGTGCTTGTTAGATTTTGCATATGCATGCCCACTTATGCAACAGTCTTGCAAAGCTTAAGGGTTCAATAAATGATAATGATAATGATAGTAAATAATCAAAGCGCAAGAGCTTCTTTTGCCTTTTTTTCCCATCGAAATGCGACTGCCACGGCTGGCAATACAACCCCTCACCTTGTGTTAGCAGCAGAATGCTATAGCCAGTGGTAGGCGAATAAATTGAGCAATTTCTTTGTCTGCAGATGTTTTCTTCTTGCCTGTATGCAAGTAAAGCTGGCAATACGTGTGTCATCACAAAAAACAGGTTGTGGTCCTCTATTGAATAAATTGCACATTGTGTATAGTTGAAATGCAGAAATTTCATTTAAAATCCCACGGTGATATGTTCTTGCAAGTAGCATGGTACTTCATTACTTATGAAGGTAGTAATCACAGAGGATATCGTCATATGGGATTACACACTAATAGATGTTGTCACAAACTTATCAGAAACTGTTATTAGACACCTGTAAAGCATGTATGTTTTTGCACACTTGATTAGCTGTGGACGTGCAAGAAACGTTTATATTTAAAATACTCACAGAAAGGGACGAAACTGGATGAATTCACTGCACAGTTTTGATTTACTTTTCTTTAACGTGTCGTTTTCTACTGTTTTATCCCCACAAGAACACGCTGTTTGCCTGCTTTTTGCATTGTTGCACGAGTTTTACATGACGGTGCAGGACGGTACGTTGTCGCTGTGCCACTATAGCAAGCCAATAATTTACTAAACACAGAGCTAACTACCGTTCAAGCAAATGTTAATACAGGGGCAGTAAGGTTACAAAGTCCGCAACATATTCAAGGTTTATTGGTTTCTATGGAGGAAAAATAATTCTCCAGAGAAGAGATGCAACTTAACGTGCATGAAATAGTTGAAAACAAATTGACGACGCTGTTTATTCAAGCCACGGAGTTAATGCTATCGCAGGAAGTTCATTACGTTAGCCTGCACGTTTGCCATGTGAAAATAAGTGAGGTGAGATAACCTTTCAAGGTACATCGGGAAAGTCGCGCTTGAAAACCGACAAGAAAATCCAGCAGAACAGTACCGCGTTCTGCACAACGTTGAAACATCGGGTACTCTGCTGTCTGCAAGGATTGGGTTCGGGCATGAAATAAATGGTAGCTGGCCCATGCCGTCGTCCAACTTATCCACGCTGAGGACGTTGTTGAAGGGGGAGACTTGTTCTCATCGAGAACGAGGAATATGGGATTTATTTACAGTATCTACATGAAGGGTGGAGAACGTTACAGTTCGTCCGCCTAGCATGACTGAAAGAGAATGCACACCACGCAGCCTTCAACGGCTGCTTAAAAACTCTGTCCTCCCTATAGTCAGATACAACTTTAGAAAAAAGGGGGCGTTTACTCCTCCGAGGCGGATGCACACGACATCCACCAATGGGCGTGCACTCTGGACCGACGTCATGCGCCGGGCGGCCGGTGACTTCGCCGCTTCGGTCATCTGGGCGGGGCCTCCCCTTTTTTCTAAAGTTGTATACGACTATAGATGCCCAGGTGAGGGAAAACGGCCATTCAACCTTCGACCAATGGGAGCGCCCAAAGTCATCGTAGCCGGCCCGCTTTGAGGGGGAGGGTTTACACACTCACTTCCGCACAGACTTCACTGAACACACCGAGGTGAGAGGGTTCTCGCAGACAGGGGTCTTGCCCCAAGCAGGCGCCTCTTGATCCAAGAACTGACCCCGTAGACAGAGACCGCCTCTGTCCATTGACCGACGACTTCTGGCGCATATGAGACCGCAGCTGCAAAATATCTCTTTCCAGGAATTCCCCCGCTTTAAACAACCCGAGGCGGCGACTGCGAATCCACTACCAATACTCGGTCCGCCGACCGCGTTTAGTCATAGCGGCACCGAGGGGGTGTTGATGCGGCACATCGTCGTCCCTACAAAGCGAGTCGCCCCCGCAGGTGGGAAAAGGTTCCGAGGTCACTTCTGGGAAGCTCGCCACCCCCGCACCTGCAGCTCGCTGGGAAAATTTTGTAGGTCGGTACCCTTGCAGAGCTGACCCCCGCAGTCAGTGGCCGCTGCGTCTGTCCATTGACTGTGACGACTTCTGGGGCCCGTGAGACCGCACCGGAAAACGCCCTGTTCCAGGAGTTCTCTCGCTCCAAACAAACGTGAAGGCGACGGCGAATCAACTAACAATACTCGGTCCGCCGACTGTCACTAGACATGCCAGCGCCGTCGAGCTGTTGACGAGGTGCATTGTTGTCTTCACAAAGAGAGTCGTCGCAGCGGGCTGGGAGGGTTCGGAGGTCGCTTCTCCGAAGATCGCCAGCCGCTGCAGGCCGATCGTAGCATGTCTTGTCATTTGCCCTTGCCGAGGTAGAAATTATTGAAGGTGCTCCGTAGGCGTCAATTTTTTTATGCTACTCAACAGCAAATTGTGACGACTCCAAAAGGTCATGCCGTCTCGCGGGGATTGAACACCCGACCCGCAAAACCGTACGAAGCAAACATGAAAATGCACTTCATTTGCTGCGTAGCGTGTCAACGAACGCATAGAAATGGGAGAATGGAATCTGCGGTACAAATTTTTTATTCTCCCTTGGCGTACGTACCGAATTCGGCAACCCACGTCACCAAGCATTGCACTTGTTGAGCGAGACGCCAATTCCCGAAACAAACCGGCGAGATAGCTCTCCGCGCGATTTCGACTGTGCCACCAACCGGTTGGTCACAGCCGAAAATCGGGGGGTGGACACGGCGACTAAGATTTTCGTCGCAAACGACGGAAATTGCACTTCCGGTTCGACTAAAATCGCATCATGTGAAACAGGCAAGTGGGTGCCAAGAGAAGGGAAGCGCAGTCGAGAACGGCAGATAATTAAGTGGTGTGATTAAATTAAGAAGTTTGCAGGCACAACGGGGAATCAGCGGGCCCAAAACAGGGGTACAGTTGGAGATCGCTGGGAAAGGCCTTCATCGTGCAGTGGACATAAATAAGCGGATGATGATGATAGTCTCAACACAATGTGCTTAGTTGTTTTTAGATATCTTTAGTGTACCTATTTCTCCTTGTTTTGCAAAGAAAACGCGCGAAATATCAGAAAAGCCGACGCGGTAATCCGTCTCCGTGCTCTCGCCTCTGGAAGAAAGGGGTGCAATTAGGCGTTGGGCTGCTGCTGAGCACGAGGTCACGGGATCGAATACCTGCCGCACGGTGGCCGCATTCCCGTACCGGGAAAGGATTGCAAAAACGCATTGGAAGTGAACGCTAAAGAAGAGGTGGTGAAAACGATTCCGACCACTACTGCGTAGCTCGCAATCAGATGCATAAAACGCCAGAACTTAGTTTTTTTACAACACATTAAAATGAGTACCCTAATGAATGTACCAAAACAAGACAAAATTTATAGTACCGATAATACTGACAACAAAACAATGAAGACTAAATGAGATATTGAATTAAAAGTGCATCACAAGACTTTAAAAGAAAAGCGAGAAGGAGCGTAAATAATTCGCACGCTAGTAAGAGGATATAATTTTTGAAAGGTACGTTTCCGGTGTGTATACCGGAAATGACTTACCTAGCGGTTTCACTTGTTATCTTATTAGTTCACTTAATTTTTTAGCACATTGTGTTTTCATACAGTAACGCTTCAGTGCGTTAAGTAAATGAGGACGTTGTTTTCCATTTAAAGTTACGTACACTCAGCGGAAATTTTATACTCAATGCCAACACAGCGAAACCAGGATTCCGGAATAACCTACTATAATAAGCTCGTTAGAAAGTAGTGCCACAAACATCTAATAGAAAGCAATGGTAAGATTATAGTGAAACATTGTTGTAGTGAATGATGCACTCTTTTCTTAAAGCAAATAGCTGGCGTTAGAACAGGGTGAACAATGGTAAATAACACACAAGACCCACCTACACCAACTCAGGATATTCACGGCTTGCTTTGCGAGCACGAAGTACGGAAAGATGGGGAGAACATTTTATAATTCTGCGTCATGGTGCCCAATAACAAAGAGAACAATACACAGAAAAGCTAGAATTATCGAAGTAAATGTACAGAGTGATGTCATAATGTATAGACTCTTTGTACTTTCATTCCCTGTATCAAAGATGGCGCAATACAATGCTTATTCCACATCTTACTCTGTTTTCAAACTATTGTGTGGCTTATATGCTCCAGGCGGTTGCGTTTTTCTTCCTTCCTCTCAAAAAGTGGTTCGAGGGTAGAGTCGTACGTAATCCGTGTTTTGATTTGAGACTATACGAAAAGATTGTACATGGAGCTACGTACCGTTAGAAAAGCCGTGTTCTTGTTTCCTTTGGTTCGGCATGAGTGTACAATACTTCTCTGGATACGAAAACAAATGCCTTTATAATAGCAGACCTCAGTCTTACAATAAATTCTGCGCGGTCTTTTTTTTTTTTTTTTGAGGCTGCGGACGGCTCAGATAGTCCTGTTTGCCTTGGTTCGGCAAAACCCTGTAATGCATCACTTTAGAGAGGGAAGAAGAAAGCCATTCCAAATGCCACTACAAAGTTTCAAAGTGAAAGATACAGGCTTTTTTTTTATTTTATACTTACATTGATAAAAAAGAAACTCCGCAGTTTCGCGTGCTTTTTTTTTTATTGATCACCCGCTCTCAAGATGACGTCGAAAGTTACGTTCATTCGCGTCGTATGTGGGTAAGGGTCAAAAACAGAAAGGAAGATACAAAAGGCACTGCTCTGCCAGGGCGAGCTGTCGACCCCAAGCAGCAGCTGCAAGTTTTGTTCTTTTATTTTTGCTAGTTGCCTCCGCATTACATCGCAACGCTTATCTCTACCTTTCTCTGCCCAGCTCCCCTCGCCGCTTTTCCGCTCCCATTTCTCCTCACACTGTAGCTTTTCTTTTTCTTCTGTGTCTACCTATTGTTACCGGAAAAGAGCATTAGATATCGGCTATCAAATACACATGCTTCAGAGGCGCCAAGGCGCTAAGTGAATATAGAATCCACGAGTAACACAACACAGTCTACGTACGAACATAATGTGTGGTGGGTATTGCTATATGGAACCATTATATTACTACGTTTACAGTGTCTTTGGTTTTTCATAAGGGCAAGTATCGAACGTTAAAAGTCTGAACTTACACGTCTGCCAGAAAGGTTCAGTGTACTGCTTGTGCACCGATGTGAGATGCCGAAATCGTGTATTGCCACGCAACAGGCAACACAAAGTCCTCGACAAAATGTTAACGTCATCAGCTGACGGGCGCGCGAGGAAACGTATGCTGACGAAGCACATTACGTGGTCGTTGTTGTTGTTTACGCGCTAAGAGCTGTAGAGAGCAAAGCGCCTCAGCTGTCACGCACGACCTTTGCAACTACCGCCTGCCAAAGGCGTATACGGACACTTACGTTACCTCGTACCCATTCTCGCAGGCGGCTCGGTGTCCAACCTGTACGCTGTGATGGCGGCGCGGCACAAGATGTTCCCCAACTACAAGACCATGGGACTCAAAGCGCTGCCACAGCTCGTCATGTACACTTCAGAAGACGTGAGCGACCCAAAACTGCTATCAGAAACCCCCAGCCCTACTCTATATGTTTTCTGTTCCCGGTCACTGCAGTGCCATCTAGTACAGCAAGAAAAAAGAAAAAAAAAACAGACGCAAAAAAGCACACGAATTCGACAAAACATTCATATTTCTTTCGCAAGCTTTTTTACTCATACTGGAAATTTACTTATACATCCATATACATACATATATATATATATATATATATATATATATATATATATATATATATATATATATATATATATATATATATATATATATATATATATAATCTTACGAACATCTTTGTAAATTAGTTCAGTCCTGATCACACACACCATCAGTCTGTACTCGTATATCACACAATGCGCACATGCACGCGTATGGGCCGATGCCCGAAGTCAAGACCGGCTGTCGGCGACTTGCGCGTGTGTTCTGTCGCGCGTCCAAAGTGAATGGGGAAGGAGGGAAACAATAAAAAAGGAAGCGAGGAAGCGCACACGGAAAGTGTGCTCGCAGGGAAAGCGCAAGCGCAAGCAACCACGGTGGCGACAGCTTGCGGCAGCACGACGAGTTGTTCGGCCCCTCCTTCCCTCCCCCGGCCCCTCCAGCTCGCACACGCGCGTCCTTCCCTAATCGGCGCGTGCCTTATTGGTTTCATTTCGGCCGGAGCACGCGCAGCACGGAGTCTACGAGAGGTGCCGTTACTGTTACTGCTTTCTCGAGCGACAACGGGCGCCCCGGAGCGGCAGCAGCTTGTCCGCCCCGGACGCTCACCGCCAAAGTGCCTCTTTTGCAGCGGCGCCCAGTTTCGCGACATTTCCCGCTATGCAGCTCCGGAATGTTTTTCTTTCCCGCTTAATGCTGTATTTCTTTATATATCTCTCCCCCCCCCCTCTTTTTTTTTCCCTACTGCCTTCTGTTTTTCTTCTGCGTGACGTTAACCGCCGGGCCTCTCGTACGGCGGCCGTCATTTGGACGTTCTGCCTCGTGTGACTCACCGCGGCTGGCGCGTGCTGCAAACGCGGGCCGGTGCCGCTCGGGCAGGGATGCCGGGAACAGCGCGACTATAGGCGCGGAGCGCACACGCAGGATGAGCGCGACCGCAGCTTGCCCAATCCAAGGAAGACGGGGGCGAAGAGGCAGCGAAATTCTGCAATGGAACGAAATCAGCTTGACTGTCACTATTCGGCATTCTATTTTCCCGCTAATCGACGTCTTTGAATTTGAACAATATGTACGTTTGAGTCCTCTATAAAAGCAAACCACGTAGCTGCTGTCTTTTTTTTTTCTTTAATGAGTGAGTGCTGGGATAACTATTTAAGAAGGTCGAAGAACCTGCAACAGGAAACACTCGTGCGAGTAACATCACCGCGTTGTAGTGACGGTGAACAACCGCAGTCGCACAACGCAAATCACGAAACTGACTCTTCATTGGGCGAACCCAGCTAAACAAGTAACGCCCAGCCCAATGATTGCGGCGAGCACGCTCGTCGACATCTGCGGCTGCTTATACACGACTCGTCGAAGGTTTCACAGCAGTCGCTGGTGCTCGCGCAAGTTCCAGAATGTACAGCCCTATTGTCGTCGCGCACGCACTCTCATTACACAAGTCTCGGCGGCAACATAAACAAAAGCTGGCAATAACTTCGAGAAACGTCCGATATAGAAAGGCGTGCCTTGCACTGGGCGATAACTTTGAACATTGGTTAGCCGGCATAAGACGATCACCGGGAAAGATAAAAAATTAATGAGCCATTCCACTGTGTGAAGGTGTATGACCAGCGAAGATGTTTAACGCATGACGCAGAAGTGACAAAGAATGTCGAACAAAAGTACGAACATATTTATTGTCTTGATCTGTGGTCATGGTGACAATATAGGCATGCACACACATTCGCGTGTCCCCTCTGTTATTAAATGTGTCGGTGTTATTAAATGACGATGAACGCGCGAGCAGTGGCACGAGCGCGTTCGCACGGTTGGTGCCGATAATTTTTTAAGGGTCCTTTTTTGAGAAAGTTGGACAGAACATTTTTGTCGAAAAACATTTGTTTTTACCATCGTGCCTGGGGCCTCTTTGGGTACCAGGCGTGACAAGTGTAGTTCAAGGGCGCGTTACGGGTTCCCGAGCCCACAGGGGCGTGTGCCATTGGGCTTGGACCCTTTCTGCACTATCACCAGGGTCGGCCCACATGATGATTGTTTCTGCGCATAGACGCCACGAAACCCCGGATCCGAGCCATATACAGCTTCGCTGCAAAAAGTACACGTGGCAATATCAACGGTGTGCAGCTGCGCCATGTGTCGCAACTGTCTCGCGAAGTGAACGTGGCCGCATTCTCATACGCGCCGACTTTCGGTGACGCGCCATACAACAATAATTATACTAGAGCTGGAACTGAATCGTTAAATGTACAGTGCACATGTCGCGAAATTTGTACTGTTGCGTGAGCGCACAAAGGACAGGAGCTGCAGGTGCACGTGAATGCAGCCCGGACACACACCGACGTGTGTGGCACAGACGTGGGATTGATGCAGCAGAACACATTCCCAGTCAGTTACAACTATTTACTGTTGACAACGTACTATGGTTTTTCAATGAAACCCTACAAAGTAGATAATGCTGCCTCGTGCTTGCCACCGCTGCACCTTAGCCTTGGGAGCCATTTCAGCAGGCGACTGCGGTGAGCAAGATGCAATGGTTTCTGCGGAATGTTTCGTCTGCCTATAATATCTCGATACTACCACGCACGTTTAGATGAATGATCCTGGTGGTTCTTCATACGTCCTCACGCACATGAACAATAAACAAATACGAAAAAGCAGCTTTCATTTCAACCTCCTTAATTAAAATCACGAAGGCACGAAGTTTCATATATAGCGCGAACTGGCCCGCCACGCAAAACTTGGGCAGCGTGTTTAAGTTGCGAGACAGAATCTGTGTCCTGAATAACGCGCATTCTCTGACTATAAGCGAGAACCGAGACATTCACGAGCTAGCCCATCTTTTTCTACATGCGCCTATGCGCCCTTTACAACCTTTGCACCGGCGGTCCGTCGTTCGTCGGGCGCCCGTACGGGCCATGGGTCCAGAGACCTCCGGCAGGACCGAGCCAAGGGTCGAACGAACGGGCAAGCACGGGGCGGAGGAGACGGGGGCACGCCTGGCGGAGAATCAATCGTGGCTGTCAGCGTAATTACTTACCTCCGGGGAGCCATGAAGTGGTTCTCGCAGCGCGAGATTGATCGGCGCGCGCGCTCAGGGCGGCCTATATAGGAGAGCCCATCTTGCGCGGATTAGGCCCCCCTTCCCCACACCCCCTTATCCCTTAAACTAGCTGTAGCGGTCGGTTGGAGGGAGGGGCGCCCTGTTGGGGTAGACAGGGGTCACTGAGGTGGGGAAGGAGCACAGCAGTATCGTTTGTAATCCCGGGAGCGCAGCCTCTCGTGATAGCTGGGCCCGCGATCAGGCCGCCAGAGAAGCTCGGTATGGCGCGCACTTCCCCCGAGTGTGAGCCCAGCCGCGGCTCAGCGCGTGATCCACACGCGGTGATCTTCCTTCACCGACAGCCTGGCCACCCACAACGCAGCAGTCACAGTTCTGCGGCTGCGCGGCCCTTCTTCCCGCACCGTTCCCCCGTGCGCTGCTCGTTATTTCGGCGCCACTTCGCCGCGCCGATAAAGCCAGCAGGCACGAGCTCGGTGCCTTCCTTGTTTCAATGTTCAGCAAGCCGGAAAGTTAATATGGGGGCTCAGCGAAAAACTGCTCCGAGCTACGCATTGCTGAGCACGGGCGCATCGCTGCCGTTGTCCGAGAACGAGAATTCAACAAAAAGAAAACGCACGAAGCATTTCCGATTCGAAGCGCTGAGTTCGCCCACCCTCCTTCCCCGCCACATCTCACGCTGCTGTCGAGACCCAGCGGGATTTGGGACGGGTTGCGCGATGGGTCTACCGCCTTGCCCTTCTTTTTCCTCTCCGATTTCCACCGGAGGCGCCAGCTTACGTATGCTTAAAGATCACACGGCGCATGACACCAGTTGGGCGTGATTCCTGGGGATTTCCCGTACGCCGCTTTGTTTTCATAAGCACCGTCGTGTTGTGCTGGTCAACTGCGGGCAGTGAAGCAAGGTTTGTTCATCGCAGGGTGCGCTTCGCGGGCACCGACGGGCTTGGTGTGCTGCACTTGAATCATTGTCAGTGCCGGGTAGTTCAGCGTCATACATCTGTCTAGACGCACGATAAATATGACTATAGGTATTCTATGAAAAAAAAATGGCTGTGGCTTAGGTAAGGTTAAGCCCAGGATGCGAAGCATACTAGCCTTTATTTTAGTTGTTGAACCACTGTTTAGCCTGGTGAACTGCTGTTGCTTGGCTATATTTGGTTCGGCTAGACGAAGAAACAACTCATGCATTACTGCTTCGCCTTCAAGAGTGGAACGCGACAGCGTTCCCGTCGACCCGCCAAGGGGTGTAAGACAATGGGCTACAGGGCAGCGACTACGCGCCCCGCATTGGACGCGGTGAGCGTCGAGCAAAGCAGCGTTCGGCGCGGCAACGAAATGTGCGCCTGAGCAAGAGACGCACGCCTTAAAAACAGCTCGTTTCTAAGGCAACACCGCATTCACTAGAGGCGCTTTTGTACCGCTTTGAAGCATCGTACTCGTGGCTCAGTGGTAGCGTCTCCGTCCCACACTCCGGAGACCCTGGTTCGATTCCCACCCAGCCCGTCTTGCAAGAGTTGAGCCAAAGCCACTTCTCCTCTGTCGTGACGTCACGGTGTCACGTGGTTTCATGGCGACACCGCCGCGCCTGAGGAGCTGGGTTGAGCTCTCGTAATATGCTTCGCATAAAAAGCTGAATCTTGGCGACCTCTGGAGGTATAATGCAGGGGAGGTCTCCAAGCTAACAGGGCTTTCAAGCCGCCAAATACTGCTAAGCCCGTATAGACGCAAAACATAATTGAGCGCTTCAGCAGCTGAAACAAGGAATTTAGACATTAGTGACATTTTCCGAGCACACTCAGCGCATGTTATACTACGATGCTACGAGAAGGGAACCATTTCAGAAACAGAGATTTAATTCAGTCGTCATGATGCCACTGTCCTTTTTTTTTTCTTTGCCACCTTTCCTCTCTTCTCTGTCATCGTATTGTGCTCGCGTCGTGCATACTTTTCGGTTGCCGATGAAGCGAGCCGCAACAATAACGATCTGCATTTACTCAGACATGTTTCAATAAATCAGGCTGCACTTCCCTATTTTACTCGTAACCTCACTCGTGCAGTCGAGTTACTAGTGTCCCACCTTTCAACGGTAACTTCCACTTGACATCGCGCTCTAAGCACCCTTTGTGCGTGCGCCTCCACAGTTCTGCCGTTTCAGCAGAAAAGCGTGCTTTCGGAAACTTTGCTGCCAACTAAGTTTCGGTCTGCTAATGTACATACACCCAATTATCACGCACTCAGTGGATCACGCAAGAAAGTTATTGAACATATATACGGCATAAACTAAAATTTGCTACCACCTTCATATCTAAACCATCTGTAATGACATTGCGGAACTATAGACTGCTACATCTGTGTTACATTTTGCTACAGGCAAGTACTCTTTATGGCCGAGAGCCTTGACATGGGCTAGCTAGTACATATAGCAATAACGGAAGCCCTGTGGTTGCTCGTTAAGATTGCACGAATTAGAAATGACTGATTTTTTTTTCGTTCCATTCCACAAGTCAAAGTAATGCAATAAAAGAATCTAAATAACGAACAATCATTGCAGTCGTAAGTCGTAAGGCTCGAGGCATCGTCGCCCTTTGTGATACAGCTCCACCTACATGCGCGCGAAGTCGAAAACATCTAAACGCGTTCGGCTCTCGACGCGACCATTCCTCGTAATTTAAGGCAGGCGTGTAATGATGTTCTCGGAAAATACGCCCAAGCCCGTCTCGCGCAGCGCCGGTGCGGTCGGAAGAAACGTCTTCAAAATTGTTCGCGGAAAATTGCAAGCTCGCTCACGTTGGCTTGTAGCGAAACATTCCGAGAACGCCACGAGCGAAGCGCGCCGGCCATTCCGCGCACGCGCCACGTTACAAATTTTTAATAGCTTCGAACAGCTTTGTCAGCGGGGCCCGACAGAAGCAGGCGATGAACCGTCGGCGCCCAGCGACGACCGCGCAGGAATGACGCTCTGCCCGCTGCTGATAGCAGACGGCACGCGTGCGCGACGACACAGCGCGAGGGAATGGGGATGCCGGCGGGGGAAGGGCGCCTGGGGAAGTCGGGTGGGGAAGCCGCCACGAGCGAAGCTGCCGCGAGAAAAAAAAGAAACGAAGCCGAGCCAGGCTTGCAAATTGCCCGCGCCTTTCGGCGCACCGTTGGGCGTGTTCGGTCGGTGAGCCTGCTCTGGAAACGTTACACGGAACGGGAGGAGACGCGGCGCCGGAGATGTATGCAAGCGCGTTAGTGATTCCTCACTCTCCCCGAATTCCCATCCGGCTCTCCCTAGCCGGAAAATGATCGTTTTGCTTCCTGGCATTAAAACAACAGGAGAGGGCAGTGCTCAGAATGTAGAAGAATGCAAAAGCAGGGATGACGTTTTGGGTGAGGGGAAAAAGTATCCCTCTCTCGCAGAAAAATGGTTGCACAGCCTCCAGCCCAAGTAAAGCAATACAACGCTATAGAAGAGGGCGAGAGAAGCAAAAGGCGAGAAGTCTGGG